>NC_136472.1:38773290-39973290 GCF_902686455.1 Sciurus vulgaris | reverse complement strand
TGCCCCCTGCTTGGGATACCACCTCCATCAGTGAGTGAGGAAATTCCCAAAGCCCTTGATGGGTGAGGTATTTTCTAATCCTAGATAAAGGATTATTCTGGGTGGTATTTATAATTGGGGACACTGGAGATTAAAAGCCTTAAGGACAACAAAGGACAAATCTGTAATAATGGAATTTCTTTCATAGTGGCAGGATAAGACTTTCAGAGTAGTTTGTGCTCTACTCTAAAAGGTCTAAGGGTCTCATGTTGGTATATTCCCCTGTCTCCCAACAGAAATGGATATACATCCCCACAGTAAATAAGCCATAAGAGTCACCAAGTTTGAGTGCCAATCAAAGATCACCAAGTACATAGGAGGCATATGAGAGAGAGAGAGAAAGAGAGAGAGAGAGAGAAAGAACTAACATCCAGTTTGGACTCCAAGAGGAGAGAGAGAAAGAACTAGCATCCAATTTAGATTCCAGGGAGTTTGATGTTATAATTCTCAGATAGAAAATTATTTACAAGAATGTATAAGCAATTATTATGTGCTAAGCACCATTGTGAAGATTTTTCCAATTTTAATTTATTTGATGCTCACAACAACTCCATGAAGTGAGTACTGCTGTTGTCCCACTATATAAATGGAAAGACTGAGGCACAGAGAGATGAAGTAATTTGACTCCATCAAATTGTCTTAAGTGGTAGAGATAAAATGTGAATTTGGCAGTTTGGTTCTAGAGTCTGCACTCTTCATTACTATACTTTGCTGCCTTTCTAACAGAGAATGGCAAAATATTTAAAGAAATGAGGAGTGAAATCCTAAAGATAGGCAAGCAATGAGAGAGATAGAGAGAAAGAGAGAAGGAGAGAGAGGGAGAGAGAGAGAGAAGTCCTGTAATTGGAAAATAAAATTGACAAGAGTAATTTAATGAATATGTTAAATATCTGAAGAGATAATGAATTGAAGAACTATCTGAAGAACTATCTGGAAT
This sequence comes from Sciurus vulgaris, assembly GCF_902686455.1. Lineage (NCBI taxonomy): Eukaryota > Metazoa > Chordata > Mammalia > Rodentia > Sciuridae > Sciurus > Sciurus vulgaris. The sequence goes on along the minus strand of NC_136472.1, from coordinate 39,972,314 downwards.
GTGGGAAAGGAAAAAAAGGGGGAAATGGAAATTATAAAAACAAACTAAAAAGGGTTAAAGATATGAAAGATGGAGTTTTCTAATAATATTTAATTGGAGTTTTGTGAAAGGATGATAGAATGTAGGAAACATATTTGAAGCAATCATAGCTGAAAGTTTTTTCTGAACTCATGATAGACCTAAGTCCACAGATTTAGAAATACAACATATTCCTAATAGAATTTTTAAAAAAGGAAGTTTATGTCTTATACATATTAATTTTAAAAAAAGTTGGAGAATGGCCAAGATAGTGAGAACATCTTCAAAGAAGCCTGAGAAAATAAGATCATCTACATAGAACTGATAATTAGACTGTCGACAGACCTCTCAAGGCAACAATGGATGCCACCCAACAATGGAACAGCATATTAAAATTTTGGAAGGTAAATGACTGTTGATTGCATATCTGTGAAATGTATATTTTGTGAAGGAGAGTAAAATGAAGACATTTTAAGATAAACATATACTAGAATACTCAAAGATACTCACACCCATTCTTTAAGATTCATCTCAAGTGTTAATTCTCCAAAGGAACTCTGATTAGATTCTTCTCTTTGGAACCCCAGTAAGATTTTATTAAGGTCTCTCTTACAGCACTAACCAAATTTATTCAAAAATTTATTCATCCTGTGTGCCTGTTATTTACACCCTCTGCCTCCACCACTGCTCATTAAAGGCCCCAGACACTTTGCTACCTCATCTGAACTTCTTGCACAATTTTTATCACAATACTTGCACAAAATAGGTGTTTAATAAGTATTTGTTACAGCCAACTACTCAGTCTTCTTTTCTGTGTTTCATAGACCAGAAGTCCCAAAAGATGCTGACTCCAAAAGGAATTTCGTGGTCACACTCTGTTCAGAAACACTGTATTCATTGCTATCCCCTTTGTGGAGTTCCACTGTTTTGTTTAACTCTGCATTTCCCAAAATTACTTGACTACAGAACAACTCCTTGTACCCATTTTTCCATGGCCTTTTTAAGAGACTGGAGTTTCTAAGAACATATTTTAGAAAAAATACTATGGGAGAAAATTTCTTATTTGAAAGGAGTCAATGTCTTGTTTCTAAACACAAACTTTCTTCCTTCCTTCTTTCCCTCCCTCCCTTCCTTCCTTTCTTTCTTTCTTTTTTTTCCTTTCTTTCTTTTCCCGCTTCCAAAAAAAGTTGAAGTTATTTAACCCCAGGTTCTTTATTTGCAATGTCATAAGCATAGCTTTCCAACTCTAAATTGTATGCATTAAAGGATCTTGCCTCTTGTATTCACTCAGTCATTTCACAAATACTAATTCCTGCCATGTGGCCACTGTTTCTCCAGAGCTTCCAGTTGAGGATGATTTTCTAGAGCTCACCATCAGAACACTGTTCTTTGATTCTAGAACCAAATTTCTTCTGGTTAAAAATTGGGAATTTACTATCTCATTCTTTATGTATCAGGTTGTGGAGAGAATCTATAGGATCTAAACCTATGTTCTATCTAGGCCTATGATTCTATTTTATCAGAATTCCATTATAAGAATAATTTAACATGATCACTTAGGCACATCTAGTTTTAAAATGTCCATCTTTAACTTTGTAGAAGTTCAGTCCTTTATGGTATAAAAAGCAAATTCTAATGAAATGAAATCACTGAGCACTACTGCATGCAGGCACTGTTCCAAGCATTTTGCATTCATTCCCTCATTTAATCCTTACAATAATCACAAAAGCCAAGTGCTAACACCTATTCCCACTTAGAGGTCAAATAACTTGCCCAATAACCTTCACCTAGCTGGCAAAGCTGGACTCTGACCCAGGCAGCACGGCTCTCAGGTCTGTGCTCTGAACTCCAATATTAAGCTGCCACTGTTCTTAATAGTTAGATTGTCCAGTAGATTTTCTCCTGGGAATTTATGAGTTAACTTCTCTGAAGAGCTGAACAATCATATGGGATTTTTAAATGTCTAACTCTAGCCAGGTAATGTACTAAGGAGATAATAAAAAATTAAAGCTTCCCCCCTCCTTTTTTTTTTTTTTTTTGTTGAGTACTAATCTGGTTTAGGATACACGAATAGGCCAGAGAGCTGCACTTTAGATAATAAGTTAACATAAAAATTGGTGGTACTGTTTTAAGCCCTGCAGCTCCATATGATATGTTTTCTGAAACTATTTTAAAGATAAGACTTACTCTCAAGTCTAAAATATGTTCTTTAAAGATTTCTCACATCACACAATATTTATGTAATTGTATCAATTTTATGGTGGAAAACTATAATATTAGGAGTGGAAGAGCATTTTAATCATAACTATTGTATTTTTAGGAAAGAAACAAGAACCACACCATGTCAGTGAGAATTCTTGGCATTTAGTTTTAGAAGCCATGTTGCATGGAAATGAATAGAATATAAACACAGTACTTTATCTTGGATATGACAAGAAACTCTGAGACTGTAATGTGCATTAAGATAACATTCCAAACCTATCCTTTCAAGTTTTCAGCCAAGAATTTGTTTTTATAATTTCTTTGCAGTTGGCAAACTGCTAACCTCTATTTGAGATATCAATTTTCACGCTCACGGTCCCAATCCCATGGTGTAACTATTAACTTGCTGTGTGACCTGGACTAAATCACTCCCCTCCACTCTCACCCAGATGAAGGGGCTGGATCTCTCAGGCTCCTCTCAGTTTTAGCATTCTGTGATTTTAGCTTGTGAATTGTGTCAGACACCATAAAGGGTACTTATAAAGAAATTGGATTTGTAAAATGTGGGCCCTTTGAGTGTCTCATAAGTGATCAGTCCTATGACTGGTTATAAAGAGCACATAAGCTGTGGTAGCCAGTGCCTGTGGGTGACTTGCTTGTTTTGGGCCTTGGTTAGCAGTTGCTGTACTAGTTTCAAGTCACCAAGTACTGTTTGGAGTCCAGAAACAGCAGTCTATTCATGTGCTTCCTGGACTCCTGGCCACAAGGGGAGTCTGAGAGATTTTGAACAAAAATAGCAGAAATCACTCCCATGGTCCACAGATGACTTGGAGCACCTTCCCACCTAAGCTGCAGGGAGGTGGGCCCCTGAAATATCTCACCCAGATTCCCCCTGGAGTCTGAAGTGCTTATTCTCCCAGAAGGGTGTGGCTACTGCCAGTTCTCAGCTGAGACCCTCTTTAGAGCTCACCCTTGGTTGAAAGAGGCTACTTTACCTAAAGCCACATACCCTCCTGGGCAGCCTACACCTAAGACCTGGAGACTGTGGAAGAGACGGGTAATGCCCAGCCCTTTGCCCCAGCGGGTCATTCTCTGCAGTGTGGGACCAGTGTCAGAGTCCCTGCAGGATGAAGGGGGCTTTGCTGTAGCCACAATGACTGCATCCCATGTTGGCTTCTCCCCAGCCCATACATTACACCCCTGGGCTCTTCCCAGTAAAATCCCTGCACACAGCTAGCTCTGTCCTGGAGTCTGCTTTCCGGGGATTCAGACCTGCTACAGGGACATACTGACCTGAATTCCAAATTGGGCTTTGTTTCTTTCTAGCTGACACCTGGAGTAAGTTTTCTCTTTGAAAGAATGGGAATAGCAATCACTGCCTCAGAAGATTGTTCATATATATATATATATGGTAATGAGCAAATGAATCCAAAGTACATGGTACATGATTAGTAACAGTGAGTTAAGACATATGAAACACAGCATAGGCCAGGTTTTATTTTATATACTTCACCTCACAAGACCTCTTTGAGGACAAAAATATCCTTATTTTTACAGATGAGAAAATTGAAACACAGAGAAGTTAAGGAACTCTTATGACATCAAAGAACTCCTAAGACATAGTCAAGAAAGCAAACCCAGGAAGCCAGACTGTAGAACCAGCATTGTTAGCTAAAACTCTACTGCCTCCCATTGATGAAAGAATTTTTTTGAAAATAAATTTTGCATGTTGATAAACAAAAACCTAATAATGTCACCTGTTTCCAGGAGCAGATTTAAAATAAGGTAGCTGTAAAAATGTGTTTTACAAAGAATGTCTGCACTCCTACAACTTCTATTTTTATAGTCATAACTTCTGCTTATTTTTGCAGATCAATCCTTTTTCGCCAAAAGAGTGAAATAGTGGAAGGTTATTTGGAGCCCTAATCAAACGTGATAGTGTTTGGTCAGTGCATTAGATTATTTACCTTTTGCTGTTTCTTTCTATGTTAATGAAACTCAGACTGGGTTTCTTTCTTCATGAAACATATTAAACATGAGGTCAATAAATAAAATAATGACATTTTTCACAGCTTATACAGTAATTTTGTCTTCTAGCAGGTTCTACACTATATCATATACTTCCCTCTTACACTCTCCCCAGGGTCATTGGGAAGTTCACAAAAAACGGGACTGAGGCAGGGAGGGGGGTGACAAAGGACCCTTCTGTGTCCCTCCTACTGGAAAGGGTTTGTTTTTGTGTTTCTTGGTTGTCTATCAGCATCAGAAAGAACACTCATGTTTCTGGTTCTATTTCCCATGTAATTGGGTTTACATCACAATTTTTCTCTTAGGGGAAACAATGCTTGTTTGAGTCCCTGTTATACTTTTAAAGCCAGAGAGTCCTCTTCCTCTTTAAGGCACAAGTCTGTTAAAGTTTTTATGACTTGCCAACGAAGTGGTTTTTCATCTTCTGCTATTAGACAGCTGAAGTATAAGAGAGAGCCTTCTACATCAAATAAATTAAGCATCGAAGTAATTTACAGTCCCAGGTACGTTTGCCAGACTAGCATAACTGAATAAAGTCAACAGATTAAACGTTCCCTTGGCAGTCGGCGGGCATGAGATACAGCACCTGCACTGCCCCCTTGGGTCTCCGCACTAAATCACAGGCAGGAGCTCAGAAGCCCAGGGGCCCCAGTGACAGGCAGGAGCCCATCTCAGAGGATGGAGCTTTCCTGCTCTTCTAGGTGTCCTTGTAGTCACTGCCCTGAATGGAAGGAGCAGAAATATCTCCGAACAATGGAGGCGGGGGGGGGGGGGGGGGGGGGGGGGGGGGGGCGGAGAGAGAAACAGAGAAGGAATGACACAAAGACAGGTGGGGAGAGCTTCCTTCAATATGGAAAGACATTATTTATCTCTCACTAAGTTGGGAATTCATCAATATAACCATATATATTTTCCCCATCTCAATAGAGGGAAGATTCTGTATACGGAGTCACTATCCTTGCAAAGGTCAGAACAAAAACAAACCAGAAAAAACAGCAAATATTTCTCTCTTCCCGATTTCTAGCTTTTGATCCACACATGCTTTTATTTTTGACTTTTTTTTTTTGGGGGTGGGTGGTGCTGGGGATCAAACCCAGGGCCTTATGCTTGCAAGGCAAGCACTCTACTGACTGAGCTATATCCTCTGCCCCTTTATTTTTGCCTTTAATCACTACTGTTCTTTACTTCAATTACACATAAACATATGTACATATATATTACAGATGTAAACATGTATAACCTAAAACATTATTGCTATGATTGTTTGAGGTTTTATTTTATTATTTTTAATTAAAAATTTTATTAGTGCATATTTAATTATACAGAATAGTGGATTTTAGTGTGGCATATTCATACATGCACATAACATAATTTGATTAATTTCTTTCCCCTGCATCTCCCCTTCCCTCCTCTCCTCCCTCCCCTGATCCTCTTCCTCTGCCCTGACAGTCTTCTTTCTATTTTCACGAGAACTCTTTCTTTTCCCTTTTTTCTCTCTAGCTTCCACATGTCAGAGCAAACATACAACACTTGTCTTTGAGTCTGGCTCACTTGGTTCACCATGACCAGCGTCTGCTTTTGCCTGGAGAAGGAAAGCGTGGTGGGTGGAGCTGACAGTAACAACACAAGAGCATCCATGGCAGGTTCCAGGGGCTTCTGGGAAATACACAGTCCACTTCTTGGGCAGGTTTTAGGTGCCAGAAACCAGTCATCTGCTCTTTAATGAATGGAATTTTAAAATTTGAATGTGGTTTTAAATTTTCCCATTTAATGATGGGAGGGTTCAGATGATCAGTGGAAAGCTGGGGTACAGAGAGGGCAGATATATATATTTAATCAGTGGGAAATCCCCTCTGGGATCATTTCATGGCAGCCACCAGACACAAGGCCCTCTCTCCACTCCCTCAAGGTCTCATAGGAATCTCAGTGCTAGAGGGGAAATGTGGAAAGGCAAAACTAGGCCTATACTTAGTAACCATTGTTGGTACAGCTTCTCAGAAGGTTGACCAGGATAGGCAAGACAAAGAAACAAAGCAAGCAAACAAAAACCCTTAAGCCCAGTGTATTAGATCCTGACACCTCTAGTAATTACTACACTCTGGTACTAGGGAGGAGGGAAGGGATGGGGGTGGTGATGTCCCCCTGACAGCGTCTGACTCATAAAGCATCTGAATTTAAGATCAAACCTCTGGGTTGAGTTCGTTGCTGAATTCTTACTGGGCACACAACGTTTTCATCTTCGTTTAGAAAGAAAGGGGGAGAGCGGCTTCCCATGGCTGGTTTATGAACGTGGCCTTGAAAATGTCAACAGACTCATTGTTGTCTTGTTGAGTCTGCAGCCAGGAAGGCAGAAATCAACGGCAGCAAGGCAGGTGTGACTGTCCCCCTACTTCAGAAGCAGTTCGCTTTGAAGCTGGAAAATCAAGGACGCTGGTACCTTCAAGGAAACAAGGATATAATTATCACAACACCCAATTTGCCAGTGACCTTCCATTCCTCAGGCCTGCCCTACTCCCTTCTCTGGCATCAACCCAGGTCCTCACAGACGGAGCTCTGCGTCCCAGACGGCTCAGATGGAGGATCGACCCCCTCAAGCACCCTTTGAAACCCTTCTTAATCTCTTTCTACTACGCCGCTCTTGCTGACATAAATCCACCAGCCCAAGGGGCCTCAGACCTCTCCACCGAGGGAGGTCCATTCAGGCCAAGTGACGTCTGAGCGACTCTGGTGTAGAATTTATGCACCCTCTCACCTGCAACGTCTGTCTGTGACCTCAGCTCCAGTCTGTTTGTGAAGGTTCCAACATGACCGCCCAGCTCCTTGCCAAGTCTGCCATCATCACCTCCGTCCTGGAAGCAGACTTCTCAAGGCCATGGGAAAGCAAAAGCGGTGACTCTGAACTTCATTATTATATTTGAAATGTTGAAAGCAGGAGCCTAATAAAATGAGTTCAGGAAAACAAAAAGAGCTATAAATTATCATTTGAAAAGAGTGGCTAAAGAATTCATCTACGCAAAATGCCTGGGGACTCTTTCTCAGTTAACAGCAGTAATCTTGTATTTGGTTTCCTTTCCTTCACAGGGCAAAAGAAGTCTGGGCTGTGTTCACTTAGCACATCGTCTTTTCTGCTCTACGAGTCAAGAGTCCAGAATCAAGAGTTACACAACACTCCCTACCATACTCCTTCACACACAAACACAATACACACCCACACACAGATACACACACACCGACTGTGCCCGTGAAGGATCCACTGATTATAGGAATTCTTTTAAACACAAGGAGCCTTTATTCTACATCACCGCTAATCAATACGTATTGCAGCTTAATATTTTCTTTTAAAAAGGAGGAAAATTCAATTTCTAGAACGATATAAAGACTATCTATGCTAAATTGATACATTTAATTTTAAAACACCAGAAGTATCCTTCCCTGAAAAATTAGAAACAAATGAGGAATGGCCATATCGCTATTAAATTATTTTATAATGTTTTGAAAATTCTAAAGCATTGAGTCTCAATGAGTAGAAACTTTGCTTTCCACACTTGGCAATGTCTGGAGTCATTTTTGTTTGTGCCAGCCTTGGGGATGAGGGTGCTGTTGTCGTAGTGAGTAGAGGTCAGGACAGACCCCACGGTCCACAGAATTATCCAGTCCAAAATACCAATAATGCTGAGCTTGAAAAACCCCATTCTGTACAATGAAACAAAACACAAACATAAATAAGAGAAACGATGTTTAGAAAATAACTAATTTTCATTGTCATTAATTGCAAATGACTTTCATTGCTCAGAAAACAAAACCATTAAATAAACATTATTAAAATTCATAAAATAAGGTGCACACCTGTAATCTCAACAACTTGGGAGGCTGAGGCAGGAGGATCACAAGTTCAAAGTCATCCTCAGCAACTTAGTGAGGACCTGAGCAACTTAGTGAGATCCTGTAGCTAAATAAAATATTAAAAAGGCTGAGGATGTAGCTCCGTGGTTAAGTGTCCCTGGGTTCAATCCCTGGTACCAAAAAAAAAAAAAAAAAAAAAAAAAATCATAAAATAGTAAGTAGAGTAGTTGGATAAAATATGTACCATTAAAGATACATACAATACTGTGCTTGAAATGTTATATTATATTTGAAAGTTATTTTGAAAAATTCTTTGTACAGTTGTATCAATTTGATATACAGTTAGGTTCATTTATTTCTGTTTCACTTCAATGTTAGAGTTTGCTTGTAACAGACTGAGTCTTTAAATTTTCCAAAGGGGTTGTCTATTCTATAAAAAAATTCAGAAAACAAAAGGATTAGTTTCACAAAAGAAAACTTAGGCCGTTATAAGATTACAGTTATAAAGTTATACATTTAGTTATAAGAAGGGTTTAATGCATTTCAAAACTATGGAAGCAATTAAAAAATTTTAATGATCTGAACAATAACACTGTAATCTAAAACATATAGGGAACCCCAACAGACATCCCTTCCCAAAACAGAAGCTGGATTTTTTCACAGAAAGATTATTTAAAGCACCAAAAATATTATCTGGGGGAAGTGAATGTGTGTGTACAAATGTGTGTACGTGTGTGTGTGTCCATATGTGTATACACACACAGGGACACATACAGGCTTCATGCAGATCATCGTTCTTCCAGTATTTCTTCTGTGGGGCTAACTTTCTAATGCATCACTGGAAATCAATAGATAGTCTCCAGCCATAGATCATTATGGTCCAGGAGATGTAAGCTTCTTGGTGACAGGCACGATTTATTCCTCTTTCTAAATCCATGTTTAACATGTATCTGGAACTCAATATATGTCTGAGAACTGATGAAATAAGAATACATTCATAGCGAGAGGTGACCTTTTGCCTGACTAGTCGGCAGTCAACTCGTCACCTTAGCAATGATCATTCAGCCTCTGAGAACCGGCTCTGGAAGGCTGAATGGAGAGCTTGCAGCCAGCATGTCACAGGGACTCTGTAGCCTCCACAATCATGTAAGTCAGTTCCAACGATTCATCGATCTCTATCCTATTAGTTCTGCTTCTCTGGAGAATTCTGGCTAATAGGAAGCGGGAGGCAATCTTAGAAGGGGTGGCCAGCCAGGGAAGGCGTCCCTGAGAAAGTAGCAAGTGAGCAGGATATGAAGGAGAACCTGCGGCATGTGCACAGGGACCCTGGGCATCTGAGCACGTGGCCACACGTCTTGAGAAGTCAGATCGGCTTGTCATCCCAAAACGACAGTGTTCCATTTCTGGACACCAGTTCTGTGGCTTAAGCTTTGTAGGGGGAAAAAAATGTTTTGAATCCAAGGGTCTTAAAATTAAAAAAAAAAAAAAAAAATCAAATCAATCATTTTTCAAAACAAAGAATTTCCTGGCTTTTGTGGGTGGCAGTGAGCGCGCCTTGCAGGCCTCGCACGCTTCCAGAGTCACACCCCACCTCTCCACCGAACGCAAATCTTTGCACCTATTCATGTCCCGGAGTCCCGCTTCTGGTATTTTGTATCTCAGCTAAAGAAGATGAAGAAGCCTTCGGGGGAAATTGTCTACTGTGGACAGGTGTGTGAGAAGTCCCCCAAGCGGGGGAGGGACTTCAGCTGTGGCACCCACAGCATGCACCGTGCGCAGTCACCCAGTGCTACCGAGATCTGCGCGCCCCGCACCGCGCCCGGCCCGCTCCATCCAGATCATGGAGGTGGAGGAGATTGCAGCCAGCAAGTGCCGGCCAGCAGTTCCCCGACTCAAAGATCAAGTTCCCGCTGCTCCGTAGGGCCTGCGTCGCCAGCACAAGCCACACTTCACCACCAGGAGGACCAACAGCTTCATCTAGTTTCAGGACCCCCCTCCACAGGGTACCCAAATAAACTCCTTGGGAGCACCCTGATTTAAAAAAAATAATAATTCACAAACTACTTTCATGAATTTTTAAATCCCTTTGGAAACATAATATTATACCAGACACACGCCAGTGTTTGTCAGTTCTGGAATACAGGCACTTTACCACTCATGGTAAGAATGGGGGTTTATACAACCAGCTTGGGTGCAACCTGCTCAGTAATAGAATTTGTCATTTTTATTAGATATTTAATTTCTTCATGTGATGTCATGAAAATGCACATACCGCAGTGTGGATTTTTTGTTTCGTTTTTTAAACTTTTAGTGTTTGCATTCTGCAGTGGATTTGAATATATGAGGAAAAAAATGCCTTGTCCAAAAAAAAAAAAAAAGACAGACATGAAGGAGGGCCCTCCAGATGTGCATCTGTGGAGCACATCTTCCAGGCAGAGGCGCAGAGGCTCAGAGGCAGGTGTGCGCCTGCTAAGGTGTAGGAGGAAGAGCAGAGTAAAGAGCCCAGTGTGGCAGAAGTGGGGTGAATGAGGTTAGACTGAAGAACAGCAGGCAGGGAATGGGGTCCAGGCACCTGTGTCTCAAAAGCTTTCGTGATGATGCTTCTCAGGGAGCTGGGAAGCAGCTGGAGGGTCCTGCCATGGTCTGACCTGAGAGGGCCCCCTGCCTGCTGTGCTGAGGAGACACTGAAGGGGCAGCAATGGAGTAAGGAAGGTCAGGTAAGAGGAGCTGACTGAGATCAAGGGATGGCCAGGAAAGTGGTTTAGGAAGGTTCTAGAAGGGGCTGGGGTCTCACTCAATGTGGAACATGCACTTAGCACACATGTGGCCCCAGGTTTGATCAAGCAAGCAGAAAAGGTCACATTGACTTGGATATAATTCGATGGTATAGTTGATAGAATTTTCCAGCAGATTTGATGGGGGTATGAGAAAGAAAGAAAGAAAGGAAAAACAAAATCAAACCAGGAGCCAAGAGGAGCCCCAAGGAATTTGGCTCCAGTAAGGGCACAAGGGGCGTTGTCACCAGCAGAGACGGAGGGTTTGAGATGCCCGTTGGACATCCAGGAAGGGTGGAAGGATCCTGACTGTAGGTGTCAGCAAGTCTCAGGGCCCATGATCTAGCCAGTGTCTTCAAAACTTGGAATGTGGGGATTCGTACCTGTTCATGGAAGTGTGAAATTAGGTTTCCAGAAGTAACAAAAATAAAAATATATTAGAAATTTTGAAATCTCATTTGACTTATGACTTTTAAACTCCTGACACTCCCAAGTTTTTCTGATCATCTGACCCTTTTCCTACCCTACCTGCTCCCCTTCCGCAGTCCAAGTAAAATCAACCCAAACCCAAGCTGACTCTGGCGTGATAACAGCAAGGCCATCCCACCCCATGAGACTGAAAGCCCCTTTTCACAGTAGACATCACAGCAACAGTGGTTCCCTGTTTGCTGACGGACAGTTTCTGAGGTCCACCATGAACTCAGGCACTTCTTCTGCTCCTGGGTTTGTTGGGCTACTGGCTGTCATGGAACTCTTGGACACTACAGAGTTCCTGTAGGTTGGCGAAGGACGAAGACTAGGAGTCAGCCCAATTATTCACATGACCTTGCAATGTGTCAAGAGATTCATGAGTGTCCTTATCGCTTGTGTTTTCTTAACTTGGTTATGAGTCAGGGCCACTGTGAGTTTTTTAGACAGCATATGAAAGGTGAGAAGCAATTGATCATTGCAGGAATAAACGACTGAGCTATACCCCAAAGCAGATGTCTTTTCTCATTAATGTAGGAAGTTTTATGGGCCCACTACTCATTGCTTGGAAAGGTGGGTCAGAAAATTGGGTTCGATGATATTTATTGATCTCCTGCATAGCAGAGTTCAAGTACTCTGGTTTATGTTAATTTCATTTAATCCTCACAACCACACTGATAGGTGCTGTTATCTTAGTTTACAGTAGGGAAAAAGGAAGCTCAAAGAGTGTGAGCAACTTGTCTAAGACCACACAGTCTGAGAGTGGCAAGACAGCCTTCAAATCCTGAACTTCAGGGCTTTTACTTCCATGTCCCATTTTAGGCTCATAACATGAACAAATAAGGAAAGATTTAAGTGTAAAACAGACAGTTGCTAAGCCTAGTGTTAGCCAAAGGTGACCGGTCTTTTCTTCAGAGAGAAAATATCCTTGTGGGAGAAGTTTTACTTTTGAGTATGGAGATTACACGCTCAGTTGCCAGGAGAAGGTAGGTAAACACTTCATTTGATGTCTAAAAGATGTGATAATGGAGACAGGAATCGCCTTTTTTCCATTTGGTGTAAGGGAGCGTCCAAATCCACACCCTTATGACACACAGAGAAAAATACAGGAGAGAGCAAACTACAACTAACATTCACTAAAGGCCTCTTCTGGGCAGATGCCACATCCTGTGCTTTCCACACATGATTTCTCTTGCTACTTGCATCCATCCTGTAAGGCAAATGCTATTATCTTCTTTATTTTGCAGATGGGGAAACAGAGTCCTAAAGGGTATCTTACCTGAAGTACACAAGCTTATGAGGGACAGACCCAAGAGTCCAACCCCCGTGGGCCTGAGTAGCATCCTGTTTTCTCTAAAGACCAATCCACACGCTTGAATACAATGCTCCTGATGAAGTAGCTGCTCTCAGAGGTTGCTCGGGATGCGGAGATTGGTGGATTTCAGTCTGACACCTTGGCACTTTGATCCCGTCATAAAACCAGGCGTATTCTTTTGACCCAGCAATTTCACTTGCAGGAGACTTCCTAAGGGACGTGTGTGCAAAGCCTAATGTGCCAGTAAGTTCTAGCCATTGTTATTTAAGTAACTTATTACTATCTTATTAGTAATGTTTATACTAATATTGTTTTAATATTATCACTAAGTTATCATTTATCAAATGTCTAACGAGGGGCTATACCCATCATGCCACCTCCATCCTGGAATTTTTATGAAGTCATGAAAAACCACTGTGTAGAAGAATATTTGATAGCATGGTGACACTCATATGTGACACAGAAAATGAACACAAGCAGAGGCCATCCATCCAGGTGACATCCTACAAAGTATGTCACAGGCATTGAAAAGGTATTGAAAGAAACACACTTTCCCAAGAGACTTGACTGTGTTTAATGAGGCTCAAGTCCAACAAGAGCCTACTTGTCTGCAGTAGGAGGTCAGTGTGAGGATCTGTAAGGATCAACGCATTTCCTACTGCTCATGGAACCATGTCCAGGCTTCTTTTTTGGGGGGTTAGGGGGATACCAGGGATTGAATTCAGGAGCACTCACCACTGTGCCACATCCCAGCCCTATTTTATATTTTATTTAAAGACAGGGTCTCACTGAGTAGATTAGAGGTATGTGCCACCACACCTGGCCAGACTTCTCAGCACACGCTGCCAGGCCCTAAGTGACTCTGGTCTTCTGACCATTTTTGCACTGCTCACTATGCTCCATCGTTACCCAGGGCCCTTCTGTAGCTCCTGAATTGTACTCACTCAGCCCTCCTCCTACACAGGACCTTTGCATATGCTGTGCTTTCTGCCTAGAATAATTGGTCCTGTTCCTCTCATGGTCTCCTCCTTTTTTCAGGTCTCAGTTTGAATGTTACCTCCTCAGAAAGCCTCCCCTGACCACCGGCGTAATGCAGGCAGCTCCTTTTATCCTCACACACAACAGATTAGGTGTGCCTTTTCTCCTTTTTCTTACACATCAGTTCTCAATGGCATCCATCTATGTTTCCCTTGTTCCATATCATTTCCCCCATGAATCTAAGCCCCACGAGGGTGAGATCCACATCTGTTTATTCATGACTACGTATCAAGTATCCACTGAGAGGCTATTTGTGGCAGATGCTCAATAAATACTCGTTGGTTGAAGGAACGCATTAAGGACAAAAGATTATATGAAGTGATTAGGCCTTGGCTGTCCCAGCAGAGTGCCATGGAAGGTGAAAATCTTGTTGGACAAGGACATCAGACAATAGACGGCAGCATACTCAGAATCACACAGGCTATGACAAGTTGTGCAAAGAAAACTTCACTGATTTCTAGCTCATCTCCTAAGTCTGACTCCCTGGGTTCGACCTGTGTCCTGCATCCTACAAGTAATATGAATGGGAAAGAAATATCCCCGTGGAGATCTGTTGTTCTACAAGCTCCTCAGGTCAAGTGCACAGGTGGCTGTGGGGCCAGCCTGCACTGCTTTGCTCGTGCTTACGGCTTTTGTCCCCCTTGGTCCCTCTAAACCCCACTCCCTTCTTGGGGTGAGGGGGAAAGAAAAAGTTCTACTCTTGTCCCAGGACTTTTCCAAAATCTCTAGACCCGTCGAAGTCATCAGGTCCCTCAAAGAACCACATGAAAAAAGAAAATGGCGGGAAAAAAAAGAACAAATCGCTTTTGTGCTGAAAGAGCAAACTTCACGTGTAAAATCCTGTCGCAGCTTTAAGAACATGGGAAGCAGCTTTAAGAATTATGGGAAGAAATGAAGCAGATAATAATACAGATTAGGTTAACATTTTCTCCCATGCAGATTAGAAACTGGCAATCTCTATCTGACTCTGGGAGGGAAGATGAGGGGCCCACTAGGGCCCCTGGGTGTTCCTAGGAATGCTGTCACCGGCCTGAAATTGGGTGTGTGGTGGGGGCTGGGTGGCTGGGCATGGCATAAATATTTTTCAAGCTCTCTTCAAACAGCAACTTCTGTCTCCTACCATGTACTCTATGCTGCTATCAATTTTTCCAACAGTTGATGGCAAATTCACCTCATAAATCAATCTGTACAAGAGGTCAGAGGCCAACCACAGCCAATTAAAACCTCTTTGCAATAATTTACCCAAGATCTGAGTAAGGATTTTTTTTTTCTCAAGTCCTAGGAGGCTCTTGTTTAATCAGATCAGTAAAGGAAGAACTAAATTGGGTAGAAGCCACATTTTTCTCTTATCCTAGAACACAAACTCAGATATTTTTATAAAAGAAGGAAGAGGAACGTGGGTGGAAGAAATAGGGGCACTTTGTCTGCTTACAGTCGTATCACGCAGACCCTCCTTCCTCTGAGGAAAGACCTGCTGCTAACGGCTTCATGGTGGGTTCCAGTCCAGCGGCTGACGGTCTGAGTCCTGTTGGGGCTGCCTCCAACAAATATGACTACTGTTTAGTGTGTGCCTGTGACACCCAGGACACCATGGAAGAGGGAAATGAGTCTAGTGCATTTATTGCTTTTCAGAAGATTTTAGACTAGAGCAGGTTAGCCAGGTGTGAGAAAGTGCTGGAAAAACTAGGGGGCTATGTAGCATATAGAATGTAAACAGAACTGTACATACACCCATTACTCAAAGGGGCCCGTGTGCCCCAACACACTCCCAACTGATCAGCATGACTCTGATTTAATCTCCCTCTCAGACAGCCTTGGACACACAGCAGAACCTCCAGCTACTTTTTAAAAACAAAATGCTTTCTTTTGCCCCTAATTGCATGTGTCATATACACACACAACATCTATCCATATGACTGTGATGTATTTTTCCATTGACTTACATGGACCATGAGCTTTCTGAACTGTTTTTCTCATCTCTAACAATAACAGTAGCAACACATAAGCCTTTGGGAGGTTAAACAAGATGTCTGAAAAGTCCTGGCATGTTCTCTGCCCCCAAAGTGCCCAGTCTATTACTCTACGCTGACTATAACTTAAAGCGGTAGGTACTGGACCCTGCTGCAGGCTCTCTGGTTATCAGCTCAATCTGTTCAGGTTCCTCCCCATCCAGTCCCACATCTTAGCCAGACTCTTGAGTGAGGGATCATTCCTGTGCCTCCAATGACATCTGAGGGAGGTCAACTCCTGACTGCAGGATCGCTCTTGTGAGCCATCTGTCAACAGCTGGCCTCAACCTCCTTGTAGCAATGCACCCATGGCAGCTTCTGCCAGGGCCAAGGGCTCCCTAAGGCCCAGCACATTCCCACTTAGCAAGATTCTGATTTGCTCCCCTTCCCAGACAGCCCTGGAAACCTAAGCAGACCTTCTGGTTACTTTTTAAAGCAAAACATTTATTTTTCTTCTGAATTATAAATATCTTTAAAAATTGCTGCTTTAAAATTGAAGAAGAGCTGAGAAGATGAAAAGATCTTCCAGGCTCCTGGATAGGTAGAATTAATATTGTCAAAATGGCCATACTACCAAAAGTACAGATTATACAGATTTAATGCAATTCCAATTAAAATCCCAATGGCAATCTTCATAGAACTAGAAAAAAGTCATGAAATACATTTGGGAAAAAAAAAAAAAAAAAACTAGAATAGCCAAAGCAACCCTTAGCAAGAAGAGTGAAGCAGGGGGCATCACAATACCAGACCTTAAACTATACTATAGACATAGTGACAAAAATGGCATGGTACTGGCACCAAAACAGACACATAGACCAATGGTACAAAATAGAAGATGCAGAGACAAACCCACATAAATATTGTTATCTCATACTAGACAAAGGTGCCAAAAACATTCACTAGAGAAAAGATAGCCTACTCAATAAATGGTGCTGGGAAAATTGGAAATTCACAGGTAATAAAATGAAATTAAACCCCCATCTCTCACCCTGCATGAAACTCAACGCAAAGTGGATCAAAGACTTAGACACTAGACCAGAGACCCTGTGTTTAAAAAGAATAGTCCTAAATCTTGACCATGTGGGCTTAAGCTGACTTCCTAAAGTGCAAGAAGTAAAATCAAGAATCAATAAATGGGATGGATTCAAACTAAAAAGCTTCTTCTCAGCAAAAGAAACTATCATTTATATGAAAAGAGAGCCTACAGAATGGGAGAAAATATTTACCACATGCACCTCAGATAGAGCATTAATCCCCAGGATATATAAAGAACTCAAAAAACTTAACACTAAAAAAACAAATAAGCCAATCAATAAATGGGCTAAGGAACTGAACAGACATTTCACAAAAGAAATACAATCAATCAACAAATGTTTGGGGCTGGGGAGATAGCTCAGCTGGTAGACTGCTTGCCTTGCAAGCACAAGGACCTGAGTTCGATCCCCAGTACTGAAAAAAAAAAAAAGTATGAAAAAATGTTCAACATCTTTAGCAATTAGAGAAATGCAAATCAAAACTACTCTTAGATTTCATCTCACTTCAGCCAGAATGGCAATTATCAAGAATACAAGCAACAATAAGTATTGGCAAGGATGCGGGGGAAAAGGTACACTCATACATAGCTGGTGGGACTACGAATTGGTGCAACCACTCTGGCAAGCAGTATGGATATTCCTCAGAAAACTTGAAATAGAACCACCATTTGACCCAGCTATTCCACTCCTCGGTTTATACTCAAAGGACTTAAAATCAGCATATTATAGTGATGCAGCCACATCAATGTTTATAGCAGCTCAATTCACAATAGCTAGATTGTGGAACCAACCTAGATGCCCTTCAACAGATGAATGGGTAAAGAAAATGTGGTACATATACACAGTGGAATATTACTCAGCCTTAAAGAAGAATAAAAATATGGCATTTTCAGGTAAATGGGTGGAGTTGGAGAATATCATGTTAAGAAAAATAAACCAATCCCCCAAAACCAAAATTCAAATGTTTTCTCTGAATTGTGGATACTAATTCACAACGGGGGTGGTAGCTAGGGAAGAATAGAGTTACTTTAAGTAGAGGAAAGCGAAGGGAAGGGAGAGGGTATGGAGATAGGAAGGACAGTAGAATGAATCAGACACTATTATCCTATGTACATGTATAACTATATGACCGGTGGGATTCTACATCATGTATAACCAGAAGAATGAGAAATTATACTCCATTATATATGATGTGTCAAAGTGCATTCCACTATCATGTATAACTAATTAAAACAAATTTAATTTTTTTTAAAGAATTGCTGCTTTTAAATCAAGACATTGAACAGTTCCAGAAACAATCAAAATTCTCTCACACCTTCTTTTACTCATTCCCTTTCCCCAATCCCAGACCCTGAAAATCACTGAACTGTTTTCTGTACTATAACTGTGCCTTCTCCAGAATGCATATAAATGGAATCATGCAGTGGTTTTCTTGTTTTGTTTTGTTTTTTTGGGTCTGGCTTCTTTCACCTAGCACAATTCAACTGAGATTCATCCACATTGCTGCATGCATCAGTAGTTTGTTCTGTATTAGTGCTAGGTAATATGCTAGTGTACAGATTTACAGAGTTTTGTTGTTGTTGTTGTTACCCCACTGAATATAATTTGGGTTATTTGTAGTTTGGGGCAATTGCAAATAAAATTTCTATTACTATTTGCTAAAAAAAAAAAAATACTGCTTTTAGTCGGGTGAGGTGGCACATGCCTGTAATCCCAGCAGCTGGGGAGGCTGAGGCAGGAGGATCATGAGTTCAAAGCCAGCCTCAGCAAAGCAAGGTGCTAAGCAACTCAGTGAGACCCTGTTCTAAATAAAATGGTAAATAGGGGCTGGGGATGTGGCTCAGGGGTCCAGTGCTCCTGAGTTCAATCCCTGGTACCAAAACAAACAAAACAACAACAACAAAAACGAAAAAAAAAAAAAAAAATTGCCGCTTTTAACCATTGGAACAGATTTTAGGTGTGTAATGAAAATGAATTCACACCCTTTTTACTCTACTTCTCACCCCACATACCCAATCCTGTAAGAAGCCTGTGGTAACTGTTTTGTGAATGTCCTTCCATGACAGATAAATATAGTCAATCCTCTGTACCTGCTGGTTCTGCTTCTGAGGATTTAACCAACTGTGGATGGAAAATACTGGAAATTTTTTTTTTTTCATGATTTCAAAAAAGCAAAACTTGAATTTGCCATGCACAGAGACCACACAAGTGAAGGGAGGTGTGGGTATTGTATTAGGTATTGTTAGTCGTCTAGCAATGATTTAAAGTATATGAGCGGGTATACAGAGATTATATGTTGATACTATGCCATTTTATATGAAGGCCTTAAGCATCTGTGGATTTTGGCATCTAAATGGGTTGTGAAATCAATACCCCCACAGGCACCCAAGGTTGGCTGTCCTTTAAAAAGTACTTTAAAGTGTTTATAGAAACACATGTCATCATGCAGGCATATGACAAATATTTCTCTGCAATTTACTTCCTTTCCCCCAACCAGTCAAAAGTATTGTGGACATCTTTCTCAGATACTATTTTGAAACTTTTGGAAAAGCTATGTGGTCTTTACCCGAGTTCTACAGGACACTTCACAAAGTAAATTGAAATGTCAGTTTTGTCCTCCTCGTTGTTCATCTCTTTTGAACTTCATCCAAGAAGTCCAAGGTGTTAGGTTCTGAAGCATAGATTGAGATGAGAAATTACATAAATAATTCATAACTATTTTGTTTCTCTGCAAAACCATAGTAATCATTTGTAAAACTAGTGTTGACTGTTTAGGATCTGTTTCTCTCTTTGCCTCTAGCTTTTCTATAGATTCTGAGACATGTGCAAAGGAAGCCTGGCAGCAAGTAATGGTGTCACCCTGTCGTTCTGTTCGGTCAGGAGCACAGGCCCTACAGAAAGTACATCATAATAAATAGGGTCCACCCAGGACACTTCGCTCTTGGAACAGCTGGCATTTTAATGAAACTGGCTGGGGCAAGTTCAAGAATAGACTTAGAAGTCATCTCTCCTATCAAGTCTTAGGCAATCCTAGAGAAAACCAACAGGAAGTGGAATCCTGTTTCTCACCCGGGGCTCCAGAGACAGAAAGAGTGGAGGTTCAGAGTGGTCCCGGCCAACCCAGCTGCCTTCCTCTCTTGCTCTGTATTGGTCACCTGCATAGGCAAAGGCAGCACCAAGAGCGAGAAGAATATCCTGGTAAGGTCTCAAGCACCTCTCTCCACTCTGAAAAGGAAGACGAGACACTAACACACTTTTACCTCTACTCTGTGTTGGTGCAAGAGCATAAATAAAGAGACAGTGGAGTGAATCAAGATAAGAGCGAGGAAAAGGCAATGTTTCTTGGGAGAGAAAAGAGTGCTCTGACAAGAAACCTAAGTTCCTAAATCCTGCCTTGCTCTAGCAAGGATGCGGAGGCCCCTTCCAGCTGGAAACAGAACAGCTCTGAGTTATTTATCACTTGTCTGCCATGTTTATTATTGTCTGAGAGCCAGAGAAAGTGGCTGTGTTTACGTAGGTTAAAGGGGAATCAGGACACCTTACACAGGATTCACGAGTGTCCCAGAGCTGGAGGGAGATTCGAATGCAAAGTCGCATGGCATGGAGACCCTCACTGACCAAAATATATGCACATTCTCTAGTCATGCTCTGTGTCCGTCTGTCAGCAGGCAGCAAGCTTCTTGAGGATAGGGATGGTGCTTTATTCCCTGTGCAAACTGTCCCCACGGTCCTTTAACAGAAAGTGAGATTTATGAAGCAGGAGCTCAATAAATACTTGTGAAATGGACTCAGGGTACTGAATCTGTTCTGATCACCAGTAAAAACAACTCAATCTTCACATGATATTATTCAGAGTCTAGGAACTAGACAAGCCAGGGCAGGAGGAAGACACGAGCAGAAGTCAAAGACGTTGCTTCCAGCCATCCCAATGGGTTGAGTGGAGTAGACACTGCTTTCCTGAAGTGCGTGACTCCATCTGTTTAAAAAAATTTTTTTTAACTTTCTTACTGAAAAAAAATTTTTTTTTTCCATGCTGAGAATTAAACCCAAGGTCTCATATATATTAAGCAGTCTACTGTTGAGCTACACCACCTAGGCCCTAAATAAAATTCCTGTAACATTGTGGTCAAATATCTTCCAAGTTCCTTACTTTAGACATGAGACGCATATAATACACACACACACACACACACACACACACACACACATTACATATACATGAATATATATGTATATGTATATGTATATACACATATATACATACATATGTATATACACATATATGTATATTCCATAGCCTGGTGGATGCCTCCAACGGTGGTTTCCTTCTCCCTCCCCTCACTCCATCCTGAGGGCTTTAATTCATTAAAGTGGAGTAAACCATGCAGATTCTTTCCTGAAAGCATGATTTGGCAGGAGAAGGGAGCCAGAGAGCTGAGTGAGGAACTGGGAAAAGGCCTGGAAACATCTGCACCATCAAGGCTGCTTGATGGCTAAAACCCAGGCTGAGCATGCGTGAAGCTATGTTTCATGAAAAATCTAGCTGACAGAAAACTAACTCAGACTTTCCTGAGAAAACTCTTTGTATTCTACTTTCCTATTGCACCACATGCCTCAGTTTTCCACTTTAGAAATTGTGTTTGTGGGGCTGGGGAGATACCTCAGTTGGTAGAGTGCTCGCCTCGCAAGCACAAGGCTCTGAGTTCAATCCCCAGCACCGCAAAAAAATAAAATAAAAATAAAAATTGTGTTTGCATCTTCTGTGAAGGATGCAAGGCTTAGTTTCTTTGAGCATGACCCAGAAAGAGATGAAACCTTCCCCAAATCCCTGACTCTACTATTTTGAACAATAAAATCTAAATTATTTAGGAAATTAAATTATTTGTGGCCAAATATGTCTTTTCTTTAAAAGAAGCTTGTGGATTATGGGGAATTTTTAAATGTGTTCTTTCCTTTGAACGTTCTTTAAGTTCTACAAGGAGACACGGGAAACAAAGAAGATTTCTCGGGAGCTTAGAAATAAAGAAACACAAGGCTAGGAAAATGGTATTATGGGTAGCTCTGATTTCTGGCTAACTTAATTTTTAATAAGAGCATTGTCCAGGCTTTAAGTAGCCTTTCACAAATCTGACATTTCTCAAATGTGTGCAAAACTTTTTAGAAGTGTTGATTGAAAAGGCATACAATTCAGTCAGAAATGTCAAAGTGAGAATCTGAGGCCAGCTGCAATGGTGCATGCCTGTAATCCCAGCGACTCAGGAGGCTGAGGCAGGAGGATTGTGAGTTCAAAGTCAGCCTCAGCAACTTAGTGAGGTCCTAAGCAATTCAGTGAAACTCCGTCTCTGTAAAAAAGGCCTGGGGATAATGGTTAGTGCCCCTGAGTTCAATTCCCGGTAGGAAAAAGAGAGAGAGAGAGAGAGAGAGAGAGAGAGAGAGAGAGAGAGAAAGAGAGAGGGAATCTGAGATCATTTATTCCTCTGATTTAGTTTGATTTTGTTAATATTGGTTCTTCTAGGTTTTTCTTTCCCAGACATGATTTTCCTGATACTGCTATAACTATAGTTTTAGAATATCAAAATTTTGTATTCATATATTAGTTATTTTTCTACATTAGGATCACCTGGGAAGCTTGTATTTTTCCAGCTTTATTGAGATATTGCTGACAAATAAAATGATATAAATTTAAATTATGCTTAAACTATGATCAGCAACATGTAAACATGGTGTAATGATTACCACATTCAAGTTAATCCACCCATCCGTCACCACATCATAACCATGATGGTGGGGATGTGTGTGCCCATTTGTTTGAGGTTGGGGAAAGGATATTTATGAGCTACTCTCTTAAAAAATTTCAAGTAAACAATAGATAAATCAATTCTTTTATCTGATAAATATGAAATTGCCAACCACTGTACTAAAAACAGAATTTAAAGATTGTCTATTTTTATATAGCCCTACTTCTTAAAACCATGATAATATATTTATACTTTTCATATGCCCTAAGAAAGAAGCAAAATAAATCAGGATGCAGAGGGAACTTCAAGTGGACTGCAGACACTAACAAATGAATAATGGAAACACACCAAAGCCACTGGGATGAACGTGATCGACCCAGGCTACTGTAGAAAATAGTATCTCGCCTGGATACCGTCAGTCTAATGACAGAAAGAACTACCCATAAATGTCATGCTCTAACAAGTGTGTTTCTCATTGTTCACTAGAATTGAACAAATAAAATATGTTGTAGACAAAAGCAGCCAGGTTTCTCACTATTGGAGAAAGAAGGTACATGTAGGGAAAGGGAAAAGGTTAAAAGGAACTCCATGGTGTTAGATTGGAATCCAGAATACCAGTGTGACTAATTATCATCATCATTATTTATCATCATTCATATGACACACACACACATTGTTTTAGTTGGTTTTTCTGCTACTGTGACTAAAAGATCTGACTAAAAGAGGAGGAAAAGTATATTTGGGGGCTCACAGTTTCAGAGGTCTCAGTCCATAGATGAATGACTCCATTTCTCAGGGCTTAAGGTATAGTAGAACATCATGGTGGAGGAAAGCAACTGGGAGCATGGCACCAGGAAGCAGAGAGAGAGAGAGAGAGAGAGAGAGCTCCTCTCACCATGGACAAAATGTAAACCCCATAGGCACCCCCACCCCCAGGAACCCACCTCTTCCAGTCACACCCAACCTGCCTACAATTACCACCCAGTTAATCCCTTATCAGGGGATTAATGCACTGATTATGTTAAGGTTATCAATACACAATCATTTCCTCTAAACTTTCTTGCGTGTCTCACACATGAGCTTTTGAGGGACATCACATGATCTATACCATAACACACACACATGTACACAAACATGTATATAGGCACATGCATATATATACAGAAATGTAAATGTGTATGAATGGAGTTGATGGATATGTATGTGCGATTTATAGATATATAATTTCCCAGCTCTGTCTACCAAAATAATGACCTAGAAGCAATGCTACGCAATCTCAATGAGCACACCTAGTGCCCAGATCTTAGTTTCTGAATACCATTCTCTAATAAAAAGAACCCGTACTCCTTGGAGAAGTGGCAGGGTAGCTCAGAGACGGTGCAAAATAAGTCTGGAAAGAAAATAGTAGATCCAGAAAGTAGGAAATTGCTCAAAATGAGATGGGGCATGACAATGACAAACTATAAAAACACACAACTGATGAGTTCTAACAATATGATGCATAAAAGAGAAGAAAGAAAAAAGAAAAGAAGTCTAAAGCCATAACATTTGTTTAAAAATTTACAGTATTACCAGAATAAATGCTAAATGGATTCAAGATTGAAATGTAACAGACAAAACTGGAGAATTGCTGAAAGGAAACATGGATAAATTCCTTCCTAGTCTGCAGCGGGAAAAAAAACTTTCTAATTATGACTCAAAGCCTCGAAGCAATTTTAAAAATCACAAATTTGAATGTTTTAAAAATGTGTAATGGAGAAACCAAAAAATAAAATAAAATAAACCAAATGACAGCGACAATGGCAGCAAGACAAATGGTGGTGGCAGGGTTACATTTGCAGCTCTTACTACAAAGGACCAATTTCCCAATTAGATAAAGCCCTCAGGAAATTGAGAAAAGGCAAAAGCTTACTGGAAAAAAAAAGATTATAAAACACAACCATACATTTTGTACAAAAAGATACAGAAGTGACTCTGGAATACACCAAAAGATGCCCACCTTCTTTCATAATAAGAGGACTGCAAATTAAAACTGCACTGAGAGATCATTTCTTGCCGGTTAGCTGGCAGAAGCTTGACCGCACTATAAAGCTGCAGAACAGTTCCTCATGGGCATTGCCGGCAGGACAGGAACGGTACATCCCTATAGAGAAGAATGTGGAAATCTACCAAAATTACACATGCATTTACCCTTTGACTCGACCATCTTCTTCCTAAGAACTTTCTTGGAGGATAAATATTAAAGCAATAGGTGCACATCGTAGTGTTATTTTAACAGCAAAAGATTGGAAACAGCCTACCTGTCCATCCATAGCAGACAGGCTGGATCTTGTGTGCCTTAGAGCACTTTGTAGCCACAAAACAGGAGAAGGACAGATAGAGTGCTCCACGATATATTATCAAATGGAAAGAAAAACAAGATGCACATATAGTCCACTATCTGTTAGGTAAGAAAGAAGGGAAAATGGGAATAGCGTAGCGTATTTACTTACTTTTCCAAAAAGAAATACAGGGAAGATAAATCATGACAGGATGAAAATGTTTATTCCTGGAGAGAGAGGTGGGGGTGGGGGTAGGACCTCTAGGGATGCCTGTTTACACTGCTTTGCTTTTCAAATCCTGCAAATGGTCTACGCATCTAAAAATAAACTGACATCAAATGGAAAAAGCAAACTCTTAACATAGAAGCAAAACAGAAACAAATGAACCCAACCAAATTGATACAACTGTACAGAGAAAAGAATTTTTCAAAATGACTTTCAAGTGTAATATAGTATTTCAAGTGTAGTATTCCAGAGATCCTTATTGGTATATATTATAAGGACAAAAAGAACTATTAGAAAGTCCTAAACTTGACTCAGGTTGAGAGACAGAGAGGCAGAAAGACAGATGAAAATAATGCGAAAGTGGCCGGTATTAAAATGAGTTGCCCCATGTGGCGTGTGTGCCATTCATTATACTACTTTTTCCTGTTGATCCATAAGTGAAAATTTTTTAAAATGAAATATTTGCACCCTTTGTTAGCACTGACACCGATATTAGAGGGCCTAGGCTTGTAGACTTAACCAGGCCAAGTGCGTGCTTTGTGAATCGGGAAGTAATTTTGTTTTCTTTTTCAGCCAAGCTGGGTTGGAGCTGCATGCTCTCCTGGGTTCCTCCCAGTTCGGAAGGTGTGAGTCTATGGCCCACAATATCCCACCACATTGAAAAAGCCAATTTCAAGGCAAAACTAAATTGCAACAAGGGCCTGGAGAGAGGTGGCAGTGTCCAAAGACATTATTTTTTTCTTTTTTCTTTTTTTTAATTGTGATCATATCATATACCATGAGATCTGCCCTTCTCACTAATTTTTAAGTAAGCAATACAGTCTTGTTACCTACAACTATGATTTATGTAGCAGATCTCTAAAATTTAATCATCTTGCATAACAGAAACTTAAATCTGTTAAATAGTAACTCCCCATTTCTCCTTTCCCTAGCTCCATTTAAAAAAATATTTCCATGAAAGCACTTCACAGCACACTTAGTCATTTAAGGTCTCCTGCCTATTCCTAGTTATGTCTTATTCTACCAAACACTTCCAGAAGTTGAAACACTTTGGTATTGTTTTATTCCCACAATGAATCTTGGAAGAAAAAAACTGCAGAGAGATTTTTTTTTATAGGATTTGCTCCCGAATTCTCATGAGCACCTAAAAAACAAAACAAACCCATACCAAGGAATTAAAAATTATCTCATAAAGAATGAAAATGTTTAGTATAGAGATATTATCAGATATTTTAATATAATCTTTCTTCATTTGTTGAACTTCTAAGTAACTCTTTGGTAAATCAACTTGTCAGCTCACATACATGTATGTGCATACATATACATATTATTTAAAACAAATGACTACAGATTTTATTTAAAATTTTCAATAAAGACTGTATAAACCCAAAAGGAACATCTATGGAAATTATTTGCTCGAGTCTCCTTTTATGTGAATATTGCTATGGTTTAGGTATTGTTTATCTTCTGGGGGTTCCTGTGCTAGAAACTTGGTCCTCAGTGTGTTAGGGTTGAAGTTGTGGACCTTTAAGAGGTGGAGCCTAGTGGGGTGTTGCAAGACTGGACCCTCCCCTCTATATGGTTTCCTGTCTGGTGATGTGATCTCTTCCCCCCGATGTGTGCTTCCACCATTGTGGAAGCACCTCATCTGCCATGAGGTCCTCCCAGGAACCAAACTGATGCAGGTGAATCTCGAAAACTATGAGTTAAACCTCTTTTCTTTATAAAGTTATCCAGCCTTGTGTGTTTCATTGTAGTGATGGAAATTGACTAACACAGATACAATTATATTTTAGTACAGTCATTCATGGAGTCAAGTTGCATGTGTTTGCTTGTGTGTTTACAGGCAATAGGAAGAATGCCCTTGTTGGTAGTTGTTGTGGTATTCTTGATACTCATTCATTCCTTTCTTCATTTGACTCACATTCCTCAAGGTCTTACTGTGTGTCAGGCACTGTACCAGGCCCTAGGAAAACAACACCTGAGCAGCACTATGTTGCCTAGTTGGGGAGACACTTTGGTTGAAAGTATGGTTGTATTAGTCTAAGATATGCTCCCAGAAAAAGTTCTGCCCCCCAGCTCCTCCTGAGCATATCAGATGTGTAGGCTGTGGACCAGAGGCAGAGGTTGGAATGGTTGGGGAGTTGTGGGTTTCACCCCAAATGTGTGAGGAGACACATGGAGGATCCCCAAGATTGTCATGCTATTGGTTTATGCTTTAGGGAATTGTTGCAAAGTCCAGCCAGAGCTGGTGATTCTCATTCTCTGTTTTCATCACATGGTTTGCTACCTCTCTGAGACTCAATTTTCTGTTTAGCAAAATGTGCTGAAGATTTAATGTCAAAGTGAAGGAGAGAATCAGCACTTGTTTCTGAAGATGTTTAGGCTGTTTCCAGCTGCGCCTCAACTCCATGTATTTTTACCATCACCCTAGGAGACAGCAGTCACACACACCCTCATCATTTTACATTAAGGAAACTGAAGTTCAGAAAGGTGGGAAAACTTGCCCAAGTTCACACAGCCACTCCGTATGGATCATGAATTTAAACACAAGGCTATCTAAGTCCAAATTTTATTTTCTTGATTTATACACCATGATGCCTTTGGAAAGGGGAAAATCTGACAAAGGTTTTCTTGTTCCCTGAGCTAAAGGAATGAATTGACCTATAAATATTTTTAATAGTCTTAGTTCATTATCACTTCAATTTCTTAACTTTATTTCTATAAATAAGAAGTTAAGAAATGTTCTTGTGGCAAATTGTTGTAGTCCTCACCACCCGCTTTAGACTTACACCCCACTTCTCTCCTTTGCATTGTCTGCTTCTCCCCTTTAATAGCTGAACTTATGGCCTTGGTGTAAGTCTTTTAGATTTCTTATATTTATTATTTTTTAAAAGATCTGGTATATCCAACCAAATACAGCAGCTTTACATGGATGGTTAAAAAAACTGGAAAAAGACCCACAAATATTCATCAATAGGCACATATAACAAATTTTGGGACTGCCATACAAGGGAACAATCAAAAAGACCTAACTACTGATACAGAGCAAAATGGATGAATTTTAGAAAATATTTTGCTGAGTAAAAGGTGCCTGATACCAAAAGGTATATACTATACGAGTCCCTTGATGTGAAATTTTAACTTACAGTAACAGAAAACAGACCTGTGGTTTCCAGGAAGTTGGATGGATGGTGAGGGTTGGTCAGGAGGATTCTGGGAGGGTTTGGGGGTGACAGAATGTATTATATCTTGATTGTAATGTTCCATATACAACAGTGTGAATTTGTCAAAACTCACTAAACTACACTGTTAAAATAGATGCATTTAAGTATGTGTAAATTATACTTCAATAAATTTGAATTTTTTTAAAAAGTGCTCTTAAAAGTCTCTATTTTTCTTTTGACCAGTCTGGCTGCCGTAAGCAGGTGTAGTTTATGACTAGTGTGTTGTAAAGGCATTCAGAGGAGCCTGAGGTCAGGGTACCACGTTCTCCAACCCACATCTTCCTGGGAAAGATCAGATGGGTCTGTTTGGAAATCAGAGCTGTTTTTCCATCACCAAGGGGATTGCTGCGGAACACCGCCCCCAAAGTTCATTATCTCAGCACTTAATGTTTTGTTTTTGTTTTTTCAAAATACAGAAAAGTAATTAGAAGACATGATGGGCAATAACCTCTGTGCCAAATTACCTTGTTTTAATTTGATGATGCTTTTGAATTGTTCAAGCTCAAATAATTAATTTAAAAACTGCCAGTCTCTTGATAGGATTTTTTTTTTTTTTTTTTGGAATGTGCATGCGAAGTATTATCAGAAATGTTTGTCATGATAAAATCTTAACACCCCTAAGACACACAATGACCACCGGACCACTGATCTGCTTCAAGTATTAGAGAGATAATAAGCCACACAGAGGAAATGATTACCTGGCCAACCACTAGCAGTAGAGGTTTGTGTGACTCTTCTGTGACATTGATCAAACCCCACCACTTTAATCAGATCCTAAGAAGGTTGAATTGGGTTTCAGATTCACTCGGGGTTGATCATTGAGCTCAGTCCTAAAGGGCCTCTGAGGCACTAAAGGACAGAAGAGAAACCATGAAGACTGGAGGTTTGCCTAGGGTAATCATGAACTTTGGTGAAGAAACCATTTCCCATCGTGCACTTCATGAAACAAGTTTTGCAGAAGCTTAATGAGATCAATGAAGGTAAAATTGAGGGAGAAATTATGAAATCTCATTTTCTATGGGAAGGAAAAAGATAAGAGGGGATAAAAGAAGACCGACCTCATTTGCATGGCTCACTATATTGTTGGGGACCCTCGTAGAGGCCCCACACCTCCTTCCTCCTTGCCAAGAGGAGCACACTTCCCTGTGAGGTGGACAGGGTCTCCCTTCAGCATAGTCGGCCTCTCTGAAACTGGAGCAGAATTCCAGGCCGTCTTTTGTAAATGTTTGTTCTCCACAAGGGCAGGGCGACTTCCTAAGTAGGTAAGCTGGCTGAAGATCTGAGCAAGCTTAGAAAAGAGAGCCAGGCATGGCCTTGAACTTGTCACCCTGGCTTGGAGCCTAAAGTAGTCTCACAAAGGTTATGGTGCACACAGAGCACAGGCCTCCGTCACCTTTCAGTCTAGCTCTTTTGGTAAGGACAAGTGTGGGCTGAGCCTTGTAGTCAGGTTTTTGCCAATGCAATCTTAGAGCACGATCTCATAAACCCTAGATGTCACCACTCGCTGATAAGAGTGACCAAGTTTTCATCTCATCCATAAGATGATGGCTGAGAAGCTCTGGGGCTTTTCATGGAAAAAGAATCTGTAAGCCACAGAGAATCTGTTAAAGTTTCAGATGACTCATTCGTGCACATGCCTGGCATGGAGTAAGCACTCAGTGATTTTTGAATATATAGATTTGGCCTTGGATTCCATGCCCCTGTCCCTTCATGCCATGTCTTCCTCTAGTCTCAGAAGGTACCCATTTTTTAAAGTCTAGATCAAGTATGGCTAATAAAGATAGATGCTCTTAGAAATTCTTGTGTCGATTGGGTTCCCAAGAAATTTTGGCTAGCTCCAAGGCTTTGAACCAACATGGGAAGGGGGATGGAAGACTGGCTCATCTTTTGATATTGGTACAATTGCCCCCAAATCTGAGTCTTTCTGAGGATAAATAAGTTGATGTCAGGTAAGTCAATCATATGGATTTTTTAAGAGTCCTACTTTTAATAGTCTATCCTGTTGTTAGATTATTTTGTTCTAGTATGAGCTTCAGAAATCTCAGACGTGTTACTTCACAAAAATCATAAGATTCACAGAGGTGATAAAATTCAGAGTTGTATATTTATTATGGAGTCAGTGACTGAGAGTCTCTGCTCATTTATTTACAGCCTTTTGAAGGGTCATCCCAGTTCCAAATTCTAGATCATTATCTTGGTTTCTGGTAGCGGATGCCCAAGTGTCTTTCCAAGATCTCTTGAAACTGGGAACTGAACTTTTATCCATTTTTATACCAAGTATAAGAAAGACTTAATTAGAAACATACCTGCTATCTTACTGTTATTCTTGATTTATATTATTAATGTTCTCACTTCTTTAAGAACTCATGGTGATTATTTGGCTATGATTACTTTTTGCAGCCAAACCTACTAACTTTTCTGTGTGTTAAAAATGACTAAGCTTTTATTGATTCTATATTCTCAATAAATAAAGAGGCATTAAAGTATTAGGAAACTGATCACAATCTGTTTTCTTTATTTCTGTTTATCTTAACTAATTCAGAAAAGCTGAAGCTTAAATGGCCCTTGATGGCTTGATAGTCTTGGGATCTTTGGCTCCTTCAAATCTTCAAGTGGTCACAAAGCACCACTGAGCAGCTTCCTCAGAATGTGGACAAGTCTCTTAAGGCAGGATGGCCTGTCGCAAGTTGAATCCATCCTATTGGTGTCTAGTAGAAGTTCAGTCAGCAGGGGGATGAAGGAGAACCAGTGTTAGTTGGGATGGTCTGTGGAGGTGACATTTGAAGATCAATGAAAAAGTTCTCTGGAGAGGAAATAGCATGTGCAAATACCCAGAGGTACAAATATACCCAGAGGTACAAATTACACACACACACACACATACACACACAAGAGAAAAGGTCAGTGACACTGGTGTATGGTGAAAAAAGATCACAAATCAATTTAAATAAGTTTTATTCTTAATATCAAGTCTCTCCTCTACAGCTAGGTATGCCAACAGTAGCAGAACTGAAAGTTCTGCACCCACACAGCTGTAATTGGACCAAAATTCATTTCTGGACTTCATAGACTGTTTAATCTTTAACTGGTAGTAGTTTAAATGAAGTTCTCCACCCCGGCCCAACTTCTTCTAGTCCCTTTGCTTTCTGACACCTGCCTTCCCTCTTCTGCCTTGGTTCATGGTCCAGAACTGCTCCAGCCAGCTTCTACCTCTCTCCTGACCCGCCAGAGCTTCCTGACCTGTGATTTAGCAGGTTGTCTTCCTGATTTTCACCTCTCCTATCCCGAATGTCTCTTCGTTCCCACTCTGGCCAGCCTCTGCTTCCATCTTCTTTTTGTCTGGCTCCACACCTCAGCCTGCCCTGTGTAAATCCTCTGCCTGCTCCGTCCTGGTACTCCCTACCTTGACGGAGACCCTATCCTGGAGCTCTCTTCTCCCCAATTAGTGTCAGAAAGATGGGTGGCACTTGGGAACCAATGTTGGCTTGCAAACAATGCTAAGGAATTGGGAATACAATATCTGAATATGTCCTCAGAAACAACCTGCTGCATGATATTTGCTGACAAGTAAATACCAGCCACCACCATGGCAAAATTTTCTTTTGCTCACTCCATTTCTTCTGTGAACTCAAACCTTATTTTTCTGAACCACACAATGTGATATTCTGTTATCTATAGAGTTTTGCATTATTTTTTTGTCTTGTGAATATTTCAATATTGCATCCAAAAAAGATTTAGAGTTTTTAAAAAGTGAGAACAGTGTCCCACAATTCATTTATATGTTTTGTTAGATTCGTGAGAGTGTTGCATAGATATCCATTTAGAGCCTGATAAATGTTGGTTGATGTGAATCACAGGTTTTTGGTGGTGGTGGTGGGAGTGGTGTTTGCTTTTTGCAGTGTTGGGGAATTGAACCCAGGACCTCGTGCATGCCAGGAAAGTGCTCTACTACTGAGCCATATCCCCAGTCCAGTAAGTCATGGGTTTGGGCATTAGAGCAGGGTGCATGAAAATGTAGTGCTTATTGGTGGCTGTGTCACTGAAGCTAAATGCTACCTCTAAAGTTAGGACGCTGCGAGGCTGAGCAGGACAGAACTCCCACATTCCTGGAACGCCCACAGTTGCACAATTCTGGACAAAAGGGCAGCCCTTCCTGCTTTATGTCATGATTAGATGGATCACTCATTTGTTGATTGAACTATTTTTGAGTCATGAGTGTGTACTATGTGCAAAGCAACGTGCTCCGCATTATGGTGTGCCCAGCTCAGCTAGAGTTAAGATCAGATAACATCCTGGCTCTTCCTCATAGAAGAACCTTGGAGGCAGGATCTGCAAACAATGGGCATCCCACGTCAGTACCTAGGCCGCTGGCTGGACCCCTGCCTCCTGGCTGGAATGGACTCCTGGTGGAGAAGCTATGGATCAGGACCTTCCAATCAGGACTCTAGGGAACTTCCTTCTTCATTCTGTAGAATATCAAAAGCATTTTTTATGTGAATCTATAAGCATTTTAATAAACCATGAGAAATCAGAAGAAGTGAAAAACAATTTTTACATCATGCATACAGACCTTATCCTAAAAGGATCACAAATCTATTTTCAAAAGGACTTCAAAATCTATTTCACTATTCCATGTATGCCAATAAATCAGCTGTAGTGGGAACTGTACTCAGCACCAGTGATAAATAGAGACCTTATTTATTCACTTACTCACTCATTCATTGCTTCAAGAGTTCTTTCTTTCATATATTCATTTATTTAGCCGACGTTGAGTGAGTATGAGCCAGGCACTGTGCTAGAAATTGTGGGTAACATGAAGATAAAATGCTATCTCTGGCTTTAAAGCATTTGGAGGAACGAAGAGGAAATAAAACAGCGCTTACAAAGTATAGATTAGGGTTGGGGTTGTGGCTCAGTGGTGGAGCACTTGCCTAGCATGTGTGAGGCACTGGGTTCGATTCTCAGCACCACATATAAATAAATAAATAAAATAAAGGTCTGTCAACATCTAAAAGAATTTAAAAATAGAAATATAGATTAAAAATGTAATAAATTGGGCTGGGGTTGTGGCTCAGTAGGAGAGCACTTGCCTAGCATGTGTGTTAGGCACTGGGTTCGATTCTCAGCACCATGTAATAAATAAATAAATTAAATTAATAAATAAATAAAATAAAGGTCTGTTGACATTAAACTTTTTTTTTTTTAATGTGATAAATCATCCAAGAGAAAGAAAGTGGTGGAGGGACAGAGAACTGGCTCTGTCATAGAGGAGACAGCAGGGCCTGAGGAAGGGGCGTGTGGAAACGGGATGGGATTGGGGATTAACATGAATTTTTCTGCAAAGAGGTAAAAATATGTAAAATCTGGATGTGAAAAAGTGAATAATTCCACTTGACAGGAAACAGAATGAACATCGTACAGAAAGTGGAAATGCATGCAGAGGTAAGGGGACCATATAATTTATCATCCCTATCAGAACACACTTGAGAGTTAAAAGGGACTCAAAAATAATTAAAATTATATATACTTTTGAAATATTTAATGACTAACATTTTATGATATTAGTAAATCTTTTAAAAATGTTTTATTTTAAAACTATTTTCAAAATAAAATTATTTTAGAATAATCCCTCTATAACTAGATAGATACCTGGGGACATTTGAGCAAAAATTTTACACCTTAAAGAAGGTTGATCATTTGAATATTTGTAATATCATAATCAGAATAGTATTCCTTGGTACATATTCACATACTCAGGTCAGTATTTATAATGCTATAAATTTATCATAAAATTATCTGTTCTTCAGGGTTGCATTTGAAAGTTTAATATTTTAATTGATTTTCATAAACTATACTTGTATAAAAACATCTCAAATGCTGATGCAGTTGTCAATTATACTAAATGAAAGACACTAACAATTCTGGTTTTAAATTAAACTTTTAAATGTTTTAATGCAAATAATTTAGAAAATATCTTTAAATAAACTTCACTGAGATATAATTTACCTGCGATCAAAGCATCCCTTTTGATGAGTTTTGACATATGTCCATATCCATGGCCACCATAAAGAACACATGCATCAAAGAAAGTTCCTGCACACCTCTGTGCTGACAGTCTGGTCCTTCCATGCCCCTGGTCCCTCCAGAAGCATTGGCTTGCCTCCTCCTGCTACAGGTAAGTTTTGTCTGTTCCAGAACTTCATATAAATAGAATTATGAAGTGTGTAGTCTTCTGGATCCGCTGGCTTCTTTCACTCACCGTAACATTTAGAAATTCTTTCATGTAGTTGCTCATTTCAGTAGTAGTTTGTTCTTTTTTTATTGCTGACTTATACTTCATCATATGAATATATTATGATTTATTGACTCATTTGCCAGTTTTTGAATGATTATGAATGAAATTACTGTGAATACACATAAGTCTTTGTGTGAATATACATTCTAATTTCTTTTGAACAACCCCTAGAAGCAGAATTGCTGGGTTGAATGGAAAGTGAATGTTTATGAGAAACTGCCATATTGTCTTCCAAAGTGACTGTGCCATCTTACACTCCCACCAACAGTGTATGAGAGTTCTAATCACACTCATTGTGAGTATTGTGAGTCACTAATTTTAGTTATTTTAATAGGCAAGTAGTGCTTTTTAATTTTAAAAAAATGTTGTGTTTTTTACTGTTTCCTCGATGATTAAAGATACAGAGTTTTTTTCATGTGCTTGTTGGTTAGTCACGTACCTCTTTAGTGAAATTCCTGCTAAAATTTTGCCCATTTTTAAATGGATTTTTGTCTTACTATTGAGTTGCAAATGCTTTTTATATATTTTAGATACAGGTTTCTTGTCAGGAATGTTTGTGAATAATGTCTCCCAGCAGGGACTTGCCTTTTCTTTATTTTAATGATTACTTTGGAAGAGTGGAAGTTTTAAATTTTAGCCAAATCAAATGTATCCTTTTTTATTTTATATTTTGTACTTTTTCTGTCCCACTTAGGATATTTTTGTTTCCCAAATTTATGGTTTCTTCCATGTTTTTGTTTAGAAGTTTTATTTTTTAGATTTGAAATTTAGGTGTATAATTCACTTTCATTATATTTGATTAATTTTTATGTATGGTTTGTGACAATGGATGAAAGTCTCTTTGTCCATATGACTATTTAGTTGGAAAAACTCAACTTTCTGTGTGTGGGAAAACTGTCTTTCCTCATTGGATTATGTTGATATCTTTGTTACAATTTTCCGGCAACATATGTATGGATCTCTTACAGGCTACATATTTTACTCCTTTGACCTACATATCCACGCTTACACAAAATCTACACTGTCCAGTTGACACAGCTTCATGGCAGGTCTTTAAATCAGGTAGAGGAATGTCTCAAATTCTTTTCCTTTTACAAATTGGGAAAACCCAATTTGACTTGGTTTGATAACCTGTTGGTCATTAACAATATCACAAATGCAAATATAAATTATAAACGCACCATAACCAATTCCAAGTAATTTTCTCCATATTGTTTCTCAATTTAATACATGCATTGTTTCTACCCAGCACTGGGCTCCACTAAAATTCATAATTGTATTATCACCAGAAAAAAATAATTCTACCTTCAGTAATGAATATTCTAACTGAATTTAAAATAAAATAGCATTCACAATAATGGCAGATGATCTGCCTTTAACCAAATGAAATTTCAAATATTTTCCTCTTTTTGTGAATTGAATTTAAAAATGAACTTTTAAATATTTTACTGTTTTCATGAATTGAATTAAAAAGTAGAGAGACTATTGAAATGAATATAGTTGGGATTCTCTTTGAACCATCTGGTAAGAGTCCACATAAACAGACTTCAGATAACTGTTTGCAAAGTTCTCCTTCTGCTGTTGGCACAACACAGTAACAACTTTTGCTGTGTATTTCTTGTAAGAATGTAAGAAAAAAATATATCTTTTGGATTCCTGTTGTGAGTGTTCTCAGCCTCGCCAGTTCTGCATGGTCATCACATCAAAGGGTTCAGTCTCACCTCGACTCTGAACCTTCAGTTTAGGTTTCCTACCTTCTGCCCCAAAGTGTCTCTGAGGACATCTGTGCAGGACATTTGAAATGCATGAACAATTTATGAGTAAATGGAAATACAAACCTGAGAGGAAAATCATACCAATAGGGAACAGGGGCCAATTTTAAACGCTACCCCATTCTTCATCAGAAGGACTATCTGGAGATGTGTTTGATGTGGCTTTTCAGGCAGGCCCTTGGTGTGGAATAATGAGTCACGTGAAGTGGTGGCCAACTTTGATAACACTTTTTTTTTTTTCGTACCAGGGATTGAACTCAGGGGGACTTAACCACTGAGCCACATCCTCAGTCCTTTGTAAAATTATTTTATTTACAGACAGGATCTCACTGAGTTGATTAGGGCCTCACTAAGTTGCTGAGGCTGGCTTTGAACTTGTGATCCTCCTGCCTCAGCCTCCTGAGTCACTGGGGTTACAGGTGTGCACCACTGTACCCAATTGATTACACTTCTTTATGTCAATACACTTTTTATTTTCCTACTTTGCTCTTCCCATCCTTTATTTCAGCTCCCAAATCATATTCACTAATAAAATATTTGAATGAATGTAAAGATTTGTCTTCATTGCTACTTTCTGGGCAAACCAGGTCAAGTTAGACCAAAATGAACAAAATCACTTTAGAAAAATGAAAAGTCATGTTTTAAAAAATGACACAAATTGAACTTCTACAGCAGCCTGTGCTGTCTTTCTTGGACACAGTCTTCTTAAAACAACTACTAACTTAATACATTTTTAGCAGATTTGTGTCTTCTGGCTTTCATTAGTCAATGCTATCACTCTGGACCAAATAATAAACAGTAAATGCTCACAAACATTATGTGCAAGCTATAATATCAAAAATTCCTTTAAATATTTTTCATGCAACAACCTTCTTCCTTCCTTTCTTCCCTTTGCTGCTTCAGTGAATACTGTGACTCCCTGATGCCCCTGCAGGACTGTGACACAGTTCCTGCAGCTGCTGGCAGGGTTGATGGTTGACAGCTTCCACTATTGTCTATCTCCAGAAATTGCCATGCATCAAAACAAGCTGCCTTTTCCAAGTTATGCTCCAAGTTATGCTCCCTCTCTGAGGCAGCCTCTGACCTATAATAGGTCAATGGTAGGGAAGAGTTAGGGGTGAAATAGAAAGGCCTGGCCCACTGGCCTCATTTCAGCACAACCTTGCAAGACCACCAGCTCCAGGACTCCCAGGGGATCAGCTGAGGCCACGGCTATACCAGCATGGCAGTTCAATGTCTCCCTCCACCCCATCGGGCCTCCCTCATCCCCTCACAATTATTGTTTCCAAGAGCTCCCCACAATAATCTTCCTGCAGGAAGACCTCTATTTCAGAGTTTGTTTCTCAGAAACCTAATCCAAGGCAGCTGCTGGAAGTGTTTATTGGAGTATTTTAAAAAGCATTACCAAATAATGAAAAAAATGCAAATTGTATCGTGTAATCAATGATAAAGCATCTGTACTAAGGATGTTAGGATGACTCTATATATATATTGGTAGGACTGCTCAACCTGTGTTCCCTGTTCATGTACACTCAACCCGGGACTTTCCCATTTCCTTCTGACCTGATAGTCTGGCAGGTATAATATACCAAAAGACCAGCAGGAACAGCACCATTGACTGTCTCTCCCACCATCAGTGCAGATAGGAAGAATTTGCGGTCACTAGCTGCTCCTGTCCAAGGACACATTTGTTTTTATCAGTAAGCAAGGTTTTTATCATTGTCCTTGAAGGGCAAGTGTTAATTGTTTTGCATCTTGACAGAGTCCTGCAAAGAGAGGAGGGTTAGACTCCCAGGTTTAACCATTTGTTAACATGAAGATTCTGGTCATGGCACATCAATTGCACATTAGAAACTACAACAAACCCAGATGTCCAAAGTGGAGGTCTGTCAAAACCATTCCATTATCATTAAAAACAAGCCACTATGAAATGAAATGACTGGCACAAATACTAGATGGGAGACTGGGAAACTCCATATATTCAGGGCAAATGAACTTTCATAGTCATTTGAATTTATAGGTAATGGAATGCCACAGAAACCAGCTCTCAAAAATATCATTTTATTTCCATATCCTTGAATGAATGTAGGCTTGCCCTTTGACGATATTGATAGAACAACACCACCAACAAAAACTCAGAATAGGAATTAAATCCCCTGCTCCATGTCACCAAAGTTACTGATAGCCCCATAGCATGGTTTTGGGATAAATATTCTGGGGATAGAGGTCATTATCAATACAAGATGAATCAGAACCAAAATCTTGATAAATGTCAAAAAATGCAAACTTCCAAGCATCTTCAACCAGTTTCCTGAGTGTCTGTGATTTCTATGTGTGAACAATTCTCCACGCAGGTTGAAGGAGATGGTCAGTGTGAGCAGACTCAGAGGTTAAATGTGCAAAACAACCATTTTAAGCAAAGGTTTCATTGAACAGTTAAATATGCCTACTCGAATCCTACTTATGTTAGGAAAAAAGTTAATACTTCAAAGTGAAAACAACAACAACAACAACAACAACAACAAAAACCAAATCAAGCAAAGTTTGGTTTATCACATTTTCTGGGTCTTTCACTAAGGCTATGAATTGTTTAAAATCAAAGTCTTCTGTAGCACTATAGAAATATCTGGCACTTTTGGAGGACTAGGGAATTATGCCATTCCATCCCCTCAGCTAAATCTTTTAACCTAATACTAGACCCAGATTTCTATGATTTTGTAAGAACTTTACAGACTTAATCTTTATAGCAACCCCACTGCATTGTGAAAGTTAAGTAAATAACATATACAAAATACTTAGAATAGAGCCTGAGAGGTGATCCCTGTAATTTGCTGTTATTAGTTTTCTATTTGGAAGTGTCAGAAATAGTTATAAGAAATTTCAGAAGTAGATATAATTCACAGCAACATTTTCTAGCAACCATTCAGATCTCTGTTTGGGATCTTCCTGTTGTGAGTCACTTACTCAGCAAGCATTACCTAGTCATTGTAACTATTCTGATCATTTCTGGATGATTGTCATGTAATCACCAGCATTTAGTCACATCAACAGGTGATCAATGCAATTTTATCTTTAATTTTATTGTTGCATCTGGTTCTTTAACCAGTCTTCATGGAATCAGATAAGCTATGTAATAATAAAAATTTAAGAAGAAATTAGTTTTGAGATTAAATGAATTCATTCTGATGTTCAATTTCCAGACAATAATTGCCCTTCAGAAATGCCAGTAAGACACAAGAAGCTGTAAAGTCAGAGAAATGTGAACATTAACGGAACAGCCTGCTCAGTTATGATGTCATTAAATAAAACACACACTCACATAACCAGAGGCCAAATAGACCATAAAATAGCTGATTTCTTTCCACAGAGAAAGACCAAATGCATCTACTTTAAGAGTGAGGACTGGTTTTACCAATTGGATATATTCCATAAACTGAATGAGTGTAATCTGAAGCTCCAAGGATTTGATAAAAATATATTTAAAGCATGTGACAATAGAAAATAATTTTAATGAAAAAGTGCATTAACAAAGGAATACTAAAATGAAATAAAAACATTTTTATATTCCCAACCCTTTCCTAATACAGTGGGTTAAATAGAATATATTGTCACATTATAACTGAAAGAATAACAAATATAATGAATAACCATTTGATAAGTTGTGGTAGAAATTTTAGATTCACAACCCAGCAATTGAGAAAGCAAATTTGTAGAACAACTGAAGCACAAGTCATTTTACATGATTAAAAGATATAATCTAGCTGTTGGTCAACAGAAAAATTTTAAAAATATTTAATGCTGAATGATTTACATTATTTTTAACACAGATTTTGGAAGGAGCTTAGAGTATTGGATGATATTGCCTGACTTCTATTTTTTAATGTACAAATGAGATTTCTCATTGCTTACATATAAATGAAAAATTAAGCTAGAATTATTGCAAAATTCTGTTTCGGTCTAGTAATAAATAATTAATCTATAAATATGTAAATCAATTTTCATAACCCATTTTGTTTCTGTTTTTGTTTGCAGTGCTGGGGACTGAACCCAGGGCCTTGCACGTGCTAGGCAAGCAAGCACTCTACCGCTGAGCTGTATCCCCAGCTAAATCAGTTTTTTACAAGGACCATCTGCCTCATTTAATCTTTCACTTTTAATGGTTATTATTTTATTTAGTTATCAAAATTTGCACTAGATTTTTGAATATTTTGGTTAATTGTGTACTGCAATATACTAGGTAATTATAATGAAAGCAACCCAGAAGAAAAATTTAACTTTTAGAGGTTATGATTATGGGCATTTTAAAATTTTTCTCTTCCAACTTCTTTACATATTTCTGTGGCAGTGAAATATGAGAGGGTGACCAATAAAGACTTTCAAAGTTAAATAATTTATATATGGATGAAATTCTGTGGGAGAAGTAGAATGAAATATAAATTCAAGAGGAAAGAGAAATGATACAAAATTTCTGACTGTTAGAAAAGAGTAGGTGTGTGTGTGTGTGTGTGTGTGTGTGTGTGTGTGTGTGTGTTTTAAAGGCCATGGAAGCTGAGCATGGTGGCACACACCTGCAATCCCAGCAACTCTAGAGGCTGAGGTAGGAGAATCCCAAGTTCAAGGCCAGCCTGGGCAACTTAGCAAGACCCTGTCTCAAAGTAAAAAATAAAAGGGCTGGGAATGTAACCCAGTGGTAGAGTGCTCCTGAGTTCAATCTCCAGTTCCAAAAGTAAATAAACAAATAATTTTAAAAATAGACAATGGAGGCTAAGGATACAAAGTGTGAGTTATGCAGGATAAATAAGTCTTGGGTTCTTCAAAAGATTAGGAATAGAACCACCCCACGATCCAGCTATCCCACTCCTCCAGTATTTATCCAAAAGAAATCAACAGCACACAACAGTGATACAGGCACATCAGTGTTTATAGCAGTATTCACAATAGCCAAGTTATAGAACCAGTCCAGGTGCCCATCAACAGATGAATGGATAAAGAAGACATGGTATACAGACACAAGGAGTTTTACTTGGCCATAAAGAACAAAATCATGGCATTTGCTTACCATGGAACTGGAGAACATCACGCTAAGTCAAATAAGCCAGGCTCAGAAAGTCAAGGGTCGAATGTTTTCTCTCAAATGAATAAATCAGATAAAAATAAGAGGGGGAAAAAATGGTGGGGGGATCCCATGAAAATAGAAGAGAGATCAGTGGAACAGAGGAAGGGGTTGGAGGGGCAGGGAAGAGGGATGGGGAAAGGGAGGAATGGTTAAATGAAATTGACCAAATTATACTATGTACATATGTGAATACACAACAGTGAATTCACCTTTATGTTTATTTATAAAGTAGTAACAAAAAAAAAACTAAGAATAAATAGAAGAAAAACTAGTAGAGTAGAAGGAAGGGGAACAGAGGGAGGGAGAAGGAAGAAAAAGAGTAAGTACTAGGGCTGAAGTAGAGAAAATTATATTTCATGAATGTGTGATTATGTAAAAATGAACTCAAATGTTATGTATAACTATCATGAACTATAAAAACATAAAAATATGAGTCCTGGAGATCTGATGTAGAGCATGTTAACAACACTGTATTATATCCTTAAAATCTGCTAAGAGGGTAGATCTTGAATGTTTTACACCCACACACAAAAGTGAGGTGATGTGTTAATTAACATGATTATGGTAACTATTTCACACTGAATGTAAATTAAAACTTCATAGTCTACACTCAAATATACTCAAATTTCATTTGTTAGTTATACTTCAATATAGTTGGGTAGAAAAAAGGGTGATGGGGGCCATCAATCAAATCACCAAAGCATCTGAATTCCATTGGATGCATTTAAAAGAGCAAAGTGACAGTTTTATTTTCAAGTGTCCATGTTTATAATGAACCTGATATTACATCCTTTGCAACTACCTACACGTAGGATAACACTTTCTAATGATCAGTATCAGTTGTACAAAGGGTGTGCAGCTCTTCAAAATAAGTTTGGTAGGTGTGAAAGCAAAATTATTCGTAAGGTCCCCCACTATGGGACAGAATATGCACACGGAGTCTAAAAGAATAAAGAAGGTCTATCCAGGAGAAAGTAGTGAGGCAGATGTGACTCCTGAGGGCATGCGCAAAAGCTAAGAACCTGGAGAGGGAGACGGGCGGGTTTAAAGGGAAAGCATTTGAGTAGAGCTGGAGGGAGGCCCGGGTAGTTGGAGCCAGGGGAGTAGACTGACCTCCTGGGAGAGGTTTAGAAAAAGCCCAGCAGCAGAGTCTCAGGAGGGGCCAGGAGCCACAGGTGCAGAGAGGACCCTTCAGGGCTGAGGTGCATTCGGAGGTGTGGGAGGAGAAGGGGGAGGGGCATCAGGAAAGCCCAGGGGAGAAAGTGTTTCAAGAAAGGGAAATGACAACTGGATTTCCAGGGGAAAATGCCTGCTGAGGAATCTGGCTACGGTGGGTTAAGTAGGATGTATCATCACATTACAGCTGAAAGAGTAGCAAATATAACTA
The DNA here is from genome assembly GCF_902686455.1 of Sciurus vulgaris. Lineage (NCBI taxonomy): Eukaryota > Metazoa > Chordata > Mammalia > Rodentia > Sciuridae > Sciurus > Sciurus vulgaris. The sequence goes on along the minus strand of NC_136472.1, from coordinate 39,929,504 downwards.
ATAACCATTTGATAAGTTTGGATAAAATTAAGAAAGTAATATAAGCAAGAAAAGAGGTAGCTTAAAAAGGCAGAGGAAGACTTGAAAGGCAGGAATGAAGGCATCTGCAGGAGCCCACCTAGGATGAACTTGCTCTTGAGTAGGCTGCCAATCAGACAGCTCCAGCCACTCTCAGTTTCTGCATTCTATTCACGTTTCAAACTTCAGGACTTGGGCCCAGCCTCAGACTGGGTGTCTACTCTACATAATCAGCTGGTGCAATGGAGTATGATCTCGAAGTGCAGAAATGACCAGTGTGGGCCTATTCCCATACATTGGGGGAGGATTTGGGGGCAGTTACAGTGCTGTGGGCAGGGAGTCCCCCAAACTAGGTCTACCACAGATTGCCTTAGCAAGAAAATAGGTGGGAGCAGAAGGCAGACTGCGGTGCCCAAGGAGGTAATGGAAATTGAGAAAGTGGCCTTTAAGAACTTGACCATGATGGTCAAAGGAGAGAGGAGGGCAACCAGATGCAGGTTTGGGCTGAGGGAAGGTATCAGCTTTGGCCACCAATGGGACATTCTCTATATATCCAGTGTTCTCCCTCTCCACAGTGCACTTATGTGAATCTGGTCTTAAAAATTCACATGTAGTGGTTTCTTAATGTGCCTGAATTATAAAATAGAAGCCATAATGATGTGGGAAAATGGAATGGACTTTAAACCACAGAAGACGTGGATTTGGGTCCTGGACTCCACTCCGTAGTAGATGTATAACTCTGGGCAGGTCACTCTGTTCCTCCAAGCTTCTTATATGTAAAATGGGGATAATAAGTATTGTGAAATGATCAAATTATAAAATGTATGTAACTACTTTGTAAGCTGCAAAGAGTCAAATAAATAGTATTTTGTAAGGTCCACAACAAAAATACAAATGACAATCAGCCCATACCCACCATTAGCAGCAGCGTGCATGTCCATCACAAAGTTTTATGCACTTGTTAGTGTAATGATGTTTCTGTTTTGGAGAATATAGAACTTTGGAGGTGGAAAAGTCTATAGCAATCATCTAATCAAACTCTCTAATTTTGTTAAAAAGAAACTGATGTTCAGAGACATTTAATGACTTATCCAAGGCCACACAGCTAGTAAATGACAGGATCAGGACTGACCCAAGCTTTCCTGATTCCTGACCTATTCACTCTACTCAGATTCTTCTACTTGCTTTTGATTTATATGCTGAAATATCATGTGCTATTTCTCTATACCAAGGTGAGGTTTTGTTTTTGTTTTTGTTTTTGTTTTCCAATCTTTCCAGTAGGATGAAATCTACTTCTCTTAATAAGGAGAGCTCTAAATTGCATAAGTTCAAATGGTAAGAGAAATTTCTTGCCTGCAAGTGTGTGGGGATAAAGAAATCACACTGGTATAGTTGAAGGGATGGCTGCTCAGAGCCAACAGCAGCCTCCACACTTGTAGCCTCCTCAGGAGCACAGGTCTGAATCTTGGCAGGGTCAACATGTGAGCTTAACCTTTTAAGACAGATAAATTGAGTTCTTGGAATGTCCCTGTTGAGTGGGCTCATACGGGTCTTTTGGATGCGTCCCTTGCTAAGTGAAGTTTGGTCTGTTTTGCATCAACTTTACACAGTCTCAAGATAATCTCAGACAGCATCTCCATGAAGCCAAAGCCAGCAATAGGAAATTCAGTCTATCAACTCTTTATTTGGCATGGGAGAAATGACTGCATTGTTCATTGCAACATTACTTAGCATAGCGAAGCTTGGAAACAGCCCACACATCCAAAAATTAAGAAATGTTTAAATAAGTTATAATTCATTTATAGGCAGGAATATCATGCAGCCAATGAATATTATTGCTTTCTTAGAATCCATGCATCTCAAATGAATAATTTTTTTAATGGTTTAACTTATTTTTTTGGCAAAACTTAGCACAGTATTGACACAACCTTGGTGAGATCTTGAATGAGCCCTTTACACTGTTTCCACTTACCAGATATCATACTGTGACCCATTCTGTAGCCTTTTAACCATGATCCCTACAGAAAACTGGTTCCAATGGGATTCATGGGGATGGGGCTATGATTAACTCTAGAAGTGGGTTTTAATTCTTTTTGCTATACTGAAAGATCTGAAGTTCCTGAAAAAGTAAAATGTGCTACATTAATTTCAGTAATACATCTCTTTTAAGTATCTTTTCTTTCTCCTTTTTTCTTGCAATGCTAAGGTTTGAACTCAAGGCCTGTTGCATGCTAGGCAAGCACTCTACCACTGAGCCAGACCACAAGCCTCTATCTTTTCTAATATAATTAAATATTTTTTCTATCAAGTAAATATTTTTTCTAGTGGAGTGCTTTCTCAAAATCCAGTTCTGACATTGCAACAATGATACAAATAAACTCAGAGAGACTGTAATCAAAATGACTATCATTGCAAGTTTTACCAAGGATGTGGAAAAATTAGAATGCTCATGCATCACTTGTGAGAAGGTAAAATGATGCAGTTGCTTTGGAAAACAGTTTGGCAGTTCCTCAAAATGCTAAACAGTGTTACCACAGGACCCAGATACTCTACTTCTTGATATGTACATAAAAGAAATGAAAACATATATCTACACGAAAACTTGTAAATAAATGTTAACAGCAGCATTACTTAGGTTAACCAAAAAATGGAAACAACCCAAATTGATGAATGGACAAACAACACGTGGTATATTCATGCCATGGAATATTATTTGACCATAATAAAAATGAAGTATTAATACATGGTATAATGTGGGTGAATTTTGAAAACATCATGTTGAAAAAAAGAAGCCAATAAGAAAGGATCACATGGGGTATTATTCCATTTATATGAAATATCTATAACAGAGACAGAATAGTGATTGCATGGGGCTGAGACACTTGGGGAAAATGAGAGTTTCCTTTGGGATAATAAAATGCTCTCAAATCAGTTCTAAAATTGATGATTTTAGCTCTGTGAATATACTAAAAATATTGAATCATACACTTTAAATGGGTGAATTGTATGATGGTATGTGAATTATATCCCAATAAAGCTGTTACAAAAATAGACTTAAATACTAAAAGCAACCTTCAATTAAATCCAGGCTCAAGTACACTGGGAAGTAGTACACTTGTTTTTTCTCTGAATTGGAAAGTTTGAGGTACCTGAAAATCAAGATTTTTTTATTGATTGGGAAAAGGTACATCTGGAGCCACCAACAAATACCCCATCTAAAACTTAAATCAGAAAGGAAATATACCTAGACTAATTTTTTAAGACACCATCCGACAGTGCAGAATGACAGTGATGTAATTAAAGAAGCTAGATATAAACCAAAGCGTTCTGTTTTGTTACTCTTCAAAAAATAAATAATTAAACCATCACAAAAGTCAGTAGAAAACCATAATTTGCATGGTATTTAGTGATACCAGTTCTTTGATTGCCTTAACCAATTGATCCTAATCTGCCCATCAGGAGTGAAAGCGATTTTGATGTATCTTTTGCCTTAGCCAGGGGAAGGAAGACATTCCCACATAATCATCACATCCTAATAGAAATTGAAAACGCATGTTGAAGCAATGGTGGTCCTGCAAAATATAAAGTCATAAAGAATTTCTTGATTCATAGTCATCATTCATTTTCTTCACTGGAACAATCAGAGTTTTACCAGCTTGTACAGTGACTGATAGCTTTTTCATAAAAGGATATTTTACAAAATATTGAAATGTAGCCCATTTCTACCTGATAAATGCCTGGACCTGTAAACTTTGAACCCTCATTGGCCTTTGTTGCTTGTGACCTTGTTTAAATGATTAATGTTCTTTTAACAACTGCAGGTCTCAGAAGGCGGCATGTATTCACTGGATGCAGATCCTTTATTTGAGGCAAAATCAAGTTGTTCCAACACAAAACTGCTAATAATATGCAGCTCACACATAGTAGGATCATTTTTACTTCAGATACTCTGTTAAAAGGCAGGAGTTTGTAGATTATGCATTTTGGAGATATATATTCTTTATTTTAAAAAATGCAAAGGGTCCTTCAATTTTTAAATTTCTGAAAAAAGAATATGAACAATATATTGATACAACTTATTCATCATCTTCAAACTCAAAATGAATAGGTAATTATGATTATCATGCATTTTAATTAATGTTCCACAGCATTTTATACCACTTTACTTTTATCATCCAAGTTGGTGAGTTAGGTCCTTATTAAGCTATGTGAAATCTCAGCACTCCCCTCCCCCCAACTTGATTCACTATTAAAATTCAAGACTTAAATATCAAAGGTTGTCATTTACCAGAAGTCAACAGAATTACTTTCAGGGACTGGTTATAAAATGAACTGATCCTTTCTTAACTAATTTCACTCTGGAAATGGTGAAGACATAACAAATTTTTCTCGTTGGCTTTATACTAGCTTTGAAAATAAAAGCCAGAAAGAAAGTAATAGTCAAAGGATAGAAAAAGAAGAGAGAGAAAGGAAAAGGCCATCTCCCAGGGTTTCCAAATATTTTATAAATCCAAAGTCCCCTGAAAAGATTCATAGGAAATAAATTAAAATCTTCAGCAACTTGCTCTGAATACAACATTACTTCCTGTATGTAAAAGGGTATTTGCAACTCTGAAAATGAATGTTTGATTAAAACAAAAACATATTCTTATGACCTTAGTAAGAAGAGGTACCCCTAGTTTAGTAATAAGGGTGGTAGGGAGTGAGAGAAACCAGGAAGTTAGGAGTGCAGCTTTGTTTTAAAGAGTTCATATACCATGAAATCAACAGATTATTGTATCTACATTACAAACAAGTTATTTCCTACCTTACCCAGTATCCACATCAATATACGCCAAGGTTTTGTTCAGCAATTTATATAAAATAGTACAAGATAAGGTTTTTTTCTTTCCTTAATGGCACTAAGGTTAAAGTTGAAAATACCAATTTGATGTTGTGCAGAGATGTAGTCACAGTGAATGCCATTTCCACGTTTCCCAGTAAATCATTTCATTATCCATAATAATCATCTTCACTGGCTTTACAAATAATTGCATTGCTAAACTTAAAGGAAGTCTGATTTTAATTTGTTATCTACATCTACATTCTCATATTCTTTTTATAGATTTTTTTAACAAGTTATCAGTAGGATCTTCCTTCACTCAAACATAAGTGAAAGTTTTATCTATCTTGAGATATCACTAAAATAATTTATTGCTGGGGAAACAAAACCTTTTGTCTCAAAATATATTTCTTCCCGACAGCTGTGGTATTTCAGCAAAAACAGCAAAGCTCTGATGGTCTGAACTGCAATCAACCGTTCTTAATAGGAAATTTTACAGACTTTTAATAAGATATCCTCAAATAATTTATGGGGAGAGGTTTTGAAGTGAAGAGGCATTGTTTGGCAATATGTTCTTCCTCTAATCTCAGGAAATTTAAATAAAAGAGTACTCATTTCCTCTGAACTCAGCAGTTCTTAAAAAAAAAAAAAAAAAGATTAAGAAAAACACCTGCTACAACAGTCCCTAAACATGGTTTAAATGCTTCAAACAAAATTGTGCTAAAACAAACAAACAAGTACCATGGCCCTGGAGTTCTCTTGTAGACTTCTTGGTTTGGACATGTTAGGAATTTCCACTAAGGAATTCCAAAGGACAGGTTGTTTGAAAATTGTCAGAGAAGTGTCCTTTGTTTACAAAATGTACAGATTAAACCCCAAGCATCCTGCTACTTGGACCAGTGGTGCCTAATCTGTTCCATATGACCGTCCCCATCCCCCATCCAGCTGTTTTCTTGACATTAATTCTTCCCATTAAAGCTTCTGCATTCACCTTTGATTTTTCTACCATTTTGTTTGGGTTTTATTTGTTTTGGTTTATAATGTTGTTTTCCTACCTAAAAGTGGAACTTGACATTCTCTTTATCTGTATTTTATATTTTCATCTTAGGTTACACTGACCTTCATTTCACTTGATTTCTGCATGGGGTAGCAGGTGGGCTAGATCTGTCCCTCTCATGTTTTAATGATACAAATCACTTGGGCTTCCTGTTTATAAAGATGATTCTGTCCTACTAGTTTGAGTTGGGGGCAGAAAGTCTGTAGCTCTCACAAGCTTCAGGGCAATGCCAATGCTACTGGTCCTTGGACCCCACTTTGAGGAGCAAGGACTTGATAATATCAAAAGCTCTTCCAACTTTAGATTGCCCTGTCTTGGGGTCTCAATGAGATTCCTAAGGAATCACTGGAGATTCTCTAAGTGGTTCAAAAATCCTGATGAGAAAACTTCAAAAAATTGATAAACACATGAATTAATTGCCCTTCTTCAAGAAATGCACTCAGGAAAAGAAAAAGAAGCCTAGCATTAATTGATTAGAAGTAAATGTAATGATGTAATGTTGGACACACCTTTGCCTTGGGTCAAGAGAAAATTATTTTGTTCATTTTCATCCTCTCTTTCTTCTTTCTCAGTCTCTCTCTCTCTCTCTCTCTCTCTCTCTCTCTCTCTCTCTCTCTCTCTCTCTGCATCTTCTTCCAATAACCTTGACCCCTCTCCTCCACATTCAGTTGGGCAGCTCCTGTACTTACATAAATTTTACTTTCATTCATCAACTGAAATTCAGAGACTCAGAGCTATACTCTTAAAAGAAAAGAAAGAACGATACCAAGTTATGCCTCTGATAAACTGTACACAAATTTACTCAAAGTCTACTTCATTCTACAAGAAGGATGGGAGGGAATGTGGATTCATCTCACATGTTCCCAAGATATCCTGAGGCTTTGGCCACTAATCCAAGAGATGCCTTTCTTTCTCAAATAGCTGTTTGTTCCTACATCATCCATACTGTGTCTATATGGACAATTCTTAAACCTTGAGCCAAGATATGAATAAAAAATTTCCTCCCAAGTTTAAAAAATAATTGATTAGCTTAGAACCCATTATTGTAAACTGGGTTTCATGGGTCTTTCTTTTCTCTTTCCGGTGAGAGATAAGCTAATTTAGGAAGGTGCAAAGCTTTTATCTCAGTTTTATGATATCTCTTTGTTCCTGTTTTCTGTATTTTTCAAGATTACAGATCAAGGATAATGACCTAAGTTTTCCATTTCACTTTGTAGATGCATATCCAGTTTAATAAAAGGAAAGATTTCAAGAACATTCATGTTACATTGGGTATGTGTAAGTGGAAAGAATTTTAAAGTCTTTAAAAAATTACTTTTTGAAAAAGTTCCAGATCTGTTTGTATAAGGCATAGGTCAGATTGTTTGAATTATTCAGAGACTAAAACAACTAATAGCTGACGTGCATTCAAAGGCCTTAGCAACACAACAAAGCAAACAAACAAAAAGATGGAAAATGGAGAGAGAGGAGAACAGGCGACAATTGAAGTTGTTGTCTCTTTGGGGGAAGGTTTCCCTTTGGAGGACCATTTAGAGCTACGAGGGAGAAAGGGAAGATCCATTTCTCCGGTATAACCAACTCCAGGGATCAGCAGTGCAGTAGCTGATACAGACAGATGACCCTTAGTTCATTATTTATTGCCGTGTAACAAGTCATCTCAAAACTTAGTGGCTTAAAACAATGACTCTTCCTTATTATGACTCACAATTTTGAGGGTTAGAATTTTGACCTGAGCTTAGCTATTCCATGTGGTGTCAACAGAAGCAACCTGAGGGTGTTCAGCTGGGGGATGAGCTCATCCAGTCCAAGATGGCTTTAGTCACATGTTTGGTGACTTGACAGGGATGGCTGTAAGGTTAGACTCAACTAGGTTCGTCAACGAAGATGCCTTCAAGAGGTTTCCCCATAAAGCTGCTGGACGGGTCGGAACCCTGAGAACAGCCAATGTTCCAGGCACAAGGAAGAATCTGCATGGCATTTTAAGACCCAGGTTTGGAGGTCACATCTCCTCACTTTCTATGTTTTCTTTGCCGTAAGCTGCTATAATTGAAAGAAGGGAATGCAGATCCCATCTCTTGAAGAGAGAAGTAGAAGAATTTGTGACCCTTTAAAAAAATTATCACACCCTAAAACCCGTGAAATTCTAGCAATGGTGGAGATCAATAGTCAATTGCTGGCTAACATGGTGCATATAAATGCACACGAATGTACCTTTTTTCTCAGTGCTTGTATAAAAGGACATATTTGAAGCTATGTATCTTTATTCATATTATATTCAGATGTACAAAATTTGTCCTTGAAAACTATATTATTCAATTTGGCAAAAAATTCAGTTACTATTTTTCAGATTATGCACTACTGATATTTTATTTTATTGCCACCTACTTTGTGAAGCATGCAAATATTAGAATCCACTGTCAATGACATCACAACAAATGGTAGCTCCTACTAATAACAATATACTGATACCTTTTTGTTGAGTATTTTCCATATTAGGATTTTATTTAGTCCCCTAAAAACAAATAAGTCATGAGTAGATTAAAAGTGCTTTTATATCCATGAATTAAATATTACATGGGAGCACAGATTGGTTTTGTTAGTAAGAGTTGTCACAGTTCGTTTAGTGTCCTTGTGCCAGATATTGTCTTATGCCCTTTACTTACCATTTCCAAAATTCTGCCCATAATTTTGTAAGTAAGTTATTAAATTATTATTAACTAGTAAAATAAATTAAAACCCATGAATTTGTTGTAAAAGGAATGACACACAATGAGACTATCACACTTTTAGTTGTTCACTATCCATGTATTTGTGGTTTTCTCTGATGTCAGCTGAGACTTGCATGCAGTTAATAAAAATAAAATTGGCAAGAATCTGAAGCCTCAGAGCTAGGGTTGTGGCTCAGTGGTAGAGCACTTGCCTAGCATGTAGGAGGCACTGTGTTTGATTTTCAGCAACACATATAAATAAATAAATAAGTAAATAAATAAATAAATAAATATGAAGGTCCATCAACAGCTAAAAAGGAATTATTAAAAAAAAAAAGAATCTGAAACCTCAAAGGTGTGGAACAGGTTGGCTCATGAGAGAAAGGGGCACCCTCACACCACTGAATGGGTATGGCTTATGCACCTAACCCTCGTAGATCAAGTAATCCTGGATAACCTCTCTCTGACTTCTTATGTGTAGGTCAATTAAATATAAATACACTTGGTGAGTGACTGCCAGTGGGTACAGGATTTCTTTGGGGGATGATGAAAACATTCCAGAATTCCATAGTGGTCATGACTACATAAATTTCTGGTATAGTACTGAATTGTACATTTTTAAAAGGTGAATGTTATGGTACATGGATTATATCTTAAAAAATATATATATACTATTAATAATATGTGACTCTCATAGAAAAATTAGGAAAAGGGTGTTATTAACAACTGAAATCCTTCAAAAAGGCTTTAACCAGCAAGTGAAATTCTTATATACCATGTATTCTAGAGCACAATCTAATTTATATTTTCTAACACATGTGTTGACAGTAACAGCAATGGTGAGGTATTAAATTCTGCAGTCAGCAAAATGATTAGTGAGTTAATCTTTGCCACTTGTCCCCACTTACTATCACCTCACCAGCCACACTCCCTAAACTGCTCATTAAAATGTCACAGAAAGAATGTGACCCAACCTCTTGGACCTTGCTCTAATAAGACTATCAGCACTACCAAATCAATAAGTAAACTCATGCTCAGTTTTTATCAACTCTTCAAAGTAGCATTTACTTTGAAACTTCCTTGAAGCCCTAACACCAAAAATCCCACTGAACTACAATTTGCTACTCATAGTTCCTAGGATTGTTTGCTTATTTAATATGCACAGTTTCTTCTGTGTTTTTACTCCACCTAAATGGTTTTACCCACTCATAAGGCTCATGTCATGCTAAAAATGTGGTATTTTTAATTGGACTTGTCACTGCATAAAGACCACAAGAACTTCCGCCAATAAGTACGTGCTTAAAGAATAGGACATGTGACTAAAGTACTCAGAGAATTATTTTTAAAAGTCTTTTAAATTTCAGGCATACATTGGTAAAGAAATGTTCATAAATTAAGACACTCAAGCCTAGGGTTGTAGCCATTATTCTATAGCCCCCACAATATTGTTCTACAACAAAAATATCTTCTCAGATTTTCACCCCTGAAGAGAAAAATATATGTTGGATTTGCCTCTAAAAATGGCAGGGATCGTGGTACTTCCAGGGACACTGAGGGGAGAGATCAGTCATATGGCAGAGCAGCAAACAGGCAAAAACCTTGAGCTGTGTGGAGCAGTGAGTTCATCTGGGGGGGGTGCTCCTTTATGAGGCTCCCTCTACGAGTTCTCAGGCCCCCGTTGGCCCTGAGTGCCCTTGTAATGCTTGGAGTCCTGTGATATGCCCCTGAGCTCAAGGGGTGGCCTCTGACCATGCCCTGTGCTCCCAAATTAGTCCTCCCATGTCTCTACATCAAAGCTCGGATTTCCTCACCAACCCCTCCTCATGGATGTTGGAGAAGCGAGGGAATATCCAGTGGGCGATGTTCTGCAAACTGCATGGCTCTGTGCAAGCAGCCTCTGCTATGGAGACTAACCTATTAACACTCAGTGTGGACTAGGTACATACTAAGAGGCTGCATGTGGTGGGTGATCCCTTGACCCAAGAAATCCATCTGTAATGGTAGAAAAATAAATAGGAACAATGTTCTAGAAATCAGGTTTCCCAGACAGCCAGCTGCAAATCACCTTGTACCAGTGCTACCTGGTCTATGATATTGTTAAACTCATAAGACTTCTCTGAATTCGTTTGTAGTCAGAGGCCAAACTTGGCACCTTTATTACTAAATTGCTCATTATTGGATGGTTACTATCCACATGACTTGGAAAACAATGAGCATTTCAGTTCAGTGAATTTCTGACTATCGAAAACCTATTATTAAGCCAATTCCAAAAACCAAAGACAAAATGTTTTCTTTGATATATGGATGCTGATCCATGATGCGGGGTGGAGCAAGGGAAGAATGGAGGAACTCTGGATTGAGCAGAGGGAAGTGAGTGAAGGGAGGGTGGGGAAAGAGGGGAGGGGAGGGAGCATGCGGGGGTAGGAAAGATGGTGGAATGAGACGGACATCATTACCCTAGGTACATTTATGATTACATGAATGGTATGACTGCATTGTGTGCAACCAGAGAAATGAGAAGTTGTGCTCCATTTGTGTACAATGAATTGAAATACATTCTTCTGTCATGTATAACTAATTAGAACAAATAAAAATTAAAAATTAGAAAACTTATTATACGGGACTTTCCTTATCCAATGGTGTCCCTCCTACTGCAGCTCTTTAAATTGTCTAACCCACCAAGCTCCAGCTCTTTGTGAAGAGAAGGAAGCTGCAGCAGAAGCCACCTAGATCACTGCATTGTGCGTGTTTTCACTTCATGGTCTCAGATCTTGGATCCACATCCTTATTTCAATAGAGCTACCCACCCCACTTCAATTCAAAGAGCCACCTATGCCCCATCCTGGCTTTTTTAACTTGGATTTTCACAAGATTCTAAACTCTGCTCTTTCTCCCACTTTTGGTATCCCACCTATCTTCATATGAGAAATTTCACTGGCATAGAATTCTACAAAGTCCAACCTAGTCTTCCAGCAAAGCAGTCGGTGGTAGAATGCACATAGGAAGAATCTTACCTTCAACACTAGAGATTGTTGTGTAAGATAATTGGTTAGGTAATGGCCTATGAAATTTAATTTTCTTGAATAACCAGAGAAAATGATTCTTTTATTTTTGTAAGACTATAAATGCAGTTAACCAAACTTGAAGCCACAGTGCCCCACCACCCTCCCCCCGCAAAAGAAAATTCCCGCTAAGTTGTAAATTACTACTTTTTAAGACTCGTTTGGTTATTTAATGTGCCTAGTTTCTTTCTTTCTCTCTCTTTCTCCCCTGGCCCCTTTCTTGTCTTTTCTCCACTTAAATGATGCCAGAAACATGGTATGTTCCAGGGTATCTTAAACAGGAAGCATATGGCATGACATGGCGTCTAAGGCTTCACCCTTAGCTTCAGGAGGCATTATGTGGTTATGCACCATTGAGGCTCTGTGAACAAACAGCTGTGGGAATAAAGAATACCTCCAATTTTTTTTTTTTTTTTTACAAAAGTAAGATACTTTCTGGTGCTTCATAAATCCAGGTAAGTTCAGTCAATTTACATTTGGCTCAAGAGTCTTTATACGACATTGCTAAAGGAAGAGGGCATTGTGTTTGGTATAGTACTTTTTGTGTGCTTGGTTGGTGACAATTCATTTAAGGGAGTAAATATGAAGGCTAGATTGTGGCTTTATGAATGTACATGAGCTGGTTAACTGTCACCAAGAAGATGTGCCAAGAAGAAACCTTTGTTCTCTCTGGATTCGTATAACTTCCCATTTCGAGGGAGTACTTGGTTCCAAGTAGACACGGTAGATGAGCTCTCAGCATCCATCTGACCTCCTTCCAGTCAAGTTCTCACCTAGCAGAGGCTTGAAAAGCCAAAACCAAACTTCCCAGGTCACTCAAAGCCAAGGGTGTTGGTTCCTAGGTCTGCCATCACAAACTCCCACAAATCAGGTGACTTAAAACAGCAGAAGTGTATTCTCTTAGAATTCTGGAGGCCAGATCAAGGTGTGGCAAGGGCGCTCCCTCTGGTGGCTCCCAAGGATACTCCTTCTTTGCCTCCTCCAGCTCCTGGCAGTCTTGGGTTCTTGGTTTTGTCACTCCACTTTCTGCCTCCACCTCCACATGACCTTGTCTCTGTGTCTTCTCTTCTATCTCTTATAAGACAGTTGTCATTGGATTTATCCTCCACCCAGATAATCCAAGATGATCTCATCTTGAGATCCTCGATATGAATGCATATGCGAAAACCTTTTCTCTCAAATAACGTCTTATGCTCGGGTTCTGGGTGGACATGTCTTTTGGGGAGCCACATTGAACCCCCTATATATGCAAAGGTTTCTGGATGTGAATTAGGTTCTGTACATCAGATACATTGAGTTGCAAGGCAAACGTGAGGAGGGACCGTCTTTGACTGAAGCTGTTGACGAGCACAGTTATGAAGACCTTGAGGTGTATTGGAGCAAGTTAGCAGGGGAGAGCCTTTCTATCTGTGCAGGAAGTGTGCGCACACAGCGTCAGGGCTCTCCAGTGCTTTCCTAATCTCTAGAGTGCACAGCCATCCCTGGTTCCAGATGTCAACGGGGACCTCCTGATTCCCACCGTCCCTGTTGAGGCGGAAGTCGCAGCTTTCATGATGAGTCCATTCTTTGGTGTGGTTCTGAGACCTAATTCTGGGGTCCAATCTAGAACCTGTAACTTGAGTATTTAATTCTCTGTATTAAATCACTCTTTGTTTAAAATAATGTCAATTCTGTTTCTTGCAACTAAACCCTGCCAATGCACTCCCTTTTCACAACTAAAGATAAAATTTTATATTTAAAATAGTTGGGTGTGTGTGTGTGTGTGTATGTGTGTTTTGTTTTTTGGGTTTTGTTTTTTTGTTAAGCAGTGAAACTCTTCTATGCTATACAATAAAGGGGAAAAAATGATACTATGTATTTGTCAGAAGTCACAGAATTGTACAGCCCCAAAACTGAACTTTAATGTATGCAAATTTTTTAAAACTCATTTAGGAGACTCAAGAATCCTCCTGAAAAATGTGGCAAGATAACGTAACTCTATTAAAATCATATGAAACAGCTAGGCACAGTCGTAATTCCTGTAATCCCAGTGCTTGGGAGGCTGAGGCAGGAGGGTCACAAATTTGAGGACAACCTCAAGAATTTAGTGATATCCTGTTTCAAAATAAAAACGAAAGACTGGGGAGGTAGCTCAGTAGAAAAGCACGCTGGTTGAATTCCCAGGACCACACACACACAAACATACACACATTTTACAAAACAATTTACTGAAGCAGTGGGGGAAAGACACCAACCTAAATAACTTGTAGAAGTAGAGTCTACAAGACTGAAGGCAAAAGAAACTTTTTAAAAAAGGAACTATTTAAAAATCCCTTTTCAGTAATTATTTTCCTTCCTCATTCTTAACTGGATGTCCCCTGCAGAAAAGATAAGAGAGCCCTGATATTTTCTCATAAATAACCTACATATTCTCAATGTGCAATTTGTCCCTGAGCTAAAGCAAGCGTTGTAAAATGGAGCTGAGGGGCTGTTTGAGCCTACCAATACATTTTGTTCAGTTTGCACGATGTTTTAAGAATACTGGAATTAGTTGTTGATATCTTCAGATTAGAGGATTATATAGAGAGATGGATTTCTAGATTGAAAAATCAGAAACTCTAGGAAGACTAAATCCATATTTGCATCTAACAATATGCACAGCAAGAATGGGCAAGAGCTAAGAAGGTGTGGCTTCTTAGACAAGGCTTATCAGTTTATCAGTCCTTACCATGCGCACAGGTACCCGCATTCCCCATAGACATCCTAGTTTGCAAGCCCTGAGATAACAGGAAGATTTAGGGCAACCCTGTGAAATATTATGAAGAGGAGGAAGGCTGTCCTCAGGCTACCTCACCTTGCCTTTCAGTTCCTGTTCTCCATCTTTCAGCCTCACCTTACCTCTATTTCCCAAGGTTTCCCAACTTGCTTCCTTTTTTCCCACAGGAAAATAATCCAGCCATGTGTGACTTAACAGAGCATCCTTTTATTTGCAGAGAAGAGTCTAGAAAAGATTATTTTACCTGAAAACAGTGAATATGTAGTGACCACATTCCAAGCATATTCTTGGCCACATGGCTTTATTTTTCTATCTACCTATTCCTGAGATAAGTCTTGGGCATGTTCTCTGTGTTAAAGCTTGTGAGGCAGGCCCTTAATTAGAACTGAGACTCTTTCTTAATGCAGGCACAGAAATAGTGAAACATACTAACCAGTGAGCCTTTAGTGTTGAAAACTACTCATTAAATTTATTGGTTCTTTGATGTCTGATTCATGGCAAACTCTCATGGTTATTTTGCCAGAGGAAGTCAAGGTCATCAAGTTGTGTTTTTTAATGGGGATTGATACACTTTCATGAAAGGAACTTGGTGGAATTTTTAAAGAACATCCATTTCTCTTCTTCCTAAGTACAGTAACCTTGCCATGGTCCCTGGAAGCCACTCAACACCAGCATGAATTTGCAGCTTTCTCATGAATTGCACAACCCATCTGACAAAGTATTTTGACTTTTTCACCTAAATATCAAAAACTCTCAGTTATCCAAGAGAAGAAAACATCATTATCAAAAGCCTCTCTCATACTGATTCTATAGAAACCACTGACCATATATAGGAAAAAATAACAGGCAGTCAAAGTTTAGATTGGGGCATTCATCTTTCCTCTGTGATAAAAAGTTTGGCTGTGACTTGGGAACTCACTACACGCTTCATTGGCAGAAATGCTGTCTTTTCTGCTTGAAAGCGTGGGTGCTTCAGATGGGCCTCCCCTTGCTAGGATGAGTAAAAACAATATCATTTTCCCTGAGAGCTGCTGAATTGAAGGGAAGGATTATTTATTTAAACTTTTGAAGCATGAAGTCAAATGCAGCCAGTGTGTACTTTGTCTGTCTTGAAAAACATAAGTCAGAGATAAGAGTTTACGAAGCATTCGGACTGCAGGATGCTCCCCGCTTCTCATGTGAAGCACCCAAAGCAGAGGCAGCAGGAGTCAGCCTCTGAATCCTCAGGAATGGAGCAGTAGTTGCAGCCCTGGCTCCTACTACCTCGCCATCCCCTCACCTCTCCTTTCTCACAAGAATATGTTTTGAATTATTCTGCTGCTGATTGCTGATGAAAAGCTCCTTTATTACTTGCTAACAGTCATTGTTATTACCAACAATGGTGAGTCCGAAAGCCTTTGTTCCCCAAGCATCCCGTTGCCAGCCCCAGGTAACACCAGGCTTTGCCAAATCCCAGCACATCAGCACCTAATTGCTCCTGGAAGTTTCACACACTCCTGACCACTCAGGTCTCCAGAATTGCTGAGCCTAAGTTCCAGTTGCTAAAACAGATGTGGAAGGTGAACTTTAACAAGGGCCCTGTTAACCATTCCTTTTTCTTTTCTAAACACAAGCCCTTCCCCTGGTCCTGGGAGCCTTCTAATGCCATTGGTTTTCCTGTTTTCTGTCATGCTCCAAAATATACTTACTGCCCACCTCCTATCTTGCATGCTAATGAGGATCAGTATGAGTGTCCTGTTGTTATTCCAACAAAAAACAACAGAAATTTATTCTTTTACAGTTTTGAAAGGCAGAAATCTGAAATAAATCTATGGGGCTAAATTCAACTGTAGGCAGGACTGGTTGTTTCCAGAGGGGAGAATCTGTTCTTTGCCTCTTCCAGCTGCTAGTGGCTGCTGGCATTCTGTGGCTTGTGGCCACATCGCCTCCATCTGTGCTTCTGGTGTCTCATTGCTCTCTCTTCTGCAGTCAGATCTCCCTCTGTCTCCCTTTCATAAGGACACTTGGGGTTACACTTAGGAACTATACAGATAATCCAGAATAATCTCCCTACCTCAAGATCTGTAATTTAATTGCCTCTGTGAAGTCTTCTTGTGTTAGGTAAGGTTAACAGTCACTGGTT
This sequence comes from Sciurus vulgaris, assembly GCF_902686455.1. Taxonomy (NCBI): domain Eukaryota; kingdom Metazoa; phylum Chordata; class Mammalia; order Rodentia; family Sciuridae; genus Sciurus; species Sciurus vulgaris. The sequence goes on along the minus strand of NC_136472.1, from coordinate 39,912,960 downwards.
GAGATCACGGACATCTTGGTAGTAGGCAGTTGGGCACACACACATTTGGTCCACTCTAAGCCCCAAGTGTGAATTAATGATATCACTGTTATTTCCTTCTAGGTAGTGTGTTTTCTTTTTTAATTTGGATGTTCAAAAAACACAGTGCTTTATCAAAACAGTAACTCTCTATGGAAAAAATATTCAGGAATCTTGTGAGTCACTGTAATGGGTGATGTTCTAAATATTAAAAGGTTCTGCTATTTGGAACTAGGGAAAAAAATTTTAAATAGTGGCATGTTTGTTAAGCTGTAAAGATCTTTCAAAAAAACAACTGTCATCTCATAAGTCCCAGATAAATATTCATTAAACTGAATCATTGTTCATCTGAGGTTTATATGTTAGCTGGATATATTGCATTTTAGTGGCATACTTAAATCTAATGTAATATGATTTTTTTCTGCCTGTACAGAAGTTTTTACAAAATGTGCATTTAGAAGATTTTAAGAAATGCATGTTTATTCTTGGAATTCTAAAATATCACCACAATTGGTTGTGAATAGGTTTAAATTTGCATTCTCTTCTGAACTAAGCAGACCTTTTAAAACTTGTTATTCCATTTGTCATAATTTCTAGGATTAAAAGAGGTCCTTGCTTTGGCAATTAAAAGAAAAAACTGTCTCTCAATAGTTATGCCATTTCTCTAAACCAGACTCAGCAAGTTGGAATCATCATTAATATGTCCTATTTGACCTTTGGTTAGATAGTTTTTGAGTAATTACTATGTGGTAGGCACTGAGGATACAGAAGGAAAACAAAATATTTCTGTCCAAGAAGTAGTAAACCTAGTGGGTGAGAAAGATGCATGAAAAAAAGATTACCTGTCAGTTTTTTGACCCAGACTCCTTGTGAAGGTATTGATCAAAGGGTACAAACTTCATGTTTTAAATGAACAAGTTCTGGAGATCTGATGCAGAGAACCGGTAGTGATGGATGCTGATTTTTTTTTCCTGACTTCCATTTCAATTTATTTGAACAATTGAGCACATATAATGTCTTTAGTCAGAGAACAGTAATGGAGTATTAGTGTGCATTCTATTTTTTTTCTTTTTTTCAGCTGTTATTTTTAGTTATACAAGAAAGTAGAATGTATTCTGACATATTATATATACATGGAGTATAACTTACTCTAATTAGGATCCCATTCTTGTTGTTGTACATGATGTTTAGTTACACTGGTCGTGTATTCATTTATAAACATAGGAAAGCATAGGAAAGTTGTGTCCAATTTATTCTACTCTCTTTCCTATTCCCATGCCCGCTCCCTTCCCTTCATTCCCCTTTGTCTAATCCAATGTTCATCTATTCTTCAGTCTACCTCCCCTTATTGTGTGTAAGTATCCACATATCAGAAAGAACACTGGACTTTGGCTTTTTGGGATTGGCTTATTTCACTTAGCATGATAATCTCCAGTTCCAATGGATGTTGTTAATTTAATCGTAATAATCTCCACACTGTATATATTAAGTAGTCACATTGTACATCTTGAATATATACAACCTTCATTTCTCAATTAAGTTTTTTAAACAATGCCCTAAAAAAGAAAATGTCTGGCAAATGTTCTGATGGAGGTCCTCAGGTTCTCCAGCTCTTGTATATCATCATTTCCCTCTGATTCTTGGTGTTCACTGTCTCAAATGAGATCCTTTGTGACTGCGGACAGTATTGTCCCCTTCCACGAGAAAAGAAAGTACAACCATTCCAAACACAGACTTGAACACCAGACTGCATGTGTTTGAGTCCTGGTTCCATACTAACAAGATACCTTGGGGGCATCTCACTTGACTGTACCACTGTTTCCTCATCTATAACCTGGGAATATTAATCACACTACCTAACATAAAGTTATACTAGGATTAAATGAGTCAATATCTGTAAAGTTCTCAGAATAGCACCTGATGAAAGAAGGATCACGTGTTTGCTATTATCATTGCTGCAGTTTTTGTGAGAATCCCCAAACTCAGCCTACTCTTGATCACCTCTTCCTGTATTTTATCATTTTTTCAGGCTTCTTTCCTTCTCCTAGAACCTAGAAGCCATTGATGATGCCCACTTTTCAAAAAGTCACTTAAAAACATCTCTCTGCACAGTTCTGAGCCTGCCGTTGGGTGGCAGGGGTAGCTCTTGAACCTCAAGACAAGTGTTCACACACCCACGTAGGCACACCAAAACCTCACCCTTGGCCCTAGCTCTGTTTAAGTAATAATTTCTGCACAAATACTCCATGCCCACAATAAAACTGCCTTTTACTGTTACACAAAGCAATTTAGCAACCTGTCCTCTGTGCCAAAGCAGGATTTGCTTTTACTTTTTATGTAACTCAAAAGACCCATTATATGTTGCTTTCCTTACAAATAAAAGAATAGTCTTCTCTTAAGAAAGAATTCTGCTGCCACCTCCAAAATAACTAATATTAACTACATTTATTTCACTTGGCTTTAAATTACTTGTGGTCCCTGCTATTTATGTATAAAATATTTATAAAGCACAGAGGATGATTCCTGCATGGAAATCCAAGGAGTCTGTTGGGTGACACTTAGGCCTTCCATCATCTTGACTTCAGTATCCTTCTCCCCAAAGGTCTATCAGGGTAATGAATGGCGAGGAGCTGAGAGGAAATACTGCAAACCATGAGCAATGGGTACCTCAGGGTGAAGGACTGTCCATGATTATTTTCTTCTTTCTGTTTTCTAAACTTCCCAACTTGGTACGATGCACAGGTTACGTTTAGTATAAGAGGGAAAAGTGGCATTTAAATGTGTCTCCTATCTGGTTTTTCCTTTTCCATTCCCATCGTCCCCACCTCCTCCCTCCACATCCTTCAGCCTTGCACTCTGCGGCTTACACTCAACAGTAGCCTGCTCTTGCTTTTCTCATCCATCCCTGAGCACTCTGCCTGACTTCTGAACTTCTCTATAATGCATCCCATCCCACCTGCATACACTCATCACCCAATCCTAAGTTTCAAATGGAAAATGACTGACTCTGAGGACTCTTGGAAAAATGCCCCTCAGTGGCTAAAAATGCTTTCTTGGGTAGATCCTAAGAGGTGGAACTAAATACAAATACATGTGCATCTTCTTTCTAGGAAATGCCCTTATTTATTTACAGAAGTCATGATTGGTACCAACAGCTTCATTTCCTAGATGTGGTTAAGTAATTTATCCAAGGTCATGTGGCTAGAAGGCATCAGAGCACAGATTGAGACCCAGGCCTGCGCGATACCAAAGCCACACTCTTCTTTATACCACGACCTTGGCAAAGAGAACTAGACATTTATATTCACTATCAGCTGCACACACTGATGCATCAGCTTGGAAGCTAAAACATGGCTTCTATCCAAACTACTCCACTCCCCTACACTCCAGGAGCACATTTGACACTACCTTGTGTTTTTGCCTCTTGTCTCTTACTTATAAGTCCTGGCCTGCACCAGATTATTGACTTCATGAAGTGATGCCCGTGTACTGAGCACTTACTAAGAATTCACATAGTAAGAACTTCCTTTGATTTGAAAGCTTACTGTATCAAAACACTGTATGCAAGTTTCTGTAATTCCATCTAAAAGCCTCCAGTAAAAGAATATTTGCCAAATATGAAGAGTATTTAATAATTTTTTTTTCCAAAGGCCAGGAAGAAACTAACATACACCTTACTAGACTATTTATTATTTCATCCTCTATCGATATTTTCACACACTGAGGAAAATACTTAATATTTGGGTATATGTTATAATATGTTGGGTAGATCTGTTTCTACCCAACAAATACTTACGATGGAAAAAGCACATGGTAAACTGACCCAAGATTCCTTTGCAATGAAGCTTACTCCTGTTTACTACCAAGAACTGCATGGTTTTGAAAATACCAAAATGTCATACTTTGTTCATAAAGCATTGCTTTTGGAAGGATGGATTGCATTTTCTTCCCTGAAAACCATTTTCCTGTTTCTTCTTCCTGGTCTACCTCATCAGAGGGAGTGGACCAACAGAGGTGTCCTTTAGCAAATTATCACTTCATTGGGAAAATTACAGGACTTTCTTTTCTTAGAGGAAGTTTCCACGACTCTGATCTCCACCCTTTCCAGCATTCTCCTTTTGGATAGGATCATATCTTCATGTAGCTGGGTTTCCTCTGAGTGTGTACTGACTTTCCTTTCCTAGAGGTATTGTATCTCCACCGTTCCACATAAGCTCTCCCAGGGTTGGCTTTCTCCGTTTTCTGTAAAATCCCATTAAGTCTTTGTACAATGGAGTACAAAATAGGCTTTCAATAAATTAAAGTATTATTGGGTTTTATTCGCCTGGGGAGTCAGAACTGGGGTTGTTCCTCTGATTCTCTCCTTGATTCTTTGGGCTTCTCAAAAGCCACATTCCCACACACAGCACAGCTGAAATAACAACAGCACCAGCTGGCATTTTTACACTACCATATACTTTTCCAAGTGTTTTCACATCTCTTATCTCATTTATTTCTCACCAAAATTCTATGAGGTAAGTAGCGCAGATATGGTTCTTCTTATTTGATAGATGGTAAAACAGAGGAAGAGAGAGAGGTTAAGTGACTTGCCCAGTCTCTCACCACTTCACTACATCTGCCAGAATTATCTTCCTCAAAATAAATATAAACATGCCATTCCCCTGCATAAAATCATCAACAGGACTCTGGCTGTCTACAGGGTAAAGTGCAAACTCCTTAGCAGAGCATGTGAGTCCCTTCATACCCTGCCCCCTGCTCCTCAGCAGCTTCCTCTTCCAGGGCTTCGCCCAACACTCCAACTCCCCCACCACATGGAACTCCCACCCGTCCCCTGACATCGGCGGCTCTCAAGGCTGCACGCCTCTGCACGAGTGATTTCCTCTATCTGGATCATCCTTTGGGTTTAAACCTCTTGCTGCCAACTTCCAACCTGAGAAATTTCTATTCAGGCCCCTGCATGAAGGTCAAATGAAATCTCCTCTACCATCTCCCATCTGGCTTCCCCTCTACTGGGTGAGGCACTTTTTACAAACCATCAACCCCTACCTACATTGTTGGACCCCTTACCCTGTTCTGTTTTTCCCTTTTCCCCATAGAACTTATTATATTCTAATGTGCCATATGATTTGCTGGGGTAAGTCTTCACATCTGTCTCCTTCTACTAGAAGGGAAGGTTCACAGGGCAGAGATGTTGGCTGGTTTTGCTCACTGTATCTCAAGCACCTGGAACAGTGTTAGGCACATAAGAAGTACATAGGACTGTCAAAAAGCATTAATTAGGGGCTGGGGGTGTTGTGGTAGAGAGCTTGACTAGTTAGTATGCAGAACCCCAGCTCTGGGGGGGAGGCATTAATTAACTGCTATTATTCTGGCACTAGGGCTACATAGATGAAGGGAAGTTCCTTTAGCCTAGGAGAGAGCCATAAACTGAACTGTCACAATGCACAGTGGCTAAGTGAGTGATACAGACAGAGGTATGTGCTGTCTGAGCTGAGGATGCAGATAAGGAGAAGCCAAGGAGACAGAGGCCAGGGGCATGGCATAGACGAAAGCAGCAGACAGGAAAGGCCGCGGCTCCCTCCACAGAGATATGTAAAGGGACCCTTGACAACTGTGTACAGGTCAACCAAGTTCAAAGGGGGTAGGGAGAATCTTTGCATATAGGGAATATTAAGTAATTTTTATAGCTTCCTGAGGATGCACAAGGGATAGGACATAAAAGCAGAAGAGTATTTGTATCTATGGAAAAGGGAGACGAAGCTCCTGAGCAGGACAACATCTTTGCCTCAGATTTTCTACTTCTAGAACAACTATGCTTCACGCCACCCTTTCTTTGTCATGAAAAACTGCTGGAAATGATTAATTCTTATATTAATAATTTAGAGAGGAATTGTACCTTGATCCCCTGTGACTTTAAAAGAAATCCTAGAGCATATATCTTCAAATTTTAAAGTTTAAGTATTAAGCTTGCTCGTTGTTGGAGCTTCTGGATCAGCAAAAATTTGATATGATTTCCTTCCTGAAAGCCCTTTCCTTTACCCTTTTTTTAGTTGAAAAGAATATTCATAGACGTGTATCTAGTAGAGATGAATCGTGGTATTTGGCTTCATTTCAAGGGAGTGATATTCCCCCACTCCTTTGGCTCCTTTTAAGTCATCTAATGAGCATCAAGCACTGTGCTAGGTCCCTTGCTACACAGAGTAATAACTCATGGTCATGGCAGTTAAAGGACTTGTACACTGGTAGGGAAGTATACAAGTCCTTTAACATGAAGTATAATGTAATGCTATAGAGACCAAATATGGACGTATGCACAGGGTCCAGGGGGCAGACAAGAAGGGAGTGCTTCATTCCTCAGAGAGAAAGGGAGAGGGAAACAAGCACAGAGCATCTCAGAAGAGGTGACACCTGACCCAAGGTAACAGTGGGCCACTTTATGCTCTGAATATAGACCTTGCTTCTCTGTCACTGTGACTTATTTATAAAACAACACGTTTCTTTCTCTTCCTCTCTCCCTCCCGCTCCCTAACCTCTCCATCTCTCTAATCTCATGGGGTGCGGTAGAACTGAATTACCTTTGTTCCCCATCTTAGGCAGAGTTATCTGTTCTTGAGCACACACCCCCACCCCAGGTACAAAGTAATTTTGATTTGGGGATGGCACTGGAAGATCTGAGAAATGACTGTCTTCCAAATTAACAAGTGAATTACAACTCCAGACAAAGAAACCATGGCATGTAGTCTTTGAATCACCTCTTTAAAAACCCTGTTTCCCCTAAGGGCAGAATCATAGCCTCGGGTCAGGAGTCCCCTGTGTTTCTACTTTGCTAGCAAAACCATAAAACTTCTTTGTCCTTTTTCTCAAAACTGTGTCCTCATCATTGGATTGACATTGGGGACAAGGACTGAGTTTTTGGTAACACTGAGATTTGAAGTTGGTGTGTGTTCATCAGCAGACATCAGCCCGTGAACATCCAAGGAAGAGATAAGCACGAGCAAAGGCTTGAGATCTGAAACAGGCTGGTGCACTCAGGGAACTAGAATTCAGTGCAGCCGGACCCAGTGCGTCTGTATGTGTGTGCACACATGTGCACACCTAAGCCCTTGTGCATGATACATACCATGGTAAGAAGTTGGGATGTAGTTCAATAGACCAGTGTTTCTCACATTGTGGTCCAAGGAATACCTGCCTCAGACTCTTTTAGAGCTTCCTCATTAAACTGTATCTCCCTAAGGACTCAGAACCTCAAGAACGGTGGATAAAATTTAAAAGAACATGAGTGCAAAAAGCTCTCCAGGTGGTTCCTAAGTACAATGAAAGTTTGAGTACTATTGTTACAGACAATACAGCCATTGAAAGGGTTTCTAAAAATTTTTTTATTCACTGTATGCAAATGGGGTACAACTTTTCATTTCTCTGGTTGTACATGATGTAGAGTCACACCATTTGTGTGATCATACATGTACATAGGGTAATGATGTTTGTCTCATTGCATTATCTTTCCTTCCCCTTGCCCCCTCTCCACCCCTCATTTCTTTGTACACTATCCAGTGTTCCTCCATTCTTGCCTTACCACCTGCTCCCATTATGTATCATCATCCACTTATCAGAGAAAACGTTCAGCCTTTGGTTTAGCCCCCAAAACCTTATTTCACTTAGCATGATATTCTCCAACTCCATCCATTTACCTGCAAATGCCATTATTTTATTCTTCTTTATGGCTGAGTAATATTCTATTGTGTATATATACCACAGTTTCTTTATCCATTCATCTGTTGAAGGGCATCTAGTTTGGTTCCACAATCTAGCTATGGTGAATTGAGCTACTATAAACATTGACATGGTTGCATCACTATAGTATGCTGATTTTAAGTCCTTCATTCAAAGGTTTTAAACAAAAAAGAAACAACCAGACTTGCTTTTACAAAGAGTTTTTTTTTCTTAGTATGGCACGAGATTCTAAACTCAGACATTCACAGGAGAGAGGCACATAGTGAAAACAAGAAAAACAAAACTAAAGTAAACTGTGCTTATAATAAAATAGGGAATGGTGGCAAATCAAACAGCACCGGACTTGGCTGAAAGAAGCCACCATCGTGCAGCTTCAATTAATTGTCAACTAGCAGGAATTTCAATCCGGTGCTGTCACAGTGTTTGCTTTTTCAAAATAAATGGACCGAGTTAGTCAGTTTGCTGTTGCTATAACAGAATGCTGGAGACGGAGAATATAAAGAAAAGAACTTTATTTGGCTCCCAGATCTAGAGGTGGGGAAGTTCAAGGACATGACAGTAACTTCTGGTCTTTCATGCTGCATCACAGTACAACAAAAAAGCAGAAGAGCGAGCAGCAAGCGAGCACATGTGAATGAGGGAGGGACAAAGTGGGCTAGACCCACGTTTTAACAACCCGCTCTCCTGATAAATAACCTGCTACTGTGGGACATGCGTTAATCCCTCTAGGCATTGTAATGGACTCTGAAAGGCCTCACTTCCCACACTGCTACAGTGACAATCAAATCTCAACATGTGTTTCAGAGAGGACAGACCATATGCAAACTATTGCACTGACCATCCACACTTAACATAAAACCTCCCAGTGTTTACACTGCAACCATACCAGGAAGGCTCTTGGTTATAAGGAACAGAAACTGATCCTGGGTGGTTAAGAAGAAAATACATTACTAAAAATGTATTTGAGCAGGGCATGGTGGTGCATGCCAGTAATCCCAGCATCTTGGAGGCTAAGGCAGGAGGATTGCAAATTTGAGGGCAGCCTCAGTCACTTAGCAAGACCCTATTCCAAAATATAAAATAAAAAGGGCTGGGGATGTGGCTCAGTGGTAAAGCACCCCTGGGTCCAATCCCCAGTACCAAAAAAAAAAAAAAAAAAAAAAAAAAAAATTTTTTAAAAGCACTTTAAAAAACGGTTTGACAACAGAATACCCTGTTCCAACAACCTCATCCCTAGACATATTCCTAACCAAAATGCACAGGTACATTTCCCAAAAGACCAAATGTAGAATATCTGCAGCAAGACTATGAATTTTACAAAAGCAGAGGACTACCTAAAAGCTCATTAACACTAGGAAGGGTAACAGTGTGATACATTTACACAGTGGAATACTACACACAAGAATCCATGATCTACAACCACATGCAACAATACTGATGATCCTCATAAGCTGAGCAGAAGAAGGCAGAAACAAGGACACATGTATGATTCCATTTATTTTTAGAACAACGGTAGGCAAAATTAATCTATGCCATTAGAAATCAGAATGATGGTTACCCCTGGGGAGGAGTGCTGTGCTCAGAGGGGAGCATGGTGGGATTTATTTAGGTTCTGGTAATATTGTCTCTTGGTTCAAGTGCTGGATACAGTGATAGGTTCAATTTGTGCAGATTTATTTACCACACATTTAAAAAGTGTGGTAATGATACATGATAAAGTGCAGGGATATACCTAAATTATTATTTTTTATTTATAATAATAATCTTATTATTAACTAGTATTATTATTTTTATTAACTAGTATTCATTCATTTAAAACCCTCCTCCATAATTACTTTCAGTAAGAACCATGAAATAAAACTGAAATTATAATGACCGTAAAGAAATATAAATGGCAAAACTTTTCTTTAGTTAAAACATATATGTTCAAGCCCCAGTACCAAATATATGCACATTTATACATGTTTTAAAATGACAATACACAAGAAGAAATATCAACTTTAAAGATATACTATGAATAAAGTAAAATTGGTGCTTAACAACATAAAAATGTGATAGCCTGCACTTCATTGATTCACTGTTTTAAATTTAAAATACAAATAAAAACTTCAAATAGTCACGTAGAGTGACATAACTGAAGCAATTCAGGTTATTTCTTTGTCTTTGTAACCAGAGTGCTAACCATTTTTTCTCTCAAACTTCCTATTTAAACATAGAAATATGTAGCACAATAGGGATCAGAGATAGACGCTGGCAAAAGTTACCTCTAATGTTTCAAGGTTTTGAGACTCACTCCTGCAATATACAAGTGTTGTTGAGCCCACAGGGCTTCATTGTCCAACTGTGTAACTGAGAGTTTTCAAATTAACTTCCTTGTAGAATACAATAATTATTAACACTAAAAATGAACGATGATACAACTTTTAATTGTGCTGATTGAAATCATATATTATATGTACACACACACACACACACATATACACACAGTAACTGAATCAATTGCTTAACACTTAACTGTCAAAAGAATTTTTCGGGAGGACTATTTTATCACTAATTTAAATGTAGATGGTGATGAAAAGCGAAGACTTTTAATCAGTTTTACTATTATTTTTAAATGATTTACAATGCACCTCATGATTGGCTGCACCTGCATATGGCCCCTTCCACCATCAGGTCCTTGATGTACTATCAGATATGTGTGCTTTTCTACTTGCATATTGTGCTTCAATAAAAAGAAAGAAGGAGGAGGAGGAGAAGGAGGGGAAGGAGGAGAAGGGAATAGGGACTGGGGTTGTGGCTACACAGTACAGTGCTTGCCTAGTATGTGTGAGACACTGGATTGATCCTCAGCATCACATACAAATAAGTAAATAAAATAAAGGTATTATGCCTGTCTATAACTAAATACTTTTTTTAAAAGAGAAGAAGAAAAAGAAGGAGGAGGAGGAGAAGGAGAAGGAGAAAGAGAAAGAGAAGGACCTAGACAGCTCACAGAATTTGGGGAAAGCTGGACATACAAACCTGAGGCTGTTCTAGAAACAACACCCCAACCCACATGGAAACTCTCCCTGCTGCAGCTTCCCCAGGGAGAAGAGAAAACCACCAATGTCACTTATGTCCTTAAGCCATAAAAACTCTGCCACCACATTGCCAACCAAACAGATTTTTCCCATTACTCTCTTCTTCAGGTTGCTCACTTCACTTTCAAGTGGGTGTATCTAACTGATGGAGCCTAGGCCAAAGTTTTGGAAATTTGTTTTCTGGATTCCCCCTCAGGAGAAATGGTAATCAGAAGATTGACAATTACAACAAGGGCATTCAAGATAGCAGGCCCCCTCCAAAATATATGAAGTTCTGCTACAACACACCATGTAGCTGTTCAACATCAATATGTCCTTATTCTATGTCTTTTAAAATTATTTTTTATTTTTACAGACTGCATTTTGATTCACTGTACAGAATGGGGTACAACTTTTTTCATTTTTATCATTGTTCACAATGTACACCATTGGTGTAATCATGCGTGTACTTATTCTATGTTTAGTAACACACTAACAAACACAAAAAATTCTCCCATCTAATAATGCAAATATCCCTTATGCAAAGAAAAGCATACTCACTGCCTGAAAGAGAAACATTTTTTTAAAACCAAACAAAGAAAAAACACCTCATCCAAATACTGCATCCAGTTCAAACATCTTAGCTCTCTGAATGATGTGCACATCCAGATGTGTCTCCTTACAGTCCAGTGAGCTTAACACCAAAAGATAAGATACAATAGAAAAGGAGCAGGAGGCAGACAAGCACTTCAAGTGAAGACTGAAGAGACCAGGGGAACATGGAATGCACAGGAAGTACTAAACCTGTATTCTGGCAGAGAGAATAAGGACTCCTTCCCCTGGTGGTGGAACAAGATTGCGGTTGGCACCTCAGAGCCACAGGCTCTACTTTCTGAAGGAATCCCCCATAGCCCATTATTATCCATGGCCTTATCTGACAAGGGTTTTGGAAAGGATGCCTTCCCCAGCGCCTTTACAGAACCATCAGGGCTCAATTCTAGTAGGTAAGATTAGGGACCTGGCATGGCCATAGGGGCTGAAAAACCCTAGGCTGTTGCCATTTAAGTCTGGAGTTTTTTTTGGATAATACAGATAGTTCTCAAATTCTCATGGTTCGATTTATGTTCCCAGATTATGATTAATCCACTTTACAATGAAAAAGTGATAGACATTCAGTAGAAACCATACTTGGAATTTCAATGTTGACTATCTTTTTTCAGACTGGTGATATTCAGTAAAGTACTCTCTCATCATGCTACGCAGCTTCAGCACATGATCCCAAGAGAGAACAACTCGTGCTTTACATTGTGCTGTGTTGCTAAGCTAGGATGCTCAATAGATTAGGTGGATTAAATACATTTTTGACTTAATGATATTTTCAAATTACTATGGATTTGGCAGAGTGTAACTCTATCATAAGCATCATACTGTTGAGAAACAAGTCTCCATGAGTCTCTTGTATCTCTACTCTTTCATGCAGAATCATTGGCTGCTCTGTTTCAAATTACGTTTTCAAGGATGTTTGTATAATAAACAATCTAGGAAGATATAGCATCTTCATACAGAAAATGTATGGAATAGTTGGGTCTCCTAAGCTCTGGTTCCTTTCGTGTAACACAACCCACAGTGTAAGCCAGAAACATAGCCCCCACGGAAACCGGGGGTAAGGGAAACTGATGAAAACGTGCTACTGTGCTCATGTTACTTATTCTGTGGTGAGTAATAAGGTACTTCGTTTCTGACCCATGGATTTTGTGTTTTCTCTGACATCCATGAAACTACAGTAAACTAACTTGTTATCTTGCAGGCAGGATAAAATCTCAGGGTCTTCATAGTTCTTGACACGAGTCTCAAAAATGTGGAAGGCTTCTGTCACTTTGATGCAGGAATAGTCATAACCAAAGATTTTCCTAGAGCTATTAAGTCCTTTCTTCCACCTTCTAGACAACATGCTCTGCATTCTCCTAGCCCTGGGATTAACAGTTTTTGAGTTAATTTTCACAAGAGCAACACCACCCTATGTTGGTCCTTTCTCTTCTCCATCATGCCATTTCCCTTTCTTCTTCTCCACCATGTTGTGATGCAGCCAAGTGGACCCTCCCCAGGCACCATTCTCTTGGACCCCCAGAACTGTGAGCTAAACAAACCTCTTTTCTTATAAAATATCAAGCCTTAGGCATTTTGTTACTGCAACACAAAGTGGACTAAGATGGTGACTCTCAGCCTGGCTGTTTTATTATCCATCTCTGCTTGCAAAGTAGCTAGCTCTAGTTTTAATTTACCACTATCCTTTGGGACTTTGCTGAAAGTGAGGAGAAGTATCAACATAAATTATATCTACCCTTTTCTCTAACAACATAAAACACTATGGTTTATGTCCCAAGAAACAAAAGAAGACAGTTTTCCATGGAGAATGTTTTCACACCACCATGTAACAAGAGTCATGTACTTTCTAGTCTGTGAAATCTATGTTCTCATGGTCACAGTCTTATTTCTTTCTCTAAGCCAATGTCATATTTTAGGTACTACTTCTTGATGTACTCCATTTATGGCCTCAGATCTCTTCAGTACAGTTGACTAAAAGTAACAAAATTGAATGAACATAAAGGGGCTTAGGTAAACAAGCAGTGTATTTTTCTTGTAAAATTAGAAATCTAGGTAAGTTCTCTGGGGCTGAAAAAAGTGGTTCCATAATGAACCAGGACCCTTTTAGCTTTCAACTCAAATAGAGTTGAGTTTGTGGAATTCATCTTTAGCTTGTTAACTTGGGTTGCAAAATGACTGTCCCACCTCCAGCTTCATGTCTAGTCCCAAGTTATTAAGAAGGAGAAAGGCAAAATGATAAAAGCTCCTAGAAATCAAACCTGTCTCAATTTAAAGGACTTTCCAGAAAGTCTTACATAGCAACTTTCCCATCTTTTTTTTTAAATTATTTTTTTAGTTGTAGGTGGACACAACACCTTTATTTTATTTTTATATGGTGCTGAGGATCAAACCCAGGGCCTCACACATGTAGGTGAGCACAGTACCACTGAGGCACAACCCTAGCCCACTTTCCTTTTTTCCAAAGATGTCATATCTCCATTCCCAACTGCAAAAGGGGTTGAGAAAGGTAATTCTTCAGCTTGGCACAATACCACCCTGAACAAAAGCAGAATTCTACTAATGCTGGATTTTAAATGTCCCCAAAGGCTCATGCACTGGAGGCTTGTCCTCAGTCCATGTTTGCTTTTGGAAAGAGGTGAGAACTAACTGAAAGAGCTGGGGACATGCACTTGAAGAGGATATTGGGACCATGGCCCCTCCTCTATCTCTCTTTGCTCCCCAGTGACCATGAGATGAGCAGCTTCTTTTACTATGCACTCCAGCCAAGATGCACTGCCTTGCCACAGACCCAAAAGCAATGGGGCCAACTGACCAGGGACTAAAAGCTTCAAAACTGTGAGCCAAAATAAACCTTTCTCTTGATAATTTTCAGATATTTGTTATAGTAACATAAAGCTGACTACCACAGCTAGAAAAGTTTTTTTAAAAAATTCTAGAGAAGTTATCAGTAGTGTCTGCCACAGCAAGTAATTTAAAAATTTAAACATTATCTAGGACAAATAGATCTTTCAACTCTATCTCTTCTGAAGGTTTTCTAAGCACAGAGAATAGAAAGCAAGATAATGAAAGTGAAGGTAAGGAGAATGGTTAGGAGTTGACTTCAATAGTCCTGACAAGAATGGATGAGAGTCTGAGCAGCAATGTGAATGAAAAAGATGGAAGAAACAGTCTCTTCTTACTCCTGAGGCCCTCTAGGTGAAGAGGGCTCTACAAAGTGACTATTTGACATTTCTGATCTTTCCATATCTTTATCTTACTCCCAGTGGAGAAGTTGAATGATTTATCAAACTGGTACAAGCCCATTTCAGGTCCACCATTTTCCACTGGGGAAGAGTGACTTATGCTGGGAAGTGGAGGTTTCTTTCCCTACTGATCCTGCAGAGTAAGTTAGATCAGTCAGTCCCATTTTTTCCTCTCAGGCAAAGCTGGCCTTGGAGAACTTGAGTCTGGACTTCTCCATGGTGTCTTACCATATTGGAGGTCACCCTATCCAGTCTTGCCTCTGCCTAATTCTGGAGTTGAGGATAACTCAGTCTATTTAATTAACAAATCAAAAGACATAGTTTATGATCTAGCCTGTAGCAGTAATGAAGATATTTATCCCCCATATATCTGACCTGTGTGTGCATTTTTTCCTTAAAAACAGTTGTATTGATGTAATTCAAATACTATAAAATTCATTCAAAGTATGTAACTTGGTGGTTTTTAGGATATTCACTCAGTTGTGCAACCATCTCCACATCCATTTGAGAACATTTTCATTGCCCCATAGTTAATTACCACTCTTCATTCTCTCCCCTCAGGCAGCTGCCACATGGAATTACATGATATGTGTTGCTTATGACTTTTATCGCTTAGTATAATGTTCTCGATGTTCATTAATGTTGTAACATATATTAGTCTCCAATTACTTTTTATTGCTGAATAGTATTCCTTTGTATAAATATGCCACCTTCTGTTTATCTGTTAATTGACATTTGGCTATTATGAATATTTTGACTCTTATGAATAATGCTGCTATGAACATTCATGTACATGTTTCTGGGGGATAAGTCTGATTTGTTTACAGTGCTGGGGATCTCACACAGGACATGTTCTACCACTGAGCTACACTCCCAGGCTTTGTATATATGTTTTCGTATGGACACATATTTTTAATTTTGTTGGACATAGGAGTGTAAGTACTATGCCATATAACTCTATGTTTCACCTTTTAAGAAACTTCCTGGCTGTTTTCCAAAGTGGCTGCATCAGTTTACATTCACACAATTAGCATAAGAGGGTTCCGAATTCTCCATAGCTTTATCAACATTTGTTGTTTTCTTTTTTTTTTTTTTCTATTTTAAGAATCATAACCCTGCTGGTGGGTATGAAGTGGTATCTCACTGATTTGCACTTGCATTTCCCTGACAGCTAGCAAGTGCCTTTTCTAAAAAACACAAAACAAAATGAACAAACAAAAACCCCTGGATGATTTACATTCACTGTGATACCTCACTGATGTGTGCACCACATCAATGTTTGGTTTGTGCATTTTTCTGAATGTAAGTTATATGTCAATATAACAGTTTATCCTAAAAGTACATATTATTTATTGGGTTAAAAATTTTTACATTCTATTTTTAAAATGAAAGCACCAATAACAAAAAGAAAAGAGTATCAGCTTTTAAGTGAGAGAGACCTGGACCTTGCTGACCAGTGTTCCGTGTATCCTGGTAGCAGAATTGTCTGCCTTACACTATTGCATCATCTTAATAAAATAAAAAATAATAACAATACTTCACAAGTGTAATGGTTAATCTGGGTTGTCAACTTGACTGGATTGAGAGATGCCTAGAAAATTGGTAAAGCATACTTCTGGGTGTGTCTGTGAGGATATTTCTAGAGACAATTGGCACCTGGGTCAGCAAACTAAGAGGGGCCTGAATGCCCTGAATGTGGGCAGCACTGTAATAGGCTATGGGCCTAGGTTATCAAAAAGTAGAAGGGGGAAGCTCACCCACTTGTACAAATTTAATTCTCCTTGAGCCGGCATGATTTTTTGCTACTGCCATTGCCCATGGACATCAGACTTCAACTTCTTCAGTCTTTGAAAGTGGGCAGACGGTGATGACTTTCCAGGGAGCTTCCAGGCCTTCAGCCTCAAATTAGGGCTGCCTCAATGGTCCCTCCTGTTCTGAGGCTTCCAGCTTCTTGTACAGCTACTGGTTTCCCTGCTCTTGAGGCTGCATATAGCCATTGTGGGACTATCCAGCCTCTGATAGAGGGAGCCAATCTAAGAAATTCCCTCTTATAACTATATCCACATATATACATTCTATTTGTTCTGTTCCTCTAGAGGACCCTAATACAACAGGGTTGTGGTTAGTGTAGCTTCTGTAGAGGCTCAAAATAAGTTTTTTTCCCTAGAGTGTAAAAATTATTAGCTCATAAAACTACTCCTACATTTGCATTGGTTGCAGTTGATAAGCCTTTGATTAGCACATTTAGTTTTTTCTCTTTGGTACACATATGCCTTTCTTAAGCCATTTTAAAAACATGAATGATGATATGTCTTCTTTGGATTCAACAGATTTATGAATGTTTCTATAACTGGCTATGCCACGTGAATTGAAGAGTTAGTTAACCTTATGAATTTTGTCTTACTACAAAGACTAATGGGAAGATTAATGCTTTCTTGTGGTCAACCTGTTGAAGATTTAAGGTACAGTATTAGTTCTACTATTGGATCTATAGCTCAGGTGCCATATATTTCAGTAAGGCAAAAATTCACCTGGTTTAAACATTATTTGTTTCACCTATAAAGTCACTATAATCATATATTGCATCACTAGTATAAAATTTAATTATTAGCTATAAATCTCTGAGATTTTAAAATGAGAGTAGCTTTGTAAATTCAGTGTTACACCACAACAGCTATAAGAGTCCAAGATTCCAACCATAAATACACACTATAAATTTTTTTAAACTCTCTCTTATATAAACCTTTTATTTACAAAATTATGACTTTAGACTTCAAATTTTCTCTCAGTCAAGATTAGGTTCATCTGTATGAGAGAAAGCAATGTAACAGTGTATTAAAAAAGATGCAAGTTTATTTTTCTCTGGTGTTAAGGCAAGTGCAGAGGTAGGCAGTGTTGGGCTGGCACCACAGTCTCCTGATATCAGGATGTTGTCTCTTACCATCTTTCCTCTCCACGATCATGACTTCAACCTTCAAGTCCATGACTTAGTCTGTTTGCAGCAGACCCTGTGCTGGAGGCTGCTGCCCTGTAGGGCCCGCAGTGGTGGCTGGCCTCGCCCTAAGGTGGCACGGAGAAGCCCAACTGCAAAGAAAAACAACTTTAAGGAAGTGCTTTCTATTGGCTGACTGATCTCCTCCGCGTCCATGCTTAGCTCGTGATCAGTACATGTCCTCATTGCCCACCATTAAGTCTCCACGAGCCAAACGCCTGACCCGTTAAGGTGATTGGCTGTTACATCCCATAAAGCTGCGTACTTTGCGCGGCAAAGAGGACAGGCGGGCAGCAGCTGCGTGAGGAGAGAAGAAGAAGAAAGGCAGTGGCAGCGCGAAGAGAGAAGAAAGAGAGAGAGAGAGCTGCGCACAAGATAAGAAGAAGAAGAAGACGGCGCGGTGGAGGAGGAAGAAGAAGAACCAGGCACGCGGCTCAGAAGCTCTCCCATAAAAATAAAGACCTTAAAACTTCATCTGAGAGCCGAGTCTTCATTGTACTCGCTGGACGAGACACCCTGCTACCAAGCCTGTGTTTTAGGCAGTAAAAAGGAAGGAACAAAGGCAAAAGAATCAGCTTCCGGGCTAAGTTAGCGTCTGTTAAATAGCATATCCAGAAGCCCCTCTCTAAATTTTTATTTACCTCTGATTGGTGATGTCTAGCTATTAGAAGTCTGATAAACTTAGTTTTATAAGAAAGGTACATTACTACACCTATGAAGGTACACTGCTACACCTACTACTACACCCTAATTTGCCACAAAAGCAATAAGAAGATGGATATTGGGTTGGTAAGTCTTTGCCATTTCTTGAAAATTCTTACCTATGTCTTTGTAGAATGTCCTAATTGTTTTCATGAAAAGTTTTCATTTAAAATTAAAATTTAAAGTATTTATTAGAGATCTGTTACCAGTTTAGTGAGTTAAATTTTAGACTGTCATTCACTTATATAATAAATACTTATTGGTAAATTAGGAAATTAGTAAAGCTTCTTCATATTACTTTGGTAAAAAAGTGATGGGCTGCCATAGTGAACATGCTTGCAGAGCTCACAGTTTCATTAAAATTATTACTTATTATTGTTATTATAAATGATGCCCATTTGGGATGGGTTACCCTTTCTGTACAACAGTAATATTTAGGTAATCAACTACATATATTATTTTAACATAAAATATACTTTCATCTATCATATGAATAATTTCACAGTTTTGAGATGCCTGATACAAACTTGAAGACAAGTTTGCATGGTAACATGCAAAGCATTCTTTTGTTTAAAAAATACATTTGTAG
This sequence comes from Sciurus vulgaris, assembly GCF_902686455.1. Classification (NCBI taxonomy): domain Eukaryota; kingdom Metazoa; phylum Chordata; class Mammalia; order Rodentia; family Sciuridae; genus Sciurus; species Sciurus vulgaris. The sequence goes on along the minus strand of NC_136472.1, from coordinate 39,894,021 downwards.
TTTTGGTCCAAAAATAAAAATTTCATGTGAATACATTAATAAAGTCTTTGCAAAAAGAATTAAAAATATAGCTAAAGTCAGATTTTTCAAAATTTTTAATCAGAAAGAACAAGCAAATAACAACAAAGAAAGTAAACAATTAGTCAAGCTATAAATATTTGGTTGCATTTTTCAGGTTAAAAAATCTGCTAAAGGAAGATTATCTTGCAAAAGACAGGAGCTTCATTTAAATTCCTGGTAGTTCTTTTTTGTAAAGTTCCTAAGAATGTGTTTCAAAACTCTAAAAAAGAATATGATACAATAATAACAAGTTACTATCACGGTGGTATATATGACAACTCTTGTTTTATCACCTTAAACACATCAGTAACCTATGTTTTATATCAAGCATAGGATCAAGTTGGAATTAGCCAGCTCCAATGCATAGGATCAAGTTGGAATTAGCCAGCTCCAGTTTCAATTGACTCCAGACATTGGGAACTTTTCATGCTATATATAGTAGAATAGACAATATTTCTCACACCACTTGTCTGAGTTAAGGGAGATTTAAAGGAAAAAGGAAAACAAACGACCATAGAATATTCATGTTATTTAATTTAAAAAGCTTACATTTTTGACTCTATTTAGAATAATTTGGCATGCAACGTTATTAAAAATGAACATAAAAAGTTGCACCCCATTTGTGTACAATAAGTCAAAATGCAAGCTGTAAAAATAAAAATTAAAAAAATGTTACCATTTAAAAAAAGATGTTTGGGTGTGCTACTGCATATTGGGGTGACTATAGATAATATTCAAGTACTGTGTATTATAAAAAACTTGAAAAGGAATGTAGAATGTTTCCAACATAAAGAAATGTTAAATGTTGAGGAGATAGTTTTAAGCTAATCTAAATATTATACAATGTGTTTATGTACAGAAACATTATGAGGTGTCCTATTAATATGTATGATTCTTTATGTTTTTATGTATCAGTTAAAAATAAATTAAAGTTAAATTTACAAAAAAAAATGAACATAGGGCTGAGGGTATAGCTCAGTGGTAGAATGCTTGCCTCCTGCACAAGGCCCTGGGTTTGATCTCAGCACAGCAAAAATAAATGAACATTAAAAATGAATATAAAGCACAGATATACAGAGTATATACCTTTTGGTCCCAATCTCCCACTGGGAAGTCGTTCCCCTACCCAGAAGCTATTAAGAATGGAACCCAATTTCCCAACTTCTGAGAATTAAAAGAAAGTTAAGAAAATGGATTTCAGACTGGGACACATAAGCATTCCTATCCCCATCCACAGTGCAACCCTTAATTTGCTCTCTCCGGTCTCTCAAGTGCCTAGAAGTGTTTGGCATATAATGGAGATGAGTACTTTCTTTGAATGATGAAGTTTAAAGTCACAAATAATTTTGTTCCTATCCTTTTACTATCTTCTACTCAAGAATTTCCCTGGAGACAATGTTCTTTTACTTCAAAAGGATCATAGAATGAATTTTAAAAAGTAAAAAAGGACACGGCTTTTAAATATGCAATGATGTACATGTATTCTTTTAGTTTGTATTCCTAGAAGTTTGAAATAATATATTACTTTGTGGGAGAACACAGGAACTATTCCTTCAGTACCAAAAGATTTTTTTTTTTTTGCTTGCCTATTTACTTTCTTTTTTTTTTTTTTAATTGTAAACAAATGGAATACATGCTGTTTCTCTGGTTGTACATGAAGTAAAGGCATACCATTTGTGTAATCATACATTTACATAGGGTAATGGTGTTTGATTCATTGTTATTTTTTCCTTCCCCCCACTCCTCCCACCCCTCTTTTCCCTCTATACAGTCCCTCCTTCCTCCATTCTTGTCCTTCTCCCACCACCCCCATTGTGTGTCGTCATCCGCTTATCAGTGAGATCATTAGTCCTTTGTTTTTTTGAGATTGGTTTATCTCACTTAGCATGATATTCTCCAATTTCATCCATTGGCCTGCAAATGCCATAATTTTATCATTCTTTATGGCTGAGTAACATTCCATTGTATAGATATGCCACAGTTTCTTTATCCATTCATCAATTGAAGGACATCTAGGTTGGTTCCACAATTTGGCTATTGTGAATTGAGCAGCGATGAACATTGATGTGGCTGTATCTCTGTAGTATGCTGATTTTAAGTCCTTTGGGTAACGGCCGAGAAGTGGGATAGCTGGGTCAAATGGTGGTTCCATTCCAAGCTTTCTGAGGAATCTCCACACTGCTTTCCAGAGTGGCTGCACTAATTTGCAACCCCACCAGTAATGTATGAGTGTACTTTTTTCCTCACATCCTCTCCAACACCTTTTGTTGCTTGTGTTCTTGATAATTGCCATTCTAATTGGGGTGAGATGGAACCTTAGGGTGGTTTTGATTTGCATTTCTCTTATTACTGGAGATGTTGAACATTTTCATCTGGAAGAATAAGAAACCCAGAATAGCTAAAGTAATCCTTAGTAGGAAGAGTGAAGCAGGAGGTATCACAATACCAGAACTTCAACTATACTACAAAGCAATAGTGACAAAAACAGCATGTTATTGGTACCAAAATAGACAGGTAGATCAATGGTACAGAACAGAGGACATGGACACAAACCCAATCAAATACAATTTTCTCATACTAGACAAAGGTGCCAAAAATATGCAATGGAGAAAAGATAGCCTCTTCAACAAATGGTGCTGGGAAAACTGGAAATCCATATGCAACAGAATGAAACTAAACCCCTATCTTTCACCCTGCACAAAACTCAACTCAAAATGGATCAAGGACCTCGGAATCAGACCAGAGCCCCTGCATCTTATAGAAGAAAAAGTAGGTCCAAATCTTCAACGTGTCAGCTTAGGATCAGACTTCCTTAACAGACTCCCATAGCACAAGAAATAAAAGCAAGAATCAACAACTGGGATAGATTCAAACTAAAAAGCTTTCTCTCAGCAAAGGAAACTATCAGTAATGTGAAGAGAGAGCCTACAGAGTGGGAGAATATCTTTGCCACTCATACTTCACATAGAGAGCTAATTTCCAGAATCTATAAAGAACTCAAAAAACTCTACACCAAGAATACAAATAATCCAATCAACAAATGGGCTAAGGAAATGAACAGACACTTCACAGAAGATCTACAAGCAATCAACAGACATATGAAAAAATGTTCAACATCTCTAGTAATAAGAGAAATGCAAATCAAAACTACCCTAAGATTCCATCTCATCCCAATTAGAATGGTGATTATCAAGAACACAAGCAACAAAAGGTGTTGGCGAGGATGCCGGGGAAAAAAGGTACACTCATACATTGCTGGTGGGATTGCAAATTAGTGCAGCCACTCTGGAAAGCAGTATGGAGATTCCTCAGAAAGCTTGGAATGGAACCACCATTTGACCCAGCTATCCCACTCCTTGGCCTATACCCAAAGGACTTAAAATCAGCATACTACAGAGATACAGCCACATCAATGTTCATAGCTGCTCAATTCACAATAGCCAAATTGTGGAACCAACCTAGATGTCCTTCAATTGATGAATGGATAAAGAAACTGTGGCATATCTATACAATGGAATGTTACTCAGCCATAAAGAATGATAAAATTATGGCATTTGCAGGCCAATGGATGAAATTGGAGAATACCATGCTAAGTGAGATAAACCAATCTCAAAAAACCAAAAGACGAATGATCTCGCTGATAAGCAGATGATGACACATAATGGGGGGTGAGAGGGATTAGTGTTAGGGTTAGGGTTAAGTTTAGGGTGAGGGTTAGGGAGGGTGGCAAGAATGGAAGAAGGAAGGACTGTATAGAGGGAAAAGAGGGGTGGAAGGGTTGGGGGGAAGGGAAAAAATAACAGAATGAATCAAACACCATTACCCTATGTAAATTTATGATTACACAAATAGTATGCCTTTACTCCACGTACAGAGAAACAACATGTATCCCATTTGTTTACAATTAAAAAAATTAAAAAAAAAAAACTTTTACATGTAAAAAAAAAACTAAAAAGCTTTCTCTCAGCAAAGGAAACTATCAGTAATGTGAAGAGAGAGCCTACAGAGTGGGAGAAAATCTTTGCCATTCATACTTCACATAGAGTGCTAATTTCCAGAATCTATAAAGAACTCAAAAAACTCTACACCAAGAATATAAATAATCCAATCAACAAATGGGCTAAGGAAATGAACAGACACTTCACAGAAAATCTACAAGCAACCAACAGGATATTTATTAACTGCTTATGGGTTCTGGGTACTGAGGCAGAAGTAGGGAATGGAGGTCAAATGTGACATACGAGTTCTCTGCCTTAAGGTTCAGATGCAAGAATGAATCTTTTTAAGTTTTAGTTGTTTTGTATCCTCTCCTTCCACACATTTTAGTTAGCTTTGACATTTTTTATGTTGAGGTATAACTGTGATATCAACAAACTACACATTTTAAAAGTACACAATTTGACAAATTTTATATATGTATACAATTACAACACAATCACCACAAAATAATGACATATCCTTGTGTAATTCACCTCTCCCACTTCCTTGCTCAATCCAATTCCCTCAGGTCACAATAATCTATAGTGCTGTCAATACAGATTAGTTTGAATTTTTTGGAGTTTATATAAGTGGGATCATACACTATGCCCAGCTTCCTGAAGCAGCAAAATTATTGTTTAAAGATTGCTTTAAATAGCAAATTTACTTTGAGATTCATGCATTTACAATTATCTATAGTTCATCTTTTTTACAGCACAGTAGTGTCCCATTACATGGATATATAACTATTTATCTAGTCCATTCATCTATTGATGAACATTTGTCATGTTTTCTGTTTACAGCTATTAAAAATAAAACTGCTGTTTTGAAAAATACTTTCTCAAAAGGTTAAACATATAGTTACCATGCAACCCAGCAATTCCACAACTATCTTATACATTACTCCAAATCACCAAAATATGGAAACAACTCAAAAATTTGCTGATGAACAGATAAGCAAAAAATTATATATCCACATAATGGAATGCTGTTAAGCAACAAAAAGGAATGAAAGACTGATACATGGATAAATCTTGAAGCTATTATACTAAATCAAAGGAGCCAGACATAGAAAGCCATGTATTTTGATTCCATCTAAGTGGAATGTTCAGAAAAGGCAAATTCATAGAGACAGAGAGTAGAGTAGTGGTTGCCAAGGACTTGGATTGGGGATGGGGACTGGAGAGAGACTGTCAATAGGTGCAGAGTTTCTTTGGGGGTTTTGGAAATGTTCTAAAATTAGTGGTAATGGTTGCACAGCTCTGTGGACATACTAAAAACTGTTGAACTGTATACCATAAAAAGTATATGGAATTTATTACATATAATTTTATTTCAATAAAGCTGGAATGCTTTCAATAAAACTTTAAAAAGATGCAACAAATATTTATGTACTAGCCTTTATATGAATATACATGTTCATTTTTTCTTGGGTAAATAACTTGGTAGTAGAATAACTGGATCATATGATGGGTCTATGTTAAATGTTCTAGGAAATTGTCACTTTCTGCAAAGTGCCATTTTACATTCCCAGAAGCACTATATAAGAGTTCCAGTTCTACACTTAGCCACACAACATTCTTTTAATCTTAGATATTCTAGTAGATACTAAGCACTATGCCATTGTAATTTTAATTCATATTTTCCTATTGACTAATGATGTCGGTATCCTACCATTTGCTATTGGATATTTGTGTGTATTCTTTGGTGAAGTCTGTTCCAACTTTTTGCCCACTTTCAAATTGTTTTTTTTTCTCTCCCTCCCCCCCTTCACCCCACCCCCACATATACCTTTTACTTTCCTAGGGATTGAACCCAGTGGTGCTCTATCAATGAGTTACATCCCCAGTCTTTTTATTTTTTATTTTGAGACAGAGTCTTTCTAAGCATCCAGGCTGGGCTTGAACTTGAAATCCTCCTGTGTCAGTCTCCCACGTAGCTGGGATTAAAAGTGTATGTCACCAGGATTGGCTTATTTTCTTACTACTGAGTTTTGAAGATTCTTTATAGAAGTTGTCTCTGTATCTGCTGGTTCAGTATCCACAGATTCAACCAACTACAGATCAAAAATGTTCAGGAAAAACTTGTGCCTGTACTGACTATATGCAGACATTTTTTCTTGTCATTATTCCTTAAACAACACAGGATACTTACTATTTACATTTATTTTGTATCAGGTATAAGTATTCTAGAGATTAAAAGTATACAAGAAGATGTGCATAGGTTATATGCAAATACTACATCATTTTGCTTAAGGGACTTGAACATCCACAGATTTTGGTATCCTAGAACTAATCCCCAACAAATACTGAGACAACTGTATATTCTTATCAGAAATGTGGAGGTTGGCCAATATTTTCTCCCAGTATGTGGCTTGTCTTTTCATTTATTTAGCAGTGTTTCTCAAAGAGTAGAAATTCTTAACTTTGATGAATTCCAATATTTTAGTCAGTTTTGTTGTGACCAAAAGACCTGATAAGAACAATTAGAGGAGGAAAAACCTATTTTGGGGCTTACGTTTCAGAAGTCTCAGTGCATAGAAAACTGGGGCTTAAGGTAAGGTACAACATCATGGCAGAATAGTGTGGCAGAGGAAAGCAGGTCAGGACATGGCCACCATGCAGCAGAGAATGAGCGAGCTTAGCTCAACAAGGACAAAATATAAACCCCAAAGAAATGCCCCCAGGCACTTATCTCCTCCGGTCACATCCCTCCTGCCTACAGTTAACACCCAGTTAATCCCTATCAGTGAACTAACACACTTACTAGGTTAAGGTTTTCATAACCCAATCATTTCACAATGCTTTCTTGCATTGTCTCACAATGGGACAATGGACACCACATATCTAAAACATAACATTCAATTTATAATTTTTAAGTTCATGAATCATGGTTTCAAGTACATATCATAATCAATCCTTTTTTTTTTTTTTTTTTTTTTTTTTAGTGCTGGGGATCGAACCCAGGGCCTTGTGCATGCAAGGCAAGCACTCTACCGACTGAGCTATCTCCCCAGTCCCCATAATTAATCTTTATCTAACCCAAGGTCTCAAAATTTTCCTTTTTATCCTAAAGCTTTAACAGTTCAAGATTTTGCATTTAGGTCTATGATCCATTTTAAGTTAATTTTTCCATTTGGAACAATTTTTTTCTCACACATGATTATCCAATTGTTCCAGCACTATATGCCTTTGCATCTTGTTTAAAAATCAATTCACCATATATGTCTGAGTCTATTTCTGGACTTTGTATTGTTTCTCAACCTATTTGTCTATCTTGAAGTTAACACCACAGTGTCTTGATTACCTTTGCCATTTTGCATTTCTACCAGCTATTTATTAGCTAGACCTCCAGTTGCTACATGTCCTTGTAAGCACTTTTTTCCAATTTAATTTAATTAAATTAGTAGTACTGAAGATTGAACCCAGGGGTGCTTTACAACTAAGCTATATCCTTTTTAAAATTTTGACAGGGTCTTGCTAAGTTGCCCAGGCTGGCCTCAAACTTGGGATCCTACTGCCTCAACCTCCAAGTTGCTGGGATAACAGGTGTGCTCCACCACACAGTGACATTTTCAGTTTAATTTTTTAATCTACTATAAAAAGCATGTAGTAGTACCCCATACCAATTTGAATTTGTAGGCTGTTTTCTTCTACTGAGTATCCCATCACTTTTTCCTTTTTCCCTAGTTTCCTATACAAAAACAATAACCATTCCAGGTGTGTATCAAGCCTCTTGTGTTTTCTTGCATTTTCAAATAAGAGGCAACCCTGCGATTCTGCAAGTAGTCATCCTTGGTTTGTTAGTCCAGGTCAAACCTTTGAAGTCACCTTGACATCCTTTCTTTTACATCCTATATCCAAATCTATCAGTAAATCTTAATCAGTTTTATCATTTAAAAAAAAAAACCAATTCAATCAATTTCTAAATACCACTCCATGGTCTTTTTTTTTTTTTTTTTTTGCCAGGAATTGAACTCAGGGGCACTCAATCACTAAGCCACATCACAGCAAAAACCTCAATTTTGCATAGGATGGCTTTGAACTCATGATCCTCCTGAGCTGCTGGGATTACAGGTGTGTGTCACTGTAATCAGTCATGGTCCCTTGTAAAAGGACTTTGTAAAAATGTTCTGCAAGCATAAGGCCCTGGGTTCGATCCCCAGCACCGCAAAAAAAAAAAAAAAAAAAAAAAAAATGTTCTAAGGGTGTTTCACTAATTTGGTCCTCACCTACTGAAGTCATTTTGCAACACACCTGCCAGAGCGAATGTTCACACACACACAAAGCTAAGTTTGATCTCTTACTCAAACTTGTGAAATGGTTTCCTAAATTATTAAGTTAAAGCTAACATTCTGACCACTGTCCATCCCTGTTTGGCAGTGGTAATCTCATCCCTCTTTCTCCCTTCTTCATCCTCAGCCTAGAAGCCTCCTCACACCTGCTTCATGCCCTTGGTCCTTGCTGTCTTCTGCAAGAAAAGCTTACCCACATATTCCTTAGTACTTTCATCATTTCCTTTAGGTCTTAATGTCATTTCAGCTGTTTTCTTTGATTACTGTTTCTAAATAGGCATGCATAGCCATACACTATCCTTTCTGTTTTTATCTTCTTAGGTAGTTCTACTTGACATGTTCTGTAATTATTTAATAACGACACATACAGTGCTCACCATGTACTAAATGCCTTATATAGTTACTTAATCATAATTAACACTAAGAGGGAAGTACCTAAATACTCTTGTATTTCCAAGAGGGAACAGAAATGCAGAGGTTAGATAATTTTCTCAAATCATATGTCCATTCAATGATGCGGTCAGGATTCCATCCCAAAGAATTTCACTCTGGAATCCCTATGGTAAAACACGATGCCACCTAGGACTACCTTTTTAATTTTTACTAACGTTTTTATTCTGTGTGATCCCACTGGAATGCAGGCTGCACGCGGGGGCTTCCGTTGTCCCCAGCGCAGGAAACACTGCCTGACAGCTGGTCCCGCAAAGGCCAAAAAGTTGGTTAAATCCTAACGGGGGCGCAGTGGCAAAAAAAAATTAGACTTAGAAACTGACGCCTATTTCCACGACTCTCCCGGAAATGCCAAGAGCGCGTTAGGCTCGACACGCGAACAGACGGAGGCAGGCCAGCTTAACTGGTAGGCAGAAGGGGACAGGCTAGATTACTTAGCACAAGTGATGCTTAGCACAAGTGATCTTCATTGGCAGAACAGGCCTAAAATTTCAGAAGGAAGGCGGATTCGAGGCGGCGCCGGCGGAGAGGTAACTAGAAGTACAGTCAGCGACTCGACAGTGAAAACCCGAGGCCCCTAAGAGCGGACTGGGAAGTGGCCCAGCGGGTGCCTCCCACTAGGCCCGCCCCGCGCGTCTGCCACGCCCCCAGTCGCGGCAAGAATACGCGCTAGGATTGGCCCCGTCCATCTCAGTGACCCAGCCCCGCCCTGGCCGGCGCGGGGCTGACCCGGAAGTAGTTGTGGAACTGCCGCGCGGCCCTGCTCCCTTTTCCGGTCGGCGTGGTTTGCTAGGGGAGCTTCGGCGGTGCCCCGGCCTTCACCATGAGCGTCCCGGCTTTCATCGATATCAGTGAGGAAGATCAGGTGTGCTCGCGGGCCACAGTGTCGCTAGCGGGGTGTAGAGGTTTCTTAAGGTTATAACGAGTCGCTGCCGAGCCTGGGCGGAGCGGAAGGGACGCCGCCTCACGGAGACTGCTCCGGGGCTGAGAGCCGCAACCCTCGCCCCGACATGTGGGAGTAGGGAGGCGGAGGGACAGGCGCACGTTCCTGGCCTTGAGTCGCACCAGTCGGTCCACCCGCGATGGCAGTGTGGGGCCCAACGCTTCCCCGCCAGCTTCCTGGTCGGCGTCCCAGCTGGCGTCACTTCTGACATAGTACTGACACAGTACTTCTTGACTGATTAGAAAGGGGCCTGCTACTGTCCCCAGCACAGCCACCTCCGCAGGGGGAGGTGATGAATCTGACTGTAGTCGGCATTAGCAGTTCAGGGAAAAGCAATTTTGTACTAAAAATGAAAAGGTTTTATTTTTGTGCGGTCACAAAGGAGAAGGTGGCTCATTTTTCATGTTTAGAATGGTGTTTTCTAGTCCTACTTAGTTGTGCAAGTATGAAAGTAGGTCTCAGACGTCGAAATATGGTGTCATTTCACGCTCATATGTTATGAGGCATACCTCTTGTGAAACATTCCAGTGCCTTTTTTAAAATATATTTTTTGTCAATACATCTTTCATATTTTGTTTGTTTATACATGGTGCTAAGTATCGAACCCAGGGGCCTCACACACGCCAGGCAAGCGCTCTACCACTGAACCACAACTCCAGCACCCCCATCCCAATATACTTTTTAAGTTTACTGACTGTAGTTCGTTCCTTGGTATGCAGGGCTGCTGTTTGTCATTTTTCCTGTAACAGAAGTTGAATTGGTGAGAGCTAAACTAAACATGAAATGATATTGTTTAATTTTGTATAAGCGAAAACTATTCTTTGAAGTCTTAAGTTTATCTTTTTTTTTTTTTTCTGTCACTCTGCTAACATGGAAATTTTGGTTTCTATGCCTTTAATAGTGTAAGTAACACTGTAGCGTTGCAGAAGAGATCCACTTGCCCTGGTAGCTTTGGATCTTGCAGCCCTGTAGAGCAAAGAAAGAAGGGGAAATGAAAAGAGAGGTCAAAAATGGGGGGGGGGGGGGGGGGGGGGGATTAAGCACAAATAGAATGATGTGGGGACAAGGAAAAAACCAACTAGAAATGGAAGTAAGGTACCAACAGTTGGCTGTTAAGTTCATGAAAAAGTACTTGATTTTTTTTTTTTTAATATAGAGAAGAATTTGTGGATTGAGAAGTTTTTATCACTGATCAGTCTTCAAAATGTAATTTCTGCCTGTATAGTGGTGTGTGCCTGTAATCCCAGCTTCTGAGGCTAAGGCGGGAGGATCCCAGGTTGAAGGGCACCCTAGTCAGCATAGTGAGACCCTGTCTTAAAAACAAAGTGCTATTTCTTCGGATGTGCTCCTCTTACTGTAATACATCAATTTCACACTAGCCATTCCTTTTAGGGAAATACTCTGATTATTTCAGGGTTTTAGGTTTATCAAATTCTGTTTGATTAGGGTTACAAATGGAATTTTAATCCTTGTTTGTTTTCCTTTGGCTTGTACTGCTGCACAACTCTTTTGATCAGCAAGAATGATAGGAACAGTAAACTTGATTAGTTCTTAGAGAAAGTTTGCTTTCCAGAGCAGAGAACAGCTTTTTTTCTTGATTGGGCCAGATAGTTCTGCCTTAGGGAAGAATGCTTTGTGGTGGTATTTTCTAATATGGTGACAGCTAACTTTTTTTTTAGATCTTGCTTATAATACCAACTCTTTTACTATGTTGTTGCCTGAAAAAATAGCACCAAGAAGTGCAGGGTAATATACTTATTAAAACCATATTTGTGAGTTTAAAAATCTTGATGGCCTATACCAAGATTTTGTTTTTTTTTTTTTTTTTTTTTTTAAATAATATGGTCTAGAAAATGCGGTGCTTCTGCATTTATTAAATGTTATCCTTTCATCTGCCTGTTTCAGTTTTTTATTTTATTATTTTAAAACTATCTACATTCATATTTGGCTACCATGAATATCAAGCACTCAAATGAAAAGGAGTATTTAATATCAACTGGTGTGGCATGACTCTAATCCTAGCTTCTCCAGAAGTTGAGGCAGGAGGATCACAAGTTCAAGACCAACCTAGGCAAAAAAAGGAGGGGAACTGGGATATATGTTGCTCAGTAGTACAGTTCTTGGCTAGGGTGTATGAAACTCTGGGTTCAATTCCCAGCACAGAAAAAAAAAAAAAAATCGTATGGTGAGTTGGATAGGAAAATGTCCAGATGGCTAAATGCAGTACTTTAGTTGTGGTTTTTTTTTGTTTTTTTTTTTTTGGTCCAGGTGTGCTTTCTGACCCAGATACTCATTTTGTGTTTGAAGAGATTTGTTATCTAATATGTACAGTTTGATATTTTTTATTCAAGGCAATATTCACAGATATTGTCTTTTTAAAACTACATCTCCCAAAATGTGTGTCTCAAATAGATTCTCAAATATTAAATTAACAAATGATTTCCCTCTTGGCCCGGGTAATATTTTAAACTTTTCTAGTAGTTATGTGTATGTATATAGTTAAGAGCAATAAAATTTTCATTTATTTCCAAAGAAGTTTAGTTTGCCAAGTAAAATCAATTTCTCCCCCACACCCCACATACATGCACACATGGAAAACCTTTGGGTTATATTAGAAAGCTTTTGCTATATATTAGAAGTCTATCAGGATACAGGTGACATGAGAGACTCTGAAAGTGATCCCTTCATGTGGCCCCAAGTGTGTCTGGGGCCACAGACCTTGTGGGGGGAACGTGTGGCAACATAATTTATAAGTAGATTAGTTGGAAATATAGTATTTGCTTGTATTTTTTCAGAAGTAGGACAGAATGGTTTGAGCTTTTGTGTCTTGACAACACAGTCACTTTTGTAAAAATACACATGAAAAGATACAGAGCAATCTTATTTGATTCAACAGGCTGCTGAACTTCGTGCTTACCTGAAATCTAAAGGAGCTGAGATCTCGGAAGAGAACTCAGAAGGTGGACTTCATGTAGATTTAGCTCAAATTATTGAAGCCTGTGATGTGTGTCTGAAGGAAGATGATAAAGGTTTGTTTTAATTTTTTTCTAATATTCCCTACTAATCATAAAAGAACCTACTTTAAATATTTTCTTGTTAATTTTATTATATGTTTTGTATTTCAAGCCAATTTTGAAAAAATCTTTTATTTTTTTAAAATTTATTTTAGATGTTGATGGAATCCTTTTTGTTTTTTTTAGTTGTAGATGGACACATTACCTTTATATTATTTATTTTTATATGGTGCTGAGGATCAAACCCAGTACCTTATGCATATGGGGCAAGTGCTCCACCACTGAGCCAGCCCTTGATGGAATCTTTATTTTAAAATATTTTATTTATGTGCGGTGCTGAGAATCAAACTCAGTGCCTCACACATGGTAGGCAAGTGCTCTACCACTGAACCACAGCCCCAACACCAACAAAACCTTTTAACATTGTATATTTCTTGAATGTTTTTACACACACTAAAAGCTAGTGATTTTAGAAGGAACTGAAGAAAAACAATGAAACTCTTTGCTCTTCATGAGGTTTAGATAAATACCAAATGGGATATAGTTTCAAGTAGTCTAAAAACCGTTTAATTATTAGACCACTTCCACATTTATTGAGTTAAAGTGAGGAACTTTTAAAATTGTGGGTTCCCAAATCTCTTAAGGTTTAGATATTAAACTTGGCATATGAATAATCTCTGTAAAACTTAAAAATAAGTCAGTTAACCAGAAAGCTAAGAGTTTTCATCTCTAAATAACTTTCTACATGTAGTATGAAGTTTTCCTTAATTGAGACAACATCCTAACCTAAAGGCTAACCAGTAACTTCCAGGCAATTGAATATAATACCAGTGTTAAAATCAAAAATATGAATGTAGAGATTTGCAAATCACTCCTCTATTTTACTAAATGGAAACCAAATCTCGGATAACAATTTCCTTCCTCACTAATAAGACGTGTAAATTGCTTTGTGAATGTTAGCTGTACGATAGAGCTAGTTCAGTTTGCTTTCATACAGAATATATTTTTGCTGCCGTCCATTGAGGACAGCTGTTTCATAGTAACCAGATTTTATCTTGTTAAATTATCTTAAGTTTAGTGACTTTCATTGTATTAAAACCCTGGAAATACATATTTAACTAGACATTGCATCACAACAGTTGTGTTATTGATACTTGTGTAGATGTGGAAAGTGTGATGAACAGTGTGGTATCCCTCCTGTTGATCCTGGAAGCTGACAAGCAAGAAGCATTGATTGAAAGTCTGTGTGAAAAGCTGGTCAAGTTTCGTGAAGGTGAACGCCCATCTCTGAGACTACAATTGTAAGTAAGAAGGAAAAGAGGTCTGGTTTTTCAAAGGGGCTATTTACATGACACTACCTTTTAGTGGTTAAGAGCAGGCATTCTGGAACTTGACTGTCAGCTGTGGCTCTTACTACCGCTGAACTTGCCCTAGTTCCTTCCTTCGTGATATGAAATTACTAGTAGTACTGTTTCAGGTTTGTTGTGAGAGCAGATCACCTCAACTTAACACCATGGTTGCTGATCTCAAACATTGTTTATTGTTTGTTAATCAGGCTAAGCAATCTTTTCCATGGAATGGATAAGAATACTCCTGTAAGATACACAGTGTATTGCAGCCTCATTAAAGTGGCAGCATCTTGTGGAGCCATTCAGTACATTCCAACTGAGCTGGATCAAGTGAGTTACTATGGGTAATAATTGTTCTGCTTACAAGCAATGTAACTACATATTGTAGCTAAAATAGGAAGTAGTTATTATGTATTCTAAATATTGTCTTTTAAATTGTGAAAATATATTTAGCTGTGTCACTAATTTTTCTCCTTTTGTCAATCTCATTATAGGTGAGAAAATGGATTTCTGACTGGAATCTCAACACTGAAAAAAAACACACCCTTTTAAGACTACTTTATGAGGCACTTGTGGATTGTAAGAAAAGGTATTCAGGAGTAATGAACTTAAAACTTAACAAGCAGTAAAAGTGGGTGGTAGTGTTTTTTTAAAGATAGGGAGGGCCAGTAATTTTGTTCTGTTCTCCACAGTTGTTAAAAATATATTTCTGTAAATTTTACCTACTAAGTTAAAAGATAACTGCAGAGGGGTGATTTCCCCTCATGTTTAAACTATAAACTAAAAAACAAAATCGGCTTTTGTTTCAAAAATGGTAAAATTGTTAATCCAAAGCTGTGTAGAACATTAGCCTAAATTATTTAATGGTCCTTTGATATCTTAGTATGAGATAGTTTTTGTTGAGTGATGATTAGGGCCCATCAATCAAATGTTACCACAAAGTCTCTTTAAGTAGACATTGACCCTGAGCTGAAACTTGGCAGTGGGCTGTACTAAATGAGTACCCGTTGGGCTTTGGCAAGGTCTTGGGTTTCTAGGGCTTTTGTTCAACCTGGTAAATTTTATGCCCAAAATATTTATTCTTCCACCTACCCAGTTTTAGGATGCCTACAAATGATACATTTGGTCTAGTTTTTAAAAATTAGTGATGTTTTTTGTTTAATGATAGATAATTCTAGCTTTTCGACCTACCCTTCCTCTTTTCTCATCATGGTCAAAGACTTTTAGGAAAAGTAATCAGTCTTCAGTTTAGTTTTCTTGCATAGATTTCCCTGTACTAGCTTTCAGCGCATGAGAGTTTAATGGATTAGAGTATTAGCAAGATTAATGTGCTTCTCTTGTGGTAAAATACTAAATTTTTTACAGACTAACAAAGAAGAGGAAATGTATGTATTTTTATTGTGAAAGTTGGAGTGTTTTGTTATAAAAGAAAATAAGCAGGGGATTCTTGCCTTTGCAGTGTAATCATTCAGAAATAGTGGGTACTTTTATAAGCTGGTGTGCTTCTGGACAGCATTCTAGCCAGTTGTCAGTAAAGTGTTAACAGGACGTAGTTTATAACAAATACCATTTCTAATGGAGAGCATAAAAGCTATTAGATAAAGAATCTGTATTTTAATCCATCCATTAGATATGCATGTGGAGTCAGACTGCTGGAATGCAGATCTTGAGTTTGCCACTTGTATGACCCTGAATAAGTGACTTAATGTTGCTGTGCCTTAGTTTCCTACTTCAAGGTAGATAAATAATAGTAGTACTTACCTCAGGGTTGATGAAAAGATTAAAGATATGTACATTATCTTAAATGTATATTATCTATATATTGATGATTTTCAACTATTTCCCTCCTCTGTTTCTTGCCTTAACTCCTGATTTCTGTTCCTGTTTGATGTCTCCATTCAGGTGTTCAGAAGGTGTCTAAAACTTGACACCTACAAACGTGAACCACAGATTTTTTTTTTTGTTTGTTTGTTTTTTCCTTCTAAACCAATTTATTTTTCAGTAAATCCTATCAACTTTGAACTCTAAAGTCAAACCAACTTCTCATCATTTCTGATGCTACCATGTGGCCTAAGCTACCATCATTTCTTTTTTTTGATTATTGAAGTAGCCTCTTACCCAGTCTGTTCTGGTTCTTGTTCCTCTACAATCTGTTCAATATAGGTGCCAGAAAGTTCTATTTAATTTGGAACATCAGATTGACCATTTTTCCCCTCTACCCAGGACCTTCTGGTGACTTCATTCAGAGTAAAAGGCAAAGCTATTTCCAGTGCTCTGGTTCTGGCTTTTCTTCCTAGAGTACTCTCCCAGGTTTCCATGTGACTCCCTCTTTTCAGATCTTTAAGCACTTGGCAAGCATAAGACCCCTGATATCACTCCCAGTTTTCAGACATGTGAAAATTAGTTTCCAGTATTTGAGTTTCAGTTCCTTCATTTTTAGGAACAGATGCAGTCCAGTGGACATCTGCACTCCTTGTCATCTTAACCTTTCAGTAGCATATGGCCATGGTACCCCTTCCCTCAGAAATTCCTCATTCCACTTAGGTGACACCACTGTCCTTCTTTTCCTCCAGACTCTTAGGAAGTTCATTCTGACACATTTGTAAATTAGTCTTCCTCTTCCTTTAAAGGCTGGTATTACTCAAGATGATGTTTTAGGACCTTTTTCCTCACTTGTACTTTCTCCTTAGGTCATCTCATCTGTGGCTTGTCACCTACAGATTGAAAATCCACGTCTTTAATGCTGGCTGCTCTTCCACACTTCAGATCTATATGTCCAACTGTTTCCTATTTTCACTTGGATGTGCCCACAGGTGTCACGAACAATGTGACCCAAATGATTTTATCTTTTTCTCCAAGTTAAATCTTCATGTTCAGTAAATGACAGGACCATTTACTTAAGCAAGAAAACCCAGTGACATCCTTGATTCCCTCCTTTCCATCTCCTTTATCACACATCTGGTTATTTCTGCCTCTGCAGTGATTTTGTCTCTACCAGCCAGCATCATTGCTTCCCTGGTGGTTGCAACAGTCTTCAAAGTGTTCTTCTGTATTGCTCTGCACAATCATAGTAACTTTTTTCTGAAACAGATTTCATCTTACTCTTCAGGGTTTCTTCTTTCTTTCTTTTTTTTTTTTAAAAGGAAGTACAAAATTGTTAATGTAGTTTGTAAGGGCCTTTCAGTAGAATAGGTGTCCACCTACTAAAGCATGGGTTTGGTGAATGTGATGATAAAATATTTATCTCCTGGCCCATTTTAAGATTTGGTGTTCTTTAGGATACATTAATTTTTTTCCCTGCTTTTACATAGCAAAATTCTGAGATTTACCTTGCTCTATTAATGTAGGAATGCTGAACATTTATGGGTACCCTTTCATGATTTTATTTATATATTGGTGGTTCAGATGTGTCACACATTTTTAAAAGATAATGCTAGTCAGCTGAGCCCTTGTCATACATGAGATACCAGGCCACATGGATTATTTTATCTGATCCTTGTGAATTAAAAAGATTTCTGTAGCTGATAAAATTTATTTGATTGAAGTATTGTGGCAGCTTCAAATAGGAAATGGAACTTCATACTTGTACTTAAGAGTATATAAAAGGGTAATTAACAATGAGTAGAATGTGGTTTTCCTTAGTTTCCCTTTGAATTTTTATAGTTATATCACTATATTTAAGAGACTAGCTACCACTTAACTATCCTCTAATTATATTCATACATCTTAGGAGATCTTAATTTTGAAAGAATTTTGGAATACCTTTAAAGTTTTTACGATATAGTTCTAAAGAGTTGAAGTTGAATGAATGCATTTAGTTATTTTACCCTTTTTGTGGCAGTAAGGTGATCATCTACATAATTTTAATGATAATTTAATTGGAAGAATATCTTGAGTAGAATTACTTAAATATTTGATGTTGGCTCAACAGCTGTACCGTCCTAACAGTTTCTGGGACACAACCAAACTTTTTCCCCAACCTGAGCATTTGTACTTGGTTATCCCTCAGAAATTCATCTGACCCCTATCTTTTACCACTAGATTTTATTACACTCAAGAAAAGAACATTAAAAGGAAATTTGCACGTTTTCAGTCTCAGCTTGCCTTTCTCACTCTGCTCTTGCTGTATAAAGTACACTCTGCTTTCTGCCGTATTCCATTGCATCACCTCTTGTTTCTTTCATAACACTTATGTATTATTTTTCCTTAGTTGTCTGATTTTCCTACAAAAAGGAAAGTTCCATGGTTTTTCAATTGTTGTGGCCTATGTTGTGTTTCTTGGTCATCATTTATATACACATATACATATATTACACACAGACACACACACACCCCTATATATTATCAGGACAGTACCTGCCATTTAATGTGTATTTTGTTTTAATGAATGAATGACAGGATGCATTCATATTCCTAAAGCAGTATTTTTCCTTAGTGATGCTGCTTCAAAAGTCATGGTGGAATTGCTCGGAAGTTATACGGAGGACAATGCTTCCCAGGCTCGAGTTGATGCCCACAGGTAACGTTAAACATTACTATAATAAGGGCTTGTCAGCAACTTGGAGGTGAGCTACAGTATTTAGTTATACGATTCTGAAATCATTTCTGCAACCAATAGTGATTCAATAATGTGTTTCCTGGTAGTTCTAATGTTGATATGCAAATTCAAGGTTGGGTTTTGGAAGAACCATACATGGCATGTGAAGTAGCCACTTGGTGTTTACTGTATGGGATCTTGTTGGTATGGGGATAATGATTCCATCCTATGAACTGGAATCTAATCTTGGGTCAGTTTGTCTTAGTATTGTTACGTAGATAGGGAAAAGTTGATGAATTGCTTTATTAGCCATTGCTAATAAGAAAATAAGAACTTTAGTCCTGGATTTAAGTAAAAATAAGAATGGAACCAATGTTTTATTAAGTTTTTTAATAGAGTTATAGCTACACATGGACCTGTTCAATGGCAGGAGTTGTTAAACAGGATAGATAGTGGTAAAAGTTTTTGACTTAAGAGGATAAATACACTACATTCAGATTTTTACTCCATCCTCTAATTAGCACCTATTCTTTCTGAGCCTGTTTAATCAACAGTGAAACAGTCAAGATACTGTGGCTCTTTGTGTTGTTCTGAGGAATAAATGAGATATTATGCTTGTAAACCATTTTTCTAGCATATGGTAAGATGCTTCTGTTCACTGTTCTTTGCTTACCATTGTCCTCTCTCTTCAGCTTTTTGTGTACAACTTTTATTTCATTATGTTAAAACAGACCTGATAAAAATGCTTATTGACCTTTTAAAATCCCTTCCTGTACTATTTTTTATTGTGTGTACATTGGACTCTTAGTTTACTGAATTAAATGTATTTTGTGACCTGTAAAAAAGTTAGCAAAAAGCTGGGGTTTCAAGACTGAGCTTGTATTTTTGTTTTCTGGTTAAGGTGTATTGTACGAGCATTGAAAGATCCAAATGCATTTCTTTTTGACCATCTTCTTACTTTAAAACCAGTCAAGTTTTTGGAAGGCGAGCTTATTCATGATGTAAGTAATTGTTCTTCAGTATGAAAAATTTTCTTTTTTCCAAAATCTTACATACTGAAGCAGCAGTATTCTTTTTTTCTTTCATTAATGAACATGACTATTGAATAGATCTTACTCTCTTTATATCAGGAACAGACTGATATTTAGGACCAACTGTCTCCAGCTACTGCGTACAATCATGTTCTTCCTCTCTTTACTTTCTCCTAACATAATTCTGGCCATTATGGATCTCAGTAATACACATTTATTTTTTATTGCTTATGTCACTAGCCTACCAAATAGGAAGATAAATCTGATAGTTCAAAACACATCAACAACAACAACAAAACACATGAACATACTTTTTGGATTATTTTCAATTTGGATTGTGCCATTAACCACCATCTTTTGATGTTGATAATTTAGAGCTCACTGTATTGATTGTTTCATTTTAACAGTGAGACATATGAAAAGAGATGGTTTTGAGTGATAATTTGATGAAACAATTTGATATTTCTGCACCAAAAGAAACGCAGAGTTTTATTGTTAGGAGTCAGTGTCTTAAAAAAAAAATCTTTTTTTTTTTTTTTTTTTTTAAATGGCTTTACTTTCTTTTTTAAGTTGTTGATGGATCTTTATTTTACTTATTTATATGTAGTGCTGAGAATCAAACCCAGTGCCTCACACATGCTAATAAGCAAGCACTGTACCACTGAACCATAACCCCAGCCCCCCCCAAAAAATATCTTGAGTATAAATCTTGATTCTCTCTTGATAATCTTCTTATTTATTTCTCATCTGTATAGCTTTTAACCATTTTTGTGAGTGCTAAATTGGCATCATATGTGAAGTTTTATCAGAATAATAAAGACTTCATTGATTCACTTGGTAAGTTTTGGGGTTTATTCTTTGAGGAATAAAGAGCTGGGAACATGCTCCTCTGAAACAAAATGTCCTGCCATTATGGTTGCAGCTTTATCTGGAGATTACCCTAGCAAGTATGATAGACTTGCAAACAAAAGGACAGTTTAAAAGATTATTTAAAATGAATTGGGAACCAGAAACCAAGTATATAAGGTGATTTTGTGATTTTAAAAAAGTGAAGAGAATGTGAAAACCCGAGGAGACCATGAAAGCCCACTCAGATGACATGGGCTTGTTGAACTTGAGGCCCTTCCAGCTCTACTGTCCCCTCATTCTCATTAAGTTCTAGCAGTAATCAGGTGCTTACAAGAGATTTGGATAAAAATAGTTCCATTTATAATAGGTGTTTTTAAAATTGGGACGAGAGAGGGAGCAGCAAAGCAACTGAAAGGATCACCATGACTTTGATCACAATGGTGACCTTTGGAAGTACTTGATAAAATTCCATGATTAAAAGCACTTTATTAAGCTAAAAGTTGTTTATTCATAGAAGACTTCATTCCTTAGATGCGTGGCAATTTGTATTTTCATTGCCTTTTTTTTTTTAAAGATGTAGTTACAAAATTGTAAGAGAAAATGTTATTTCCCCCCTCTACTGTAGTATTTTGTGATTAAATTATGCTCCCTCCCCTGTTGAAGATTTTTTAACTACAGATGTATACAGCATCACTTATATTTCATATATATAATTTATATATTAGATCTAGGGTATTAGAAATGAGTATGTAGTGATTTTACATGATAGAAACTTTGCTAACTACAGTTCATCTAAGACAGCCTAAGAAATCTAATTTTTATCTTTGAATTTTGTCTGAATGCATCAGAGTTCAGTAAATGTCAAATTGAATTGAATCTTATCCTCATTGAGCAAACCCATGTATGTTCATTATTATTTTAATTTTCATCTGGAGCATGTTTTTAATAAAATTATAAAGAGAGTACCTAAAAAAACCACAATCGAACAGATTTTAAATGTTCTAAAATTACCAGTTTTTTTGACAGCTTTATGCAACTACAGTACTTTGATATCCTCTTAGGCAGTAATCAAAATATTAGAGGTCAATTATATGTTTCACATTAAAATCGATGATTAGTCATCTTAGTTGTTTGAGATATAGATGAGGAGTACATTTATAATCTACTTGGTTACACTTAGTTTTCCATTTACTAATCATTAATTCTTATCTCTTATAAATTTTGTGCAGCCATTAGAATTGGGGAAGATTGGCTTATTCAAACATAGGCATTTGAAATACACCAAGATTAAGTAGATGCGAAAGCTTGTAGAATGCTTTGCCAGGTGCAGTAGACCCAGAAAACCACATTCTGTCCCAGTTAATTTGCTTTGTGGCATGAAGCTGTGTGATGGAATGTTAATGTCAGCAACCTCTTTATTTACGCACCAAGGCAAAAGGAGTAGTAATTAACACTTTGACACTCCCCCATTGATGTGTAATTGACTGTTTCAAAGGAGCACTGGTTCATAAGCTATTGCATGCATTAAAATTGCGTTTTCTATATTGCAGCATTTTAAGACAAGGGTCAGTGACAATGCAGAAATTGCTCAATGATGCACATTTTTTTATTACTGCATTAAGGTTTTGACATATTAGTAATGAATAAATGTTTCCATAAAATTAGATTTTTTATAACTTTAAAATTGAAATATGACACAGAACACCATGACTTACTCTTTGAAGATAGTAGTCTAGTTTTATGAAACAAAGCACTGCTTCAGATCTTTAACTCACACTTCACCAGCTTAAAGTTTTGATTTTCAAAATGAGTGTAAAAGGCTTTATAAAGGATGGTTCTTTGTTTTACAAAGCAATGACTTTAAACATCAATTTGAAATGTTTCTAGACACAAGTTTTCACAGGTAAAATAGATACTGGTTTTATTTAATTCATTTTAGAAATAATCTGCATTCCTCTTAGATTGTTTTCACTTACAGTAAGGTTGTAATTGCACAAAGAGTAGCAATTTTGATTTTAAAGAGTATTTTGGTAGATATCGTAGAAATCTTGAGTTTTATCATTTATCATATTGAAAGAAAACTGCATGCCCATAGAACTGGGAATGTTCAGAAATTTTTGAGATTCTTTATTTTCTGATAGGAAAAAAATCCCAACATGCTACTTTATTGTGCTAAGTAGAAATCAAATTCTCTAATTTGCTTTTGTTTTGGGGATATCTGTACACATTAATTATCTTCTATATTAGACATTGGTTTATAGAAGATGCTTTTGAGAAAACATTTCATTAAATGTGTGTATTTTGTGTTTCATAGATGTATTGCTGGACATTTATTATAGTTGAAAGGTTACAGATGTCTAGATTCCACAGGTAGCATCTGTTTGTCAAAACATTTTTTTATTAATGCTGACACAACTTGGGCCAGCAGGATCATTGTCTTGTGTCAACTGAATTGCCCTAACATGTCCACATGTAATCTGGTATTATCCAGTTGCTACCTTTTTGCTTCAGAAAGTTAATCAGCATCTGATTTGCATTTGTTAATTAGGGTTAATGTGCACTAATTGATTTTTTGATGCTTGTAGATTTCCATTAAACCCAGTTAGCAATACTTACTTGTGTACCTCATTCATTTGAGTTATGATGATCATGTTTTTGTTGAATCTGTGCCAAATAGAAAGCCTGTATCATAATTACAGCTAATTAATAGATGATTATGCCCTATATTAATGGGCTTCCCTAGTCTTCCACTAATGTATGAATGTTATAAATTTCAAATTTATTTATGGAGTGTTTAGACAACTTTTTTTTTTTTTAATAATACAGACTTTAAGCTCTGAATTAGTAGAGGGCACATAATCATTTACTGAGTTTACATAATTTGAAAGTCAAAGAAAGGGAACATGTAAATCTAGATTCATCTTATTTTTATTTTTAAAAAATGTTTTAGATGTTGATAGACCTTTATTTGATTCATTTTATTTATATGTGGTGCTGAGAATCGAACCCAGTGCCTCACACATGCTAGTCTAGCGCTCCACCGAGCCACAACCCCAGCCCCCTAGATTGGTTTTAGAAACTTGTTTTTATTGATACATAACCATCAAAACAAGTATATATGATACTGTATTTTAGTTGTTCTTCTGTTTAGGACTAGTTTATAATTTGGGTAACTAGAATTTGTAAATTGTTCTATTTTGTTTGTACTGGGAATTGAACCCAGGGTCACTTTTACCACTGAACCACATCCCCAGCCTATTTTGTTTTGTTGAGACAGGGTCTCCTTAAGGTGCTGAGGCTGGCTTTAAACTTATGACCATTCTACCTCAGCCTCCCAAGCTGCTGGAATTACAGGGGTTTGCCACCGCACCCATCTGTCCTTTGTTTTATAAATGAATCTATGTTGTGGATCTGGAACTGCCACTTTGTATCTATAGGTCCTTTACTCTCCTTGCTCTTTGGTTTTATTTCTAAAAGAATCAGTACTTATAAATTGATAAGTTTTGTTTTGAGCTTAACAATTGTTTGTGGTCCAAATAAGTATAACAGCATGTTTTATTAAAAATTAAAAGGCAAAATTTTATTATTTGTATTATTTTCTACTTCAGCTTTATAAAGAACAAGTATCACTGTTAATGGTATGGTTTAATTTTATCTAGTACTAACTATATTGGCATCTAAATGTTTGAATAGTAAGTGCATTTTGGGATTTTGATTTATATTAAATCCAAAGTGACCTGAAGGGAAATTGAATGTTTTCATAACTGAAAATGTTTATGAAAGTATTTTAAAATTCATGTTTACTAGTAATAGTGACACAAAACAAGTAATGTATAGATAAGGAATCCTGTGTATTTAAATAACTACTAGTGAAAATAAGCTTAAGTAATTTAACTATGAAATGTACTTTGGTCTTAAGTACTGAAATATATAAATATAAAATGTGAAATGTTGAAAACTTGTAGGGCCTATAAATATCACGTATAGTCCATTCTTAACTTTGAACCTGTTAATCACCTGTGACACTGACTTCATTATGGGGTAAGTTTGTGGTCTGCAAATAGAATTTTTGTCAAAATTATTCTATGTAAGTGCTCAAATACAGTGATTTCCACAACTTTACCAAGAGTTATAATTGTATAGGTCTTTAATTGATATGGATACTCATCAGATTTCACTATTGTTATTCAGGCCTTTTACATGAGCAGAATATGGCAAAAATGAGACTACTTACTTTTATGGGAATGGCAGTGGAAAATAAAGAAATTTCATTTGATACAATGCAGCAGGAACTTCAGATTGGGGCTGATGATGTTGAAGCCTTTGTTATTGATGGTAAGGCAATTAGAGGATTTTATTGCTAGAATTTTACTATATAGAATGTAAGATTTTGATCTTTAAGCGAGCCTCACACAGATGAAGCTATATTCTTTTGTTGCAAATGTGTATGTTTGGTGAACAAGTAGGTATATTTGTAGTAAAATAAAATTCAATGGGTATATAAATAATGTGGGTTTTGATGTTCTAGCTACTGAAATTATGTAGAATCAAGTCCTTTAGGCAATATAATGTGGTTAAGAGCATAGATTTTAACATAAGACCTACATTTGAGACCAGCTCTTCCCCGGCATGTGAGAAGTAATTTGTACATGTTAACCATTGACTTTTTTGTAATTAGCTCAAAAATAGAACCTTCTTCCCTTGACAGTTGTATTATAAAGTAATATAACTGTTAATCAGGAATTTTTTCCCCAAACTTTCAAAGTTTGTAAATTGAGGGGATTGTACGATTAAGGTAAGTGGTTTCTTCTAATGATCTTAGTCTCCAATAGTCATATAAAGAAGTAATAGCTTCTAAGGAAGTTCACTTTTTTCTACCATATGTAAGTGTACGGGAGAACAACTAGAATCTTAATAAAAACCGTGTGAGCCTCTAATCCCAGTGGAAAGAAGATCACAAATTCAAGGCCAGCTTCAGCAAATTAGCAAGACCCCTGCTCAGAAGAAAACTGGAAATGTAGCTCAGTGGTAAAGAATCTTTGGGTTCCCCCCACCCACCCCACTACAAAAAAAAAAAAAAAAATCCCAAAAAACTGTAGTGTTAGTGAATATTGATTGGCCCAGCAGCCATGGTACAGTATATGACCTTTCTCTTGGTTGCATCATATTGCTTTCCCATTAGAGTCAAAGAACTGGTTTGAAAAATAATGTTGAAAACAGCGTAAAGTTTTATTATGATCACTTGGTCATACCCTAGTAGTTTTTCTTGGAAATTTTCCATATAACATCATGTAAAAAAAAAAAAAATCTTCTTTTCAGCGGTAAGAACTAAAATGGTCTACTGCAAAATTGATCAGACCCAGAGAAAAGTAGTTGTCAGGTAAGACATTTAATACTTTGCAGCATTTTGTTGAACAATTTAGTTTGTTCTGATTATTTCACTTAAATGTTTAGAGAACCAAGGTGGTGTTCTTATCAGTTGACTGTAGTTAAATAGTTGCTATTTATCATAATTTTATTAAAGTTCAGACTGAATGTGATTAGCTTATTTAATGAAAGAGTCCTATTTTCCAGCACATTTCATTTAATGGCTGAGCATTGGCTAGAATACTAATGACTTCTGTGTCTGCTTAATGTAGTTGTTAAGGAGAATAGAAGGTTTCAGATCAGTGTGGTAAAGTTGTTTTTAAAATAAACATCTACTCTTAAATTCTCTTATAAATCTAAATCATGTCTTTTATATATAGTTAACTTTGCTTTTAACTATATCCAAGTGTGTAGTAACATAAAAAAAAAATACCAGAGGATAAAAAGTTGACTAATACATTGTTTTTAATTTTTCAATTTTTAGTCATAGCACACATCGGACATTTGGAAAACAGCAGTGGCAACAACTATATGACACACTTAATGCGTGGAAACAAAATTTGAACAAAGTGAAAAACAGCCTTTTGAGTCTTTCTGATACCTGAATTTTTATGTATATCATTTTGTTCTTTGGGGGGAAAAATCAAAATCATAGTAAAACATTATAAATTAAAATTTGACTAGTCTGGGCATTTATTGTCTCAAATCTAAAGAAAAATCACAAACCCCAGAGGATAAAAAGTAACACATTATAAAGGGTCATTTTGTCTTTTATATATGATAAATACCTAAGTACTGTAAGTCAGGATACTAAAGAAACAAGACGCACTTTGAAAGAAGTATATACAGAAGAGAAGACAAAAGTTTGAAGTTAATTAAGGGTAACCGGGTGCTTAACAGCAAACTGCAGAATGAAGGACAGCTATCTTAAATGATGTATTTGCAGAACAAGATACATACAATTTTAATAACAACAGAAAGTTGGAAAAGTTGAAGACAATTGTAAAACTTAGGTATAAGTCATTTTATTCTAGTAATAACTATGCCAGTGTTTCAGCTACATCATTTCACCATTGAAAGCATCTGTTAACATTTAATCTATTTTTTCAAACAAACATCTCTTCAGCTTTTCTTTTTTTGTGCTGGTTGTCATTTTCTAAGCTTAAAAACTTTTCAGTTATCTGATTTGTCATGAGGCTCTTCCAGTCGTCATTACCAGAAGAGGCAGCCAGATCAGAAGTGTCTTTAACCTTGATTGCCTGAAAATGGCTTTGTAGCACAGTTGAAATCAGAGGTTTTGCATTCACCTAGGAAAGATATTTGTTTTACCAAATAAATTATACAAATGACTTTTTTAAGAATCCTATAAGCCTCTACAATTACAAGTAGGTGATAAAAGCTAAGGTTTTCACGCTGGCTTACAATTACTTTAGTAATTTTGGTACTATACAATGTGCATTTGTAGGCTTATATAGTACCTCTTCAAAATCTAAAATATTCCAAGGATACCACAAATATTTTCTAGAAGATCTTGAGCTTATAGTGGAAGGTATTTAAAATTATGCAGATAAAAATTAGTTTTATCTTCTATGTCCTTCCCTTCTCAGACTTTTTTTTTTTTTTTTTTTTTTTTAAGTTGTCAGGGGACCTTTATTTTATTTATTTTATGTGGTGCTGAGAATCAGACCCAATGTCTTCCACGTGCTAGGCAAGCACCCTACCACTGAGTCACAACCCCAGCCCCTCAAACATCTTTTATCAAAGCTGGAGAAAATTAAAAATTCAGACAAATAAACTATAAAAAAACTTCCTCTCATGCTTCAGAGTACCATTGTTGAAGAAACAGGAAAGAGCAATGAGGTATTTTTGAAATTGGCATGTCTCCAGGAACTGCATTGAATCATAGTTACAATAATTGTGTTTAAAAAAATAACTTTCATTTTAAAAGATTTTTCTTCCTGACAAAATATTGAACATTCAGAAAGTGGACAAAAAATATTTTAAAAAATTCATAAAAATCATTAATCCATTATCCAGAAAAATCAGTCAATATTTGGGTATTGTTTATGCTGTCTTTTTTCTGGTTTTAGCATATTGATTATTCTGTAGAATTTTCTATCTTGCTTTTCTTCTGTGAGCAGTTTCCTAGGTCTTAAATAGTTCATGAACAATTTTAAGTGGCTGCAAAATAGTCCCTCATACAAACAATTTAACTTCTATTGACTGTTTACATTGTTAGCAGTTTATCCCTCTTAAAAATAAGATTGAGGTAATTTGATGGAAAAAAATCTTTGAAGGTCTTCACATATATCACCAGATAAAACCTTCTATTCAAAGGGAATATTAAATGGCTTTTCAGATAGCAGCTACTGTAGTGTTGTCACCAGGGAAATGAGTATTTTAGAAGTATCATCCAAGATCCCAACCACCATTACACATTGTGATGTAAATCTGCTGATCCTTTTAGACTTGGATTATATTTTTATCGGTTTACATAGCTCTTTTGAAAAGCATGTTATTTCCTCCTGTTCTTTAAAGTTTGTTAAGAAAATGGTTCTATCATATTCCATTGTTGCCTATGTAATACATTGTTGGACACTTAAACTGTAGATTAGGCTATAATTAGTATCATTTGTTCATAAATCCTTGTGAAAAATCTATGAGTACTGCTTTACATTAAAATCTCTAGTTTTATTGGTAAACCAAAGTGGCATATTAGTAACATTATCATTTTCAGTGTGAAGTATTTTTTACATGAACTTAAATGTTTAGAATTTAAACACCATTCCCTAAGAGATTGCTCTATTTGGCTCCCTGAAAAATTCTACAGGAAATCACCAATCCCAAGTCTTGCCTCTGATTTTTGGGATGACACTTTTGTATTTGTTTAATTGCTAATATTCTTTGAAAAGTGTCAAGGCCACCAAGAAACTAAAGTCATTCGATTTTTATGGGCCTCAGTTTTCTCATCAGTTTCTTTTAGCTCCTAGGTGCTATATCACTGGAAAGAATGAGTAGTATGGAATAAAAAAGTTAATAAATGAGTATATTTCTGATAATGGTCTGGTATGTGTGTTCAATATACTTCATCGGACTAACATGGATTCTAAGTGACCCATGTAATAGACTAGAAATCTAAATCTAATCTTGAAGTAAAATGACTGATGAGCTGTGTGATTTAATGGTCCAAATTTTCCACCAAAATGCTTGGTATATTTGGCATCCAAAGCACAATTTAGTGATTTCCCAAAATCCTGACTGTTCTATTACTTTTTATCTTAATGATAATGGAAAAGGACAAATATGCTTTAGCACCCACTTGGTGGGAGGGGTAAGAACAGGGATTGACTCTATAGAAAAAAGAAATAATATAGATTAAGGTTTGCACTTAACAAGACCTGTCCTTTATAGCATAACAGGTTTCTACAGCCAACTGCAATAATTTTAGTTTCATCCTTTGTCAGATATGTTGGCACATTTCTTTGCTATTTCCCTTCTTTTTAGAAATTTATTACCTCATACTCCTGTTTCTACTTGACGTTTCTCGCAGCTTGGTACTATTCCTTTAATTTCAGCCCAGGAATTGAAATATAAATGCACAGCTCTGGGCCCTCTCTCCATCCTCATTCCTGTATTTAATTAAGATTGCAGCAAACTACCAACCTAACTCCAAGAATAGAAACAAAAAATACATTGTATCTTTTCAAGTTGCTCTAAACCCATATGGAAAAGTGGATTGGCACCTAATACCTGACCTGAGTAACAGAATTAGTGTGAAGTGTGTAAAAATGTTGAAAAATAAATTATTTTCCTTTTCTGGCTATAAATATAAAATTCATCTGTCTTCATCTATGATAGGGATTTGGCAAACTTGTCCTACAAAGAATCTGATAGTATTTTGAGCTTTGTAGGCCTTGCACAACTGCTTAATTCTGCCATTGTAGTGCAGAAGCAGCACATGTAAAGGTATGATTGTAGCTCTGCTGTACACTTTTACTTACTAGGAAGATGTACTTTTTGTCCCATATTCTATGACAACTCATAATTAAGTTCAAACTGGGATAATGATGCTCAGCATAGTGCTTGGCACATAATAATAAGCACTTGGAAAATATCTAGTCAGTGAACTGAGTTTTGTTTTACATGCACCAGTATTTTTGAGAAAAAATATTTTTTCTGTTATGAAAGTTGAAAAAGCATAATTCAACATTTGACTAAGAGCCAGGACATCTAGCATAGGTCCACTGCAGATTATGTATGACCTTGGAAAATAATTTTACATTTATATCACTGTTTCCTCATCTGCAAAGTAGAAAAATGTATTTACAGGATGTTATGGGAATATTTCTTTCAAAAGGTTAGAAATTCTACAAATGTAAATTCTTAAAAACAACATTAATTGCAGGAAGAAAACCAGGAATTAGACACAAAGAAGTTCCTTATTAGGTTACTTATAAAAATGCATGTTGAAGGAAATTGAATTTTCCATCA
The DNA here is from genome assembly GCF_902686455.1 of Sciurus vulgaris. Lineage (NCBI taxonomy): Eukaryota > Metazoa > Chordata > Mammalia > Rodentia > Sciuridae > Sciurus > Sciurus vulgaris. The sequence goes on along the minus strand of NC_136472.1, from coordinate 39,863,658 downwards.
TACCTTTATAATGTTTGAAGGCAGAATGATTATTTTGTATTGAGTTTTTGATCTAATTAGCAACAAGGTGTCTAGCTTTACTCTCTAGCTTCCTTTTGCTTTGACCCTGACATTGAATTGGCCAAGACCAGAACTTAGGTTTTCCAGTGCAGAGTTTACTGATCTCAAGTTACCATATTTTAAACATACTTATGCATACCAACTTGAAACTAGACTACTGTTGCTGAGCTCAGTTTTTAAAATGTGAAAAGGGCAGATCCTGATTTTTGTTTCAGCTGTGCCAAGGAAGAGTTATGCTGTCTCTTTGGGGTTTCTACAATTAAAAAAATTAAGCACACTGTTAAAAACTGTTACTTGTAAAGGATGTGTTATTGCTATAGTTTTGTATGTGCTAAAGAGAAAGCTGTTTAATGTGTCTCTAAAATTTAAAATATACAGTAACTTCAAACTCTCATTGTGCAATTGGTTTTATAAGTAACATTTTAGATCATCTTTGTCAGTTACACTTGTCTTTAAGACTTGAACAGTACAGACTTTTTGCTAAAGTTCTGTGCAAGATATAAAACTTATAAATTTAACCAAATAACCTGTCAGCCATAGTTAGCTGCTTTTCTTTTTGACAAATGGACTCCTGGGAACCATATGAGCTGTACAAATACTGTGTTTAATACATACATTTGTATTTACTATCATATCACATTATGAATATTTTATCCTTTCATACTGTATTCCAATTGAAATAAAACTTAGTTTCCAAAGATAATATAAACAAGGCATTATTTAAAACTAGACTTGCTTAGCTTATTTTTAAACATCTTTAATATAAAATTTTGAACACTCAAATGCCACTGTTTCTAAATTTCAGTGACTAAAAAGTAGAAGTACATAGTATGATGCCTCATACTCTCCTTCCCAAAACAGGCTGGATTGTATCTATTTGATTTATACACTGTGACTTTTTCCTGCTGTTTTCTATCAACCTTAATTGTGAAAAATGGTGCCGTGTTGCCCTCTTGATATTATTTTGGAGATCAGTTAGGTCTTAAAGCATCCAGATGCATATAGTTCTACACATATCTGTAGAATTAGCTCACTAAGGTCTGCTCTGCAATATTTTTAATTGACTTACATGTTCTGTGGGAAAAGAAGAATCATAAAAAGTCTTTGCAGTTGCATTCCTCTCTTCACTGGGCTCTCCCCTGGGATCTGGATGGATACTCCAGTTATTCAAAGTGTCAGCAACTCTGTTAATGCTGCTCGTATCTGATTGACAAAGAGGAAATGGCAACAACTGAATTTAATTCTCTAGGCACTCATTTTAGTGACTGAACTTTCTCTCTGATCCTATGCTTTTGTATTTAAAAAGCAACAATTTCAACTTTCTTTTTATTATGAATCTTAGTTTTCCTAGACTTTCCTCTTAGATACTAAGCATTTCATTTCACAATAACTATAACTATAATTTCACATCAAAAGTAAGATGGTATAAACACCTTCTAAAATAACCCCTAAAATGCTTTTTTTTCCAGATTACTACATTGCCCACTCATGTAAACATTTATAAAATGATCATTTTAGTAATGCTAAAGTTTGAACAAGCTCAGCACCAGATTGATAAACTGTATTTGAAGAAATTGGTTGCAGTAACAAGCCCCCAAAAAGGTTGTTTAAAATAAGAGGTCAGTGGACATTGGTAAATAGGTTAAACAAATCAACTATAAAAATTGAAAGATACAGTGTGTTTAATGAGTATTTTACAAGTTGAATTTCTATAGAATGTTAGACGTTTCTCCTTCTATCTTACGTCACTGAAACATAACGTAGAGGAAAGGACCTCTGAGAGAATAAAAGGTGTTACATCAGACCCTAAAGCAGCAATTGACTGACTCAATAGAATCCGAAGTAATCTTTTATTATATTAAAAAATGACAGTTTGGGAAATGAGGTTATACAGTATTTTGGTATTTTCTATTTTTCCCCACATTACTTCCCACTGGTACTAGTAAACAAGTGTAATTTTTTTGGTTTTAACCGCCCCCCCAAATGTTATTTTAAAAATTTTCTGAGTTTGCTCTTTAAAAGAGGCCTGTTAAATCTGAAATCATGAAAAGATTTCCATAATACACATTTCTTTAATGGGTCTAAATGTACACTGTTAAACCCACAAAGTTTCCTTTAAAAAAATCTAAGAATGTCCTTCCGAATGTGCTGGCACATGCTTGTAATCCCAGCAATTTAGGAAAAGGCTGAGGCAGGCAGATGCAAGTTCAAGGTCAGCTTGGGCAATTTAGCAAGACTCCATCTCAAAATAAAAAAAGGGATAGGAATATAGCTTTGTGGTAAAGTGCCCCTGGATTCAATCCCTAGTACCAAAAACAAACAAAAACTTAAGAATGTCTTTAACACCCTGACAACTTATTTTCTTACCTGGTTCAATATCCTTTCTGTCATCATCCATACCAACTTTTTTGCAAAAAGTCATTGAAATGCTCTTTTTGTTTTCTGATGGACCTACTGGTTTCTCTGTCAGCAACAAAGGAATGCTAGAAGTTGAAGTGCTCACTGTTTGACTTTCAATTTGATTTACTTTTGACCAAGGACCAGGGTCTAAAAAATTCGTGTACACTGGAGTTTTCTCAGTTTTTTTATCTGAAGTGAAAAGATCAAAGGTTGACCTTCCACTTCTGTTTACTAAATCTCCAGATGGCTTTATGTGAAATGAACCTGATTCTTCCAGCTGACCTTCACTGTACATTTTCCCTGAAACTATGCCATTTAATGCCTCTGTTTTCTCTGTATTATTTAACAATGTATGCTGTGTTTCAGTAACATTTACAAAATGGAAGAGGTCGTTTCTTGCGGCTTCAGTTATCTGATTCTCCTCAATCTGACTCTCATTGGAAAACTGTATTTCCTTGGAAGTTTTCATATGAACATCAGTTTTGAAATCTTTGGCTTGTGAAGCATGACTATTCTCATCATTAACCTGAAGATGGGAAATGGTGATATTGTTTCCTAAGTATCCCAAACAATTCTTAAATTGACAGTTTTGCATATCATTCATATCTTTCCACACAGCTCTTTCTCCAGGGCTTGAGTTGGATTTCACCATTGTAGGTGTAATATTAATACTGTTATCTGAATTCTTAAGCGTTTTCAAATTATCACCTAAGGCAGCAGACGAAATGAGATGGTTGATTACAACATCACAGGGAGGAATAAGTTCAGGTTTCTCTGAAGTATCATGACATATTTGCTGAACATTTGAAGTTGATGTAAAAGGTAATATGCTGTACTCACCTTTTTTATTTAACAGTTGTATTTGTTTTATTTCACACTGTTTATCATCTAAGGTAACATGACTTGAATCCTGAAATCTATATTTCTCACACTGACCAGAATTCAAGTTTATATCTAGAGATGAATCCAAATCTGTTTTGGTTTGGTCACTATTTGTAATTTTCTTCTCTGTAGCATTTTCTTGAGTCTCTAGGTGCAATCTGAATTGTTGTTCGAATGGTTTACTTTCAGAAATATCTCTTTTATTCCTATTGCAAGCCATCTCATTTAAAACACTGTTAAAAGAGGCTCTGTTATTTTCAGTTTCCAGATGTACACCTGTGTGATGAAGATCTAATCCTTCTGTTCTTTCTAAGGGTATTTTTTTGGTGTCTGTTGATAGATCCACCACTAAAAAAAGATTATTTGGTGCTTTAAATTCTGTACATTCATTGTCTTTTTCCAAGCCTACCTTGTCTTTTATTTCTGCAGTAACTGATTTTCTACAGTGAGTAACATTCACTGTTTGTTCTTGACTAATTACATCTTTATCTAGGCAGAGAGCTTTGCTTAGGGAGATTTCACTTTGATTTTCATCCTGAGATACAGTAGTATCAATTTCATTCTTGAAGCTTTTTTTGAAAAGCTGTAAACCTGTCGTGATGAAGACACAGTAAAATTTTATATTATATACTAATGCCTGCTTTTATAAAACATATGTGTCACCTGTTTTTGTAAAAACATTTATCCTTAAATATTTTACTGACCAATAATTATAAAAACATAATAATGTCAATTTATATAAATACTGAGTTTCCCTTTATTAGAACAAGCATATATGTAGATGCTACATATTCAGCTTTACCCTATTAAATTTTTATTACACAACAGCAAAAGTATTTTTGTTTTAAAGGGGAAGTAAGCTGGGGTGCTACAACAGGGTTTTTATTTCTCTTGTCTGTTGTTTGGGCACATAGTACAATCTTATAAAACACATAACTGGTAAACAATCTATTCTGACAAGTTATACTCCAATTTTTATTATACCCTGTCCAGCAATATTGTGAAGAAAAAGCTGCCTTTTTCGAGTCTGACACTTATCACTTTTTTATTCACTGCCCTGTAAATATTTTTAAATTCTGGAAGAGTTCCGAGCAAATGAACAGAATACGTACTTAACCAAGATATCAATTTTATTCCTCTATGTTCTACCCATAGATAACAAATCTTAAGTATAAGATAAAATAATCTAGAACTAAATTTAAGGACTCAAAGGGCTTTTTTAGTCCATTCTTTCTACAACATCTCCACCAAGTGGTGGTTCACCTTCGATCAGTACCATCTTTAAACAACTCTTTTCAAAATGGAAGCATTAGGAAATCATTTCAGTAGTTAAGGAGGGTCATTTGAATTAAGAAAAGTATACTAGTCAGTCATCAGAAAGCTATTGGTGACCCAGAAAACATTCTCAAAGAAATGAACGCAAAACAAGAATGCAAAAATGGTTTAAGGAATAAGAAATGAGGAGAGGCTAAAATAGTACCTTTTCTCAAAACTACTGATAAATATTTACTATACAGAATAATTTGAAGGATGCTTGTTTTGTTGACATATGCAAATGAAAAGACTAAACTACATGGTCCTCAAAGCAAAGACTACAATCACTATTCCCCCCAATTCCACAGGGGCCCCTGCATGGTGCTTTAGCGGATCCTTTGTGGAAAAAAAAAAATCTCAATATATAGGCTAGAATTAACCTTAATTTTAAGGTTACCGTCTGTAATGATTTCTTCTAGTAGGTCTTTATTTTCCTTCTCCTCTCTGTATTTAGTATCTGAATAAAAACTCTTAGTATTTTCTTCCATTACTTCTTGCCCAGAATCGTATTTCTGTATGATGGTATTTTCTGGTTTTTTGGTTATTTCACTGTTTTCATGATTGATTTCTGGAACATTCTAGTGTAAAATGAAAGAAAGTCCTTTAATGTAAAAAAAATTGTTAAGTATAAAACATTTGAACAAACTTTGTTGAGAGAAGCGGAATCTGTATTTCAATTCAACTACTCAGCAATTTCTATTTGAAAATGGGACAAATTATTTTATAGTATTTAAATAAAATGGAAACCTTTAAACATGTTACATACTAAGGAGTTCCAACCTTACCAGGAAGACACTGAGAAGTCACTGAAGGACTTTAAACAAGGAATAAAAAACATGATCTGATCAGAAAGATTTAGCCAGAATAAAGAATGGATTAATGTCCCCAAACTTCATTCACTGAAACCAGCTATGAGAATGCTTACAACTCAGTGAGTACACCAAAATATTTCCTACAAATACACTGATGTTTCTACTTTATTTTTAAATTTTTTTTAGTTGTCGATGGACACAGTACCTTTATTTTACTTTTTTATGTGGTGCTGAAGATGGAATCCAGTGCCTCACACGTGCTAGGCAAGTACTGCACCCCTGAGATACAATCCCAGCCCATGCTACTCTATTTTTAAAAGAAATTTTGGCACAAACCACTAGTCAGATTTCCATGAATCACTGATAGGTTGCACTTAGAAATATGAAAAACACTAAATAAAAGGGAGACAGTACATGAGACAGAGATGCATCAGGAGCGTGCCACAGTAGTCCAGGTGATCCCAGGATAGAGGAAGAGGAATGAATAAATACACTCTTCAATTATTTATGAAGTAATGGCAATAAGATTTGGTCAATATTTAGTTGTACAGGGTTGAGAGAAGATTACTCAAAAAGTGCACATTTTATAACTAGGTGACTGGGATGTCACTGAGCTACTAGAAAGCAGGAGTAGCAGAATTGATGAAAATATGAATCCAGTTTGAACCTGCTGAATTGGAAGTTAGTAATACAATACAGTATGTATTGTGATATGTAATAAATTTTAGATGTATGAATGTGAGCTTAAGAGATAAAAATGACCTGTAAATGTAGGTCTGAAAATGAGTGGCAGGTACACAGCAATTGAAGATGTGTACATTGACTAGACTTCACAGAGAGGGTATTTTGAGGGGGGAATAAAAAGGACAAAGGATAAAATGCTGATGAATGTTTCCAAGGGAGAGACAGAGGAAGAGACTTTTAAAAAGGAGATTGAGAAAAATAGTATGGTCGTTACCAGAAACTCTGTGGTTGGGTAAATATGGGTGCACATCCTGATTTCCTTTTATGTTAGTTTTGAGATCCTAGAAGGATATTTTTAGTATGTATGAATAAACAAAATTTGGCATATCCATACAATGGAATACTATTCCACCATAAAAAGGAATGGAGTTCTAATACAGATTACCAAAGGATGAAGCTTGAAAACATGCTAATTGAAAAAAGCTAGACATAAGAAGATAAATACTATATGATTCTACTTACATAAAATATGCAGAATAGCAAATTAAAGTTAGAAAGTAGATTAGAAATTACTAGAAATGGGGTAAGGGGAGCATGGGGACTTACTGTTTAATGGTTACAAAATTCTGCAGCCATTCTAAAGCCCTCTAGATTCCATATTCAATGCTTTGCATTTCTGATTTTTACTCATATTATTCCATCAGTTGAAATACCACCCCATCTATAAAATACTCTTATTTTTGACAACTCAGCTAAAAAATGTCCTACTATGTAAAATCTGCTTTAGGCAGCTCCTCCTGAAGGGGTTTTGGGCCATTACTCTACTCCAGATCTGCTGCTATTTTGGCACTTTTCACACTACACTATAATTACTCATTGGCCTGCTTTTCCTGCTACATTGGAAGTTCCTTGGAATACTATATGTGTCTTCTTCACTATAGTCCCATAATCTTCCACAGTGTGTGGCATATAGGAAATATTAAGCAGATATTTAGTGAATAGGTACATAGATAAAAGAATGAAGAAAAGGAAATGTTAACAAGCACAAGTTTTGATAACAACTTTCTGAAAAGAATGTATACTACAAAAATAAGAACATTTGCTTTGAGGACTAATCACAAGCTCTTTAAGATAGTACACTTTCTTAGAACATTTAATATCTAGGATTTTTAAAATTCATACTTCTTGTCATGCTAGTGTAACTGGTCCTTTACTGGCTTTCCCACTATACATTACTAGAAAACTAGATAAAATGTTTGAAAAAGATTTTTCAGAAAATGAACTACACACAGTAAGACCTTTGTGAGAGGAGGGAAAAATGAGGCTTTGTTAGTTAGCTTTCTATCACTGTGACAAAACACTGGAGAAAATTAACTTAAAGGATGAAAGATTTGTTTTGGTTCCTGGTCTCGGAGATTGCAGTCCATGGTTGCGTGGCCCCATCACTAAGGTCTGTGGTGAGGCAGAATATCATGGTGGGGAAGGGAGCACACAGCAGAACAGAGTTACTCACCTCATGGCAGCTGGTAAAAGGAGATGGGGAAAGGGATGAGGATGAGAAGGGAAGGGAGAAGAGGGGACAAGATATAACCTTCAAGGACAAAACCTAGTGACCCATCTCCTCCAACTAGGCCCCGCCTTATGAAGTCTTCACACTTCCCAACAGCACCACCAGGTGGATATCAAGCCTTCAACACATAAGTCTTTGGAGGACATTCTAGATCCAAATTATAACAGAGATGAACCCTACCATTCCTCAAGTTTACTTCCTGGGATATTTTTTTGCATCACAGCACAAGGAAGTGGGGAGCAGCTGCAAATCAAGGTAGTCTTGCTGATTTGAGAAGAGAGATCCCAGAGATCAGTTAGGAGAGGATGAGGTGGTTGTAATTTGTGAGGCAAAATACTAGATAAAGGAGCTCTGCAGAAAAAGAGCTCTAGAAAACTGCATGGTCTGTCGTGGAAATGTGTGGAGTAAAAAGCTCATCAAGATTTACAGGGAGCTGTAGGTTGAACAGTCCCCAAAGCTCTCATAAGTCTGGGTAAAGTCTGAGTTCCGACCAGCCTTGGAAAGACCTTATTGAACACCTGGGGGCTTCCTGCAGAGGCCCCAGCAGGATCATACCTTCTGGTAAGTATGAACTAGCCTTAAAGAGAAGAGCTACACTAGAGTCACCCTTAAGTTTAAAACAAGTCTCAGAAGGAGACTTGCTTCTCTGCAATTAATTTGAGTGTCTGATAAAAACCAAGTCTTAAAGGCAACAAAATCTAGCACTCAGCAATGTAAAATTCAAAATGTTCTCATGAATAAAAAAATTACTACAGAAATAGGCATGAATTTTTTGCTTGTTATGTAACTTTTTATAAAGCAATAAAAACAAATACAGAAATGACAGAGATATAAGTTAGCAAAGAAACCTTAAAACAGTTACTCTAAATGTTCGAGGATAAAAAATATGAACACACAGAGAAAAATTAAAGATACCAAAAAAGAATCAAATGTAAATTCTGGAGAGATATATAGTATCTGAAATAAAAACTTACTAGACAGGCTTAATAATAGCTGCTTAGGTATTTTGAAAGATAAATGGACTTCAGAACATATTAATGAGTATAATAATATAGAGAGACAAAAAAGACTGAAAAAATTTGCAGAAAAGTTTTAGTAACCTGTGGGACAACCTTAAGCAGTCTAACATATATACATGAAGTTCCACAAAAGAAGAGGGGAACACAATGAAATAACTAAAGAAACAATGACTTAAAATCCTCCCAAGTTGATGAAAACTATAACCTTCATCTACAGATGCAAGAAATTCAGTAAGTTCCAAACAAGATATGTTCAAAGACCATACTAAGGTACATCATAATCAAATTGTTTAAAAACAGTCATGGAAGAGCAATATTAAAGGCACCCAGAAGTTAAAGACACTTATAAACAAAGGGTATAAATACAAGAATTGTCCTAGACTTCCTGCCAAAAGCAATGCAAGCAAATAAACAGTGAATTTAAATCTCCCATTATTAATTAATGAAAGAAAAAAGAACCTGTCCACCTGGAATTTTATATTCCATGAAAAAATCATTTAAAATTAGGGAAAAATAGGCACTTTTTCAGAGAAACAAAAGCTGAGAGAATTTCTTAACAGCAGTTATATACAAGAAGAAACATTAAAGAAAGTTCTTTGGGTTGAAGGAACATTATGATACCTGGTAGAAAACTGGCACACATGGGAATGAAGAATGACAGAAATGACAAGGGTAGGGGATGCATATAAAAGACAATCTAATATTTTCTTCTTTCTTTCTGTGTGTGTGTGTGTGTGTGTGTGTGTGTGTGTGTGTGTTACTGAGAACTGAACCCAGCAGCTCTCCACCACTAAGCCACACCCTTTACATTTTGTATTTATTGAGACAGGGTCTTACTAAGTTGCTGCAGCTAGGCTTCAAATTGTGATCCTCCTGCTGACTCAGCCTCACAAGTGGCTGGAATTACAGGTGTGTGCCACCATGCCTGGCTAATTTTTACTTCTTTAGCAGGTATCTAACTGTTTAAAGTAAAATTCTAAAAAATAAACTAAAATGAAAAAAAGTATTAGGACAGGCTGTATAACAAGTAGAGTAGCCTGTTATGGTGGCACATTCCTGTAATCTCAGCAACTAGGGAGGCTGAGGCAGGAAGATGGCAGCTTATCCAGCCTCAGCAACTTAGCTAGGCCCTAAGCACTTAGTGAGACCCTATCTCCAGATAAAAAATAAAATAAAAAGGGCTGGGGATGTGATTCAGTGGTAAAGCACCCCAGGGTTAAGTTCCCAGTACCAAAAAAATAAGAAAATGAAAAAGAAGTTTGTGTACTGACAATAACATAAAGAGTAAAAATAACACAAAAGAAGGAGAAAATGACAATATGGTATTGTAAGCTTCTTATCAAAAATATGATGTAATATTACAAATTTGACATAATATTATTTGAAATTATAGTATGATAAATTTAACTCTAAGTAGAGGTTGGCAAACTATGCCCAGAGGGTCAAATCCAACCACTGTTTATATAAACATAATTCTGTTAGTATATAACCATACCCACTCTTAAATGTACTTAAGGCCATTGAATCTTACATATTAAAGATGTTTTAAAATAATAAACTTTATATTATGTATATTTACCACAATAATAAAGTATAAGATGGGTGGTCACAAATGAATCAGGAATCAGTGGATCAGGAGACTGACGCAAGAGGGTCACAAATCCAAGGCTAGCCTCAGCAACTTACTGAGACCCCACCTCAAAATTAAAAATAAAGAAGAATAGGGATGTAGTTCAGTGGTAAATTACCCCTGGGTTCAATCCCCAGTACTGCCTAATAATAATTTTTTAAAACAGTAGTCCTCAAAGAAAAAGAGAGGAATTCCTCATGTTATTACTCAATATAAAAATATGAATATTCCTTTAAAAACAAGATGAAAAGATATGTAATGCAAACACTAATCACAGAAAATGGGGTGGCTTTATTAATATCAAACAAAATAGATCTCAGGACAAGAAACACTACTTGGATAGAAAAAGACATTTCTTAACGAATGACAAAAAGGTTAATTAATCAGGAAGCAGTAACAATCATAAATCTGTCATAACAAATCATGAATTATATATCTAATAAATATAAGGCTTAAAACACATGAAGCAAAAACTGACAGAACTGGAAAGAGAAAGATTAAACTCATAGTTACAATTCAAACTTTCAAAATTCTTCTCTCACTAATCGATAGAACAAATATAAAAAGAGTCAGGACAGCTAGGCACAGTGGCACACTCCTGTGATCCCAATAAATCAGGAGGCTGAGGCAGGAGGATTGCAATTTTGAGGCCAGCCTGGGCAACTCATTAAGACTCCATCTCAAAACAAAAAATAAAAAAGACTGGGAATATGGCTGAGTGGAAGAGTGGTAGAGTGCCTCTAGGTTCACTCCCCAGTAACTTAAAAAAAAAAGTCACGATAGAATTTGAACAAAATTATCAACCAAATTGACTTTAATTGACAGCCATAAAACATTCCACAAATCAACTGCAGAATATGTGTTTTTCCCCCAAGGGAACATGAAATATTCACCAAGATGGATAAAAACCTTAGCCAAAAAACAAACTGTAAATATATTTAAAAGGATGAAAATCTTATATAGAATGTTCTCTGATCACAGTCAAATTAAATTTGAGATCGTTAACAGAAAAATATTTGGAAAAGTTTCAAATACTTGGAAATCCCTCAACAGACTTCAAAAAGGTCATACCTAAATTCATGGGTCAAAGAATACTTCACGAGAAAAATTTTAAGTATTCTGAACCAAATGAAAATGAAAATACATATTGAAATTTGTAGGATACAGCTAAAGCAGTGCTTACAGGAGATTGCATAGCTTTGAAAGTTTGGATTAGTAAAAAAGAAAGGCAAAGAATCAATCTAAATCTTAACTGTAAGCAGCTAGAAAGAGAAAAGCAAATTAAACTCTAAGTAAGTAGAATTAAGGAAATAAGAAAGTTAGTAGAAAAATCAAATAAAATAGCATGTGAACAAAAATAAGAGGGAATTCAACAAAATGGCAGATGAACAAAAATGAGAGGGAAATTGATGAAACCAAAACCTTATTCTTCAAAAAGATCAATAAAACAGTAAATACTCTAACTAAAATGATCAATAAAAAAGTTCTAAAGACTCAAATTGCTGATTTCAAGAATGAGAGACATTAATGCATATCCTACAAAAGACTATAATGATAAAGGAATACTATGAGCAACTCTTAGTCAATAGATTTGGCAACTATGGAAAGGACAAACTTACTGAAAGACAAAAATTACCCAAACTGTGTTGGGGGTCCCCGAGATCACCTTCAGGATTAGTGATTTTCTAGGAAGACACACAAGGTTCAATATATAGTATTTCTCTCTCTCTCTCTCTAAATAAATAAATATATATATATATTGCTATATATTCAATATATAGTATACTCATGGCTAAAATTTATTACAACAAAAGGATAAAAACCAAAATAGGCAAAGGAAAAGTCACATGAAGTAAAGTCTAGAGAAAACTAAGTACCAGCTTTCAAGGGTCATCTCCTAGTAAAGTCATAAAGGACATGCCTAATTCCTACAGCACTGACTTGTGACAACATACATGAATCACTAATCTACCCGGGAAGCTCATTAGAGACTTAGTGTCTGAGGTGTTTTGGAGGGGTTGGTCATGCAGGTATCCTCTACCTAGCTCATGCCAAAACTCCAGATTCCCAGAAAGAAATGTCCAGAAAAGCCATATTTTCTGTACTAAAATAGTGAAGGCACTGTCAGCTACTCTTATCAGGAAATGGGGAGAATCCTTTCAACGCTTCCAGGCATCAGCCAAAGGCCAACTTTTCTAAGGACAGCTTTCATAGGTCTGCTATGGTATCTTTTTTCTGCACATCAACATAGTAAGTAATTGAGAATCTGAATAGCCCTATAAATAATTTAAATAATTTATTTAAAATATTACAACAAAGAAAAAGCCCAAACAGCTTTACTGGTGAATTGTAACAGTTAATAAAGAAATGAGGAAATGATACCAATTCCACACAAACTTTTCCAGGAAATATAGGAGGAAAAAATATTTTCCAACTCAATTTATAAGGTTGTCAGTATTTCTCTCCACACAAAAACCAAACAAATAGTAAAGAAAACAAAATAAAACTCATAGGCTAATATTGCTTGTCAATGCTAAATCTTTAGCAAAGAATTAACAATTCAAATTCAGTCATATATAAAAAGGATAAAACATTATGACTGATTAGACTTTATCCCAGGAAAGCAAGGTTATTTTAACATCTGGAAAACAAGTAAGCTAATTAATAGTAACAGAATTTTTTAAAAATTCTGTTTTAAATTCTGTTTTAAATTTTAAATTTTTTAAAAATTATTTATCTTAATAGATAAATAAAAAGTATTTGACAAAATTTTATACCCATTTGTGGTAAAAAATCATTCATGATAAAAGCTCAGTAAACCAGGAATAGAAGAAAACTTTCTCAACCTGACAAAGAATATAAGCAAAAAGACAATAGCTATCATAACACAAAATGAGGTAATACTGAATACTCTCCATCTGAAATGAGAAGGCAAGAATGCTTAGTATCACAAATTTTATTCAACACTGTACTAGAGCGTCCTAGCTAATGCAGTTGAGATTAAAAAAAATTTTTAATGCATACTATACTAAACCACTATAACGAAACATTTTAAAATGAGGTCAATGTACGAAAATCAACTATACTTCTTTATGCAAGGAATGAACAGTTAGAAAAAACAAAAACTTACAATACTACTTACAAAAGGATCCCAAGGGGGCTGGGTAAGGTGTGGTAGAATGGGTGCTTAGCATGCATGAGGCCCTGTATTCAATCCCCAGCACCAAATCCCCAGCATGAAACCAAACAAAAAATACAACAGGATTCCAAAACATGAAATACTCAGATATAAATTTAACCAAATATTTAAAACAATTTTGAGAAGTATTTTTAAATGTTCCCCAAAATGGAAAGCAATACCATATTTATTGACTATCAGATTCAATATTGTCATGTTCACAATTCTTCACAAATTAATCTATAGATTTAGCACAATCCCAATCAAAATTCCACAGACCTCCTTTTAGAAATGGAAAAACTGATTCTAAATGTCATACAGAAATGTAAAAGACTTAAAATAGCAAAAAAAAAAAAAAAAAAAAAAAAAAAGTTGAAAAAGAACAAGAAAATGGAAGAATCTTGTACTACATTTTAAAGCAACACTAATAAAACAATGTGATATTGGCTTAAATACAGATATGAAATCAATGGAACATGATAAAGAGTCAAGAAATAGCCCTGCAGATATTTGATCAACTGATTTTCAAAGAAAGTACCAAGGTATAATGGTAGAAAAATTAGTCTTTTCAATAAATGTGTGTCCACAAACAATTAGAAATCCACATCCCAAAAGTTACTCTTCATCCTTATATCAAGAGCCTGTCAAAAGAAAAATAATTTATTCATCAAGTTAAAAAAGGGTCTGCACACAAGTTAACTAAAAACTTATTACAGACAACATAGGTATACTCGTGTTTTAAAAGCTGAGAAACTAAAAATATGGAGAAAATCATCAATGATACAGGTTGTACTTCCCAACATTTTTTAATTTTACCTGAAACATCTCGTCTTCCTCAACTTTTTTCTGACAGCATAACTTGTTGTAATGTTCTTGTAACTTAATATGAATTTCTTTAAGTGATGATAATTCATTTTTAATCTTATTAATTTCTCCATTAAGTTCTTCAACCTATTATAACATTTAACCAAAATGAGCAAGTATATAAACATTTTATCTAAAATATTAACATTTGTAGAAATAGTGAAAAAATAAAAACAATCACAAAATAACTAATAATATTAAATACCAGTTATTGGAATTATTCTGAGCATTTAATAAACATGATTGCATACTCATGAAAGTTTACAAACTATTTTTAACTACCTCACTAAGCCACCTCTTATTATAAATGAAAATTTATAATTTTTATTTATAAAAATTCTACAAAAGTTATATCTTTATTGCTTCCATAAAGTTTTCTTTTGTTGTTGCAAATTGGATGAGATTTTAACTAAGCTAGGTGAAGAATACTGAGCCCTAGTGATACAACGGAATCTGGCACTTTAGCCTGATATTTACATCTACAACTTGAACTTACGCTGCCTACAAAATAATCTTTTTCCTGGGGAAGTATTCTTTTGTAGAAGCCTTAAATATGAGACACAGTTCCACTAAAGAGAAAGAACATCATTTTTAAATCAACGATTATCATTTTCTCTTAAAAATGTTTAAAACTCCTATCATTAATCCCACAATGTGACAGTCCTTCTAGAAGCCAGCAGGTATAAACTCACATTGCTTTCCCTTCATCTCATCTATTTCTAACCATCTTTTAATCTATCTTTCCCAAGACTAATCTCTCCATGTGTTCTTTTTTTTTTTATTGTAAACAAATGGGGTACAACTTGTTTCTCTGTTTGTACATGAAGTAGAGGCATACCATTTGTGTAATCATACATTTACAAAGGGTAATGGTGTTTGATTCATTGTTATTTTTTCCTCCCCCCCACCCCTCCCACCCCTTTTCTCCCTCTGTACAGTCCCTCCTTCCTCCATTCTTGCCTCCCTCCCACCCCCCATT
The DNA here is from genome assembly GCF_902686455.1 of Sciurus vulgaris. Classification (NCBI taxonomy): domain Eukaryota; kingdom Metazoa; phylum Chordata; class Mammalia; order Rodentia; family Sciuridae; genus Sciurus; species Sciurus vulgaris. The sequence continues at coordinate 39,848,266 of NC_136472.1, read as the reverse complement.
ATGTATCATCATCTGCTTCTCAGAGAGATCATTCGTCCTTTGGTTTTTTGAGATTGGTTTATCTCACTTAGCATGATATTCTCCAACTTCATCCATTTCCTTGCAAATGCCATAATTTTATTATTCTTTATGGCTGAGTAATATTACATTGTATGTATATATATGTATATATATGATATATGATATATATGTATATGTGTGTGATATATATGTATACATATGTGTGTGTGTGTGTGTGTGTGTGTGTGTGTGTGTATATATATATATATATATATATATATATATTACAGTTTCCTTATCCATTCATCAATTGAAGGGCATCTAGGTTGGTTCCACAATCTGGCTATTGTGAATTGAGCAGCTATGAACATTGTTGTGGCTGCATCACTGTAGTATGCTGATTTTAAGTCCCTTGGGTATAAGCCAAGGAGTGGGATAGCTGGGTCAAATTGTGGTTCCATTCCAAGTTTTCTAAGGAATCTCCACACTGCTTTCCAGGGTGGCTGCACTAATTTGCAACCCCACCAACAATGTATGAGTGTACCTTTTTCCCCATATCCTCGCCAACACCTATTGCTGCTTGCATTCTTGATAATCGCAATTCTAATTGGGGTGAGATGGAATCTTAGGGTAGTTTTGATTTGCATTTCTCTTATTACTAGAGATGTTGAACATTTTTTCATATATCTGTTAACTGCTTGTAGATCTTCTTCTGTGAAGTGTCTGTTCATTTCCTTAGCCCATTTGTTGATCAGGTTATTTGTATTCTTGTTGTGAAGTTTTTTGAGTTCTTTATATATTCTGGAAATTAGTGCTCTATCTGCAGTATGAGTGGCAAAGATTTTCTCCCACTCTGTAGGCTCTCTCTTCACATTGCTGACAGTTTTCTTTGCTGAGAGAAAGCTTTTAGTTTGAATCTATCCCAGTTATTGATTCTTGCTTTTATTTCTTTATCCCATCCTCTCCTATCTCCTTTAGTCCTTGCTGTAGTGATTTGCTCTTCTGCCCATTTTCAGTCTCTCACATTACACCAGCATTCTCTCCTCAGTCCCCAAAGGTACTCTATTCACGTTCATTTTTGTTTTTTGTTCTTGACCCAGTTACTATTTCTCACTTCCTAAAATGAATAACCCAGGATTGGGGATGTAGTTCAGAGGTAAAGCACTTGCTTATTAAGCATGCACAAAGCCCTGGTTAGGCCCCCAGCATGCATTCATAAATAAATAATCAATCAATCATTGTTTTTCTTGGGAGAAAGTCATTTTTATAGTCTTAACAGAGAAAATGAATGTTTAACTTTCTTAGCTCAACCAATTTGTTTTGTGGCATATTTCACATATTTCAGTTTATACATATATACATATTTTGCACTTTATAATTTTCTTTATCCTGACAGTACCATTTCCATGATCTTTTAAACATTGGGAACGAGAAGAAAGTACTGGGATGCAGTGGAGATTAAAGTTACTATGTTTATTCCTTAATGGTAAACTTTAACTGGTAGAGATTATTAAGCCTTTTTTAGTATTGTCACATAATTGAGTACAAAATACATTTCTTAGATTTGAGGAAAGCTTATCAAAATCATCAGCAATGACTTACTTGGTCTCTCCAAACTATAAAGTAAGAAAACATGTTAGCCAGAAATGAACCAAATCAAGAGTTATTTGTATCATAAATCAAACAAAATCATGTACAAAAAATGTTACAAAGCTGATATTAATATACATATTATATTACTATAACAATATTGCATGTATTTTAATTAATATAATAGTTTAAAATATAATCATACATTTCAAAAATATCACTTCCTAAACTCGTAAGTAGTGACTTTCTATTGTTTTTTTGGAAAGCTAGAGATTAAATCCAGGGCTTCATGTATGCTATAGCCCCAGCCAGTTGTGTTAATTCTTTAAAAAGAATTGAAAAGGTAATGAAAATTGATATTAAAATAGAATAGTCAATTTTGTGGTCCACCAATCTTTAAAGTAAACCTTTATATTTCACAACTTGAATTTATGTCATTTATAGTATTATTTTATCTACTTCACCAAAATTAAAATAAATGCTTACAAAAATGTTTATTAAAAATAAACAATTTTGGTTTATGGAAATAATAATGTTTATAGATGTTAATAAAACAGAACTCAACTACTGCATACATGTTCAAAACATGGCTCTAATATATCTCAACAAAACTGCTGAGGAAAGCAAACAGCTAACAACAGTACATACGTAATTCTTTATTTTAATCATTTACCAAAATACAATGTAATGGTTTGATGAAAAGGCAAATTTTCTTTGCCACATATGGAAGGTCATTTGATATATATTCATATATGCACATATGTATATATATGTAAACATACAGACATGTATGTATGATCTTTTATGCATGAAAACATTACAGGGAAATCAATGAAATTTATAGATTTTAAAAAGGACTCACTTTTTGGAAATAGTGCAAGAAGAAAACGTGTCTGACTTTGTTCTTTTATTATTTTTGCAATATTTTCTTGGCACTTAATAGTTATTTTAAATGTCCACAGCTATTTAAAATATTTTAATACTTTATAGTTTAATAAACCTACATGTCTCTTCCAAGTTCCTTGTGCTTTCTCATGCTCATTCTGAAGATTAAGGAACTTTTCTTCATTTTCTTTCACCTTCTCCCTTTGCAGCTCATTATCTCTTTCAAGGGTCTGCAATAAAATTAATTATCCAAAAAATAATCAATACCACATTAATGAATTTTGATGTGTTTTATGTTGCTTGGACCTTTGCTTTGAACATGCTGAAAGTGCCATACAGATCAGTGATAATGTGCTATCTCAACAATAATTTTCATAAATTAACAGAAAGGTGCTTATAGTTTAGCTAACAGGAAATAGGGGGAGGTTATGATAAAGAAATGGCTATAAAAGGGTATAAAAACATTGCCATTATTCAGTTTCACTGCATAAGTTTTAATGTACTGAAAAAGTAATATAAAGTACAGCAGTGAAAAGTACGAAATGTAGCATAATCCAGCCTAACCCTACTAAAAAAATTTTTAACTATCACAGAATATTTTTTCTTTACTGTTTATTTTTGAAATTAGCTGGCTAGAAAGTCCTTAAATAAAAATTTAACTTCAAACTCATACTTTTTAAGCATAACAACTATTTATTATATTAACTTAATTACTTCATAAATTTAAGACTCTACCACACTACTGCCTGCCCCCCCATCAAATAAAACCCTTAAAAACTAAAAATAGTACCAAGTATTTTCTAAGACTATGGTTTTTGAACTATTAAATCCATGTCACCAATATTATTAAGTTTATTCCATGTCTGCTTATAACCCAAATAAACTCCTGTAAAAATAGTAACTTTTATCTACACATCTAATACATCTGACCTTTAAGTTAATCTGTTTATTAGATGTATGCTTGGTAAAAATTTCAAGCTACACAAAAGGAAATCCAAAGAAAAGGTAAAATTATCCTCTATTAGTTCTCCTTCCCCAAAATATCACTTAAGCATTTTTTCTATAGTTATAGAACTGCCTATAATTGTACAAGTATATGTGTATTTCTAAATACAGATTAAACAAAATGATGTTTTGCTTACTTTTTATACTATTATACATAGATCAATCTCATTTTAAAGGCTTCTCAATTACTCTTTAAAGAGTTCTCAATTATGTCTAAAGTATCAATATGAAAATATGTAATTATTCAAAAATTATGGCAACTCATCTAACAAAAGAGCATTTTACAACTTGTAACATGAAAATTCTCCTCTATTTCATAAACTATGCACTTTGAGAGCACCCAGATGAATACCTGTTTTGAGTGCCTCTATTTCAGGATAAAGTAAATATGTTTATACAAGATACATTTCCTTAATTTATAGCTATATAAAACAATGGGTATGTTTCTAAATATTTACAGTAGTGTATAATTAAGACAGTACTTTAGCATTCCAACAAATATTTTACAGTATTTATATTGATAACTACTGTATTTTAAAAGATAGACACAAAAGTTTAGGGAAGAGATGGGAGAATATACTAGTCTCTATCCTAGTAATAATAAATGACCAAAAGCAATGTGTTCTTTTTTTATTCAGAAATATTTATGAAGACTGATATTGAACAAGCAGATTTAAACAATAAAAAGACATAGAAAATCAAGACTGCAGTACTTGAATGGCTTACATTTGAGTTGCAGAGGTAACCTAAGGGGAAGATCTAGGAAGAAAATGTCATGTTCTTAAATCGGTACTAGAAATGTGAATCATTTCTTGTCCCATGTACCCATCTAAAAGAAACTACCTTCTTCAAGTATTCTCTCAGTTTCAGTTGTTTTGAACACACCACATCCTTGCATTACAATTTGGATTGATTGCTCTCAGTCTGCTGTACACAGCAGGTAATCAATGAGGATTCCCTTCTCTCTTGTGTTGCATATCTTCCTGTTTCCTAGACCCCATGGTTTCCTCTTTTGGTTTACTCCCTTTTCTTGGTTGAGCAAACTTTGTTACTTTTCAATAAAGGAGACACAGATGGTAAATTTTTTGAGACCCTGCATGTCCAAAAAATGTGTTTGTTCTTCCAATACTTGGCAATTATACTAGCAAAATACTTGGCAAAATACTAGCTGAATACAGTTCTACTGTATTCAGCAGTTCTTCCCAATTTCAGCAGGCGTGATAATTTTCTTCTATATTCCAATAATATCATTAAAAAGTCTAAAGCAAATATGTTGCCATTATCATCCTTAATCCTTTGTATATAATCTACTGTTTTTCTGCAGAGAATTTTAGAATGATCTTTTTATGTGCAAGACAAAATTTCATAATGATATGCATTAGTATCATTATGAAATCATATTGTTCAGGCCTAGGTAACCTTTTGTATTATAAAAATAGATATATTTTTTCTCCCTCCATTTTCTCCATTGTTTCTCTGAAACTAGACTCTTTGGACTGACCCCCTAATTTTCTTTCTCTCTCATTTTCCATCTTCTAAGTTTTTTGGTTCTACTTTAGAGAAGAATAACATTATAGAGACATCAACTTTTATAGAGATATCAACATTATCCTCCAATCTTTAATTACATTTTTATTCCATTAGTGTTACTCTATGGACTCCTAATTCTTGTTTTGTAGATTATATATTAGTTTTAACATGGTTTTTCACTATTGTTTTTTCATTTGTTCTTATTAGTTATATATGACAGTAGAATACATTTTGACATGTTATACATATAGGGAGTATAACTTATTCTTCTGGTTGTACACAATGTAGAATTACACTGGTCATGTCCTTATATATATGCACATAGGAAAGCAATGTTCAATTCATTCTACCACTTTTCCTATTCCCATTCCCCCTCCCTTCCCTTCATTTCCCTTTGTCTAATCCAAAGTACTTCTATTCTTCCCTATTGCACCCCCCCTTATTGTGAGTTAGCATCTGCATATCAGAGAGAACATTCAGCCTTTGGTTTTTTGAGACTGGCTTATTTCACTTAACATAACAGTCTTCAGTTCCATCCATTTACCAGCAAATGCCATAATTTCATTTCTCTTTGTGGCTGAACAGTATCCCATTGTATGTATGTGTTGAAAGGCACTTAGGCTGGCTCCATAGTTTAGCTATTGAGAATTGAGCTGCTATATACATTGATGTGTCACTGTAGGATGCTGATTTTAAGTCATTTGGGTATAAACAGAGGAGTGGGATAACTGGGTCAAAGGGAGGTTCCATTACAAGTTTTCTGAGGAATCTCCATACTGCTTTCTAGAGTGGCTGTACCAATCTGCAGTTCCACCAGCAATGTATGAATGTATCTTTTTCCCCACATCATCACCAACATTTATTGTTGCCTGTATTCTTGACAGCTGCCATTCTGACTGGAGTGAGATGAAATCTCAATGTAGTTTTAATTTGTACTTCTCTAACTGCTAAAGATGTTGAATGCTTTTTCATATATTTGTTGACTGACTGTATTTCTTCTTCTGTGAAGTGTTTGTTCAGTTCCTTTGCCCATTTATTGATTGGGTTATTATAATTATATTTTTGGTGTTAAATTTTTCGAGTTCTTTATATATCCTGGAGATTAATGCTCTATCTGAGGTACAGGTGGCAAAGATTTTCTCCCATTCTGTAAGCTCTCTTTTCACACTCTTGATTGTTTCCTTTGCTGTGAAGAAGCTTTTTAGTTTGATTCCATCCCATTTATTGATTCTTGATTTTACTTCTTGCACTTTAGTTTTGTTAAGGAAGTCGGTTCCTAAACCGACATAATGTAGATTTGGGCCTGTTTTTTCTTCTCTTAGGTACAGGGTCTCCGGTCTAATTCCTAAGTCCTTGATCCACTTTAAGTTTTGCACAGGGTGAGAGACAGAGGTTTAACTTCATTTTGCAACATATGGATTTCCAATTTTCCTAGCACCATTTGTTGAAGAGTCTATCTTTTCTCTAATGCATGTTTTTGGTACCTTTATCTAGTATGAGATAACTGAATTTATGTTTGTCTCTGTATCTTCTGTTCTGTACCATTGGTGTGCATGACTGTTTTGGTGCCAATACCATGCCATTTTTTGCTACTATAGCTCTGTACTATAATTTAAGGTCTGGTATTGTTGATGCCTCCTGCTTCACTTTTCTTGCTAAGGATTGCTTTGGCTATTCTGAGTCTCTTATTTTTCCAAATAAATTTCATGACTGCTTTTTCTATTTCTATGAAGAATGTTCTTGGAATTTTAATAGTAATTGCATTAAATCTGTATAACACTTTTGGCAGTATGATCATTTTGACAATGTTAATTCTCCTATTCATGAGCATGGAAGATCTTCCCATCTTCTAAGATCTTTTTCAATTTCTTTCAGCACTTTTATTCAACATCGTCCTTGAAATTCTAGCTAGAGCAATTAGACAGAAGAAATTAAAGGGATACAAATAGGAAAAGAAGAGCACAAACTATCCCTATTTGCCAATAACATGATTCTATATTTAGAAGACCCAAAAAAAACTCCACCAGAAAACTTCTAGAACTCATAAATGAATTCAACAAAGTAGCAGGAGATAATAAATTGTGTTCTTATACATTAGTGATGAATCTACTGAAAGAGAAATTAAGAAAACCACCCCATTCACAATAGCCTCAAAGAAATAGAATATTTGGGAATCATTCTTGGGTTTTTTTTTTGTTGTTGTTGTTCTGTTTTTCATGTTAGAGGCTTTCTTCAAGTGTCCAGTAGTACTTAACTACCTGTTCATAGTAAGAATGAAGTATTTAAAAGCTGTTTCAAGTTTTGTCAAATGGCGATTGTCACTGTGGGTTGACCTGGATGAAGTATATCATTTGGAAAGTTTAACTGCTGCAGCTATTGTCTTTTTTTCCTGGCAGGTTAGTTTCCTCAGCTATCCTTCAAACTCCATAGCACAAATTTCCAACCTCCTGCTAAGTAGGAGAGAGACAGTGACTATTTGTACTGGGTGTAGAAGAGAATCTAGGTTTGCAATAGCTTCTTATATAATCCTCCAGTTTGGGGTTTCAACGGCACACCCTACTTCTACAAGCACATGATACTTATAATTACTGATCATTTCTGATTTATTATTTTTGTGTGTGCTGCAGTAGGGAGGGGGAAGGGCTGGAGAACAAACCCAGTGTCTCTCGTGCATTCTAGGCAAGCCCTTTACAACTGAACCACATCCTTAGCCCTTCTTTCTGCATCTTTGACTTACGTTTCTATTTCCTATTCTGTGTAAATAAATTACCAATTGTCCAACTGGTTCCCACTTTTAAAAATACTATTTTTATTGTTTTCTCCCCTGTTTCCTTGTCCTTGGGATTTATTAAGGTCATTTATTGCAGATTCAGAAGTAGGTAGAAGTGAATGTGTGTTCAAGTCATTGTTTAGCCAGAAGCCCTAAGCAAGCAATATCTGAACTCAGAAAGAATATGAATTTATTCACTGTTAATCATCCATTCATTTAATAAGAATGAGCTCCTGCTAGGCACCGTGGCACACACCTGTAATCCCAGCAGCTCTGGAGGCTGAGATAGGAGGATTGTTAAGTTCAAAACCAGCCTCAGCAAAAGTGCGGTGCTAAGCAACTTGGTGAGACCCTGTCTCTAAATAAAATACAAAACAGGGCTGGGGAGGTGGCTCAGTGGTTGAGTGCCCCTGAGTTCAATCCTTGGTATCTAAAAAAAAAGAATGAGTTACTATTGTGTGCCAAATGCCATTTTATGCTCATATACTATATCACTGAAAATGTTGCTGCCCTTATGAATTTTATATTCTATCAGGAAATTATTTGGTATTACTTGTAATTAGATTAGCAAACCTGACAGTCTTTTGTGATTAAAAAAAAAAAAGGATATTACAGAAAGTCAAAATAAAATCATCTGCTAATGTTTTAATCTATCAAAAACTCAATAATTTATCCTAATTAGTACAATGTTAGCACTGTAACTAGAGGAATAAAACTAGCAAAATTATTCTTCTTAATAATGTGCCTATAGGAACAGAACTATTCTTACAGCTAGTCTAAACCACAATTAAATGACAGTAGAAAATATTTTCTATCTTGAGACTTTAGGTCTCTAGACTCTAAAATTTACTACTAAAAAAGTAAGACAGATGACAGCATGATTGCAAAGCACTGAAAAACAGTTGGCCATTATCAAGAGTAATGATCCCTTTTAGTGCAGGTGGAATTAGAATGCTCCTCAAGAAAACACTTGCGATCTATGCAGCATAATCCTTAGCAACAGTTCAACATTAATATTTTGTTATGCTATATATCAGTGGTTCTCAGACACTAGTCTGCAGACAAGTACTGATCCATGACAAAATTTTCACTAGTCCATGGAAAAAAAATGTCAATATAAGGCCATTAAATGACTTTTCTTGTAAAGAACTGTCCTTTATCTTGAGATTATGTCCTTAATATACCTTTGATGTTAAAATGTTCATTTTTGAAATGATAGTGATGATAGATAGTATTGCTTGTTTTTTAATGTCCTTACTTCTCAAAATAAGTTGACAGTTCTATTTTTTACAATATTTTGAATTTTTACTGTTGGAAATCTAGCTTCTCTATACACTATCAAGGAAGAAGTACTAATTGTGATAATTAAGGTGTTTTGTTTACCAAGATACCAGTAGTCATAGTTAAAATATCCTGGGCCCATAATGATAGTCATTGTTAACTTAGAAGAAACCCACAACTATACATTTATGACTACTACTGGCTCTTTAAAATTCAATAATACTTAAGAATTGGAATTAGAGCTCATGAAAAGACAATTAAGAGCTGCCTTAGTATAACTGGTCTAACAAAATAAGCAGCTCTCCTTAGATTTAGGAAAAAATATATTAACAGTATGAAGTTGTTAAAAACAATGCCTGATTAAAACCAGAAAATAGGTTTAATTCAAGTTTTGCCACTAATTACAAGGGCTTATATGACAGTTTATATTTTCTGGGTCTCTATTTCATTGTGAACTGAAATGGTTTGATTAGTAAATCTCTAATATTTTCTTTACCTTAAAAATCTGTTTCAACTCTTTTCTATGAATAAGGGGATGCTTTTGATAATGTTACTCAAAGAATTTAGGTAAGTTATGTTTCTTGGGAGAAGGTTCAATATATTAGAGAAATGGTAGAACCTATTATCCAATTATAGGGTGGGTATGGGAGGTGGTAGAGGGGTCTTGCTCATAATTGAACATCCAAAGAAACTGTTTTTACTAGTCTTTTATTAGAATAGGTGAAGATACTAAGGGAGAGAGAAGTTTGACTGTAGCATACCACCTCCCTCTTCTCCCTCTTCTAAGTCTAACTCCTATAGTACTGGGGACGGGCAAGAGAAATAAGGCAGGTGAAACTCTCCGTACAGCACAAGACATAGAATATCAATGGTAAGGAGATAAAAGGCATTGCTCAGGTTAAATGTGGTTCCATTCAGTGATGTTGGACTACATAATATGTGTGACTTGGTACAAAATGAAAAAAAAAAAAAAAAAAAAAGGAAGGGAAAAAAACTATTAAAACCACAAAAATATAAATTTTTTCCTTTCTTTGAAGTTCCTCCCACCCTTTCTCTCTCAACTTGCGAGAGTGGTTTTTATTTTCTACTTAATGGCATGATTTCTTGAGCAAGGGAAAACAGAGTAAATGCAGACCCTCACAAGTGTCTAGTGGCCTCATCACCCAACTCACCATGAATATGTCCCACCAGCTACCAGGTTTCCCTTCTTCCTTCCAAATGCTAGACTCATGCACCATGTTCTGGTCAGATCAGGGAAGTCAATCTTCCCTTCCCCTGGGACCTCTACTCTAGCCTATGGCAGATGGGCGACTCTGAAGGGATTCCAACTGCTAGGCAGGGATAGGATGCAGAATGACTGTAAACTCATTCTGCCCCTGAAAAGTCACCTGTCTACCATACCAAAGTAATGACAACTTGGAACATGAATAGTTGTTGCCACGCGTCAACCTGAAGTGCTGGAGGGTATGTGCAGCCAACTGAGACCTTCCCTGCCTATACCTACGTCTCTACCAAGAAGTAAAGGTCAACATCAAAACACAGGTCTTTCACCACAAATGTGAGCCAACAACCTGCCAATGGTGGAAGAAAAGGAGCAGAAAGAAAGCCAGGCAGGGTTTAAGACCAAAACTGGGAAGCAACGGAGATAAGAAAATGTCTGAACTAAGGCTACAAGCCTCTGGCACATGCTCCACTGTCCCATCAGACTTAATTTACAAAACATAAAATCATTTTACTCTACTGACAACACCAGAAATGGATCTCACGTGTTCATCCGAGGAACAAGGGGCAGCCTCTCTTTCTTATACTTCTATCATTATAAGGGATTTTCTTGTAGACTCCAATACTGAGCATCATCCCCTTCCAATACAGAGGTAAGAGAAAGCCTCTCTTTTTGAAACCTGCACTATCAAAATATCAGTGACCACAATGTCTTCCCCTCCCCAATAATGTTCTTATATATGTATGGGGAAGAGGAACTCGGATGAATGTGGCAACAGTGCTATGCTATCATATTCCTGTGAACTCAGATCGGCCCTGAACTTCTGAGAACTGGCTGACTGCTTTTTACAATGTAGATGATACTTTCACCTTGTATTTTCTGTTTTAGACCTTGGCCACAATTCTAAAACAAAGAAAACTTCCATACATCTTATTATAAAATGAAGTCAGACACTTGATGGAATTTAGTTCTTAGTTACTTAAGTATTTAAAAATATAAGTTCATTACTTTAGACACCGATAAAAAAGTTGACGGAATCCAGTATCTTGCTCCTAAAAATTAAAAAGCTCAACAAAATTGCACAGATGAATATAATTAAGCAGGCAAAGCTCATTAGATAGAAATATACTAAAATAGCATATACATACATGTGTGTAGAATATATATATATGTATATAGAGAGAGACCTGATTATTTTCTTTTAGCACCTTCAATTCTGCATCCATTTCAGTATTAGCCTGAATTTGTTGCTGAAGTAACTGCTGCATATGTTGAAAAGAAATGATGATGCCCTTTAAAAATACATAAATACATCAATTTTAAATGTGTATGTCTAAACTCATTCTTCATATACATTTTCTAGTTTCTTAACTCATTATCTTTATAATTTCAATACTTAAACTATATTAAACTAATGGCAAATTTTATAATTAAAAATCTAAAACACTTTTTACATAATTTTGAAAAAAAAATACTATCTCCAAGAGTCCCTTAAATAATTGAGTTTTTTATTTTTGTTTTTGTTTTGGGGACCATAATTCTGTGACACTATTGAAAAGTGTGAAGAATTCAAAATAAAATGAACTTTTGTTGACTTGCCCCCTACAAATAGCAAATAGATCTCTAATCTCTATTAAAATGTCAGATGGGCTACATTATAAGATGTTATAATGGACTAGATGTCATGAATCAAATGGAGAAAAAGCAGAAGAAAAAGAAGGAGTTTTCTTTCATGTACCTTTTTTAAAAAACAGGATTATAAATACCAGATTCATATGAGAGATAATGTTCTTAAAAAGCAAGCACTATGTATAGATTCATATGAGAGAATAATGTCCTAAAAAATATGCTTCAATAACTACCTGTTAGGTCACCACTGGTCTGAACAAAGAAAAAACTGATCTTTCAAAAATTGGAGTATGTATGTGACTATTACATCTAACTGAGAGCTTATAATTTGCTACACATTGACCTAAGTAGGCATGATTCCATGTGTTACTTTTTTATTTCCCACACTAGCTGATTTTAAAATATTTACTGATTTCATAAATATCTGATTGCTTACCTGTTTTTCTTCTTGAGTATGGGTAATTTCATCATTAATCTTCTTATTTAATTCCAATTCCTTCAAAAATTTGAATAATTTTAAAGTTATGGTATAAAATTCAAATTGTACGTTCACTTCAGTGCTTAAAAAACTTGAGAATGACATGACCTGTTATTCAGAGTACCCACACTTGTTTGTGGTTGAAACAGTAGCTCTAGTGAACTGATGAAGCTATGAGAATTCAATATAGACTTGTACAAACTTGTAAAGGTTTAAACTACAAAATCTCTCATATCCAAAGCTCTTTGGAGACACTATTGTACTATGAGATTATCCAAAACCAAAGTGGAAATAAAATGGTCACAGCCAATTTTATTGTCCTTGCTAATGGCAAAAATTATCTAATAATTTTTAAAAAAGCAAATTCATAATACCTTGAATTCTTACTATGTATAGCAACTTTGCAAAGAAGAAACTTTTTGTGCTTAATCCTAAAATTCTCATAAATTAAAAATATTAATTTTATAAACTTGAATACATTTAATCATATACCATGTTGAGTCTTTCTTGAAGTTCTTCAAATTTCTGTTCTTTAATTTTTAGACTGATGTTTTCTTCTCCCATCTTATACTGACATGTGACCTTGGATTTTATCAAGTCAGAAGCTACCTTTTTCAGTTCCTTAATGTAAGAAACATCAAACAGAAAATTCAGTATACATATTTCATCAAGGGAAGGTACTTTCCTGACAATGTCAAAGTTCATCTTTAAACCTATAATTATAATTTATATATCAAGATAATATTACCAGCATAGCAAGGTTTGCCTCTTGCAGCTCCCTTACAAGATTAGCCTCGCTGGGAATGCAACATGTGGCTAATAGAAAAAGCAAGGCCAATCACATGGGGATAAAAAGTACAAACTAACCAACCAGAAGAGAGAACATTTTCATTCACTATTTATTCAATAAACATCTTCTGAGATAGCCAGTCATGGTGGCACACATCTGTTATACCAGTGACTTGGGAGGCAAAGGCTGGAGGATCGCAAGTTTGAGGCCAGCCTCAGCAATTTAGTGAGGCCATAAGCAACTTAGGGAGACACTGTCTCAAACTAAAAACTAAAAAGGACTGGAAGTTGTAGTTCAGTGGTAGATTGCCCAATGGCTCAATCCCCAGTACTGAAAAATAAATTTTTCTGAAATAACAAAAATGATAATACATGATTCTCAATTCTCAATTTCATTAGCATCAAGTAAGAAATTAAAATATAAAGTATTACAGAAATGTATAAGAAGCATAAAGAAGGAAATAGTTTAGTTACAGACATTGAGAAAGAATTACCCAGAAAGGTAGTATTTAGTCTTTAAAGATAAATTATCAGAAGGGTAAGGGGAATATATTGGTAACCATTGCTAGACATGTGGCAGGATTCAAATATTGAGAGGACTTTGTATGTCAAGTAAAGAATTTTATTCTAGGGACAATGCGAATTAACCACTGAAGCACTTTGGTTCTGTTCTGTTTCGGTTTTTATTTGTTCTTTTTAGATATATATGACAGTAGAGTGTATCTTGACATATTATACAAACATGGAATATAAGTTATTCTAATTAGTATCCAATTCTTGTGGTTGTACTTGATGTAGAGTTTCACTGGTCGTGTGTTCATCAGATGAACATAGGAAAGTTATGTCATATTCATTCTATTGTCTTTTCTATTCCCATCCCCTCTCCCTACTGAAGGATTTTGAAAAAGAGAATGATAAAACAAGACTTGCTTTTAAAAAAAAATAACTTTGGCAGTGTTGCAGAGGACAGAATTTAGGATTATGAAATAAGTCTTCATTTGTGAACTATTTCAGTCCCATTTAATTTGGCAGATACCAATCACATTAAAATCCTGACAAACTTCTGAGTTAGCATGCAACTGACTGTACTGCTGTTCTGTGTATCTATTAAATAGTCAAGGAGTGATTTTTATAGTCTTGATTACACAGCTTCTGAGCTCCCTTTGTATTCTGGAAGAACTCTGCATTATAAGAGCCCACTGCCAACCAGAGAAGCTAAAATGTCAGATACTTGCTTTATAAGCTTGAGACCAGACTCTGCTAATGAGATGCACAAGTCTTGGATGTTGGATCAGGACCGACTATTACAAAGAACAATGATTATTGCAAATCTGTATGCTGTATGCACTGTATGCAGTGCTAGTAACTTCAAGCTTCCATGGGCAACAATGATGCCTCCCCAAGAGTAGTGCAACCATTATGGTGAGCTGTGATGGTACAAGATGTAGTATACAGTAATCGGCAGTAGAAGCTGGTTTTATGCTGTGGTCTTAGATATACTGCATGATTTCTCTTGTTCCTAATGATTTTTCAAGTCTGAGATGATCAGCATTCTTCCAATAAATTCCTTTGCTAAGTCAGCTTATAATTAAGAATCCTGACAAATATACTTCAAATTTTTTTAAGTTTTGGCTTATGAACTACCTTAAGCAACAAACTCTTGACTCTTTAGTCAAAAATCAAAAGCTGAAACTTTAGGATGGTTAAAGTTACACAACTTTTTTTTTTGTTTATTGTGCTGATTAGTGTTTTCTATTTTTAAAAAATGTGTTATGTTGTTTTCAAAATAACATTTAAAGTTATGGAAATAAGTAATTAGACAGAAAATGACAAATGACTGAGTCCTAAGGAACTCCACTATTCACCTCAAATGGCTGAGCAGTCTGGTTAACCAAGGTAGGAGGAAATCCAAGAGTGTGATATCAAGAAGCTGAAACAGGAGCAATGGAAAACAGGGCTGCCAATACCTCCGAGTTCTACATGTTATAGTTTCAGCCATCAAGAGAAAATTCACCCAATTATATCACATTTCAAAATCCAGAAGAAAGGACTCATTAGTCTTAGCTCACATACCACCTTTGGATATGTGCATTGCATAAAGTGACTGCTAAAAGTAATCATGTGGGTCAAAGGACTCTCTTCTCAGAAGAACAAGAAGACAAATTAATATCCTGACATAATGAGAATAATCAGCATGTACTAAAGTAATGAAATAAAGTCTGGAATGAAGGAGAAGAGGCAGGCTTGAACTGGGCCTTAAAGAATGAATAGTAGATTGAATATCCTCCAATTCACTTTCCTGATTCACTTTCCACCCTTTCTATACACTGCTTTGTGCCCTGTGTGGCTGATCTCGTTGGTACAGGAAACCCCACTGTGCCCTCTGACTCCTTGTTGGATTAAATCTGTAGGAGGCACCAGTGTATCAGCAGGCTCAGAAGAGAAAGAGATTGAGGTACTTTCCCAGCTCCTGCCTTACCTAATCACAATTTGACAATGGTTCTGTCTCTTTACCAAGTCACAGTTTCTCACTCATGGCCTTCTTTAATAACCATAGCTAGTTCTTGCCACATTTCGGCATCTGCTTTATTCCCTTGCCCCTTCAAGACATGGTAATAAATTCCCTACTACTTTTATCCTTGGGTGTTTTACCATCCCTTGTTGGTCTCTCCCTTAACTCTTTCCACAATTATGCAAATAGCTTCTTCATTAAACCTTTCTCAATTACCAATTCAATGTGCCATCTGTTTCTTGCCCAAACCCTGTTCAATATAAACAAAATTGAGAGAAGGCATTTCAAGGGTGGGAGCAAAGGTAGAGGAAAGCAAAAGCAAAAAGGAAGGAAGAACTAAGAATACTAATGGCCACAAAGATTTTGGTTAAAATAGATGGAACACATCTGTCAGGAAGAGCAGGAAACCATGTTGACTATGTAGAATGGGCAAACCACAAAAGCTCTGGAAAGTCAATGAAAGAAGTTTGAGACTTGATCTGGTGGGCAAAGGAGAACTACTCAACCTATCATTCCTTCTACATACACCAGGTACCTACTCTGTATCAGGCACCTATAACTCGCACATTAAACCAGTATCTCAGTGAACTGTCAAAAAGAGTGAATGAAATCTGGAGAAAAGAATACTGGCTAAGAAGCTATTACATTAATTCAGACATGAGATGATGAGTGTCTATACTATTTAAAAATGGGGAATGAGAGATATGAGACATTCTAAAGAAAAATATAATCAACTGAACAAAGGGAATGAAGATAAAAGATTTCAGAGTGTCTAGGTGAAGGTAGACAAAATGAAAAGAGGGAATGAAATATGAAAGACAAATATAAAAATGGAAAATCTGCTTCACTGATAAAGAGATGAAATACCTTTTAAAATTACATTTAAGAGAAAGTATTGTGAGACAGACTCTTAAGAAAGCCAAAAGGCACAAATCATTAAGCCTGAGTCAGAGGCTGTTACTATTCTTTTTTGGGGGGAGTGGGGGCAGTGTGTTTTACTGGGGATTTGACCCAAGGGCACTTTAACACTGAGTCACAACCTCAGTCCTTTTTTATTTTTATATTTTGAGACACTGTCTCACTAAGTTGCTTAGGATCTTGCTAAATTAAATTGCTAAAGCTAGTCTCAAACTTTCAATCCTCCTGCCTCAGCCTCCCAAGTCACTGGAATTGCAGGCACATGCCACCACCACTGCACCTAGCAAGGCTGTTACTAGTCTCAAAAGACATCTTTTATTTATATATATATAGTTTTCAAATTATAAATGGTAGCACCCAAAAATTTCCCCAAAGAATGTTTCAATGTTCCAGTAATGACTTACCTTCACAAGTAGCAAGATGGTTTCTTTTGAAAAGAGAGTTGTATGAATTTTTTGGGGGGAGGGGGTAATTGAATAGTAAAGAATCCAATATGTAATTAACCCCAAAATTAAAATCACAAAAGGAACTAACCTACAGTCAGTTGAAAATATAGAACTGGAGAATCAAGCGTAGTAACATATGTTTATAGTCCCAGCTACTCAGAAGGACGAGGCAGGTGGATCACTTGAGCCTAAGAGTTCAAGATTAGACTGGGTAATAAAGCAAGACCCTATTTCTAAAATTAAGTAAATAGATAAATAATTTTAAAACTTAAAAGAAAAGAAAGGCAGGAAATGTGTATATAAATAAAGTCATCTACATGAAGTAAATGACTGAATTAATGAATATAAACTCAATGAAAGACAGATAATGAGAAAAGAAAAACACAGATCTGAGGGCAGTGTTTTGGAGAAACAGGAGAAAAAGGAATAATGAGAGAGCCAGAGGAATTAATTTGTTAGAGTCCCAGAAGAGCTCTAAATAGATCACTTTTACATAAATGTCATAAAACTAATTATACGTTTTAAACTTCCTTTACTTTTTTTTTTTAAAACCTCATCATTTGTACAAAACACAACATTCTGTAATGAAAAGCAGTGTGAGAATACCATTGGGATGCTTTGGTTAAAAGTATCAGAAAATCTTAACTAACCTACCAAACAGTAAGTAAATTCACTCACATAACATGGTAGCCAAAGTTAGGTAGGTTCTAATGCTTGCTGATTTGGGCACCAAATGTGTGTTACCAAAAACTAATTATCTTAATTTCTCCAGTTTCCACTCATGGGACTCTAGTTCTATGGACCAATACAAAGAGATATTATACTGTGACTGTCTCATTCTGGAACTCTTTCTAAAGAGAAAGAAAAAAGCTTTCCTTGAACCACCTCCTGCTTGCCAGAATTAAATCACATGCTCATTCTTTTTTTTTTTTTTTAATTAATGCATTTTAATTACACAGAATGAGTTTCACTGTGGCATATTAGTACATGCAAATTACATACTTTGACCATCTACATGCTCATTCCTGAACCAAACATTGGCATGAAGAATAAAGTGGTATTAATTGGCTTAGACTGATCATCTGAGGTAGAAAAAGTGTTGTGAAATGATCACCATGTCCACCCTAAGAAGAGTTTTAGCTAACACTGTAAAAGTTTCAGATTGTTTAAAATATTACTGAAAAAAAATAAAATATGACTGATTACAAACATTACACAGAAGAAAGTGAGAATAAGTGAAGGATCTTTTTTACAAGTTGCTTGACAGTGAATAATTCACCTACTCTCTCTGGGTCTCAGTTCCTTCTCCAAAAAAAGATGTTGAATCCAGTTAACAGTTTTCAAAATTGGGCAGTTCCATGGAACTCTTCCAGGGCTGCTTATGAAGCAGCCAACATATAGTAGCCAACATATATAGCTCCAGTTCCTCCAACTCTCCCTTCAAATGCAGCTGCTCTACATTTACTTGCTTCAATCCCGAGCATCTACAGTTTAAACAAAGGGTTCTGCAGTTCAAAGAAAGATGAAAACCATCAGATTAGTTGACCCCTATGGTTCTATGAAATTTAGAGATGATCTGTAGAGGATAAATAGTTTGCAAAGAGCTAGTCATTGTTGAAATACAGTTCAAGCTTAAAGGAGAAAGAGCAACTGATCAGTCAAAGGAATTTCAGTCTTTGCTATTGGAAAAGACATTTAAAAGCAAATGAGAGATTCCAGCCTGTCTTCCCAGCATGGTCACTGCCCCCAGCACATTCATTTGTGATAACCGCAAAGCTGAGGTAGTGAACATTGGTTTAAAAATAAAAAAAAAAGAGTCAATCAATAGTCTAGGGAAAGGTCCTCCTGTAAGCCTGAGCAAGGACCGAATTACAGTAGGAAATACATTGTTTTAGTCAGCTTTTTTGCTGCTGCAACTAAGACCTGACCAGAACAACTGTAGAGGAGGAAAAGTCTATTTAGGGGCTCATGGTTTCACAGATCTCAATCCACAGAAGGCCGACTCCATTTCTCTGGGCTTGTGGGGAGGCCAAACATTGTGGCAGAAGGAAGCAGCCCACGTGGTTTTCAGAAAGCAGAGAGAAAAATTCCACTCTCTGGACACAAAATATATACCCCATAGCCACGCCCCCAATTAACCACTTCCTCCAGCCACACCCCTCCTGCCTCCAGTTACCACTCAGTTAATCCCAGCAGGGATTAATTCACTGATTAGGTTAAAAGTATAACCCAATCATTTCTCCTTGAACCTTGTTGAATTGTCTCACACATGACCTTTTGAGGGGCACCTCACATCATAACTATAACATGCATCTAGAAAGCATCACCTGGAAGGAACAGCTACAATCTCCAATAAGATCACCAGCTGTATTTCTCAGTTGTTACGGAAGCAGGTATCAAAACTGCTTTTACCAGAAAATGGAGGGAGGCAGCTTTCATTATGCCCCAGTGTGAACTGACTCTAATTTGAGTGGGATTGTAGAAGACTAGCGATTGGTTCCTTTCTAAAAAGAATCCTGGCATCAAGAAAGGATATAAGTTTTGCCCACCAGAAGTGGAACAGTTTTCTAAGCATGATGCCAATAATGATCCTCAGATCTGAGGAACAGTTAAATGCTTACAAAATTTTGCTTCGTTGGACTTGTTATGAACCAAATGGAGTAGATATTATAAGTCATGCTACACAAGTTATTTTTGAAATACTGAAGAAACCCTGGTTGCCTCAGAACTGAATACTCACTGCTTGAAATGAAGATTGAATCTGGTGTTTATGTAACACCAAAAAAATTGTTCTTGTTGATGTTATTGATAATGACTTTTGGAGACTCTGGCCATTTGGAACTAGAAGCCAGCAGAAAGAATTTCATTGTAATCTCAAAATAACTCCTGAAAGGCTCCAGATGGTAAAGAAAAACAGTGGGTCACAGAGAGAACAGTGTTGCTCCTGAAATCAGGAAGTCATTGCAGGGTTGAATACTGATGGGTTCAACTTCTGATCTCAGTCACTATGAAAAAATCAAGTCTTGTGGAAATTTTGGAATTCCATATGAACTTCAGGTAGCATCTGCCCATAAGGGAACAGATGAAACTCTGAAGGAGATAACATTCCTACTGCATTTGGGGCAGTGGCAGACAGAAGGAATGGTTTTGGTCCGGTGGTATCTGGTAATACTACCTGTCCAGTTATCAGCTGTCCTTCCCTCACACTAGACTGGGGAGCTCACAAAGTACAGGCATCTCTTCAGCAACCCAGTGGTCTCAGTTATTCAGATACTTTCTCAGATAGCACAGTTTGCTGCTCACATATTTAGATTAAACAGCCATTTGGTATGGGTCAAACTGCAAGCAAGCAATATTAACACATGAATTTCCTTGAAGCAGGCTGATTAAAAAAATCAGAGAATGTGATTTTCTCCCTCTCCTGGTACTGGGGATTAAATCCAGGGGTGCTCTACCACTAAGCTACATTCCTAGCCCTATTTTTTAAGTTAGGGTCTCACTAAGTTATAGAGGCAAGCCTTGAACTTGTGATCCTCCTGCCTCAGCCTCCCAAGCAGCTGGAACTGCAGGCACGCGCCATGGTGCATAACTCAGAGAATATCGTTTATAAGAATGTCATTTCATTTTCTTGAAGGAAAAGCTACAGATTTCTAGTTTACAGAAAAAAGTAAGATGAAAACATGACTTTAAGATAGAGGAAACAACATTTATTAATGAATTAAAAAAAGCAAAAAAGGTTGTTTTAATTGTCTTAAAGGTCTATATGTACAAATAACCCACCTATAGTTATGATGCCTGTCAAAACTGCTTTAATCTTATTTTAAACTTAATTTCATTTGTAACAGTTAGTCCATAAATTTCTATAGCATGTGAATAAAGCTTTCTGAAGAACTCTTCCATGTATTTTACTACCTTATATTTATTACACACATGTATTAAACAGGAAAGGTATGTATTATTATACTCGTATTACAAATGAGAACACAAAGGGAGGAAAAAGAGAAAACACCAGTATGTCCTGAGTGGTACACCTCCTTGAGATGACTATAGTTGAAAGGTTTGGTTTTAAAGAAAAGGTGAAGTGATAAGTTAATGTAAACAGAATAAATGGGAAATATTATGCAGGGAATTCTACATAGGCAAGAACAGACCAATGAACTGAGTGAAGTTAACTGGAATGAAGGACTAGAGATAGCAGATTTGGGCATGTGATGGTACATATCATAGAAAAGGGTCCTCTGAGTACAGAAAGTGGAGAGCTGAATGAAAGGAAGCTCAGTGGCAATGAATTTCAGGTTACGGACAAGCTAGTCTGCACTGCCATCTAGGCATATAAGAAGCAGGCAGTTCAAGAGTATGAGTAGTCAACAATGTCCTCTTTTAATAAATATATGATTTATCATGAATGATGCAGAAGAGGAAAATTATACAGATGAACTGCTTGTCCTGTTATTCTATTATCATAAGTGGAATGGTTAAGATCATAGGCTCTGGAGCCAAATTTGTTTGCATTCCAATCTTGGTTCTATTTTCCTTGTTGTGTAACTTTAGGCAAGTTACTTAATACTGCTTCAAGTTCCTTATCTGTAAAATGCAGATAATAAAATTTTTAAAGTCCCTGGCATGTAATAATCCATGCAAGAAGTATTTCCTAAGCATCTACTATGTGCTAGACACTGTCACCTATTTACCAGGCTGAGTATAAGGGACTCTCTGATTGTTATAACTTCGGTGTGATGAAGAATTTTTCCTACTTGTAAAATAAAGTACTATGAAGTTTTAATAAATGTCATGAATGATTAAGTATTATTTTATTTAAGGAATTAAGATTCATTTTCTCATGGTTAGTAAGAGTTTTCTTTCTTTTTTAACATATATATATATATACTTTTAGTTGTAGTTGGACGTAATACCTTTATTTATTTTATGGTACTGAACCCAGGGCCTCATACATGCTAGGCAAGCATACTACCACTGAGCCATAATCCCAGCCCCATAAGAGTTTTCTTGAATAAGTTCCTCAGAGAAAGGTACAAAACGGATGGTGGACATGATCAATACAGTATGTATACTTATGTGAAAATGTCACAGTGAAACCCATTAATTTGCACAATTAATGCATGTAAACAAAAAAGTACTATACTTTATACTAGTTTATATTCCATAGCACCTTAATAGATTCAGAAATCTAACAGGAACTGAAAGTTAGAATGGATATAAACAGAAAAGAAAAATGAACATATGAAGAAAAATATGACTGACTTTTATCTAAAATAGAATTTGATGAAATCGAAGATTTGATTCACCAGGATAAAGTAAATGGCAATAAAAATGCTTGGTTAATGTCTGCCAAACAGACTATTAATGGCACAACAGTTCAGTCAATTTGCAAGATTTCCTTAAGAAAGTGGTAGACTTAAATGTAATGCTGAGGCTCAATTACTGACTGAATCAGTTAGCGTCATTCCATTCAAGGTAACAACCACAGCACTTTAGACCACCATGTTACACAGAGATACTCCTGGTTTAACTGTGAACAAACCACTGCAGTTTTATTACCAATACTAGAAAAACAAAGTTTACCACATGGTGAGTAATTAGCATTATGTTAACTTTAAAAGAACAACACATTTTATGGCTGAAAAATAACCTTGACTATTGTAACCACCATTCCTAAACTGTGAGTTTAAAATAGGTTATTTCTGCATTCTAAGTTCAGAGTCAAGAATATGCTAAACAACAATTATAAAAATAAGACAAATCATTATTCCAGGCCAAATGGTTTTTGACTTAACTTATTGAACAATTTATTGATTTACCATTTCCACCACAGGTAAATATTTTAAAACATGAGATGACTGTTTAAATGACTATGAATACTGAAAGATCAAAAACTAAATCTAGTTGTTTTGGTAATTAATTTCTTTAAAATTTATGAAATTAATTCAAAGGTAAAATACCTGAGAGAGGGTCATAAAGTTTTAATCTCACTCAGATTTACATGCTTAACTAATATTGTTATGCAGTATTTAGTAAAATACTATCAGAGTAATAAAAAAAAAACTCTTATGCTCAACTGATTTTATTTTTAGAAAAAGACACCAATGAGGGCTCAGTGGTTAGAGCACTTGCCTAGCACATGTGAGGCACTGGGTTTGATCCTCAGCACCACATGAAAATAAGTAAATAAAGGTATGGTGTCCATCTACAACAAAAAATATTTTTTAAAAAAAGACACCAATGATATGGACTTTAATATGATATATACTTTTCTTTACATAATATTGTTTCTAAATCTTGCTTTCAATGCTTTTTATGTACTAAGATAACTTTTAAAGGAAACCTGGCAATTATTTTTGAATCTTGATTATTTTATTAGGTTTTCCCAAAGCAAGATACACCTATATGAAGAAGCAAACATTCAAATAGTTTAGAAAGTAAATTATTAGATGACTTAGTTTGTACTAGTGATCTATTCAAAGTTTACTCCTAAGACACAATGTCCTATTAATAAGACATAAATGGCTAAAACTTATATTCACTTATATAGCTTATAATTCTTAAATAAATCAAGGAAGACTGGTTTTTCAAATTTTTTTTCTTCTTCAATGTTACAAAATGCAGCAAAGTTCTATGCTTTTCTACCTTTTTCAAATAACTGAAAATATGAAGCTATAGGAATCAGTTATCTTGTAGGAGATCCTAAAATGCATCAATTCCTATTAAAATAATTGTTTTGAAATAGCAGGAAGATTTAGAAATGAGTTAGGGATAGAAAACCAGTGTATAGCTGGTAAAAGTAAAAAGTATTAATTTCTTCCATCTTTCTCTTTCTCTTATACATTAATTAATCTTAAGAGGATAATAAATTAAAATCAAAGACCTCCATGAAATGATTTTCCACTGAAAAATATGTTTTTGATTTTACAGCCTTTATAAGCTTCTAAATATCCTGAACTTTTAGTACACTGTCTGTTTTCTAACCATTTTATTCAAAGCTATTAGTACAGCAAATAAACAGCACATGCTTTGATCTCATTAAATTACAACTTATAGTTCCTAGAGTCATAAATACTGTGCAGTTTTCTCCTTCACCCCTCCTTTTCTGGCATGAGGTAGTCTGTTTAATATCACTATCTCCTTGAGTGCTCTGACATTTACTCAGACAAACAGCAGAGGTTATGAATGTTCCTCATAGATAATATCGGGAATTCTTCATGATTGCCATAATGGTGAACCCAGCATTCAGAACTGCAATACCTAGCTTTATCTAACAACTAAGTTTGATCTGTTTAACTGCTCCACAAAAAAAGGAATTCCATCTTATCACAAACCAATAACTTAACTGTTCTGGACAAAATCATAGAAGAGTTTAAAAGAAAAATGAAAATTATCTTTGAGAAATTAATGATTAGAAGTTTTAAAGGAGTGATATAACCAATGTTACTAGACTTGATTACCTTCTGAAAGAGTAAAAAAATAAAAGTCCTAAGATTAAAAATCAAAGCTACATAAAATATAAAAATGTATCTAGAATGTCTGAAATATTAAAAATCAGTCCTTCAAATACATTTTATATTGCTCACCCTTGCAGACTTTGAAGTCTCAAAGGTAATGAAATTCTCTTACTTTGCCCTTTCATATAGTCTCTTCCAAGAACAAGTAGGCTGCAATGGACACCGACAGTAATGCTTTCTTAAAATAACTGAGGCCGCCACTGCATAACCTATTACCACATTTAGGTGACCCTGGTCAAGGTCCCATGGCCTGGGAAAAAGAAGCAAGGGTTCTCATGAGCAATACAATTCCACTCATGCATAGAAAGAGACATTCTTCACCCTCTTAAATAAATCCACCAAGGGTATCTCTCCCTGGATTTAGAGGAGCCTCGTCTAATCTACAGGTCAGAATCTTAAACTATATATTAGAAATAGAATAGTCTATTTTGTTATGAAACATTTGTTTCTATTTGAAGCAAAAAATATATAATACAGTACAGAAATGTGTGATATACAATCTTTTTAGTAATACAGAAACTAACAATAAAGGTAAATGAATATTTTAATATAATTACCAAATATGAGTATTATTTAATACTTAAGTCATTGACAAACATATTAAATAAAAAAATTAACCTAAGAGATGTTACTGAAAATGTACTTATGACTACTGAACTAACATATGGTTATTTATATTTACATTTGAAGTTTATATTGATAAAAATGAATGGTACTTTTTAATTGACAAATTTTAAAACTATAGCTTTTCCTCTTTATGTTAAAAAGAGTTATCTTTAATATTCAGGGATAAAATAAATATTTTATACACATACATAAGATATAAGACTTTTTAGGAAATAGAAACATATAATTATTCATCATCCATCTGAATGTCTTCTACTGAGCAACACTGATGCTCCTACTTTCTGATCCCTCAGGTATAGGAATAGAGTCCAGGGAACATATAGCAAATTTACTGGCAGTGATAAGATCAAAGACTTCCATATAACTATATGTTGTAATGTTATAAATATTAATAGTCTTTTAACTAATGCACTGAAGTACAAGTCATTCATCTGGTAGCTCAAACACTCTTCAAAACATATGCCTATGTCTCTAGATCCTTAATAATATTTTAATTTCAGTAAAACTGTATTTAAAGATAGAGAGACTTCCAGTTTCTAAATGGGCATGTAAGGAGCTTAGAAGTCACCACTCTATCCTAACAAGTAAAGAGCTGAGAAAACTGAAAAGTCAACAACTCTCCTTAGATTTGTCATAAAAAAATAAGAGAGATAAACAGGAAAATACAGATAATCACAACTTAACCTCCACAAGAACCAGTGCCAGGGTAGAAAGACCTAATAGGTAATTGTCGAATTGCTAGAGGCTCAGTGTAACTGTCAAATTGCTAGAGGCTCAGTGCGGGCAACTCTGAGTTGAAAACTCCTAGTGCACCCCATCACAAGGATGTGGGGGTTACATCTGTGGGTTTTACTTCCAGAAACTCTACCAGATCTCACAATGAACACTGGTGAAAAATCTCCTTGTGCTTTAAGCTGGGAGAGGGAAAGAAGATCCATTTGAAACATATCAAAGCATATTCTTCTTAACAAGGGCTGACTTCCAAAGAAACCATCTTATTTAAAAAAAAAATACACCACGCTGGCTAAGGGTTATAACAGAGCCTAAACTACCTGGAGAAGACTCTAACTCCAGCCCCATCCAGTCATTATATCCCTACTGAAAAACACTGTGAAGTTTTCAGTATAGTGGCACAGATTCACCAAAAGACAGAAATAATAATAAAACAACAAAATGCTTCCCTTCCCCTGACACCTTACCACTCTATTACTAGAGGTCTAATTACCATAGTTCCTATATCCACTCTATCATGTTCACCTTTCAACAAAAAATTTATAAGGTATATTAAGAGGCAAAGAACAAAATTTGAAATGGCTAAACAAGCATCTGAATGAGAGTCAGATATGATAGGAATTCTGGAATTATCAGGCCAGGAGTTTTTAAAATTATGGTTAATATGATGAGGGTTTTAATGAAAAGTAGATAATATGTAAGAACAGATCAATAAAATAAGTGGAAGGCTGGGAATTCTAAGAAAAAGTCAAAATGAAATGCTAGAGATCAAAACCACCATGAAGAATGCTTCTCATGGGCTAATTAATAGATTGCACATGGCGGAGGAAAGCATCTCTAAGCTAGAAAATATGACAACAAAAATTCTCAAAACTAAGAAAGGAAAAAAAATATTTAAAAAGAACAATTCCTTGAACATAATACCAAGAATAGTATGACTGTGTAACATATATATATAATGGGAATACCAGAAGGAGGAGGACAGAAAGGAACAAAAGCAATAATGACTAAGGATTTTCCAAAATTAATGTCAGATTCCAAACTACAGATCTAGGAAGCTCAGAGAACATGAAGCAGGATAAATGCAAAAAAAAAAAAAAAAAAAAAAAAAAAAATCTAGGTACCTTGTACAGTACTATATCTCTCATGAACACTGAAGCAAAGATCATCAATAAGATATCAGGAAGTTGGAAGTTGAACTGAAAAATTATAAAAAGAATTATACATGAGAAAGTAGCAGAATTTATTCCACATATGCATGCAAGGCTGGTTCAAAAAAAATTTTAAAAATCAGTTAATGCAATCCATTACATCAGCAAGCTAAAGAAGAAAAATCATGTGATCATGTCAACAAATGTAGAAAAAGCATTTGATGAAATATAAAATCTGCCAATAATTTTTAAAAATCTCTACAAACTAGAAATAAAGGGAAACTTCCTATAACTTGATAGAAAACATCCACAAAACCTCACAGCTAACATCATACGTAATAATGAGACACTAGAAGCTTTCCCACTAAGATCAGAAACAAGGGTATGATATTACCTCTCACTATGACTTTTTTTAATGTTATACTGGAAATCCAAACTAATGCAAAGGAAAGGGGAAAAAAGGATACACAGATTGAGGAAGAAAAAACAAAACTATGTGTTTGTTCATAGATGGCATGATCAGCTATGCAGAAAATCTAAAAATAACTCCCCAAATCCTGGAACTAAAAAGCAATTGGAACAAGGTTGCAGGATACAAGGCTGATACAAAAAAATCAATTGTTTGCCTATAAACAGCAATGAACAAGTTGACAAAATACTTAGGTATAATCTAGCAAAATATGTGCAGGATCTAGAAAAGAAAAACCACTAAACTCTAATGTAAGACATCAAAGAACTTTGATAGAACCAAATAAAGACAGTCTATGTTCCTGGATAGGAAGCCAGGATGTCAGTTTTTCCCAACCTGGCCTGTAGATTCAATGTAATCTCAACCAAAATACTAGGAAGATATTTTGCAGATATCAACATACTGGTTCTAAAGTTTATATGAAAAGCCAGGCATGGTAGTGCATGACTGTAATCCCTGGGGCTCAGGAGGCCAAAAGCAAGAGGATCACAAGTTCAAAGTCAGCCTCAACAACTTAGAGAAACCCTAAGCAACTTAGAAAGACCCTGTCTCAAAATAAAAAATAAAAAGGGCTAGGGACTGGTTCAGTGATTAAGTGCTCATGGGTTCAATCCCTGGTATCAAAAATTTTTTAAGTAAAAAATAAATAAAATTTATGTGAAGAGGCAAAAAATACAGAATAGCCAACTCAATATTGTAAGAGAAGAACAAAGTTAGACAGTTGATATCTATCTGACTTCAAGACTTACTATGAAGCTATAGTAACTAAGACAGTGTGGTATTGGTAGAGAGAGAGAGGGTTTGTGGGGGAGAAAAGAGGAATGGGGGAGAGGAGGGAAGAAGAGGAGGAGAGGAGAGGGAAAGGAAGAAAGAGGGAGATAGAGAGAGGATAAAGAAAAGAAAAAAACATCCCCCACAAACAAAAACAGATAAACAGATCAATGAAATAGGGTAGAGTCCAGAAATAGACCCAAATAAATATAAAGTCAATTGTATTTGACAAAAAAGCAAAGACAATGCAATGGAGCAGATGGTACTGGGATAACTGGACATCAATATGGAAACAAACAAATAAACAAACAAAACTCTAAACATCCTTAACAATACTTTACTCAAAATGGATCACAAACCACAACTTATTTTTCAAAACTAAAAAATCTCCTAGTTGATAACTTTAAGAAAAAACCTAGATGACCTTGGGTATGGTTTAGATGCACCACTAAAGTAATGATCCATGATAAAATAAATTGAACTTCATTAAAATTTAAAAACTTTTGCTCTTCAAAAGTCACTGTTGAAAGAATGAAAAGGCAAGTCACAGACTAAAAGAAAATATCTGCAGAAGGCACATTAATAAATGACTGCTATCCAAAATTACAAAGAACTTTAAAACTCAACACAAGAACACAATCCAATTCTAAAAAATGAGTCAATGCAGAAGAATGAAACTAAACCCCTACTTCTCATCCTATACAAAAATCAACTCTAATGGATCAAAGAAATAAATGAATGTCTAAAATTATGAAGCCATCTAAAGAAACATAGGGTAAACATTTTAAGACTTCAGTAATCACAATGAGTTTTTGGGTAAGATCCCCAAAGAACAAGCAACAAAAGCACCATCAAAAAAAAAAAAAAAAAAAAAAAAAAAGAAGCAACAAAAGCAAAAATAGAGAAAATAGAGAAATGAAATTGTATCACACTAAGAAGCTTCTCCACAGCAAAGGAACCAATCAACAGATTGACAAGACTGTCTTTAGAATGGTTGGAAATATCTACAAACTATATCTGACAAGGGATTAATATCTAGAATTACTAAATAACACAAAAACTCAAGAACAAAAACATCAACTAATTCAGTTTTTAAATGGACAAATGATCTAAATAGACATTTCTCAAAAGAAGATATACAAATGGTCAAAAAGCATATAAAAAATGCTCAATATCATTACCTATCAGGGAAGTGTAAATCAAAACCACACTGAGGTATAATCAAAAATACAAAAAATAACAAATGCAAGTGTCAATGTAGAGGAAGGGGAAATTCACATTCTATTAATAAGAATATAAATTAGTATAGCCATTCTGAAAAATAGTATGGAGATTTTTTTTTTTTTTTTTTTTTTTTTTTGGTACCAGGGATTGAACTCAGGGACACTCAAACACTGAGCCATGTCCCCAGCCCTATTTTGTATTTTATTTAGAGACAGGGTCTCACTGAGTTTCTTAGTGCCTCACTTTTGCTGAGGCTGGCTTTGAACTCAAGACCTCCTACCTCAGCTGCTGGGATTATAGGAGCGAGCCACTGTGCCTGGCATATGGAAATTTCTTTAAAAACTAAATACAGAACTACAATATGATTCAGCTATCTTCAACTACTGAGAATATATCCAAAGGAAATGAAATTAGTATATCAAAGAGATACCTGAACTCCCATGTTCATTGAAGCACTATTCATAATATCCAAGATATAAAGTAAATGAAGCTATACACTGATGGATAAATGGGCAAAGCAAATGCTATATATACAGACAATGGAATATTATCCAGCCATAAAAAAGAATGAATTTCTGTCATTTGTGGCAATGTGGATGGAAATAAAAGATATTATGTTAAGGGAAACAAGCTAGAGAGTAAGAGAGAAAAACTGCATGTTTTCACTCGTATAGAATCAAGAAATGTTGATTCATAGAAGTAGAGTACAATAGTGTGGTCCCTACAGGTAGGGAAAGTAAGGAGGAAGGGAAAGAGAGGAAGATTGGATGACAGGTACCAAATATAGTTTCATGGCAAGAGTAAGTTCTAGTGCTCTCCAGCACAGTAGGGTGACTACAGTTCACAGCAATATATTATATATTTATAAAGAACTAGAAGGGAGGAGTTTGAAGGTTCCCAACACAGAAATGACAAATGTCTAAGGAGACTGAAATGCTGATTACCTTGACTGAATCACCATACATTGAATACATTTATCAAATTATCACATATCTCATAAATATCTTCAGCTATTATATGACCATTAAAATCACTTAAAATGGGCCCAGACATCCCTCCAAAGAAGATATACGATGGCAAGTAAGCACATGAAAAGATGTTAAACATCATATGTCATTAGGGAACTGCAAATCAACAAGATACCAATTAGATATGACCAAAATTAGATACATATCAATTAGAATGACCAAAATCCAAGCTGACTGACATCAAATACTGGTGAAAATGTGACAGCGAGGGAGGTTGTGCATTTATGGAGAAAGGGGTAAATTGGAACTTGGTGCCTGCTATTCAATTATGCTATGAACCCAAAACTGCTTAAAAACTAAATTCATTAACTTGAATATATTAAATAAAAATAGTGAAAGAAGACATAAATGTTTGGGGGATTTTTTCTTTCCTTTTATCTTTCAAAAGCAGAATCCTTTACCTAAAGCATTTACTTTGAAAAAATTAGTGCTCAAAACAGTCCACATGCAGAAAAAAAGAGCAGAGTAGTCTAACCCAAATTAGTAGAAATAATTGTTCTTCAAAATTTATGATGGATCTGGATAGCACCATTCATACTTTTTTATTCCTTAAACTCAAAAATATATTTTTGAAAACTAGCCAGTTTTAGGTGCAATCTTTCACCATGAAGCAGAATTTTCTCTGTATTGAATCAATTAGTCTATATAGAATTCATAATTTTGGCCTCACTAATGATATGCCCTAACCAAGCATACAGTCACAATCCCACCTAGAAACAGAAGACACATCTGAATTAGGGCATTCTGAAGATGGTTTATTTGCAAATGTGTGGACAGGATATAAAAGAATCACAGGATTGTGACTGTCCATCCTTGCACCATCAGTGGAGCTGCCAGCATCCTTAGAAAAGAATAAGGAGGTAACTAGAACTCAAAAAGGGAATAATGTGTAAATAGGCTAATTCAACAGAAGTAGTGATCTGGTGAGGGACATGGCCATTCTCAAGTGACCACAGAGAGAGGGATCAGAGGGTATAAACATCCTGATTTATCTCTTTCCTTCCTCCCATCTTCTACCCAGGTTCCACTGACCCTGCTCAACAGGAAGCCAGAGGATTTGGAAGCCCACAAATGCAATTCATATAGATAAGATTTCCAGACATAATTTTGGATCTGGAGGAAAAAACAGAAGACATTTTGCACACCAATAAGTAATTGCAAATTAAGTGTATTTTAAATGGCACTCAATAATGTTATTTAAAAAAAAAACATTTTCAGTTGTTCCTGTTCAGATCAGTAAGGATAGGTGTCTAATTCTCTCAGGGGTAGGAAAGCAGTCTTAAAATGAGTTGAAGTGGTATATTTCAGATGGGGCTTTGAAGAGAATAGGGAGAGGAAATTAGAGGTCATTCTCTACAGAAAGAAGGCCTAACCTATTTCTTCAACTCTCCCTTTGTATCAGTTGGAATATTTTTATTTGCAAACAATGAAAAACAACTGTCCCTAACCAAGCTAGTTTAAATACTAATGGGGACTGTTGGCTCACATAACTGAAAAGTTCAGAGATAGGAAAAGATGCAGGAATTCAACAATGTAGAACAGGTATCTTTATGTAACACTAACTGGCCTTCCACATTAAGTTTCTGTTTTTGGCATCTCTCATGTTTGTAGGATGATTGGTAATCACTATGGGGATTACATTTTTCTTGTTTTCTAATCAGTAACTAAGGTCATTTGTCTATTCCTGAACCAATGATTGTGGCCAGAGGAAAAATACGTTTACGGCCTTCTGCCAATTTGGAGCTCAGCTCTAAAGCTCAAGGCATCAAAACAAAAAATTTGGACATTAGGAAGAAGAAAAGGGGATATTGGTGTTCAAAGAGCAACCCAACAAATGTTCAATGGACCCTTTAACTCACGATGCTCCAGCCATAACAGATTTCTAGTTCTTCAAATGTGTTAAACTCTTTCCTGTCTCAAGGCTTTTGAACATGTTGTTCTCCTTGCCTGAAACATTAATCCTTTCTCTCCTCTACTCGTTTACCTCCAATCCAGTAAAGTTGCCAGTTATGTCATCCCATTCTGACTTTTTCTTCAGATTACTTATGAGTTTGAAGTTATGTGATCTGTATATTTACTTGTTTTATGTCTAACTCCCCCACTGAACTGTATAAAAGTAGGAACATATTTTATTTTCTTTATAGTTGGGTTCTTCGTGCCACATAGTACCTGGCAAATAGAAATCACTAAATAAATACTAAACGAATGCATGCATGGTGCTAATGAAGTTGACATACAGTAAATGCTTACTGTCTATTCATTTCATCATAAAAATTCAAGTCACTGATTCTAAGTCAAAGAATATTTTGAATGGATTGGAAGTAATCACTTATTAAATGTACTAGAACGATAACTCAAAATTTATGAATCATATTTATCCTTCTATCAAAAATCTACCCAACTATTTTCTAATAATATTCCGTAAGAATAATTATTTTAGACTATAATTAATTAATTTATACTTACTGAGGATTGAAGCCAGGGGCACTCTACCACTGGGTTACATCCCCAGGCCTTGTTAGTTTTTATTTTGAGATAGATCTTACTAAGTTGCTTAGGACTTCACTAAATTGCTGAGGCTGGCCTTGAACTTGAGATTCTCCTGCCTCAGTCTCCAAGTCACTGGGATCACAGGTGTGCACCACTGTACCCACCTAGACTATGACTTTTTACTCAATAGTATAAAACTACATCAATCATACCTTCTTCAAATTGCATATTTCAGATTCTTGTTTTTTATTTGAAGTTGAAAGTCTTTTGTTTAATTTTATTGCTTCTTGTACTGTAATATGAAAGACATTAGGAAAATATTATATTCATCATATATTTCAAAGAAAATACCAAGAACACAGGAAAACAGTTCCAATGCGATTTATATAATTATTATTTAATTTAATATTAATTAAGCTGCCATTTACTATTACTAGTATCAAGTAAATCAATTTATTCATGATAAAAATCTATTTAAATATTCCTTATTGAACATGTAAGTTTAAAAAAATAGCACCTACCATTTTGTTCTAACTTTACATGATTCTCTTTTACCAATCCAAATTGATTTGTTATTGTAGCATAGTATTTCTCAATTTCATTCAGTTGTTTATGATAATCACCTTTAGCCAAAAGATATAACTGGACCTTTTGTTCCTATTTTAAAGAGTAATGGTAAAAGTTATACATATAACACACACACACACACACACACACACACACACACACACACACCAAAAAAAAATATATGTAGTGGTAAACAACTCTTAATAATATACCAAAAACAAATGTTATGAAAAAGTATACCATATGCTGAGTATACCATAGAAAGGAAATGGTTAGTTAGCACATATTTCTAGATCTATGTAAAACTAAAAGAAACTTTCCTTTCCCCTGGAACAAATATAGTCACTTTCATTTTATATTTCTTTTGTTTACGATGTCTTTTTCTTTTTTTTTTCAACATCAACTTACTTTTATTCATAAAAAGTTAATCAGTCTAGCAGTAAATAACATGAGGAGAGGTTAAAGCAATAGTCTTGGTACTTAGGAAATCATTTTTTCCTTTCTCTAAATCACATGAATAATCAGGCCCTAACCAGAGTATGGTTTTGATTCTCTGTCCCTTCATTTGCAAGCATAATTTTGGGGTGCAACTTAGGTAATTTTTCTGAGATTTATTTTAATGACTGTAGCACCTTCTCACTACATTAAAAATGGAATGGTAAAGACTATTTCTGTTCTAGAAAGGCAATATAGTTCATTAGAAAATCTACTTAAACTACAGACATAATTGGTTTAAAAAATGACTGGATCCTACTTATTATAATAAGGGTCTCCACTGCTTTCAATTAAAAGAACTACCTTTTCCTTTTTCTCTTTTCACATTTTTTATTGGTGCATTACAGTTGTAAATAATGATGGGATTTGCTGTTACACATTCATACATACACATGATGTAACAATATAATTTGGTCAATCTCACTCCCCAGCACTTCCCCACGTGGCCCTCCACCCCAGTCCCTTTCCTACTGATATCCCTTTGATTTAATGAAATTCCTGCCCACCCCTGCCACTTTTCTTTTGAAAAGTGAAAACATATGAGAGAAAACATATGACCCTTGATCTTCTGATTTTGGCTTATTTTGCTTAACGTAAAGGTCTGTTGTTCCATCCATTTTTCTTACAAATGACACAATTTCATCTATCTTTATGGCTGAATAAAACTCCATTGTGTATATATATCACATTTTCTTTATTCATTCATCTATTGATAGACACCTAGCCTGGTTCCATAGTTTGGCTATTGTAAACTGTTACTACTATAAACACGGGTATGCATGTATCACTATAGTATGATGACTTTAATTCTTTAGGCTAAATACCAAGGAGTGATATAGCTGGGTTATAAGGTGGTTCCATGCCTAGTCTGTTGAGGATCCTCTATACTGATTTCTATAGTGGTTGTACTAGTTTACAATACTACCAACAGTAAAATAGTGTTCCTTTTTCTCCACATTCTCTTCAGCCTTTACTATTTTTGTATTCTTAATGACTGCCATGAAAAGAACTATTTTTACTACACTTATATGAATATGACTTTAACATTTTTAAAAAATAAATATGTAAATAGAATCAATAACACTTTTAAAAGGTTTTTTTTTTTTATTTTGACATCAGAATCATTAATTGGCTTAAAAAGTGTTTCAGCTTCTATGACAACCAGTGCTAAACAAAATAAAACAAAACAAAAAACAACAGTAGAGTCCTACCAATGGGCACTCAATATATTTGTTTTCTGAATGAATTGTCCTATAGTGTTCCAACAATGGAAATTAGATTTCAGTGGACTAGTACTAATTTCCTTTACCTAACAGTACCATAATTTACTTTATTGAAATAGTTCTTCCTCATTACAGTTTCAGAGGACTAAAATTCAGGAGTTCTATACTCTTCTGTAGTCAAGGGAAGACCACATTATCCAAAATAAACCAATTTATTTCTACCTTCCTGGAATTTGAATCTTGAACAAAAAGAGATAAAAACTAAAGAAGTTCAGTGGTGATCCTATCCAAACTAAGACCTTTGTTGTGGGTTCTTATATATTGCTTCACAAACCGGAATTAACTGTAATTCCTGTTTATTCCCAAACCCATTTGCTACTCTCTGATTGACTGTGAATGCCTCCACTAAATTTTCATTTGTCTAAGTTAACCAGAGTCCCTTATTCCTACTTAAAACTAAAGTATAGGCAGTGTGGCACAGTGGTCAAAAGCTAGTCTGCCTATGTTTGTGACTTAGTCAATGTGATCTTGAGCAAATTATCCACCCTGTTTTTAGAATAGAGATTGAAATAGTGTTTCATTCATAAGATTGCTTTGAAGATAAAGTAAATTTATATAATGCACAAGGAACAGACCCCACAATATAATATAATGATGGTATTATTCCTTAACTGATAAAAGTATCAATAGTTTTAATTAATTTAGAAGAACTGCCTTCTTATATTAATATGGAACACATATTACCATTTAAGTTATATTTAACTATATTATCTTTGCAAGTGTGATGGTAGTCTTAATTTTTTTCATGCTTTTAACAACTTTAAGCAAAGTAATAACACAACTAGTAATAATGATGATATGTCAATTGAAATTTTTTCACACACTTCTGTGGGCTTTTCAAAGTCCTTTCAGTTATCTGAATTGATTGTGTGACAGTTACAAATGGAAACAAGTTGACAGATATACTTAACCCTAGCGATCTTATATCTATTTTCGCAGCTACTATTATCAATAACTAAACAATCAAATATTCATTGTCTCTAAAACATCATTTAATTCTTGATCTATAGAATTATATTAACTCTCAGCAGATGTATAGAAGCAGGTGATTTCAGTGAAAACTAGTGGAATGGCATTTTTGAAATTCAAATCAATATTTATATAGCTTTTAAGAGAACACTGTCTACTACATACTAATGTATAATCCCAAAAAACCTTCTTAACCTTTCAGCTGAAAAGTAGTATAGAAAATCAATGTGCAAAGGTTAACAACCCTGTAATGAAAAATGCTGTAAAGATCAAAGAGATTGCAGAGGTATTCCCTATTCACAGAGCTCTGCACATATTAATTCCTGATATACTTTAACATCCTTTCCTTGAAGTCAAAGTTGAATTTAACAAAATGCAGTTTCATTTATCTGCATTATATAATTCTGTTTTTCAAACACATTAGCCTATTCAATGACCATGATAAATATTTAAGACTTCCAAATCACACAGTTGCCTATTAACTCAAATAAGCCTGAATCTAGCTGGCTGTCCTGATTTAGTTTTGATAATGCTACAAAGAAGTCAGTTGTCAAGTTAGACACTAACTGTGTGACTACCACAGGTCTGAAAACCTAAGAACATTTCAAAGAATAACAAAGTAATGGTACTCATATTAACAAAACTTTAAAATTACATACTATGATAGTGAAGAAAAAATTTTTGAGATGACTAATAGTTAAGTACATATTGTTTTTGTTCTTTTTACCTCTTAAATTGATTTAAACTATTTTTATTTTACAATTTTATTACTAAATATGATATTTTCTACTTTCCAGAAGAAAATAACATCAGATACACTGTTTAATTTATTTACTTACTTACTTATTTACTTTTAGACTGCATTTTGATTCATTGTACACAAATGGGATAAATGTTGTTTCTCTGCTTGTA
Organism: Sciurus vulgaris; assembly: GCF_902686455.1. Taxonomy (NCBI): domain Eukaryota; kingdom Metazoa; phylum Chordata; class Mammalia; order Rodentia; family Sciuridae; genus Sciurus; species Sciurus vulgaris. Next base: position 39,810,976 of record NC_136472.1, on the reverse strand, counting down.
CATGAAGTAAAGGCATACCATTTGTGTAATCATACATTTACATAGGGTAATGGTGTTTGATTCATTGTGTTATTTTTTCTTTCCCCTCCACCCCTCCCAACCCTCTTATCCCTCTATACAGTCCCTCCAACCTCCATTCTTGCCCCCCTCCCACCCCCCATTATGTGTCATCGTCCGCTTATCAGCGAGACCATTTGTCCTTTGGTTTTTTTGAGATTGGCTTATCTCACTTAGCATGATATTCTCCAACTTTATCCATTTGCCCGCAAATGCCATAATTATTCTTTATGGCAGAGTAATAGTCCATTGTGTGTGTGTGTGTGTATGTATGTATGTATGTATGTATATATATATATATATATATATATATATATATATATATATATATATATATATATCTATCTCACAGTTTCTTTATCCATTCATCAATTTAAGGGCATCTAGGTTGGTTCCACAATCTGGTTATTGTAAATTGAGCAGCTATGAACATTGATGTGGCTGCATTACTGTAGTACGCTGATTTTAAGTCCTTTGGGTATAGGCCGAGGAGTGGGATAGCTGGGTCAAATGGTGGTTCCATTCCAAGCTTTCTGAGGAATCTCCATACTGCTTTCCAGAGTGGCTGCACTAATTTGCAATCTCACCAGCAATGTATGAGAGTACCTTTTTCCCCACATCCTCATCAACACCTATTGTTTCTAGTATTCTTGATAATCGCCATTCTAATTGGGGTGAGATGGAACCTTAGGACAGTTTTGATTCGCATTTATTACTAAAGATGTTGAACATTTTTCATATATCTGTTATATCTATTGACTGCTTGCAGATCTTCTTCTGTGAAGTGTCTGTTCATTTCTTCAGCCCATTTGTTGATTGTTGAAGGATCCATTTGTATTCTTCATGTAGAGTTTTTTGAGTTCTTTATGTATTCTGGAAATCAGTGCTCTATCTGAAGTATGAGTGGCAAAGATTTTCTCCCACTCTGTAGGCTCTCTCTTCACATTGCTGATGTTTCCTTTGCTGAGAGGAAGCTTTTTAGTTTGACTCTATCCCAGTTGTTGATTCTTGCTTTTACTATCCCAGTTGTTGATTCTTGCTTTTATTTCTTATGCTATGGGAGTCCTGTAAAGGAAGTCTGATCCTAGGCCGACATGTTGAAGATTTGGACCTACTTTTTCTTGATGCAGGGTCTCTGGTCTGATTTCACGGTCCTTGATCCATTTTGAGTTGAGTTTTGTGCAGGGTGAGAGATAGGGGTTAATTTCATTTTGCTGCATACGGATTTCCAGTTTTCCCAGCACCATTTGTTGAAGAGGCTATCTTTTCTCCATTGCATATTTTTGGCACCTTTGTCTAGTATTAGAAAATTGTATTTATTTGGGTTTGTGTCTGTGTCCTCTATTCTGTACCATTGATCTACCTGTTTTGGTGCCAATACCATGCTGTTTTTGTTACTATTACTTTGTAGTATAGTTGAAGTTCTGGTATTGCGATGCCTCCTGCTTCACTCTTCCTACTAAGGATTGCTTTAGCTATTCTGGGTTTCTTATTCTTCCAGATGAAATTCATGATTGCTTGTTCTATTTCTGTGAGGTACGTCATTGGGATTTTAATTGGAATTGCATTGAATCTGTACAGCTCTTTTGGTAGTATGGCCATTTTGACAATATTAATTCTGCCTATCCAAGAACCTGGGAGATCTTTCCATCTCCTAAAGTTTTCTTTAATTTCTTTCTTTAGTGTTCTGTAGTTCTCATTGTAGAGTTCTTTCACCTCTTTTGTTAGCTTGATTCCCAAGCATTTTATTTTTATCGAGGATATTGTGAATGGGGTAGTTTTCCTAACTTCTCATTCTGAAGATTCATCACTTATGTATAAAAATGCATTAGATTTATGAGCATTGATCTTATATCCTGCTACTTTACTGAATTCACTTACGAGTTCTAAAAGTTTTCTGGTGGAATTTCTGGGTTCCTCTAAATATATAATCATGTCATCAGCAAATAGGGATAGTTTGAGTTCTTCTTTTCCTATTCGTATCCCTTTAATTTCCTTGGTCTGTCTAATTGCTCTGGCTAGAGTTTCGAGGATAATGTTGAATAGAAGTGGTGAAAGAGGGCATCCCTGGCTTATTCCAGTTTTTAGGGGAAATGCTTTCAGTTTTTCACCATTTAGAATGATATTGGCCATGGGTTTAGCATAGATGGCCTTTACAATGTTAAGGAATGTTCCCACTATCCCTATTTTTTCCAGTGTTTTGAGCATGAAGGGGTGCTGTATTTTATCAAATGCTTCTTCTGCATCTATTGAAATAATCATGTGATTCTTGACTTTAAGTCTGTTGATATGGTGAATTACATTTATTGATTTCTGGATGTTGAACCAACCTTGCATCCCTGGGATAAAACCCACTTGATTGTGGTGCACTATCTTTTAGTATACTTTTGTACGTGATTTGCTAAGATTTTGTTGAGAATTTTTGCATCGATGTTCATTAAGGATATTGGTCTGAAATTTTCTTTCCTTGATGTGTCTCTGTCTGGTTTAGGTATCAGGGTGATATTGGTTTCATAGAATGAGTTTGGGAGGGTTCCCTCCTCTTCTATTTCATGCAATACTTTGAGGAGTATTGGAATGAGCTCTTCTTTAAAGGTTTTGTAGAACTTGGCTGAGAACCCATCTGGTCCCGGACTTTTCTTTGTTGGTAGGTTTTGATGACTTCTTCTATTTCATTGCTTGAAATTGATCTATTTAAATTGTGTATGTCCTCCTGGTTCAGTTTAGGTAATTCATATGTCTCTAGAAACCTGTCGATGTCTTCGAGATTTTGTTTTGTTGGAGCATAGATTTTCAAAATAGCTTCTAATTATATTTTGTATTTCACTCGTGTCTGTCATGATATTTCATTGTTCATTCTGAATTTTAGTAATTTCCGTTTTCTCTCTCCTTCTCTTTGTTAGTGTGGCTCAGGGTTTATCAATTTTGTTTATTTTTTCAAAGAACCAACTATTTATTTTGTCAATTTTTTCTATTTTTTTTTTGTTTCAATTTCATTGATTTCACCTCTGATTTTAACTATTTCCTGTCTTCTGCTACTTTTGGTGTTGCTCTGTTCTTTTTCTAGGGCTTTGAGCTGTAGTGTTAAGTCGTTTATTTGTTGATTTTTTCTTCTTTTATTGAATGCACGCCATGAAATAAATTTTCCTCTAAGTACTGCTTTCATAGTGACCCAGAGATTTTGATATGAAGTGTCTTTGTTCTCGTTTACTTCTAAGAATTTTTAAATTTCCCTCCTGATGTCTTCTGTTATCCATTCATCATACAATAACGTATTATTTAATCTCCAGGTATTGGAGTAGTTTCTGTTTTTTATTCTGTCATTTATTTCTAGTTTCAATCCATTATGATCTGATAGAATATAAGGTAGTATCTCTGTCTTCTTGTATTTGCTAACATTAGCTTTATGGCATAAAATATGGTCTATTTTAGAGAAGGATCCATGTGCTGCTGAGAAGAAAGTGTATTCGTTCTTTGTTGGATGGTATATTCTATATATGTCTGGTAAGTCTAAATTATTGATTGTGTTATTGATATCTATGGTTTCTTTGTTCAATTTTTGTTTGGAGGATCTGTCCAGTGGTGAGAGAGGTGTGTTAAAATCACCTAGTATTATTGTGTTGTGGTCTATTTGATTTCTGGAATTGAGAAGGATTTTTTTGACGTACATGGATGAGCCACTGTTTGGGGCATAGATATTTATGATTGTTATGTCTTGCTGATTTATGCTTCCCTTAAGCAGTATGAAATGTCCTTCTTTATCCCTTCTGACTAACTTTGGCTTGAAGTCCACATTATCTGATATGAGGATGGATACTCCAGCTTTTTTGCTGAATTCATGTGCATGGTATGTTTTTTCCCATCCTTTCACCTTTAGTCTGTGGATATCTCTTTCTATGAGATGAGTCTCTTGCAGGCAGCAAATTGTCGGATCTTTCTTTTTAATCCAGTCTGCCCCTGTATGTCTTTTGATTGATGAGTTCAGGCCATTAACATTCAGGGTTATAATTGAGATATGATTTGTATTCCTGGTCATTTGGCTCATTTTTTAAGAAAAAAATTTTGACACGACTTGGGTTCTCCTTTATTTGGCTTTTCCTTTAGGGTAGTTCTTCCCTTTGCTGATTTACATCATTGTTTTTCATCTCTTCCTCATGGAATATTTTGCTGAGAATGTTCTGTAATGCCTGCTTTCTTTTAGTATATTCTTTTAGCTCTTGTTTATCATGGAAGGATTTTATTTCGTCATCAAATCTGAAGGTAAGTTTTGCTGGGTATAATTAATATTCTTGGTTGGCATCCATTTTCTTTCAGGGCTTGAAAAATGTTGTTCCAGACCCTTTTAGCTTTTAGGGTCTGGATTGAAAAATCTGATATCCATATTGATTTCCCCTTGAATGTAATTTGATTCTTTTCTCTTGCAGCCTTTAAAATTCTGTCTTTATTTTGTGTGTTAGGTATTTTCATAATAATGTGCCTTGGTGTGGGTCTGTTGTAACTTTGTGTATTTGGAGTCCTATAAGCCTCTTGTACTTGATTTTCCATTTCATTCTTCAGATTTGGGAAATTTTCTGATATTATTTCATTGAATACATTGTTCATTCCTTTGGTTTGTTTCTCTGTGTCTTCCTCAATCCTGATAATTCTTTAAATTTGGCCTTCTCATGATATCCCATAATTCTTGTAGATTCTGTTCATGATTTCTTACCATCTTGTCTGTTTGGTCAACTTTTTTTCAAGATTAAATATTTTGTCTTTGATATCTGAATTTCTGTTTTTCAGGTGTTCTATCCTATTCATTATGCTTTCTATGGAGCTTTTAATTTGGTTTATTGTTTCCTTCATTTCAAGGATTTGTTTTTTTTTTTCAATATCTCTATCTCTTTATTGAAATGATCTTTTGTTTCCTGTATTTGCTCTTTTAACTGTCGATTGGTGCAATCACTCAATGCCTGCATTTGCTCTTTCATCTCATCCTTCGGTGCCTACTTTTGCTCTTTCCTCTCCTCATTTGCTTCCCTAATCATTTAATTATGTACATTCTGAGCTCCCTTTCTGACATTTCTTCTGCCATGCTATCATTGGGTTTTATTGATATAGTATCTAGGTTTGTTTGGGACATTTTCTTTCCTTGTTTTCTCATATTGGTGAGATATCAGTGGAACTCTGAGATACTACAGATTTCCTCCATTGGCTTATAGTGTCCCTGTATACTTCCAGTATATCACCTCCTAGCCTTCAGTAGCCTGAAGTCTTGGAGGAACTTGATAATGCAGTGCTCCCCAAGAAAGCTGCCCCTCTAGGGGTGGTGGCCTTCAGGTGGGATATATTCCCTGTTAGTGGGCAGAGGTGCCTCCACCTGTTGACCAATGGTCTGCCAAAGAGGAACTAGACTGTGGGCTGGGGCATTGCTGGTCTGGGCCTGTGTCCGGCCTGCTGCCCTGGCCAGGGAAGCTTAGTTGTGGGTGGAGGCCTCTCACTGGCTGGCCCTGCTCTGAGAAGCTGTCTGCTGTTGTGGCCCGCCGCTGAGTTCGGGGTGGGGGCTAGCTTATGTGAAGGCCTCTTACTGGGCAGTCCTGCTCTGAGAAGCTGCCTGTGGACCCAGCCTGTCGCCGAAGGGAGCCTAGTCATGCGAAGAAGGGAGAGCCTGGCTGCTCATGGAAGCCTCTTGCTGCCTGGCCCTGCTCCGAGAAGCTGCCTGCTATCCGGGTCCATCAGTGTGTCCCTTGGTGGGGGCTGGCTGTGCGCAGAAGGCAGAGACTGGTTGTTCACAGAAGCCTCTTGCTGCCCAGCCCTGCTCAGAGAAGCTGCCTGCTGTCCGGGCCTGTTGCCCAGACTGAGCCTCGCCCAGTGGGAGAGACTCACCCAGCGGCTCTGAGTTGGTCCCAAGTCTCTCAATACCTCCTCTTCTTGAATCCTGATTTCTGGAGTGACATGAGATGCAGTCACCCTCTAGTCCGTATCTTGGTTTCAACTTTTCACTTCTATAGTTGTACACAATGTAGATTCATACCATTCATGTAATCATACACACATAGGGTAATGATGTCTGTCTCAGTCCACTGTCTTTCCTTCCCCCACCCCTCCACCCCATTTCCCTCTACACACTCCAAAGTGTCTCCATCCTTCTCTTACCTCACTGTCACCACCACCCCACCCCATTATGTATCATCATTCACTTATCAAAGAAAACATTCAGCGGTTGGTTTTTTGGGCTTGGTTTATTTTACTTAGCATGATATTCTCCAACTCCATCCATTTACCTGCAAATGCCATAATTTTATTCTTCTTTATGGCTGAGTAATATAAATACACTGCTTTCTAAACACGTAAGTACCTAATTTTAAATAAATCTAACCTATTAAAATCAATATTAGAAAAAAGGACAGCATATGCATAATTATATATGTGTGTATATATGTGCAGAGTCATAAAGTATACTTTAAACCTTGAGGCATTTAAAGTAGGAATGATTTCAAAATAATATATACATGTAATTTCTAAATAAACATTTACTAATAAAAGGTCTAACTGCACAATTTCCCCCTTTCCCTTTTTACTTACGGAGACTAATTTGAAAAATTTTGGAGACAAAATTAACTTCCCTTAAAACAGGTAGCTATGAAGAAATAGAGGAAAAGACAAAAATCCAAAGATAAACTTCATACATTCTTAATTTCCAATTTTGCAACCTAACTTCCAACTTTTTCAATATGAACCCAAACTAAATCAATGGAGTTATAAAAATCAATTTTTGAAAAGCAATAATATCTTTCTTAAGATAGTTTAAACTTTTAGTCTGAAATATGAGGCATATACTACTTATAAAATCTAAAGTTATACTGCTAATGTACACATGTACAGATAAACATATATTAATAATCCTGAAGTTATTTCCAGAGAAGTCTTCAGTCTAAAAAACATTCTACTCTGAAAGATAATATATGATTTACTATCAATCATATCAAAACCTTCAATATTGAAACTTTAATAAAGAAAAATCTTTAAGTATTTAAAAGGAAGTTATATATAAAAAGAGAAATAAAATATGACTTAAATGTGGTTTGATAAATTTTTACTTCCTTAATTAAGTAGAATTAGCTTACACAGGTATACAACAGCCACAGATAAATTCAGTTACACAACATAATATCTACACAGTAATCAGTGCAAACAACAGGAGATATTTTTCTCAGTGACCAAATCACATGATAGCTAACTTAATGTTCCAAAGTTTCTCTTTGACGTTTTGCTGCATTCTTTTATTGGTAATGACCATGGTTTTTTTCAACAGGTTATTTGGGTAGGGATGGACAAATCTTTTGATTTATGTGTGCTGTATCAATTTATCTAGAGATGTATCACCACTTCTACAAGAAATCAACTTAATGAATTCCTAAATGATAGAAATTTATAGTAGTTTAGTGCTCACCCATAGCAAGCAGATGATGCACGTCTTTAAAAGTTGCTTACTACTTTTTTGAAATAATTTATTTTAGGATACTTGACTAATGCTCCCAAAGTCCTGTCATGGCACTACTGTAGTAACTATCTTGAACCTTGTCTTATCCAAAAAGATAAATAATATAAAAGAATAATGTACTGCTTGAATAAAATAATACTAACTTTGAATAAAAAGAAGGATGTGAGTTATATAAAAACAGCATCGTAACAATAATATAAAAATTATAATGTAAGATAAATATACCCAAGAATGTTTAAGAAAAGAAGATTATTTTTAACTTTTAAATAAAAAAATATAAATATTCAACCAGAGTGGTCATAAAATATTAAATGTACATATCAATATATAAATTATTTTAATAAATAGTGATGTAAATGCTTTGCACTGTCAGAAAAAATATTATGACTATAACTTAAATATTCATTTTAGTATGTTAAGAGATTACAATTCACAATAACAAAAAGCTTCAAAGTATGACCAAAAACTAGGATAGGTAAACTACATGTTTCCATGTTTTTTCTAAGATTTTAAGTATCTGTTTAATCAAATTTTAAACTGGAATAAAACAAAACACATTTTATATTGCCTTTGATCTTTAACTTTTAGCCTTATCTCCCAGGTCAAAGGGCACATTATTCAATTTCACTATATTTTGTGTAAAATCACTGTAGCGTTGAAGATGACTTTCAGAACAAATGTCATGGTACTTAAAGCTAAACTGAACTCTAGTTTTTCAGCTTCTTAATTAAAATCACAATTTAAAACAGTCCAACAATATTATTTTATTCTTTCCAGTTGAACAGCAACAGAATTTTCACATCTTTTATTCAATCAAGCTTAGCAATCTCTCTATGGGCTCTTTTATTTTATAACACACCAAAACAATTTCAAGAAGCAAAATACATATTTTATGTTTTTATATTTAATATCATAAGGCATGACCTCTGATTTCTTACATATATATATATAATATATAAGCCATACTCAAAAATTAGTTTTACTTGCTTTACAGTCTGCTCCAATGAAGACTGAAATAGCATAAACCCACACAAGAAGTCTTTCAAAGATTTAAGTGGATATAAAAGAATTTTGTTCAACGCATGCACAAAAAATACTTCTGAATAAATTGGACTAGGAAAGGAAAATATTGAAGTAAATATTCCACAAAATATTATGCTATAAACAAAAACATTAGTTTTTATATACAAGGAAAAAGAAATTCACAATAAATACTTGTTGAACAATAATGAGTCCTGCATTCTAAGTGTAGAACATTAAAGGATGAATGCCAAATCCTAAATCCTACTTCATGTGTTTGAATTTTTTCAGTCTATAATAACTATGTTTCCATAAATATGTAGAAAAATATTGTTAAAATAGGTTTTAGAATTTATTCAATAAAATATAAATATATAACCTGCAAGTAAATTTGTAAAATAATTTTAACTCTACTGTATTTAAATTATGTCATATCTTTAAAGGGAATAGCAATATCCAGTTTTAACTATTCCATTATTTTTACTATAAATATCACATTTACATTCACGAAATTACAATGCATCTTATGTACTAATCCAGGTGAAAAAAAACCAGGTATTTTGTAACTTTCTTACCATTTCACTCACTTTCTTCTGTAAAGAATATTTAGAAACCTTGAAAAACAGAGGGGGGAAATCTCATTAAAACTCTTTATTACAAATTCCCCATGATATCAAGACTGCATTCTGTAAAATGAGGCATATATTTCTATGCATGGTTTTTAGTGATTTTTTTCAAAATTCTATTTACAATAACTCTCTTCCTTATAACAAAAACAATATATTCTTTTATTCAACACATACTCATAGCACGTATATGTGCTAGACATTTTCCTAGGTTCCTGGGATATAGCAGTGAACAAAACAAAGTTCCTACTCTTAAGAAGCTTTCTTTCAGGTAGGTGCAGTGGTACACGCCTATAATCCCAGAGACTCCCAGAGACTCTGAAGGCTGAATGAAGCAAGAGGATTCCAAATTTGGGGCCAGCCTAGGAAACTTAGTGAAAGGCTGTCTCAAAAAATAAAAGGGGCTGGGAATATAGCTCAGTGGCAAAGCACTCCTGGGTGAAATTCCTAGTACTACCAAAACAAACCAAAAAGACAAAAAAAAAAAAAAAAAAAAAGCTTGCTTTCTACAGGGAGTCGTAGTTAATAAATATAAGTAAGAAGTATGCTAAAAAGTGATAACTAGATCCCAGCAACTTGGGAGGCTGAGACAGAAGGACCCCAGGTTCAAGTCCAGTCTCAGCAATTTAGCAGAGTCCTAAGCAATATAGTGAGATCCTATCTCAAAATAAAACATAAAAAAGACTGAAGATGAAGCTCAGAGGTTAAGCACTCCTGGATTAAATCTTTGGTGCCAAAAAAAAAAGAGATAAGTACTAAGACAAAAAATAAAGCAAGAGAAATAGGGAGAGCAGTCTAGGTTTCTATTAACTTTTCATTGAAGACAATTTTAATGAACAGATAAGCATAAAAGTTATAAATAAATAAATCATCTCATAACTCAGAGAAAAGTTATTATTACTTTGGTATGACCTTTTTCTACGCATTTATACTTTAAAAGAGGCCCAGTAGGAAGTGATAATGACAAATGTATTATTTTAACCTATTTTTACTTAATATATAATAAATGGCTTTCTAGAACAAATATACACATAACTTTTTATTTTTATTTTTTGGTACTGGGAATTGAACCCAGGGTTGGTATACCCCAGCCCTTTTTTTTTTTTTTTTTTTTTTTTGAGGTAGGATCTCACTAAGTTGCTGAGGTTGGCCTCAAACTTGCAATCCTCCTGCCTCAGCTTCCTGAGTCACTAGGATTACAGGCATGCACCAACACACCCAACTTCAACTTAACTTTTCAATGGCTACACAGTAATTTAACTTTACCTAATTGCTCTCCTGTGTATGGCTTCACCCAGTTTTCCATTTTTAGTACTATTAATTATTCTAAACATGCTTGCACCTAGATTTTTGTAGTTACTCATTTTAACAGGATAAATTCCAAGAAGCAAAATTCTTAAGATGTATTCATTTTCATAGGCTTTTAAAAATTGCTATGTAGTGGTTAACTATGTAGTGTTTAACCAAGTTAAATTCCAACCAGCCATTATAATCATATTTACATTTGTTAAATTTTAAACAAAAATATAATAATTACTTCACATTTCCTATGAATTAAATTTTTAGCCTACAGTTATGAATGAGCTGATAATTTTATTTCATTTTAGTGGAATTGACTATGTGTGACTCTCATTTCCCCAACAAACACTGAATGCTCACTGTAGACAAAACAGTGATGAAGATATCCCCCTTTGGGATATTGGGGATACTGAAACCATGAAAATCCTTCAGTTTAAACTCTGGGTAAGTCATATCATAAACAATACAAATAAGATGAAATATATGGCATATCAGATATTAATAAGTGTTAAAGAAAAATATCAGATTAGGGAAGAAGATTACATAGGATAATCAGGAAAGACCTTTCTGAGATAACAACTTTTTTATTGTTCTGTACCATTGGTCTACCTGTCTATTTTGGTGACAATACCATGCCATATTTGTTACTGTTGCTCTGTAGTATAGTTTAAGGTCTGGTGTTGTGATACCTCCTGCTTCACTCTTCCTGCTAAGGACTGCTTTGGCTATTCTGGGTCTCTTATTTTTCCAAATGAATTTCATGATTGCTTTCTCTATTTCTATGAGGTACATAAAGGAAAAAAAACCTTCAGACCAATATCCCTGATGAACATAGATATAAAAATTCTTAACAAAATTCTGGCACATCACATAAAAAAATATTTTAAAAGTGCACCATGATTGAGTGGGGTTCATCAAGGGATAAAACTTTAGTTCAACATCCAGAAATCAATAAATGTAATTCATCACATCAATAGACTTAAAGTTAAGAATCATATGATCATTTCAATAGATGCAGAAAAAGCATTTGATACAATGCAGCACCCCTTCATGCTCAAAGCACTAGAAAAGATAGGGAGAGTAGGAACATCCTTCAACACTGTATGTATTGATAGGACATGTATGCTAGGACAAAGACCAACATCATTCTAAATGGAGAAAAACTGAAGTGTTCCTCTAAAACCTGGAACAAGGCAAGGATGCCCCCTTTTACCACTTCTATTCAACATGTCCTTGAAACTCTAGCCAGAGCAATTAGGCAGACCAAAGAAGTTAAAGGGATACGAACAGGAAAAGAAGGGCTCAAACTATCACTATTTGCTGATGACATGATCCTACATTTAGAGGATAAAAAAATTCCATGAGAAAACTTCTAGTATAAATGAATTCAGAAAAGTAGCAGGATATAAAATCAACACTCATAAATCTAACACATTTCTATTCAAAAGTGATGAATCCTCCAAAAGAGAAATTAAGAAAACTACCCCATTCACAATAGCCTCAAAAAAAATAAAATAAAATACTTGAGATTCAATCTAACAAAAGAGGTAAAAGACCTCCACAATGAAAACTACAGAACACTAAAGAAAGAAATTAAAGAAAACCTTAGAAGATGGAAAGATCTCCCATGTTCTTGGATAGGCAGAATTAATATTGTCAAAATGGCCATACTACCAAAAGCACTATACAGATGCAATTCCAATTAAAATCCCAATGACATACCTCATAGAAATGGAGAAAGCAACTTTCGAATAAAGACTTGGAGAGAAGGAAGAGTGTTTAGCAAGTGCAAAGGGTTTGACAGGGATAATATTTGGTATGTTTAAAGAACAGCAGGGACCCCATGAGCTGGGAGGGAGTAGGCAAGGGAAGAACAGCTGAAGACAAGTTCAGAGATTGGTAAGAGAAGGCAGAGGGATCCAAATCATTGCAGGTCTTGTAATATGTGATAGGGATTTAGATTTTTACAAGGAATGAGGCAGAGAGTTCCAAGCACAAATGTAACATAGGCTGACTTTTTTTTTTTTAAGGATCACTCCCATGTCATGGTAATACTAGGAGGGAACAGAAGTGGAAGCAAGAAAACCAGTTAACAGGCTACTGCAATAATACAGATGAAAGGGGTTAGTGAAAGAGGACTACAGGGTTAGTAGCTGATGTAGTAAAGTGGTTAGATCGTAGATATACTCTGAAGCGAGAGTTGAAAAAAATATGCAATTGAAAAGGGGGGATTTTATGACTTGTTTTTAAACATATCAAGTTTGAAAGTAATAGAATTAGATTGACAATCTTTTTATGTATGCTATATTTAAATTTTCATTTTTTAATTCTAAAAATTACATACAAATTGCTTTATAATGTCAGAGACAGGCATCTTTCTAGTATAAGAACAAAACTATACTGATACTAATTAATGTATTGACTACAGAAGACAATCTCAAAAATGACATACAGATGTTTCCTATTATAGTTATTCCTTCTTTATGGAAATTAAGAACAACTAAAAAGCATGCTTCTTTAGAAAAAAACTTGTTTTCCTACTAATTTTCTATTAATTAAATTTATGTTAATTGGAAATAAAGGTCCCCCAAAACACAAATGTTTAACCTTTTCTCCTCCTGGAAAATTAAATCCTAAGTCCATTAGATGAGACAGAACAAGATTGGGAATCTGTGGAGAAGTGGTGAGGAAGTCATGGCTATACCACTACAGAACAGGGTATCAGGCCTGAATGAGGGAGAAAGGATTCCCCATGGAAAGGAGGAGAGTCTACTAGTCAGAGGATAAGTAGGGTGGGGCCAGTGATGTACCTCAGTGGTAGCACACATGCTTAGCATACATGAAGACTTAGGGCTTTAAGTGCTCAATCCACAGCACTAAAAGAAAGAGAAAAAAAAGGTGAAAAGGCAAAAAAAAGTGACCCTATAACAGGACATCCCATCTCAAAGTGTCAGATTCTACTCAAGGAAAGGAAGGCATTCACAAGAGGAAGGAGGAAACAGCAGAATGGTTGACTAGTCACATATATCGTGATTTATCAAATAAATAAATACATTAGCAATAATGAAAATTCATATTTTTCACTGAAAGAACATATAAGGTCTAATTTATAGGAAGGAAATAAACTAAAATGAGCTTTTAGAATGTAGTGGGACATGGTGTAAATTCATGATTTTCAATATATAAAGACTGATGTAGGAAGATAATTGTAAATGTACATATGTACGTAAAGACATACACATATTCCCTATCTCTACTCAGGGGTCCAGAGGCAGTGACCCCATACTAATGTGTGTAATAGTACCCAGATCTTGTCTTCTACACACCCTTTTTACATCAAGATGAACCAGTTCACTGTCAGGCGCCTATCATCTGCCATTTGCCTTCCTGTCGCCTGTCCATCGCCTGCCTTACACCTATCCATTACCCTACCCACGAGGTTCACCTCCCGATTGTCCAACAACAGTCAGCAAACTGATTGCCAATCGCCAGTGGAACACCAGCTGCCTGCTGTTGCCTGGAAGTTCACTGTTACACTACCTGCAGGTTTGATTACACGTGGCTGCCGCCATTTTGAGACAATACCCAGGCCCCGTAGGACCCCTGGCCAGACTGACTGAGCCCCATCTCCAGTATCCCTCAGCCCGACAGATCACTCCCTGCCTCTGGGACCACATCGACTGACTGCTCCCTGCTGCCAGGACCCCCAGACCAACTGACTGTGCCCTATCACCAGGACCCCAGACTGACTGATTGCACCCGGACTCCAGGATCCCAAAACCACACCAAACACACCCAACCTCCATGACCCCTGCCTGACCAACTGCACCCCGCCCCCAGGACTTCCTGCTGACTACGGCCACACCCTGAGCTGCAGCTCCCCATTTGCCAACACATTTCAAAGCCAGAGTGGCCATCTTGGAAAATCCTGGAAGCTGTATCTCCAGTCTTTAGGTGGGGCAAATCCCATCCTGAGACGCCTGCTGGAGGCTTGAAGCTCATTGTCAGGTACCTCTCATGCATCAGGCTACTGAACTCTGGGAGGTTTCATTAATAAATGACTGTTATACTGTAGATTTTCTTTTTTCTCCTTATTGAAAAATTTTAAGTTTTTATTTCTTTACTTTTCTTGCTCTCTTTTCCTTTTGTTTACCTGTTCCCTCAGAGTCTCTTTCTCCCTTTTTTGCATGCTATCATCCAATTTCTTTTGATTACACTCTCATCCTTTCTATTATCTAGAACTTCTGTATATTCCTTTCTTATCCCATTAACAGCCACATTCTACATCCCTCTGCATCCTCTTTGTCCTCCATTTGAAACAGCAGACCTTATTGCAAATCTCTTTGTTTTACTGAAGATAATATTTGAACTCATTCTGTTTATTATGACAATTTTGTTATGTCCTCATAGGGGCTATTTGGTCTAGGATCGCATAGTGTCTGAATTGGGCACTGCTAATATTGATTTCCCCTTAAAGAAAGGGCTTTGGAAACCAATAGGGCCACTATAAGCCTATAGGGGGAAATCTGCAATACCCCAGATCTGCACTGCCAGAGGGGAAGATGAATGAACAACATGAAAAAACAAGTGAAGAAAATGATCCAAACAAATCTAGATTCTATATTAATAGAATCCAATGACAGTACGTTAGAAGAAATGTCAGAAAAGGACTTCAGATTACACGTGATTAAGATGATTCGTGAAGCAAAGGATGAGATAAGAGAGCAAATGCAGGCAATGAATGATAATACCAATAAGCTGAAAGAGCAAGTGCAGGAATCAAAAGATCATTTCAACAAAGAGATAGAGATTCTCAAAAAAAACCAAATGGAAATCCTTGAAATGAAGGAAACAATAAACCAAATAAAAAACTCAATGGAAAGCATCACCAAAAGACTAAACCACTTGGGAGACAGAACTTCAGACAATGAAGACAAAATATTTAATCTTGAAAATAAAGTTGTCCAAACAGAAAAAAATGGTAAGAAATCATGAACAGAATCTCCAAGAACTATGGGACATCACAAAAAGACCAAATTTAAGAATTATTGGGATTGAGGAAGGCACAGAGATACAAACCAAAGGAATGAACAACCTATTCAATGAAATAATATCAGAAAATTTCCCAAACCTGAAGAATGAAATGGAAAATCAAATACAAGAGGCTTTCAGAACACCAAATGCACAAAATCACAACGGGTCCACACCAAGGCACATTATAATGAAAATGCCTAACATTCAAAATAAAGATAGGATTTTGAAGGCTGCAAGAGAAAAGCATCAGATTACATACATGGGTAGAACAATACAGATAGCAGCCAACTTCCCAACCCAGACTCTAAAAGCTAGAAGGGCCTGGAACAATGTATTTCAAGCTCTGAAAGAACATGGTTGCCAACCAAGAATCCTATACCCAGCAAAACTAACCTTCAGATTTGAAGATGAAATAAAATCCTTCCATGATAAACAAAAGTTAAAAGAATTTACAAATAGAAAGCCTGCGCTACAAGAATGTTCTCAACAAAATATTCCATGAGGAGGAGATGAAAAACAACAATGGAGGTCAGCAAAGGGAGGAACTACCTTAAGAAAAACCACTCAAAGGAGAAACCAAGCCAACTTAAAAACCAAAAATAAGCCAAATGACTGGGAATACAAATCATATATCAGTAATAACCCTGAACATTACTGGCCTAAACTCATCAATGAAAAGACATAGACTGGCAGAATGGATTAAAAAGAAAGACCCAACAATATGCTGCCTGCAAGAGACTCATCTCATAGAAAAACACATCCACAGACTAAAGGTGAAAGGATGGGAAAAAACCTACCATGCACATGGACTCAGTAAAAAAGTGGGGGTTTCCATCCTTATATCAGATAAAGTGGACTTCAAGCCAAAATTAGTCAGAAAGGATAAAGAAGGACATTTCATACTGCTTAAGGGAATCATAAATCAGGAAGACATAATGATAGTAAATATCTATGCCCCAAACAATGGTGCATCCCTCTATATCAAACAAATCCTTCTCAATTTCAGGAATCACATAGACAACAACAAAATAATTCTGGGTGACTTTAACACACCGCTGTCACCACTAGATAGATCTTCCAAACAAAAACCAACCAAAGAAACCATAGAACTCAATAATACAATCAATAACCTAGACTTAATAGACATATATAGAATATTCCATCCATCAACATGCAGATTCACTTTCTTCTCGGCAGCACATGGAACTTTCGCGAAAACAGACCATATGTTGCCACAAAGCAGCCCTTGGGAAACGCAAAAAAATAGAGATACTGCCTTGTGTTCTATCAGATCATAATGGACTGAGAATAGAAATCAATGACAAAATAAAAAACAGAAATTACTCCAACACCTGGAGACTAAATAATATGCTATTGAATGAAACATGTATAACAAAAAACATCAGGGAGGAGATAAAAAAAATTCTTAGAGGTCAATGAGAATGATGATACAACATATCAAAATCTCTGGGACACTATGAAAGCGGTACTAAGAGGAAAACTCATTGCATGGAGCGCATTCCAGAAAAGAATGAAAAGTCAATAATTAAATGACTTAACATTACAGCTCAAGCCCTAGAAAAAGAAGAATAGAATAACAGCAAAAGTAGTAGAAGACAGGAAATAATTAAAATCAGAGCTGAAATCAATGAAATTGAAACAAAAGAAACAATTCAAAAAATTGAAAAAACAAAAAGTTGGTTCTTTGAGAAAGTAAACAAAATAGACAAACCCTTAGCCACACTAACAAAGAGAAGGAGAGAGAAAACTCAAATTACTAAAATTCGTGATGAAAAAGGAAATGTCACGACAGACACAACTGAGATACAGAACGGAGAAGCTACTTTGAAAATCTGTATTCCAACGAAATAGAAACTACCAAAGACATTGACAAATTTCTAGAGACTTATGCTCCTCCCAAACTGAACCAGGAAGACATACACAATTAAACAGATCAATATCAAGCAATGAAATAGAAGAAGCCATTAAAAATCTACCATCCAAGAAAAGCCCAGGACCAGACAGATTCTCAGCTGAGTTCTACAAGACCTTCAAGAAGAACTCATTCCAATACTTCTCAAAGTATTCCAGGAAATAGAAAAGGAGGGTACCCTACCACACTCATTCTATGAAGCTAATATCACCCTCATACCCAAACCAGGCAAAGACACATCAAGGAAAGAAAATTTTAGACCAATACCCTTGATGAATATAGATGCAAAGATCCTCAACAAAATATTGGCAAACCGTATCCAAAAACATATTAAGAAAATTGTGCACCATGATCAAGTGGGGTTCATCCCTGGAATGCAAGGATGGTTTAACATCCGTAAATCAATAAACGTAATCCATCATGTCAATAGACTTAAGGATAAGAATCATATGGTTATTTCAACTGACGCAGAAAAAGCGTTCGACAAAATACAACACCCCTTCATGCTGAAAACACTAGAAAAAATAGGGATAGTAGGGACATACCTGAACACTGTAAAGACTATTTATGCTAAGCCCATGGCCAACATCATTCTTTTTTTTTCTTTTATTGTAAACAAATGGGATACATGTTGTTTCTCTGTTTGTACATGGCTTAAAGGCATACCATTTGTGTAATCATAAATTTACATAGAGTAATGTTGTTTGATTCATTCTGTTATTTTTTCCCTTCCCCCCACCCCTCCCACCCCTCTTTACCCTCTATACAGTACTTCCTTCCTCCATACTTGCCCCCCTCCCTAACCCTAACTCTAACCCTAACACTAACCCTTCCCTCCCCCGCTTTATGTGTCATCCTCCACTTATTAGCAATATCATTCGTCCTTTGGCTTTTTGAGATTGGCTTATCTCACTTAGCATGATATTCTCCAATTTCATCCATTTGCCTGCAAATGCCATAATTTTATCATTCTTTATGGCTGAGTAATATTCCATTGTATATATATACCACAGTTTCTTTATCCACTCATCAATTGAAGGGCATCTAGGTTGGTTCCACAGTCTGGCTATTGTGAATTGAGCAGCTATGAACATTGATGTGGCTGTGTCTCTGTAGTATGCTGATTTTAAGTCCTTTGGGTATAGGCCAAGGAGTGGGATAGCTGGGTCAAATGGCGGGTCCATTCCAAGTTTTCTAAGGAATCTCCACACTGCTTTCCAGAGTGGCTGCACTAATTTGCAGCCCCACCAGCAATGTATGAGTGTACCTTTCTCCCCACATCCTCGCCAACACCTGTTGTTGCTCGTATTCTTGATAATCGCCAATCTAATTGGGGTGAGATGGAATCTTAGGGTGGTTTTGATTTGCATTTCTCTTATTACTAGAGATGTTGAACATTTTTCCATATGTTTGTTGATTGCTTGTAGATCTTCTTCTGTGAAGTGTCTATTCATTTCCTTAGCCCATTTGTCGACTGGATTATTTGAATTCTTGGAGTAAAGTTTTTTGAGTTCTTTATAGATTCTGGAGATTAGTGCTCTATCTGAAGTATGATTGGCAAAGATATTCTCCCATTCTGTAGGCTCTTTCTTCGCATTGCTGATAGTTTCCTTTGCTGAGAGAAAGCTTTTTAGTTTGAATCTATCCCAGTGGTTGATTCTAGCTTTTATTTCTTGTGCTATGGGAGTCCTGTTAAGGAAGTCTGATCCTAGACCAACAAGGTGACGATTTGGACCTACTTTTTCTTCTATAATCTGCAGGGTCTCTGGTCTGATTCCGAGGTCCTTAATCCATTTTGAGTTTAGTTTCGTGCATGGTGAGAGATATGGGTTTAGTTTCATTCTGTTGCATATGGATTTCCAATTCTCCCAGCACCATTTGTTGAAGAGGCTATCTTTTCTCCATTGCATATTTTTGGCACCTTTGTCTAGTATGAGAAAATTGTATTTATTTGGGTTTGTGTCCGTGTCCTCTATTCTATACCATTGATCTACCTTTCTATTTTGGTACCAATACCATGCCGTTTTTGTTACTATTGCTTTGTAGTAGAGTTGAAGATCTGGTATTGCAATACCCCCTGTTTCACTCTTCCTGCTAAGGATTGCTTTAGCTATTCTAGGTTTCTTATTCTTCCAGATGAATTTCATAATTGCTTGCTCTATTTCTGTAAGGTACATCATTGGGATTTTAATTGGAATTGCATTGAATTTGTATAGCACTTTAGGTAGTATGGCCATTTTGACAATATTAATTCTTCCTATCCAAGAACATGGAAGATCTTTCCATCTTCTAAGGTGTTCTTTAATTTCTTTCTTTAGTGTTGTATAGTTCTCATTGTAGAGGTCTTTCACCTCTTTTGTGAGATTGATTCCCAAGTATTTTATTTTTTTTGATGCTATTGTGAATGGGGTAGTTTTCCTAATTTCTCTTTCTGAAGATTCATCACTTATGTATAAAAATGCGTTGGATTTATGGGCATTGATCTTGTAACCTGCTACTTTACTGAATTCACTTATGAGTTCTAAGAGTTTTCTGGTGGAATTTCCAGGTTCCTCTAAATATATAATCATGTCATCAGTGAACAGGGATAGTTTGAGTTCTTCTTTCCCAATTCGTATCCCTTTAATCTCTTTGGTTTGTCTAATTGCCCTGGCCAGAGTATCAAGAACAATGTTGAATAGAAGTGGTGAAAGAGGGCATCCCTGCCTTGTTCCAGTTTTTAGGGGGAATGCTTTCAGTTTTTCACCATTTAGAATGATATTAGCCATGGTCTTAGCATAAATGGCCTTTACAATGTTAAGGAATGTTCCCACTATCCCTATTTTTTCTAGTGTTTTGAGCATGAAGGGGTGCTGTATTTTATCAAATGCTTTTTCTGCATCTGTTGAAATAATCATGTGATTCTTGACTTTAAGTCTATTAATGTGGTGAATTACGTTTATTGATTTCCTGATGTTGAACCAACCTTGCATCCCTGGGATGAAACCAACTTGATCATGGTGCACTATCTTTTTAATATGTTTTTGTATGCGATTTGCTAAAATTTTGTTGAGAATTTTTGCGTCGATGTTCATTAAGGATATTGGTCTGAAATTCTCTTTCCTTGATGAGTCTCTGTCTGGTTTAGGTATCAGGGTGATATTGGCTTCATAGAATGAGTTTGGGAGGGTTCCCTCCTCTTCTATTTTATGGAATACTTTGAGAAGTATTGGAATGAGCTCTTCTTTAAAGGTTTTGTAGAACTCGGCTGAGAACCCATCTGGTCCCGGACTTTTCTTTGTTGGTAGGCTTTAGATGACTTCTTCTATTCCAGTACTTGAAATTGGTGTATTTAAATTGTTTATGTCCTCCTCGTTCAGTTTAGGCAATTCATATGTCTCTAGAAACCTGTTGATGTCTTCGAAATTTTCTATTTTGTTGGAGTATAGATTTTCAAAATAGCTTCTAATTATGTTTTGTATTTCAATCCCGTCTGTTGTGATATTTCCTTGTTCATTCCGAATTTTAGTGATTTCTCTCGTCTTCTCTTTGTTAGTGTGGCTAAAGGTTTATCAATTTTGTTTATTTTTTCGAAGAACCAACTATTTATTTTGTCAATTTTTTGTATTGTTTCTTTTGTTTCAATTTCATTGATTTCAGCTCTGAGTTTAACTATTTCCTGTCTTCTACTACTTTTGGTGCTGTTCTGTTCTTCTTTTTCTAGGGCTTTGAGCTGTAGTGTTAGGTCGTTTATTTTTTGAGTTTTACTTCTTTTATTAAATGCGCTCCATGAAATAAATTTCCCTCTAAGTACTGCTTTCATAGTGTCCCAGAGATTTTGATATGATGTTTCTTTGTTCTCATTTACCTCTAAGAATTTTTTAATTTCCTTCCTAATATCTTCTGTTATCCATTCATCATATAATAGCATATTGTTTAATCTCCAGATGTTGGAATAGTTTCTGTGTTTTACTCTTTCATTTATTTCTAACTTCAATCCATTATGATCTGATAGAATACATGCTAGTGTCTCTATCTTCTTGTATTTGCTAACATTAGCTTTGTGGCATAATATATGGTCTATTTTAGAGAAGGATCCATGTGCTGCTGAGAAGAAAGTGTATTGACTCTTGGTTGGATGGTATATTCTATAAATGTCCGTTAAGTCTAAATTATTGATTGTGTTATTGAGATCTATGGTTTCTTTGTTCAATTTTTGTTTGGAGGATCTGTCCAGTAGTGAGAGAGGCATGTTAAAATCACCTAGTATTATTGTGTTATGGTCTATTTGGTTTCTGAAATTGAGAAGGATTTGTTTGACATACATGGATGAGCCACTGTTTGGGGCATAGATGTTTATAATTGTTATATCTTGCTGATTTATGCTTCCCTTAAGCAGTATGAAATGACCTTCTTTATCCCTTCTGTCTTTGGTTTGAAGTCCACATTGTCTGAAATGACGATGGATACTCCAGCTTTTTTGCTGAGTCCATGTGCATGGTATGTTTTTCCCCATCCATTCACCTTTAGTCTATGGGTATCTTTTTCTATGAGGTGAGTCTCTTGCAGGCAACATATTGTTGGATCTTTCTTTTTAATCCAATCTGCCAGTCTATGTCTTTTGATTGATGAATTCAGGCCATTAACATTCAGGGTTACTATAGAGATATGATTTGGTTTCCCGGTCATTTGGTTCATTTTTTAAATTTTATTTATTTATTTGTTTGACACAACTTGTTTCCTCCTTTATTTGACAATTCCTTTAGGATAATTCCTCCCTTTGCTGATTTGCTTCTTTGTTTTTCATCTCTTCCTCATGGAATATTTTGCTGAGAATGTTCTGTAATGCTGGCTTTCTTTTTGTAAATTCTTTTAGCTTTTGTTTATCATGGAAGGATATTATTTCATCGTCAAATTTGAAGGTAAGTTTTACTGGGTATAAGATTCTTGGTTGGCATCCATTTTCTTTCAGGGCTTGAAAAATGTTGTTCCAGGCCCTTCTAGCTTTTAGGGTCTGGATTGAAAAATCTGCTGATATCCGTATTGGTTTCCCCCTGAATGTAATTTGGTTCTTTTCTCTCACAGCCTTTAAAATTCTGTCTTTATTTTGTATGTTCGGTATTTTCAGTATAATGTGCCTTGGTGTGGGTCTGTTGTAATTTTGTGTATTTGGAGTCCTATAAGCCTCTTGAACTTGATTTTCCATTTCATTCTTCAGATTTGGGAAATTTTCTGATATTATTTCATTGAATAAGTTGTTCATTCCTTTGGCTTGTTTCTCTAGGCCTTCCTCAATCCCAATAATTCTTAAATTTGGCCTTTTCATGATATCCCATAGTTCTTGTAGATTCTGTTCATGATTTCTTACCATCTTCTCTGTTTGTTCAACTTTGTTTTCAAGGTTAAATATTTTGTCTTCAATGTCTGAGGTTCTGTCTTCCAGGTGTTCTATCCTATTGGATATGCTTTCTATGGAGTTCTTAATTTGGTTTATTGTTTCCTTCATGTCAAGGATTTCTGTTTGGTTTTTTTTCAATATCTCTATAACTCTTTATTGAAATGATCTTTTGCTTCCTGTATTTGCTCTTTTAACTGTCGATTGGTGCGATCAATCAATGCTTGCATTTGCTCTTTCATCTCATCATTCAGTGCGTGCATTTGCTCTTTCATCTCATCGTTTGCTTCTCTGATCATTTTAATTATGTACATTCTGAACTCCTTTTCTGTCATTTCTTCTGCCATGCTGTCACTGGGTTTTATTGATGTAACATCTAGATTTGTTTGCAGCATTTTCTTTCCTTGTTTTCTCATATTGTTCAGGTATCAGAGGACCACTGAGATATTGCAGATTTCCTCTATTGACTTACAATGTCCCTGAAGATTTCTATATATATCCCCCCTTAGCCTTCAGTAGGCTGAAGTCTTGGAGGAAGTTGATAATGCGGTGCTCCACAAGGAAGCTGCCTCTCTAGGAGTGGTGGCCTTCAGGTGGGGTATAATCCCTGCTAGTGGGCAGAGGTGCCTCCACTTGTTGACCAATGGTCATCCAAAGGGGACCTAGGCTGTGGGCTGAGGCAGGGCCTGTTTGGGCCTGAGTCTCTGGTTTTACCATCCTTGTGGGGAAACCTCACCCAGCAGGGAAACTCACCCGGTGGGGAGGTCTCGCTGGTCAGTTCCCTCCTAGAGGTTCCCCTCAATTTACAGCTACCCCCTGGGCTGGGCTGCCTTCCTCTGCAAAGTTCCCAGGGGCCCGGCCCTACCTCCTGGGCCTGGGAGCCTCACCCTTTGCAGATGACTCTCCTTAGGCTTCCCTTCCTCAGAGAATCTGCCCGCAGGCC
Source organism: Sciurus vulgaris (assembly GCF_902686455.1). Classification (NCBI taxonomy): domain Eukaryota; kingdom Metazoa; phylum Chordata; class Mammalia; order Rodentia; family Sciuridae; genus Sciurus; species Sciurus vulgaris. The sequence goes on along the minus strand of NC_136472.1, from coordinate 39,787,207 downwards.
TGGAACCTTCGCTCCGCCCTAAGCCTGTCTCTGTGCAGCTCTTCCACCAAGAAGCCTCCTAGATCCTGGGACCCTGCTCTGCACCTAATCGCCTGGCTATGCGGCCCCTCCTCTGAGTAGCCACCTGGGGCCCCGTACAATCGCTCTGAATCCCAGAGACCCGCCACATGCCTCTTCCTCCAGACAGCCGCCCAGTATTCCGGTGGGGTCACTAGGAGTCCAAGAAACTCACTGCGTGCCTCCACCTCCACCAACCACCCGTAGCCCTGGGCAATCAATCACTCCGAGTCAAAGTGACCCTCCCCGTTCCTCCTCCTTCTCCAGATAACCCCCGGGGTGTTCAGGAGCGGTCGCTCTGAGTGGCTCTGAGTCCACGTGACCTGCAGCACGGGTCCTCTGGGCAACCGCTCGGAGCTCTGGTGCGGCCACTCAAGACCAAGCGTCCCACCACGCTTCTCCTCCAGGCAGCCCCCCTGTGTTCAGGAGCTGTCACTTTAAGTCCAAACAACTCACCACTCGCCTTCTCCTCTGAGCAGTCGCCTGGAGCGCTAATGCAGTCACTGCGAGTCCAAAGGACCCGCCGCGCTCCTCCTCCTACTCCTCCTACTCCTCTGGGCAGGCCCCGGGGTTCAGAAGTGGTCTGAGTCCAAACAGCTCGCCACGCAGCCCCTTTTCTGGCAACGGCCTGTAGCTCTGGTGTAGTCACCCCGAATCCAAGCGGCCGCGCTCCTCTTCCTCCTCCTCGTCCTCAGGGCAGGCCCCGGTGTTCAGAAGCGTAGTTCTGAGTCCAAACAGCTCACCACGCAGCTTCTCCTCCGGCAACCGCCTGTAGCTCTGGTGCAGTCACTCCAAATCCAAGTGGCCACGCTCCTCCTCCTCCTCAGGGCAGGCCCCGGTGTCCTGAGTCCACACAACTCTCCTCGCCACTCTTCCCCTGGGCAGCCACCGGAGCCCCAGTGGTTGTTCCGAGTCCCAGCACTGTGCCGAGCGGCCTCCTTTACGGCGCTCCCAGCTGTCCGAGTTCACTGCTCCAGCGGGGGGAGGGGCATCTCACCAGCAGTTCTACTTCACAAAGTTTCCTGCGTTCCGGGACCACCGTCCCATCCGGTATGCCTCCCCAAGGGGTGAGAGTCACCCGGCTGCTTTGAGTTGGTCCCAAGCGTCTCAATATCTCCTCTTTTGAATCCTGAGTCCTGGAGCACCATGAAATGCAGCCACCCTCTAGGCCGCCATCTTGAAACCTCCCAACATCATTCTTAATGGAGAAAAACTGAAACCATTCCCTTTAAAAATGGGAACTAGACAGGGATGTTCTCTTTCACCACTTCTATTCAATATTGTCCTCGAAACTCTAGCCAGAGCAATTAGGCAGACTAAAGAAATTAAAGGGATACAAATAGGAAAAGAGGAACTTAAGCTGTCACTATTTGCTGATGACATGATTCTATATTTAGAGGATCCAAAAACCTCCTCCAGAAAACTTCTAGACCTCATCAATGAATTCAGCAAAATACCAGGCTATAAAATCAACATGCATAAATCTAAAGAATTTTTATATGCAAGCAACAAAACAGCTGAAAGGGAAATGAGGAAAACAACTCCATTTGCAATAGTCTCAAAAAAAAAAAATACTTGGGAATCAAGCTAACAAAAGAGGTAAAAGATCTCTACAATGAAAACTACAAAACATTGAAGAAAGAAATTGAGGAAGACCTTAGAAGATGGAAAGATATCCCAGGTTCTTGGATAGGCAAAATTAATATTGTCAAAATGGCCATACTACCAAAAGTGATATACAGATTCAATGCAATTCCAATTAAAATCCCAATGATGTACCTCACAGAAACAGAGCAAGCAATCATGAAATTCATCTGGAAGAATAAGAAACCCAGAATAGTTAAAGCAATCCTTAGCAGGAAGAATGAAACAGGGGGTATCACAATACCAGAACTTCAACTATACTACAAAGTAATAGTAACAAAAACAGCATGTTATTGGTACCAAAATAGACAGGTAGATCAATGGTACAGAATAGAGGACACGGACACAAACCCAAATAAATACAATTTTCTAATACTAGACAAAGGTGCCAAAAATATGCAATGGAGAAAAGATAGCCTCTTCAACAAATGGTGCTGGGAAAACTGGAAATCCATATGCAACAGAATGAAACTAAACCCCTATCTCTCACCCTGCACAAAACTCAACTCACAATGGATCAAGGACCTTGAAATCAGACCAGAGACCCTGCATCTTATAGAAGAAAAAGTAGGTCCAAATCTTCAACTTGTTGGCTTAGGATCAGACTTCCTTGACAGGACTCCCATAGCACAAGAAATAAAAGCAAGAATCAATAACTGGGATAGATTCAAACTGAAAAGCTTTCTCTCAGCAAAGGAAACTATCAGCAATGTGAAGAGAGAGCCTACAGAGTGGGAGAATATCTTTGCCACTCATACTTCAGATAGAGCACTGATTTCCAGAATATATAAAGAACTCAAAAAACTCTACACCAAGAATACAAATAACCCAATCAACAAATGGGCTAAGGATATGAACAGACACTTCACAGAAGAACATCTACAAGCAATCAACAAACATATGAAAAAATGTTTACCATCTTTAGTAATAAAGAAATGCAAATCAAAACTACACTAAGATTCCCTCTCACCCCAATTAGAATGGTGATTATCAAGAATACAACAATGGGTGTTGGCGAGGATGTGGGGAGAAAGGTACACTCATACATTGCTGGTGGGGCTGCAAATTAGTGCAGCCACTCTGGAAAGCAGTGTGGAGATTACTTAGAAAACTTGGAATGGACCCCCCAGTTGACCCAGCTATCCCACTTCTCAGCCTATACCCAAAGGACTTAAAATCAGCATAGTACAGAGATACAGCCACATGAATGTTCATAGCTGCTCAATTCACAATAGCCAGACACTGGAACCAACAGAGATGCCCTTCAATTGATGAATGGATAAAGAAACTGTGGTGTATATATACACACACACAATGGAATATTACTCAGCTATAAAGAATAATAAAATTATGGCATTTGCAGGCAAATGGATGAAGTTGGAGAATATCATGCTAAGTGAGATAAGCCATTCTCAAAAATCCAAAAGACAAATGATCTCACTGATGAGCAGATGATGACACATAATGGGGGTTGGAGGGGGGCAAGAATGGAGGAAGGAGGGACTGTATAGAGGGAAAAGAGGGGTGGGACGGGTGGGAGGGGAGGAAAAAAATAACAGAATGAATCAAACCTCATTACCCTATGTGAATGTATGATTACACAAATGGCATGCTGTTACTCCATGTACAAACAGAAACAACATGTATCCCTTTTGTTTACAATAAAAAATAAATTAAAAAAAAAAGATGAACCAGTTCAACATGGAAAAAGGTGAAGTATAAGGTATTTTGGCATTTTTAAATTGTTATCTGAAAGCATAAAAATGCTAAAATAATATGAAGACATGTAAAATATTATGAAGACTCTATCCAAAAGAATAATACGAGCATCGAAATAAATGATAGCCACAGATTTTAATCAATTAATAAACTATGAGTATATATTGACATTTAAATATATATAAATAAATTTTGGTGAGAAATGAGATATTCATATAGTTTCAAAGTAGCTCCCTACAAAATACTTCTATTACAAAGAGGGAAAGGTAACTTTTCAGAGATGAAACTTGTCAGACACTATTTTAACTATCAATGTGAAAGTATGAACTATTTGATAATTCAATATTAAGAACACAGCACTACTTCTGTGATAGTCCTGCCAGAGATACATAATCTAATCAGGAAGAAACATCAATCAGAAACTGAGGCACATTCTACAAAATAACTGGTCTATAATCTTCAAGAGCATCAGTCATAAAAATCAAAGACTGGGGAACTCTTCCAAACTGGAAATGATTAAACAGCTATGACAAATAAATGCAACATGGGATTCTAAACTGGATTCTTTTACTACAAAACACTTTATTGGGACAACTGGTGAAATGTGAATGGTTCCTGAACATTATAGTTATGTACCAATAATAACTTCCCAGTTTTGATGATTGAACTATAGGTTTATAAGAAAATGTCCTATATTGTAAGAACTATATACTACAGTTAATAGAGGTGATAGAATATCAGAATGGTAAATTATTCTCCAATCGTTGAGGAAAATAAGCTCTGTGTGTTTCCAACTTCTAAGTTATCATAGTTTCAAGAAAAATAAGCCACTTTTAAAACTTCATGGAATGAGGGCTGGGGATATAGCTCAGCTGGGATATAGTTCAGTTGGTAGAGTGCTTGCCTCACATGCACAAGGCCGGGTTCAATCCACAGCACCACGGGGGGAAAAAAATTTAAAAAAAAAAAATCTTTGTGGAATGAACTAATGTAAACTGTTTGAAACTGTAGCATTAAAAGAAGTTTATTTATATTCGAAGTTCAAAAGATGGAAAGGCATGGATGGGCGTGGTGGCGCACACCTGTAATCCCAGCAGCTTGAGAGGCTGAGGCAAGAGGATCATGAGTTTAGAGCCAGCCTCAGCAACTTAGTAAGGCCCTATGCAACCCAGCGAGATCCTGTCTCTAAATAAAATAAAAAAAACACCTGGGGATATGGCTCAGAGGTTAAGCACTCCTGGCTCAATTCCCACTACCCTGGCCCCGAGAGAGAGAGAGAGAGAGAGAGAGAGAGAGAGAGAGAGAGAGAGAGAGAGAGAGAGAGAGAGAGAAAGGCAAATTCCCATATACCAGAAAGAAGAAAGAAATTTCAAAGTCAGAGTATACAAGCTGATGCTTTTGTAATCTAGGAACCACTACCTCAGTCATAATGGTTAAGTTCTGAGCAGAGAACCAAGAGATCTGGAACAACAATGACCAAAAAAAAAAACTGGTATAAATAAAAGACTCTAAAAGAACTGCTAACTCTGAGAAAGAAGAACAAGAAAAACAATCCACTAGCAGAAAGAAGATAGTTTTTGCTTGGATCTCTGCATCAAAACCAAAAATTAGGGGGCTGGGGAGATAGCTCAGTTGGTAGAGTGCTTGCCTTGTAAGCACAAGGCCATGGGTTCGATCCCCAGCACCCAAAAAAAAAAAAACAAAAAAAAAAACCAAAAATTATCCCATGAAAAACTGAAAAAACCTAAACTTGGAGCACAAAATGGTATAAAGGCCTAACATACATACCCATGCATGGTGTGCACATTCTAAGATGATAAAGTAACAGGACAATTGTTTTTTCTAATCAGTAAGATCTTTAAGTCTCAAAACAGAAGCAAATACAGAAGAGCTCTGCAGAAAGAACTGCACAACAAAATTTCACTAAAAAAATGTAATCTTCATTGAAGAAGGCTCACAATTTGAAATTTATGAACTACAATAAAAACAAAGATCTAATATGAGGAAGTCAGCAGGCAGATAGGAAGATGTGTACCCCCAATAATCAGAGATAGCAAATGAATATCAAAGATATTTAAAGTTATTTTTAAATGGTTCAAGACATAAAGATACAATAAAAGTATGAGAAAATTACAAGACACTATTAAAAGGCAAGTGTGAAAATATACCAAATAGAACTTCCATAAAGGAAAATGGTGGTCATGAAATTTAAAAACTTAATGAATAAGGTATACAGTAAATCAAAAGTAAGAATTAGTGAACTAGAAGCTAGATCTAAGGAAATTCCGTAAAATGCAACCAACCCACCAGGATAAAGAAATAGAAAGTGTATCATGTATAAAGACATAATGTAAGAAGTTTCAATATACGTCTTCTTAGAAGGTAAAAGGAGAAAATATAAAGATTGTTGGGGAAAGTAATCCTTGAAGTGATAATGGCTTAAATTTTTCAAAAATGATTAAAAACATTAACTTTCACATTACAAAGAATATTTTTAAAAAATAGGGGGAAAGGACAAATATTTTGGTAATAAAAATTATTCTAATTCCATTCAGAAAATTATAGGACTGAGGATGCTTTTTCAAAAATTTTTTTCAGAACTTGTTTAAGTTTACAGCAATATTGAGAGGAAGGTACAGAAATATCCCTTAGACTCCCTGCCCCTTCATATGCATAGACTCTCCACTATCTACATCCCTCACCACAATGTACATTTGCTACAACTCCTGAACCTACACTGACACATCATCATCACCCTAAGTCCCAAAACAAGCCACGGTTCACATTTGGTGTCATACAGTCTATGGATTTGCACAAATATATTATGACAGGTATTTACCATTATAGTGACACACACAGTATTTTCATTGTCCTAAAAATCCTCTGTGCTCAGCTTTTTCATCCCTCCCTCCTTCCTAACCCCTGGCAACCCCTGTTCTTTTTACTGTCTCCATGATTTTACCTTTTCCAGAATGTCATATGGTTGGAATCACACAGGCATTTCGGATTAGCTGTCTTACTAAATAGTATACATTTAAGTTTTTCTCATGTCTTTTCATGACTTTATAGCTAATTTCTTTAAGCACTGAATATATTCCATTGTCTGGACATACCAGTGTATTTATCAACTCACCTACTGAAACACATCTTGTTTGTTTCCAAGTTTTGGATTATGAATAAAGCCACTATAAACACTGTATGCAAGTTTTGTATGTACATGAGTTTTTAATTCCTTTCAGTAAATACCAAGGAGCATGATTGCTGCATCATATGGTAAGGGTTTGTTTCTGTAAGCAACAGTCAAACTATCTCCCATCACAGCTGTCCTATTTGGCAATCCACCAGGAATAAATGAGACTTCCTGGTGCTCCTCACTTTCAACAACATTTAGTGATGTCTGTATTCCAGATCTGGTAATTCTAATTGGTGTGTGTTGGTATTTTTGGTGTTTCCCTGATGACACATATTGTGGAACATCTTCTCATATACTGATACACTATCTGTTATGTATTCCTTCCTTGATGAGTTGTCTGTTAAGATACTGGTCTGTTTATTCGGGCTGTTTTCTTATTAAGTTTCAAGAGTTCTTCATATATTTCAGACAGCAGTCCTTTATCACATACTTTTAAAAATATTTTCTTCTGGTCTGTGACATAATTTTCATTCTCTTGACAGCGATTTTCAAAGAGAAGTTTTAAATTTTAATGAAGTACAGTTTTTCATGAATTATGTCTTTGAAATAAATAAAATAAAAGATCCATTGACAACTAAAAAAAATAGTGACCAAACCTCTAATCATCTAGACTTTCTCCTATGTTATCTTCTAGGAGTTTTATAGTTTTGTGTTTTACATTTTGGTCTGTGATCCATTCTGAGTTGTAAAGGACATGTGTTTGTGTTTAGCATCATTTTTTTCCATAAGATTGTCCAGTTGTTCCAGTACCACTGGTGATGAGGATGCTTTTTTCACCTTCCCAACTCTGGGACCTTTGTTTTGTTGTTACATGTCTTTCTCTCCTCCTTCAGATGACAAAATTGAATAATTTTATGCCTAAAAATTCCTTAAAAGGATAAATATACACTCAAAGGTCTGGGAATTTAATTCCCTTTTGTCACTGTGATTAGGTAATGCCTAATAAATGAAGGCTTCAGTTCTGTAAGAACTGGCACCAAATCCTATAAAGTTTAAATTTAATGACAAAACAATGAAGTCACAGCAATATCTCATTATTTCCAATCCAGTTTTTCCATATCCTATTACACTCTCTTATTCATGCCTATTCTGCTTGTTCTACTTGCTCACTCCTGTCATCTAGGTTAGACAAAGTATATATGTTATTGCCTCACGAAATGGTCTCATTTGGAAAATGCTGATGTAGTTCAATTCCCTCATTTTAACTAAAGGAAAAATTGGAACTCCAGAAGAAAGTGTCTTGTCACAAGACAATGTAATAAGTTATTAGTAGGCAAAAACAGATTACTTACTGTCTACAGGACAATCAGCAAAGTATCTTTTTTTAGTTCTTTAAGCATTTTTTTTTTAGTTTTTTTTTCTTTTTTTTTTTTTTTTTAGTTATTGATGGACCTTTATTTTATTTATTTATTTATTTGTATGTGGTGCTGAGAATGGAACCCAGTGTCTCACACATGCTAGGCAAGCACTCTACCACTAAGCTACAACCCCAACCCTAGGCATATTGTTTTTATAAACAAAGTTTAGTAACATACTTGAGATGTAGAAAGGTTGTCCTGCTCTAAACCTGTCCCTCTGAAATCAACTAACAAAGTGTCACACTTACACAGAAATGGAACACATTCCCATTAAGACAAAATTTTTTAAAAAATCCAATTTGGGGGAATACAGTTTTTGTTTTCTATTTGTTTTGGAATTCAGTAAGTAGAGTCCCTTAGCTATGTGCTCCATAATAAAAGCTACTGCCTGATATATGTATATATATATATATATATATATATTTTTTTTTTTTTTTAAATTCCCGGGACCTAGTACATGCCAGGGAAAAGAGATGAAAGGGCAAGGGAGAAAGAAAAGTAAGAGTTAAAAGTTTTCTCCACCTACACCTAGGGGTATATCTATAGATCAGTGGTAGAGCACTTACCTACCACGTTCCAGGGCCTAGGTTCAATCCTTAGTACTGCCCACCCCCCAAAAAGGTTTCCTCTGCCTAGTGGATTTGTATCAGATCCTTCCCTAATTGAACAGGAACCTAAGTTTCTTCAATTCGAGGGCAGGGGAAGTGAAGGGTTATGGAAAATAATATTCCTACAAGACAGGTCCCCAAGAAAAATGGAGGGCCAGTGTGGCTCGGGAGGAGAGAGGGGAATTGGTCAAACATTAAACCTTTCCCAATGCACCCTTTCCTAATAACAATGGGCCCTAAAGGAAAGGGGCAAAAACTGAATGTTGGGCCCTAAACTTTGAGATTCCCCCATGGCAAATTAGTCCTAAATGGAGGCACAGCAAATATTGAAACTCTGGGGAACAATGGATCCCACAGAAAGAAAAGCAATGGGCAAAATTTGAGTACTCATCCCTCAGGATCTGGACTCCTCTTTCCCCAGATAACAATGAGTTTCAACCTTTTTACAACTACCCTCCTAAGTTAAAGTTCTAACTTGTACAACTAGCCCTGCACTGTCCAAACTGCATGTCCACAGTCTCCAATGAGACTATAAAACCCAAACTCCTCTGTACCTCAGGGGCCAGCTCTCTACCCAGAAAATGAGCCCTTCCATGCCTGATTCACTGCAGAATAAAGGAAAGCTTGCTGATCCAAGGTTTGCTTCCCATCTCCTGCCTCCATCATTTGTGAGCCATGACCTTACAGGAAGTGGGAATCAGAAATATGTTCATTGTTCTACCCTATTATGTATCATGTTTAGCAGACCACGAGGTTCCTTATATATCACCTATATTATGAATAAGGCAAAACAAATTCTTACACCTCTTATAAAGCCATCATAGGAAGGGATTTCTTTCGTTTTGAAATACTCTCTACATTATCTAAGTAATTAAATATGCATGCATGACAGCAATTGAAAAAATATAAGAAGTAATGCTAAAAGAATGAAGAACTTATCTAAAAAGTAACATTTCTGACAACTTTTTAGTAGGAAAAGATGTAATAGTTTTTGAACATATATTAAGAAGAAAAGAAATTAGGCAAAATAAGAGAGACCAGTTACGTCTTCTTCAAGACACTAAGAAAACATAATATTAGGGTGTTGTTTTTGTTTTCTTAACAGATATATTGATTTGTTTTCTCAGTTGTAAGAAATTATTTTTTAATTTTTCCAAATAAGCAGGGAAAAAAGTTTACTTACTGGGATCATTTTGAATTGACTATTTGAGGTATGGTAAGAATTACTAAATTTTATATAAACTTTAAATAGTAAACTTAGAGCTCTCTTGTTTCATCTACCTGAAAGAATATTGCTATCAGCATCATCTTCCTGCCACACTGTTACTTTTACATTGAGAATCTTAAAAACAATTAAGTTTTGTTCTGTAATCATAATTATGTCTTCCATGTTTTGCTTATAAGCTAATTTTATTCTATAATAATAATTATGTTTTCCATGCTTTGTTTAAAACTTAATTCTAAAAATGGAAACCTACAGTGTTTATAATATTACAATCAACATAGACATTGTTTGGTACAGTGCCCAACAAGATGCTAATATTATATTTCCTTCTTTATGGGTCTACTGGGTTACTTGGAAGGATGACTTTACTAGGGTCAGGACCTAAATATTTTGTCTTTTTTTATATTCCATACATTGCTCAAAAACATTCCAAATTTTAATTTGCTTTTTACCTTTCTACATACAGTTGTCTGGTTTTCCTAGAGATTATAATCACCTTCTACTTTTGCTGAAACAAGGATTATTTACTACATGACAAATACCTTTAAGCATATTCATTCCTTCTGAGACAGAGAATCTCAGAAAGATTTCTTAATAATGTTAATCTTGGAGTTTATTGACTTCTTGTATTTAATTTGTTTTTCTTTTCTTTTTTACATCAATGTAACAAAAAAATCCAATACTAAAAATTGCCTAATATCTCAAATTAAGAAAATCCAAATAGTGTTAAGTCAATTGGATAACAATCTGGAAAAATATGGACTTAGATACATATCTCAGACAATGCTACAAAGATCAATGTCAAGAAATCAAATATCTAATGTAAAATTTGAGCACATTGAAGTAATAGAAGAAAACATGGGCCTTCTTTTATAACCCTGAAACGGTGAAAGGCCTTCCTACATGTCTTCAACTCCCAAAACCATAAAAATAAAAAGAAAACCTTACTCATTGTAAGTGCAAAAGGACGGGAAGCAGACCTCGACAGATTCAGAGAAGACTTTATTCCCTTGCAGACTCAGGCACCCTTGGGGCCCATTTTCCAGATGGGGAAAATGGCTGACTGTTACAGAGGGGATTTTGGTTTTATAGTGTATAATTATGTAATCATTGGAAGCTGTGTATGTGCAGTTTTGACAGTCAGGGGCTACTTGAACAGGTTAAAACTTTAATTTAGGACAGTACTTATAAAAAGGTTGAAACTCAGTATTGTCTGGGGAAATAGGAGTCCAGATCCCAGGGATGAGTACTCAAATCTTGCCCATTGGTATTTGCTATACTTCCATTTACAACTAATTAGCCATGGGGGGAAGGTCATGGTTTAGGACCCAGAATTCAGTAATGGCCCCTTTCCCCCAGGGCCCAATGTTCCTTGGCTTGTTTCCCCTCCCTACTCCAAAGCCACACTGTCCCTTTCTTGGAGAGCTGTCTTTTAGAAATATTATTTTCCATAACCCTTCACTCATGGCAAGAATTAAACAAAAAGTCAAACAAAAAACAAAATCAAAAGGTAAATGTCAAGCTGAGAAAAACTGTTTGAAACTCATAAACAAAGAAGGTTTATTTAATAAAAATATAAAGAATTGATGGAAATGAGAAGTAAAAAAGATCCAACAAGACAAAGGAAAAACAGTCATAAATAAGTAGTTCACAGAAAAAGAAATACAAACATCTTAAAAATATGACTCATAATAATCATGTTATATCTTGCCATTTATTTAGATCTTTACTTTCTCTGGTTTTATAGTTGTCAGTATACAAGTATGGCACCTTGTCAAAATTTTTCCCTAAGTATTCTGAGTTATTTTTTTGTGTTTGTTTGTTTGTTGGTACCAAGGATTCAACTCAGTGGCACATTACCACTGAGTCACATCCCCAGCCCTATTTTGTATTTTATTTAGAGTCAGGGTCTCACTGAGCTGCTTAGCACTTCGCCTGTTGCTGACACTGGCTTTGAACTTGCAATCCTCTTGCCTCAGCCTCTCAAGCAACTGGGATTACAGGCGTACACCACCACACCCAGATTCTCTGAGTTCTAATGCTGTCATAAACTGTGTTTTAATTGCTTTTCAGTGTGATTGTGCTTTGTAACAGAAATACAATTGGTATCCTATTGACCTTGTATCCTATGACCTTGCTAAACTCATTCATTAGTTTTAATAACTTCTTTGTAAGTGGTATCAGATTTTATAAGATAGCAAAAAGTTTTGATTTTTCCTTCCTAAACTATATACCTTTTATTACCTTTTCTTGCCTTATTATGGAATTTTATATCCAGATAAAAATTCTTCATGAATGAAGGCAAAATAAATTCTCAGATATGTAAACAAAGAAAATCTGCTACCAGCAAAAGAACTGCTAAAAGAATTTCTTCAGACAGAAAAGAAATAATAGAAGGAAATCTGGAACCAGGAATGGAGAATGAAACCTCTGGATAAACAGACTACTCTTTTTTTCTTGACTTTTTAAAATTATATTTGACTACTGAAAGCAAAAATTATAACACTAATATGATGTTTAATGTGTAGAGAGGATCTATTAAGACAATTATATCATGAAGCAGAAAGGTAAGGATCTACATGGTATTAAGATTTCCAGACACCATCTAAAACAGTAAATGTTTCTAGAAGTAGGCAGGAGCAAATATACATATACACATACACATATACATTTTAGCCACTAAAGTAACCATTATAAAAATTATAAAGGAGATAAACTAAAAACAAAAACTCCAAGTCCTATTTATACCTTTTTTCTAAGAATGATCTTCCCCACCTTCTCCCAGATTCACCAATTTTTAACATTTTTCCATACTTTCTTTGTGTTCATATACACATAGGTTTTTTTTTTTATTTTTTATATTCTCCCATATACTTTTTTTTCTTTTCTTTTCTTTTTATTTTATTGTAAACAAATGGGATACATGTTGTTTCTCTGTTTGTACATGGCGTAAAGGCATACCATTTGTGTAATCATAAATTTTTACATAGAGTAATGTTGTTTGATTCATTCTGTTATTTTTTCCCTTCCCCCCACCCCTCCCACCCCTCTTTTCCCTCTATACAGTGCTTCCTTCCTCCATACTTGCCCCCCTCCCTAAACCTAACTCTAATCCTAACACTAACCCTTCCCTCCCCCCATTATGTGTCATCCTCCACTTATTAGCTATATCATTCGTCCTTTGGCTTTTTGAGATTGGCTTATCTCACTTAGCATGATATTCTCCAATTTCATCCATTTGCCTGCAAATGCCATAATTTTATCATTCTTTATGGCTGAGTAATATTCCATTGTATATATATATACCACAGTTTCTTTATCCACTCATCAATTGAAGGGCATCTCGGTTGATTCCACAGTCTGGCTATTGTGAATTGAGCAGCTATGAACATTGATGTGGCTGTATCTCTGTAGTATGCTGATTTTAAGTCCTTTGGGTATAGGCCAAGGAGTGGGATAGCTGGGTCAAATGGTGGTTCCATTCCAAGCTTTCTGAGGAATCTCCACACTGCTTTCCAGAGTGGCTGCACTAATTTGCAACCCCACCAGCAATGTATGAGTGTACCTTTCTCCCCACATCCTCGCCAACACCTGTTGTTGCTCGTATTCTTGATAATCGCCATTCTAATTGGGGTGAGGTGGAATCTTAGGGTGGTTTTGATTTGCATTTCTCTTATTACTAGAGATGTTGAACATTTTTTCATGTGTTTGTTGATTGCTTGTAGATCTTCTTCTGTGAAGTGTCTATTCATTTCCTTAGCTCATTTGTCGACTGGATTATTTGAATTCTTGGAGTAGAGATTTTTTAGTTCTTTATAGATTCTGGAGATTAGTGCTCTATCTGAAGTATGATTGGCAAAGATATTCTCCCACTCTGTAGGCACTTTCTTCGCATTGCTGATAGTTTCCTTTGCTGAGAGAAAGCTTTTTAGTTTGAATCTATCCCAGTTATTGATTCTTGCTTTTATTTCTTGTGCTATGGGAGTCCTGTTAAGGAAGTCTGCTCCTAAGCCGACATGTTGAAGATCTGGACCTACTTTTTCTTCTATAATCTGCAGGGTCTCTGGTCTGATTCTGAGGTCCTTAATCCATTTTGAGTTTAGTTTCGTGCATGGTGAGAGATATGGGTTTAGTTTCATTCTGTTGCATATGGATTTCCAATTCTCCCAGCACCATTTGTTGAAGAGGCTATCTTTTCTCCATTGCATATTTTTGGCCCCTTTGTCTAGTATGAGAAAATTGTATTTATTTGGGTTTGTGTCCGTGTCCTCTATTCTGTACCATTGATCTACCTTTCTATTTTGGTACCGATACCATGCCGTTTTTGTTACTATTGCTTTGTAGTAGAATTGAAGATCTGGTATTGCAATACCCCCTGTTTCACTCTTCCTGCTAAGGATTGCTTTAGTTATTCTGGGTTTTTTATTCTTCCAGATGCCAACCCACCCAACCACCAGACTGAGCGAACCCTCCTGACCCCTGCACCAAGGACGGGTGCCATCACTGGTCGGTCATAGTCACAGAGCAAGCTAGCGGGTAAGTCAGGCAACCTGCATCGCAGAGGTAGCCAGTAGGCACCCAACCCGCCTGCCTTGCAGAGCTAGGTGGCAGGCAGCCAACCCGCCCAACAACCAGGCCAAAGACAGATGCCATCACTGAGACCCCACCCGTACACCACACAGAGGTCTGTCGCCAATGCGGAGCAAGCCAACAGATGAGCCAGCCTGCCTGCATCGCGGAGTAGCCAAAGGCTTCTTTATAGGCTGGTGCAGGCATTTTGAATTATTCCTGAGGGCGTGGCCATCATCATTGGAAGGGCAGCTCCCTTCCTGAGACACCTACAGGAGGTTAGAGGACCTTTGACAAGACCCAGGAGTCAAGAAGAGGAGGTATTGAGAGACTCAGGACCAACTCAGAGCCACCAGGTGAGTCTCTCCCACTGGGCAGGCTCCCCGGATGGGGCAGTAGTCCCAAAATACAGGGAACTTAGTGGAGTAAGAGTAGCCCAGTGAGACTCACCTGCTGGAGCCGAGAAACCAATCAATCGAGAGCATTGCAGAGGAGAGCCGCACAATGATAGGCTTCATCGCGGAGTGAGGGTCTGAGGCCCAGGTGGTAGTCCCCAGGGAACGTAGCAGACGAGGGCCACTCAGCCAGGGAGTCCCTCGCAGGGTCAGGCAGTAGGTCAGGACCCCTGGGAACATTGCAGAGGAGGGCTTCCCAGTCCAGGTGGTAGTTCTGGACCAAAGGGAACTTCTCAGAGGAGAGCTGCCCAGTGAAACTTCCCCACCAGATGAGTCTTCCCCACTGGGGGAGGCTTTCCCACAATGGCAGTACAACCAGAGACACAGGCCTAGATCAACATGCCCCAGTCTGCAGTCTAGTCCTCCTTTGGCTGACTATCAGTCAACAAGTGGAGACACCTCTGGCCACTGACAGGGAATATATACCACTTGAAGGCCACCACCCCTAGAAGGGCAGCTTTCTAGTGGAGCACCACATTATCAAGTTCCTCCAAGACTTCAGAATACCGAAGGCTAAGAGATGAGTTATTGGAAATCTACAGAGACAATATTAGTCAATAGAGGAAATCTGCAATATCCCAGAGTCACAACTAGAGGGGTAGATACCTGAGCAATATGAGAAAACAAGGGAAGAAAATGTCCCAAACAAACCTAGATGGCATAGCAATACAATCCAATGACAGCATGGCAGAAGAAATGTCAGAAAGGGAGTTCAGAATGTGCATAATTAAAACGATCAGGAAAGCAAAAGAGGAGAGGAAAGAGCAAAAGTAGGCACCGAAGGATGAGATGAAAGAGCAAATGCAGGCATTGAGTGATTGCACCAATCGACAGTTAAAAGAGCAAATACAGGAAACAAAAGATCATTTCAATAAAGAGATAGAGATATTGAAAAAAAAAAAACAAATCCTTGAAATGAAGGAAACAATAAACCAAATTAAAAGCTCCATAGAAAGCATAATGAATAGGATAGAACACTTGAAAAACAGAAATTCAGATATCAAAGACAAAATATTTAATCTTGAAAAAAAGTTGACCAAACAGACAAGATGGTAAGAAATCATGAACAGAATCTACAAGAATTATGGGATATCATGAGAAGGCCAAATTTAAAGAATTATCAGGATTGAGGAAGACACAGAGAAACAAACCAAAGGAATGAACAATGTATTCAATGAAATAATATCAGAAAATTTCCCAAATCTGAAGAATGAAATGGAAAATCAAGTACAAGAGGCTTATAGGACTCCAAATACACAAAGTTACAACAGACCCACACCAAGGCACATTATTATGAAAATACCTAACACACAAAATAAAGACAGAATTTTAAAGGCTGCAAGAGAAAAGAATCAAATTACATTCAAGGGGAAATCAATATGGATATCAGATTTTTCAATCCAGACCCTAAAAGCTAAAAGGGTCTGGAACAACATTTTTCAAGCCCTGAAAGAAAATGGATGCCAACCAAGAATATTAATTATACCCAGCAAAACTTACCTTCAGATTTGATGACGAAATAAAATCCTTCCATGATAAACAAGAGCTAAAAGAATATACTAAAAGAAAGCAGGCATTACAGAACATTCTCAGCAAAATATTCCATGAGGAAGAGATGAAAAACAATGATGTAAATCAGCAAAGGGAAGAACTACCCTAAAGGAAAAGCCAAATAAAGGAGAACCCAAGTCGTGTCAAAATTTTTTCTTAAAAAATGAGCCAAATGACCAGGAATACAAATCATATCTCAATTATAACCCTGAATGTTAATGGCCTGAACTCATCAATCAAAAGACATACAGGGGCAGACTGGATTAAAAAGAAAGATCCGACAATTTGCTGCCTGCAAGAGACTCATCTCATAGAAAGAGATATCCACAGACTAAAGGTGAAAGGATGGGAAAAAACATACCATGCACATGAATTCAGCAAAAAAGCTGGAGTATCCATCCTCATATCAGATAATGTGGACTTCAAGCCAAAGTTAGTCAGAAGGGATAAAGAAGGACATTTCATACTGCTTAAGGGAAGCATAAATCAGCAAGACATAACAATCATAAATATCTATGCCCCAAACAGTGGCTCATCCATGTACGTCAAAAAAATCCTTCTCAATTCCAGAAATCAAATAGACCACAACACAATAATACTAGGTGATTTTAACACACCTCTCTCACCACTGGACAGATCCTCCAAACAAAAATTGAACAAAGAAACCATAGATATCAATAACACAATCAATAATTTAGACTTACCAGACATATATAGAATATACCATCCAACAAAGAACGAATACACTTTCTTCTCAGCAGCACATGGATCCTTCTCTAAAATAGACCATATTTTATGCCATAAAGCTAATGTTAGCAAATACAAGAAGACAGAGATACTACCTTATATTCTATCAGATCATAATGGATTGAAACTAGAAATAAATGACAGAATAAAAAACAGAAACTACTCCAATACCTGGAGATTAAATAATACGTTATTGTATGATGAATGGATAACAGAAGACATCAGGAGGGAAATTTAAAAATTCTTAGAAGTAAACGAGAACAAAGACACTTCATATCAAAATCTCTGGGTCACTATGAAAGCAGTACTTAGAGGAAAATTTATTTCATGGCGTGCATTCAATAAAAGAAGAAAAAATCAACAAATAAACGACTTAACACTACAGCTCAAAGCCCTAGAAAAAGAACAGAGCAACACCAAAAGTAGCAGAAGACAGGAAATAGTTAAAATCAGAGGTGAAATCAATGAAATTGAAACAAAAAAAAAAATAGAAAAAATTGACAAAATAAATAGTTGGTTCTTTGAAAAAATAAACAAAATTGATAAACCCTGAGCCACACTAACAAAGAGAAGGAGAGAGAAAACGGAAATTACTAAAATTCAGAATGAACAATGAAATATCATGACAGACACGAGTGAAATACAAAATATAATTAGAAGCTATTTTGAAAATCTATGCTCCAACAAAACAAAATCTCGAAGACATCGACAGGTTTCTAGAGACATATGAATTACCTAAACTGAACCAGGAGGACATACACAATTTAAATAGATCAATTTCAAGCAATGAAATAGAAGAAGTCATCAAAACCTACCAACAAAGAAAAGTCCGGGACCAGATGGGTTCTCAGCCAAGTTCTACAAAACCTTTAAAGAAGAGCTCATTCCAATACTCCTCAAAGTATTGCATGAAATAGAAGAGGAGGGAACCCTCCCAAACTCATTCTATGAAACCAATATCACCCTGATACCTAAACCAGACAGAGACACATCAAGGAAAGAAAATTTCAGACCAATATCCTTAATGAACATCGATGCAAAAATTCTCAACAAAATCTTAGCAAATCACGTACAAAAGTATACTAAAAGATAGTGCACCACAATCAAGTGGGTTTTATCCCAGGGATGCAAGGTTGGTTCAACATCCAGAAATCAATAAATGTAATTCACCATATCAACAGACTTAAAGTCAAGAATCACATGATTATTTCAATAGATGCAGAAGAAGCATTTGATAAAATACAGCACCCCTTCATGCTCAAAACACTGGAAAAAATAGGGATAGTGGGAACATTCCTTAACATTGTAAAGGCCATCTATGCTAAACCCATGGCCAATATCATTCTAAATGGTGAAAAACTGAAAGCATTTCCCCTAAAAACTGGAATAAGCCAGGGATGCCCTCTTTCACCACTTCTATTCAACATTATCCTCGAAACTCTAGCCAGAGCAATTAGACAGACCAAGGAAATTAAAGGGATACGAATAGGAAAAGAAGAACTCAAACTATCCCTATTTGCTGATGACATGATTATATATTTAGAGGAACCCAGAAATTCCACCAGAAAACTTTTAGAACTCGTAAGTGAATTCAGTAAAGTAGCAGGATATAAGATCAATGCTCATAAATCTAATGCATTTTTATACATAAGTGATGAATCTTCAGAATGAGAAGTTAGGAAAACTACCCCATTCACAATATCCTCGATAAAAATAAAATGCTTGGGAATCAAGCTAACAAAAGAGGTGAAAGAACTCTACAATGAGAACTACAGAACACTAAAGAAAGAAATTAAAGAAAACTTTAGGAGATGGAAAGATCTCCCAGGTTCTTGGATAGGCAGAATTAATATTGTCAAAATGGCCATACTACCAAAAGAGCTGTACAGATTCAATGCAATTCCAATTAAAATCCCAATGACGTACCTCACAGAAATAGAACAAGCAATCATGAATTTCATCTGGAAGAATAAGAAACCCAGAATAGCTAAAGCAATCCTTAGTAGGAAGAGTGAAGCAGGAGGCATCGCAATACCAGAACTTCAACTATACTACAAAGTAATAGTAACAAAAACAGCATGGTATTGGCACCAAAACAGGTAGATCAATGGTACAGAATAGAGGACACAGACACAAACCCAAATAAATACAATTTTCTAATACTAGACAAAGGTGCCAAAAATATGCAATGGAGAAAAGATAGCCTCTTCAACAAATGGTGCTGGGAAAACTGGAAATCCGTATGCAGCAAAATGAAATTAACCCCTATCTCTCACCCTGCACAAAACTCAACTCAAAATGGATCAAGGACCTTGGAATCAGACCAGAGACCCTGCATCTTATAGAAGAAAAAGTAGGTCCAAATCTTCAACATGTCGGCTTAGGATCAGACTTCCTTAACAGGACTCCCATAGCACAAGAAATAAAAGCAAGAATCAATAACTGGGATAGATTCAAACTAAAAAGCTTTCTCTCAGCAAAGGAAACTATCAGCAATGTGAAGGGAGAGCCTACAGAGTGGGAGAATATCTTTGCCACTCATACTTCAGATAGAGCACTAATTTCCAGAATATATAAAGAACTCAAAAAACTCTACACGAAGAATACAAATGAATCCTTCAAAATGGGCTAAGGAAATGAACAAACACTTCATAGAAGATGTACAAGCAATCAACAGATATATGAAAAATGTTCACCATCTTTAGTAATAAGAGAAATGCAAATCAAAACCACCCTAAGATTCCATCTCACCCCAATTAGAATGGCGATTATCCAGAATACAAGCAACAATAGGTGTTGGCGAGGATGTGGGGAAAAAGGTATACTCATACATTGCTGGTGGGGCTGCAAATTAGTGCAGCCACTCTGGAATGCAGTATGGAGATTACTTAGAAAACTTGGAATGGAATCACCATTTGACCCAGCTATCCCACTTCTCGGCCTATACCCAAAGGACTTAAAATCAGCATACTACAGAGATACAGCCACATGAATGTTCATAGCTGCCCAGTTCACAATAGCCAGATTGTGGAACCAACCTAGGTGTCCTTCAATTGATGAATGAATAAGAAACTGTGGTGTGTGTGTGTGTGTGTGTGTGTGTGTACACACACACACACACACACACACACACACAATGGAATATTACTCAGCCATAAAGAATGATAAAATTATGGCATTTTCAGGCAAATGGATGAATTTGGATAATATCATGCTAAGTGAGATAAGTGAATCTCAAAAACTAAAGGACGAATGATCTCGCTGATAAGCGGATGAGGACACATAATGGGGGGTGGGAGGGGGGCAAGAATGGAGGAAGGAGGGACTGTATAGAGGGAAAAGAGGGGTGGGGGGGAAGAAAAAATAACAGAATGATGTCAAAAACTATTATCCTAGGTAAATGTATGATTATACAAATGGTATGCCTCTACTTCATGTACAGAGAAACAAGATGTATACCATTTGTTTACAATAAAAATAAATTTAAAAAAAAGAAATGGCGAAAGTAACTGTAGTATTTTTAAAAACATAAAAGATGTAGCAAAAATACTAATTTGAAATTTAAGGCTCTTGTGAAAATAAAGTACTAAATTATTTAAAATATTATAATATGAATTTTGTCAGCTTTGTTTTGCTTAATAACATGTTTAATGATGTTGTACTAATACAATGCTAAAATAGCAAATTACCTGTAATGTTTTTAATGTTTCCTTCAATCCTTCTATTTCTTTTTCTTTTATTTCCGTAGCAAGTTGATATTTTCCCTTTAAATAAAAAATTATATTTTAATACTTTCTAATGTAAATATTATAAAGGTGGGAGATATAATAGCTCAAGAACCAAAATTTGTAACTTAAATCTAATAGTTCATAGGCTTTAAATTTGTATCTGCATGACAAAATACATTTCTAATGGTTTCCAAATATTAAAAAATAAGGTCTTTACATGATTATAATGATCATGAAATGAAATATCTTATAATGACAAATCATTTTATCTGGAGAATATTTGTAGAACTTTGAGATACTATATAATTATTTAAGTCTTGCAGCTAGAATAAATATACAGTCATCGCTCCAAATCTGCAAGGAGTTGTTTTCAAGAACATGAACACCAAAACCTGAGGATGCTCAAGTCACTTAAATAAAATGGCATAGTAGCCTGGAATGATTGCTCACATCTATAATCCCAGCAACTCAGGAGGCTGAGGCAGGAGGATTGCAACTTCAAGACTAGCCTCAGCAACATAATGCCCTAAGCAACTTAGCAAGACCCTGTCTCAAATTAAAAAATAAAGAAGAGCTGGGATATAACTCAGTGCTAAAGAGCCCCTGGATTCAACCCCCAGTATTAAAAAAAAAAAAAAGCCTAGTATTCAAACTCACATACAACCTACATACATCCTCCTATACACCTTAAATCATTTTTAGATCACTTATAATACCAACACAATGTAAATGCTATGTAAATATTTGTTATACTGTATTGCTTATAAAATAAGGAGAAAAAAGTCTGAACATGTCTAGTACAGATGCAGTTTTTTTTTTTCTGGTATTTCCAACCAGCAGTTGGTTGAACCTGTAGATGCAAAACTGTGGATACAGAGATCTAATTGTATTCTAATTAAAAAAGCACAGATACATTTATATTATACTATGAATATAAGGATGGGGAAAACATTTTAAAGTTTTTTTGCTATAAATACTCAGCTATAATTATTAACACAACAAACTGTATGCTCATCAGCATAATAAAAATATGTATTAACTAACAAATAGCTAGAGAAAATATTATGCACCTGGTTATTTTCTACATTTGTTGGGAGTCATATCTCCTTTCCAGGTTGTTCTGCACTCAAGTATAAGTCATTTCAATGTGTTTTAAAGAAGATAATTACATTGAAAAAGCACTAAAAACATTGAAAACATTGCAGTAGAGTAGAGCATTAATTTGAGGGTTGAAAATCCCAACTTTGCCACAGCAAGTCATTTTATCTTGTTGGGCCTCAGTATTTTCAATTGTAAAATGATAAAGGTCAAGTAATATAATTATTTTGGGTTCTTTCTGTTTCTAAGATTTTAAGAAATCAACATTCTTCCCCATTAATTTATTACCAATGCTGTTTTCTACTGTAGTGAATAACTGAACATAATTCATTTACATATGCTTTAAATTGTTTTAAAAATTAATAAATACCTTTTCTTCTTCCAAGGCATACATCTTCATTTGCAACTGGTAATTTTTAAGATACAGATGAGTAAACCAATAACAGTAAATTATGCTGGTCAATAGGATTATGGAAACACTTTATATTTCTATATTGTTTGAATTTAATATAATATGAAAACGTCACTTTTACAATCAGAAAATAAAATAATAAAGATTCAAAAGAGGGAAAAAGACAATCAAGAAAATAAGTGAACAATTTAATCACACTTAGCGACATCAATAATCCTTCAAAGTTTCATTTTCCCCTTTAGAAGTTTTCTTACATATCTGAATACATCACCATCTACTCCTAAATAATAGCATGTATAATTTTCTGAAGGTATGATTTTATGAAATCATTACAACTTTTATTTGCAGACAGTATTTGTGCTCTGAAAAAAATTTTAAATGCAGGCGATAGTGAAATAATGACTTTTGTAAATAATGACATTTTAAAACAAAAACTGAAATAAGAAATATTCTAAGTAGCACAAGGATACTTAGCAAAATTATCAAAAAATAAAATTTTTCTTTAAAACTTTCCTATCTCCTTTTCTATGCTCCTCACATTCAAGAGTTTTTTATTTGAAACAAACTAAGACTAGGGATTTAGTTCAGTGGTAGAATACTTGCCTAGCATGCTTAAGACCCTGGGTTCCCACACCAGTGGAAACTCAAGAACACTTTCTCTATAACCCTCAGATACCTGGATGTTCTTTCTTGCCCAAGTCCCTTATGATAGCAGAGATGTACATTTGTTCTCTGCTAGAGAATACTAAGCTACTTTTTTGGCTTCTGCTTTCTTACTCTTCAATTAAAACTCTCATAACTGATTAGACCTATTTCAGATTGAAGGAACAAAGTTTGTTAATTTGTTTAAACAAATTCATAGTAATGTGTGAATTATCAATAACCATAACACACTAGTGATGTAATTTGTATAAGTTTTTTCTTTAGGTGCATAAAGATGAAGACAAAAAAGAAGGAAGGAAAAACAAAGTACAAATGAGGATAGTGGGATAAAAGGAAAAAACTACCAGAGGCTATTTTACATAAGTGCATTTTCTTAAACTAATATTTTCTAGCTAGGGACTGAAGAGAAATTTGAGGCAGTCAAGACCTATAGAACTCAAATTAACGTAAAGTGCTGCTACGCTGCTATTTTATCTTTTTCTTTTCTTTTCTTTCTTTTCTTTTCTTTTTTTTTTTTTTTTTTTTTTTTTAGTTACTTTAAGTTGGTTGGATTTATGGAGGATTCAGTGCATGGTAATCACCTCTCCTCATCCTTTACATCTTCTTCTTTGCATCTCAGCTCTTCATCAGTGTTATGACTGACTTAAGTAAAGGAGTAAAGTAGAAAATGTAGGATTCCAAGATACTAACAAAAGAAAGAGGAAAAGGAAAAGAAAAAACAAGAATACATGTACACCATTCATCTAAATTATTTAGAACAAATGAAAACAGATCTCCATCTCTAAGAAAACATTTTTTCCCAGTTTCCCAAACACTTTTTATTATCAGTTTTGATTCAAATAACTACTCATTTCTTATTCCCCATAATATCCCTTTTCTCCTTCTTGTCTTCCATGAGTTTGGAGAAGAGCTTGTTGTCATATTCATGCAAAAGGGAGGAAGTACAGTATCTAAACTTATAGTGCCTAAAATACCTGTTTTTTAAAAACTTCCATCGCTTCTTTGTGTTGCTTCACTAATGCTTCCTTTTGATTCTGAAGAATTTCCTATTTAAAAAATTATGACAAGTCAAAATATAAATTCTTATAACTTCGTCTGCTTAAATCTTAATTTGGTTCAGAACTTAAATCAATTTAGAGGCTGGAGTTGTGGATCAGTGGTAGAAGGCTTGCCTAGCATGTGTGAGGCACAGGGTCCAATCCTCAGCACCACATGAAAAATAAATAAATAAAATAAAGGTATTGCATCCATCTAAAACTAAAAATATTTTTTAAAAATAAATTAAACACATCACATTTTTTATCCTCTTTAAACGCAACTTTAAACTAATTTTATGGGGTTTTTTTCTCATGGAATAATTATAAAAAATTTTGCTTCCACTTGCTTCTTCATGATAAAACCACATTGTTTTTAAAATTTTTAAACTCTGACATGCCTGGTTCCAAATCTTTCTTCAAGAAAATATCTTTTAACCAGAAGTTATTAAAATAAAAAATCTAGCACACAAATAGACTATAGTCTTAGAATTCCCAGAAAAATCAATTTTATTATCTAAGCACAAACATTCACATGGCAACATACAGGACTTGAAAGTCATTGAAATAACTTTTTTTTGCATAACCAAAGGACATTTTTTTAAAAGCACATATATGGTTCATTTCTTGTCCCCCGCCTTTGATGGAAGTTCTATGTTCTGTCCTTTAGATTCAAGACTATTTTTAACATTTTCTTCTATTTTTATCAAAGTTAATAATTCTCATTTTTAAAAAAGTACATCTAAAAGTGGCAATTACTTTTTGTTATTTGCCTCACAATTCCTGTATAATACATTGACTTAGTAATTTTAAAATTTTTTCTTTGTCCTCCCACTGTGTTACAAGTTTAACTTTCTTGTATAACTATTATCCCACATTTTCTCCTATTCTTCCAACAGTTATATCAAAATTGTGCCTGAAATCAATAGTCAGTACTTACATTGTTAGGATTATGTATTATTTAATAATGAGCCATGTATACTGTGATTACATTTTTATTTTATGTCTTTCGTTGAAGTTCATAATTACTTTAAAATGTTTACATTTCCAAAGTTATTTTTTTAAAAATAATACTACCTTTCCCAGATCTATGTCAATTGGTTCATATGCTCAGATACAAAATGAGAAGCAAGGATTACTTAGAAAATTTCCAACTCCCTAAGAAATAGATTTAGAAAACCTTTAGGTAAACCAAGTACAGAGAAGCACAACTATAATCCCAGCTTATTGGGAGGTTGAGCCAAGAGGATCCCAAGTTTGAAGCCAGCCTGAGCAACTTAACAAGACCCTGTCTTGAAATAAAAAATAGAAAGGACTGAGGGTGTAGATTAGTTGGTAGAGAGCCCCTGAGTTCAATCTCCAGTATCAGAAAAAGAAAAAAGAAAAAAATCAAGTGGGTAAATAAATGCTATTGTTTTGGGAGGAAATCAATTTCTCACTTTATCCTCAAATCTGTAAAGAGATATTTCTCTAAATATTAAAAATTTATAGGAGTCAATGAGCTACTCAGATAATGGGCATTTCTAATCACCCTATTCCTGCTTGAATTACCAAATTAGAAATATTATTTTGTCCTTTATGATACCACATCTTACTTTTACATATTGTTATGGTTTAGATGTGGTGTCCCCAAAAAACTCACATGTGAGACAATGCAAGAAGTATTGAAGGAGAAATGACCGGGTTGTTAAGAATCTTAACCCAGTCAGTGAGTTAATCCACTGGCAGGGATTCACTGAGTGGTAACTGACTGGTAGGGTGTGGTTGGGGGAGGAGGAAATTGGGGCCTGGCTATGGGGTATATATTTTGTATCTAGAAAGTGGAGTCTCTATCCCTCTCTGCTTCCTGATGATGCAAGCTGCTTCCCTCTGCCACACTCTTCTGCCATGATATTCTGCCTCACCTCAAGCCCATGAACAGAGCCAGCCTTCTATGGACTAAGACCTCTGAAACCATGAGCCCCTCGAATAAACCTTTCCTCCTCTGTAATTGTGCTGTTCAGATCATTTAGTCACAGAAGCAAAAAAGCTGACTAAAACACATATGTTACTCACATATATGTGTGTATACATATGTAAACATTTACATATATACCTATGTGATATTTTATATACAACACATGTAAGGTTTTAAATGTCTTTGTGTCTTAATGAAAAAAATCAAATATGTTAATGTAGTAATGTAGAAGGAGTGCCTGGCAAATTTTCTTTCAAGAAGTATTTTGATGATCAGTGAATTCCTATAGAAAATACATCTCTCAGATCTTTATTTATAATAAATGTTGCCCACAGAGAAATGTCACCTTTTACCAGGTTGTATGGTTATCAAAGTTTCTTTTTCTGTTCATGTTTGTAAAGTAGTATAGGAATCTGGTTTTGTTTTTCTTCAGATGAGAAATCTAGCTCTAATACTATTAAATAAAGATTTTTTGGTGGGGACAGGTACTAGGGATTGAACCCAGAGATGCTTTACCACTGAGCCACATCCCAGTCCTTTTTGTTTTTTCTTTTGAGAGTGAGTCTCCCTAAGTTGCTTAGGGCCTTGCTTTGCTGAGGATGGCTTCAAACTTGCCATCTCCTGCCTCGACCTCCCAAATCACTGGGATAACAGCTATATGCCACCATGCTCAGCATATTTTTTAAGTGCATAATATAATAGTGGGGTTAATTTTGACAAATTCATAGATGCATATGCTATGATTTCTCCATTTTTAATCCCCAGTACTTTCTCTTTCCTTCCTCTCCTCTGTTCCCCAAATCCCTTTCCTCTACTCTATTGGTCCTCCTTCTATTTATTTATTTTTTATCGGTGCATAATAGTTCTATATAAAATTGGAATGCATTGTGATATATTAATACATGTACATAGCATAATTTGGTCAACTTCATTCTTTTTGTGTGTGTGTGTGTGTGTGTGTGTGTGTGTGTGTGTGTGGTGCTGGGGATCGAACCCAGGGCCTTGTGCTTGCAAGGTGACCACTCTACCAACTGAGGTATCTCCCCAGCCCATCAACTTCATTCTTAAGTCTCCCCTCTTCTCTTCCCTCCTCCCTCTCCCTTGGGCCCTGGTTTTTACTCTACTGATTGCCCTTCTATTTTCACAAGATTCCCCCTTTTTTAATTCCTTTTTTCTCTCTAGCTTTCACCTATGAGAAAAAACATTTCACCCTTGAATTTCTGAGTCTGACTTATTTCACTTAGCATGTTATTCTCCAGTTCCATCCATTTACCAGCAAATGACATCATTTCACTTTTTTATGGTTGAGTAGAACTTCATTGTGTATTTACATACCTCTTCTTTACCCATTCATCTACTGATGGGTCTAGGCTGGTTCCATAACTTGGCTACTATGAATTTTGCTGATATAAACAATGGTATGCATGTATCACTAAAATCTGCTGATTTTAGTTCTTTTGGAATAAATACGTGAAGTAGAATAGCCAGACCATATGGCATTCCTAATTTTTGAGGAATCTTCATACTGCTTTCCATTTGTGGCCCCATCAATGATGTATGAGGTGTCTTCTTCCACATATCCTTGTCAGCATTTATTATTTGTATTCTTGATGATTCCCATTCTAACTGAAGATGAACTATCAATGCACTTTTGATTTGGATCTCCTTGATTGCCAGAAATACTGAACATTTTAAAAATATAATTGTAGGCCATTCATATTTTTTTTCTTTTTAGGGATGTCTATTTAATTATTTTGCCCATTTATTAATTGAGTTATTTGGATTTTTAGTTTTCTTGTTTTGTTTTGGCTTGGTTTTGGTGTTTTTTTTTTTTAATTTTTAATTTTAATTAAAAATCATAAATTTACATAGGGCAATGTTGTTTGATTCATTTTGTTATTTTTTTCCCTTCCCCCCTCCCCTCCCACCCCTCTTTTCCCTCTATACATTCCTTTCTTCCTCATTCTTACCACCCTCCTTATCCCTAACCCTAAACCTAACCCTAACCCTAACACTAACCCCTCCTACCCCCCACCCCCGTATGTCCTCATCCGCTTATCAGCGAGATCATTCGTCCTTTAGTTTTTTGAGATTGGCTTATCTCACTTAGCATGATACCCTCCAATTTCATCCATTTGCCTGCGAATGCCATAATTTTGTCATTCCTCATGGCGGAGTAATATTCCATTGTATATATATGCCACAGTTTCTTTATCCATTCATCAACTGAAGGGCATCTGGGTTGGTTCCACAATCTGGCTATAGTGAATTGAGCAGCTATGAACATTGATGTGGCTGTATCTCTGTAGTATGCTGATTTTAAGTCCTTTGGGTATAGGCCAAGGAGTGGGATAGCTGGGTCAAATGGTGGTTCCATTCCAAGCTTTCTGAGGAATCTCCATACTGCTTTCCAGAGTGGCTGCACTAGTTTGCAACCCCACCAGCAATGTATGAGTGTACCTTTTTCCCCACATCCTCGCCAACACCTATTGTTGCTTATGTTCTTGATAATCGCCATTCTAATTGGGGTGAGATGAAATCTTAGGGTAGTTTTGATTTGCATTTCTCTTATTACTAGAGATGTTGAACATTTTTTCATATATCCGTTGATTGCTTGTACATCTTCTTCTGTGAAGTGTCTGTTCATTTCCTTAACCCATTTGTTGATTGGATTATTTGTATTCTTGGTGTAGAGTTTTTTGAGTTCTTTATAGATTTGGGATATTAACGCTCTATCTGAAGTATGATTGGCAAAGATATTCTCCCACTCTGTAGGCTCTCTCTTCACATTACTGATTGTTTCCTTTGCTGAGAGAAAGCTTTTTAGTTTGAATCTATCCCAGTTGTTGATTCTTGCTTTTATTTCTTGGGCTATGGGAGTCCTGTTAAGGAAGTCTGCTCCTAAGCCAACAAGTTGAAGGTTTGGGCCTACTTTTTCTTCTATAAGATGCAGGGTCTCTGGTCTGATTCTGAGTTCCTTGATCCATTGTGAGTTGAGTTTTGTGCAGGGTGAGAGATAAGGGTTTAATTTCATTCTGTTGCATATGGTTTTCCAGTTTTCCCAGCACCATTTGTTGAAGAGGCTATCTTTTCTCCATTGCATATTTTTGGCACCTTTGTCTAGTATGAGAAAATTGTATTTATTTGGGTTTGTGTCCGTGTCCTCTATTCTGTACCATTGATCTACCTGTCTATTTTGGTACCAATACCATGCCGTTTTTGTTACTATTGCTTTGTAATAGAGTTGAAAATCTGGTATTGCGATACCACCTGCTTCGCTCTTTCTACTGAGGATTGCTTTAGCTATTCTGGGTTTCTTATTCTTCCAGATGAATTTCATAATTGCCTGCTCTATTTCTGTAAGGTACATCATTGGGATTTTAATTGGAATTGCATTGAATCTATATAGCACTTTTGGTAGTATGGCCATTTTGACAATATTAATTCTTCCTATCCATGAACATAGGAGCTCTTTCCATCTTCTAAGGTTTTCTTTAATTTCTTTCTTTAGTGTTCTGTAGTTCTCATTGTAGAGGTCTTTCACCTCTTTTGTGAGATTGATTCCCAAGCATTTTATTTTTTTTTTTATGCTATTGTGAATGGGGTAGTTTTCCTAATTTCTCTTTCTGAAGATTCATCACTTATGTATAAAAATGCATTAGATTTATGAGCATTGATCTTGTAACCTGCTACTTTACTGAATTCACTAATGAGTTCTAAGAGTTTTCTGGTGGAATTTCCAGGTTCCTCTAAATATATAATCATGTCATCAGCGAACAGGGATAATTTGAGTTCCTCTTTTCCAATTCGTATCCCTTTAATTTCTTTGGTTTGTCTAATTGCTCTGGCTAGAGTCTCAAGAACAATGTTGAATAGAAGTGGTGAAAGAGGGCATCCCTGCCTTGTTCCAGTTTTTAGGGGGAATGCTTTCAGTTTTTTACCATTTAGAATGATATTGGCCATGGGCTTAGCATAGATGGCCTTCACAATGTTAAGGAATGATCCCACTACCCCAATTTTTTCTAGTGTTCTGAGCATGAAGGGATGTTGTATTTTATCGAACGCTTTTTCTTTATCTATTGAAATAATCATGTGATTCTTAACTTTTAGTCTGTTGATATGGTGAATGACATTTATTGATTTCCGGATGTTGAACCAACCTTGCATCCCTGGGATAAAACCCACTTGATCATGATGCACTATCTTTTTAATATATTTTTGTATGCGATTTGCTAAAATTTTGTTGAGAATTTTTGCGTCGATGTTCATTAAGGATATTGGTCTGAAATTTTCTTTCCTTGATGTGTCTCTGTCTGGTTTAGGTATCAGGGTGATATTGGTTTCATAGAATGAGTTTGGGAGGGTTCCCTCCTCTTCTATTTTATGGAATACTTTGAGAAGTATTGGAATGAGCTCTTCTTTAAAGGTTTTGTAGAACTTGGCTGAGAACCCATCTGGTCCTGGACTTTTCTTTGTTGGTAGGCTTTTGATGACCTCTTCTATTTCATTTCTTGAAATTGATTTATTTAAGTTGTGTATGTCTTCCTCGTTCAGTTTAGGTAATTCATATGTCTCTAGAAACTTGTTGATGTCTTCGAGGTTTTCTGTTTTGTTGGAGTATAGATTTTCAAAATAGCTTCTAATTATGTTTTGTATTTCACTCGTGTCTGTTGTGATATTTCCTTGTTCATTCCGAATTTTAGTAATTTGAGTTTTCTCCCTTTTTCTCTTTGTTAGCGTGGCTAAGGGTTTATCAATTTTGTTTATTTTTTCAAAGAACCAACTATTTATTTTGTCAATTTTTCGGATTGTTTCTTTTGTTTCAATTTCGTTGATTTCAGCTCTGATTTTAACTATTTCCTGTCTTCTACTACTTTTGGTGTTGGTCTGCTCTTCTTTTTCTAGGGCTTTGAGCTGTAGTGTTAAGTCGTTTATTTGTTGATTTCTACTTCTTTTGTTGAATGCGCCCCATGAAATAAATCTTCCTCTCAGTACTGCTTTCATAGTGTCCCAGAGATTTTGATATGATGTGTCTTTGTTCTCATTTACTTCTAAGAATTTTTTAATTTCCCTCCTGATTTCTTCTGTTATCCATTCATCGTATAATAGTGTATTATTTAATCTCCAAGTATTGGAGAAGTTTCTGGTTTTTATTCTGTCATTTATTTCTAATTTTAGTCCATTATGATCTGATAGAGTACAAGGTAGTATCTCTATCTTCTTGTATTTGCTAACAGTAGCTTTGTGGCATAAAACATGGTCTATTTTAGAGAAGGATCCATGTGCTGCTGAGAAGAAAGTGTATTCGTTCTTTGTTGGATGGTATATTCTATATAAGTCGGTTAAGTCTAAATTGTTGATTGTGTTATTGAGATCTATGGTTTCTTTATTCAATTTTTGTTTGGACGATCTATCCAGCGGTGAGAGAGGTATGTTAAAATCGCCTAGTATTATTGTGTTGTGGTCTATTTGATTTCTGGAATTGAGAAGGATTTGTTTGACATACATGGATGAGCCAATGTTCGGGGCATAGATATTTATGATTGTTATGTCTTGCTGATTTATGCTTCCCTTAAGCAGTATGTAATGTCCTTCTTTATCCCTTCTGACTAGTTTTGGCTTAAAGTCCACATTATCTGAAATGAGGATGGATACTCCAGCTTTTTTGCTGTGTTCGTGTGCATGGTATGTTTTTTCCCATCCTTTCACCTTTAGTCTATGGGTATCTCTTTCTATGAGATGGGTCTCTTGCAGGCAGCATATTGTTGGATTTTTCTTTTTAATCCAATCTGCCAGTCTATGTCTTTTGATTGATGAGTTCAGGCCATTAACATTCACAGTTATTATTGTGATATGATTTGTATTCCTAGTCACTGGACTCATTTTTGTTTTTTGACATGATTTGGTTTCTCCTTTATTTGGCTATTCCTTTAGGCTAGTTCCTCCCGTTGCTGATTTACATCGTTGTTTTTCATCTCTTCCTCATGGAATATTTTGCTGAGAATGTTCTGTAATGCCGGCTTTCTTTTAGTAAATTCCTTTAGCTTTTGTTTATCGTGGAAGGATTTTATCTCATCGTCAAATCTGAAAGTAAGTTTTGCTGGGTATAAAATTCTTGGTTGCATCCATTTTCTTTCAGGGCTTGGTAAATGTTGTTCCAGGCCCTTCTAGCTTTTAGGGTCTGGACTGATAAATCTGCTGATATTCTTATTGGTTTCCCCCTGAATGTAATCTGATTCTTTTCTCTCGTGGCCTTTAAAATTCTGTCTTAATTTTGAATGTTAGGTATTTTCATAATAATGTGCCTTGGTGTAGGTCTGTTGTAATTTTGCATATTTGGAGTCCTATAAGCCTCTTGTACTTGGTTTTCCATTTCATTCTTGAGATTTGGGAAATTTTCTGATATTATTTCATTGAATAGATTGTTCATTCCTTTGGTTTGTTTCTCTAAGCCTTCCTCAATCCCAATTATTCTTAAATTTGGACTCTTCATGATATCCCATAATTCTTGTAGATTCTGTTCATGATTTCTTACCATCTTCTCTGTTTGGTCAACCTTGTTTTCAAGATTAAATATTTTGTCTTCAATATCTGAAGTTCTGTCTTCCAGGTGATCTATCCTATTGTTTATGCTTTCTATGGCATTTTTAACTTGGTTTATTGTTTCCTTCATTTCAAGGATTTCCATTTGGTTTTTTTTTCAGTATCTCTAACTCTTTATTGAAATGCTCTTTTGCTTCCGTTATTTGCTCTTTTAACTGTTGATCAGTGCGTTCATTTAATGCCTGCATTTGTTCTTTCATCTCCTCGTTTGCTTCCCTGATTGTTTTAATTATGTACATTCTGAACTCCCTTTCGGACATTTCTTCTGCTGTGCTGTCATTGGGTTTTATTGATATAGTATCTAAGTTTGTTTCGGACATTTTCTTCCCTTGTTTTCTCATATTGGTCAGATGCCTATGGGACTCAGTGATATTGTAGATTTCCTCTATTGGCTTATAGTGACCCTGTAGATTTCCAGTGTATCACCTACCAGCCTTCAGTAGCCAGAAGTCTTGGATTAACTTGATAATGCAGTGCTTCCGAAGAACACTGCCCCTGGCCCGCTACTGGTTCCAGGGAGAGAGAGCTGGAGAGGTCTCTTGTTGCACAGCCCTGGTTCCAGAGGCTGGTTGTAGGTTGGAGGTCTCCACTGGCTTGGGGACTTGTGGCTGGCTCTGTGTAGACAGGCTCTCACTGGGTGATTTGCCCCGAGAAGCTAGCCTAGAGAGGCGCTTCCTGCTGGAGGGGGGCTGGGCTGCTTGGGGAAGTCCCTGGCGCCCTGTGCTGGTCACTGAAGCAACCTGCGGGCGGGCTGGAGCTGGCAGTGGGGCGGGCTGGAGCTGGCTGGGGCAGGCTGGAGCTGGCCACGCTTCTTCTGTGCAGAAGGGCTCTCACTGGGGGGCCTGTTCCAAGAAGCTGGAGGATCTGTCCCTGTGGGCGGAGCCCACCGCCAGACTGCACCGAGCTGCCTGGGGGAGACGCTATCTGCCCTGTCCCACTCTAATAAGCCACTCGAATCCGGGCCTGCCGCCCAGCTGAGCTTCGCTGGGTGGGGGAGACTCACCCCGTGGTTCTATTTTAGTCCAAGACTCTCAATGCCTCCCCTTCTTGAATCCTGGGTTCTGGGGCAACTGGAGATGCAGTCACCCTCTAGTCCGCCATCTTGGATTGCCCCGTGGAAAAAGCCTGCAGCTGGAGGGGGACAATGCTGCCTGGAGAGGTCTCTGGCTGCCCAGCCCTGGTCCCAGAAGTTGCTTGCGTGTCGAATATCTCCACTGGCTTGGGGACTTGTGGCTGGCTCTGCATCGAGAGGCTCTCACTGGGCGGTCTGCCCTGGGAAGCTAGCCTAGAGAGGCGCTTCCCGCCGGAGGGGGCTGGGCTGCTTGGGGGAGTCCCTGGCGCCCTGTGCTGGTCACTGAAGCAAACTGCGGGCGGGCCGGAGCTGGCAGCGGGGCGGGCCGGAGCTGGCCGCGCTGCTTCTGTGTCGGTGTTAAGTTTTTTGAGTCCTTTATATAGTCTACATATTAATCCCCTGTCAGAGGAGTAGCTAGCAAAGATTTTCTCCCATTTTGTAGGCTCCCTCTTCATGTTCTTTTTTCCTTTGCTATGTAGAAGCTTCTTAATTTAATGCTATCCCATTTGCCAATTCCTGGATTTACTTCTTTAGCTAAATTTAGGAGTCTTATTAAGGAAGGTGGGGACCATGCCAATGTGTTGTAACATTGTACCTGTTTTCTTGTAGCTGTTTCTCTGTTTCTGGTCCATTCCTGGGTATTTAACCACTTTCAGTTGAATTTTGTTCAGAATGAGAGGTAGGTATGTGATTTCATTCTTCTACATATGGATATCCAATTTTCCTAGCAACATTTGATAAAAAAAAGGCTATCTTTGGGGCTGGAATATGAAGACCAGTGGTAGAGCACTTGCCTGGCATGTGTGCAGCACTGGGTTCGATTCTCAGCACCACATATAAATAAATAAGATAAAGTCCACTGACAACTAAAAAAATATTTTTTAAAAAAAGGCTATCTTTCCTCCAACATATATTTTTGGCACCCATTTTCAAAAGTTTCAGATGACTGTGGGTGGATTTGACTCTTGGTATTCTAGTCTGTTCCACTGGTCTTCATATCTACTTTATGACAATACCATGCTATTTTTTGCAGTTATAGCTCTGTAATATAATTTAAGATTCAGTATTGTGATACCTCCAGCCCTCTCTCTTATTGCTCAAGATTGCTTTCTTTTGGATAGTTTGGCTAGGGGGTTATCAATCTTGTTTATCATTTCAAAGAACCAACTTTCAGTTGCATTATCCTTTGTATTGTTTTGTTGTTGTTGTTGTTCTCTATTAATTTAAGCTTTGATCTTACAATTATTCCCTGTCTTCTACTGGTTTTGGAAGTACTTTTTTCCTATTTGGTAGGGCCTTGAGATAGAGCATTAAATTGTTGGTTTATTTGGGATCTTTCTGAGTTTTTTTCATGTGGGAACTTAATGCTATAAACTTACCTCTTCCTACCACCTTCAGAGTGTCCCAGAGGTTCTAGTATATGGTATCACTGTTCTCGATTCTAGGAATTTTTAAATTTCTCTTCTCATTTCCTTGATGATCTATTCTTCATTTAAAAGAATACTGTTCAATCTTCATGTGTTTATGTGGTTTATATACCTTTTCTTGATGTTGATTTCTAATTTCTATCCATTAGAATCTAATAAGATGCATGGAATAATATCAACTTTTTTTGTATTTGCTAAGACTTGCTTTGTGTCCTAAAATATGGTTTATTTTGGAAAAGACTTCATGAGCTGCTAAGGAGAAAGCATACTCAGTTGTTGTTGAGAGAAATATTCTATAGATATTTGTTAGACCCATTTGACTTATGGTATCATTTAAGTCAAAAGGTCTTCATTGATTTTATTTCTGGATATGCCACAAGAAAAACTAAACATTTTGTTTAATTAAAGCAACGCTTTTGAAAGTAAAACAGTGAAAAAATTTTTCAATTTTTTCCACAGATATTCTGGGTCAGTTTACCACCTAGGGTACAAAGGTATTAAAATATAGCTGTGCTCAACTAAGCCACTATCTGCACTACAGTAGTACTTGAATTCAATCCTAAAGTCAAGATGCAAAACCATTCTAAGAGACAATACCCAATGTGTTTCATAGTCGCCTCAGTTAGAGGTACTTTTCCTTCCCAAAACAAAGCTTAGTTTAAAAACTGACTATATCTAAGTTTTATTCCTCCTTCTATCTTCAGTTCAAAATACTAGTATCATTGGTAATAAGGTCTATATCTTGTTTGATCTGGATGATGTGGTCCAGGAAGTGGGGTTTGAGAAGGCAGGCCCTGAATTCATGAAGGAGGAGGTGGCTCTCTTTTTGCAAGGCATATACCAAGACTCATTTCCTCTGGGTGTGTAAATGGAGGGCTCAGAGTTCCTTGATCTTCAGTAAACTGGGTTAAAGAATTAGAATTATAGGGCTGGGGATATAGCTCAGTTGGTAGAGTGCTTGCCTCACAAGCCCAAGGCCCTGGGTTCAATCCCCAGCACCGCAAAAAAAAAAAAAAAAAAGAATTAGAATTATAATGGTGAGGAGGGAAACAGTTACAGGTGGACCATCATTTTGAGGTGGGGGATGATCTGGAGGAGAATAATTCATATAAGGTGGCATCTGGGCAATAATATGTCCAGGGGGAGGGGTTATTAATAGTGGAGGTACAGCTTGGCTAGATACCAAGTGAGGAGTTCCTACAATCTGGGGAAGATGTGGCACTGGATGGTTTATTGGTGGCTGAGGAGGTGAAGGTGGTATATAATGTTCCTGTGGAGGCATAATACAATGATAATGTGTTTTTGTCAGTTTTTTCACTGCTATGACTTAAAGACCTGACAAGAACAATTTTAGAGGAGGAAAAGCTTATTTTGGCGGGGCGGGGGGGGGGGGGGGGCTCACAGTTCCAAAGGTCTCAGTCCATAGACAGGTGGCTCAATTCCTTAGGGTTTGGGATGAGGCAGGACATTATGGTGGAAGAGTGTGGTGCAGGGAAGCAGCTCACATGATGATCAGGAAGCAGGGAGAGAGAGAGAGAGAGAGAGAGACTCTACTTGCCAGATACAAAATATATACCCCCCCCCAATGACCCATCTCCTTCAGTTACCACTCAGTTAATCCCATCAGGGGATTAACTCACTGGTTGGGTTAAAGCTCTCATAACCTAATCATTTCTCCTCTAAACCTTCTTGCATTTTCTCACATGTGAGCTTTTTGGGTACACCTCACATGCAAACCATAACAGGATGCATACCACTGGTTCCTTCATAAACACTACAACACAGGGAGAAAACAAATGGAATGATTTCACATATACAAGTCTTCATTACATTGAAAATCGTTACTTGAGGATTTCAGGATTCTCACATTCTTTAAATATCTGGACTGACTCTAATCTGACCATCATATTATTCCCTCTCATTACTTTAATTATACGTATTCTTCATATAGTACTAAGACTCCTATTTGTCTATTCAACAAAAAACTTGGTGCTTACAAGTGTCCCAGAAATATGAGATATCCTATAGTGGTACTCATGTTACCACAGTTTCCCATACTTGGAATTTGAAAAAATATATACAAACCATTATTAAAATAGGCTTTCTTAATTCCAGTTATAAGGCTCTGTCAAACACCCTCCATTTCCTTATTGTCCTAATTCCACCACTTCAGAACTGGGTATTTTTCCTCAATGGCTAGATTGTGCTAATGTAGTTCCTATAAGACAAAACATTTCCCAGTCTGCATCATATGTCCTGGACTGGTCTCTTAGATTTGATCAGCACATTCTCATAATGAATTCATGACTCCTAGAGGGTTTGTTAGTAATATTTTTACCACATAATCAAGAAGCATTCAAGGATTTGTTGCATCTAACTGCTGGTTTGGATCTTGTTTACTAGACAATCACTTATAGATCTAATCAGTGATTATACTGCTAACTCTTGTTATGGTTTGTGGGCATGTGTCTGGTCTCCTTATATTTTATTAACAGGAAATACTAATATCACAAAAATGGACAGTGGTCAACATTTTGTACAGCATACTAATTGTAATCTCACTAATTGTGTGACTGGATATAATAAAGATCCAAGTATGATCAGCTTCTTTACCTGCTTATTGCTCCTTGCTTCAAATGGGCATCTCCCTGGGAGCATAAGATAGAGAATGACACCCCTGGCTCCAGCCATCTTCCAGGAGGCTCTAGCATTCCTTCCCATGGATAACTTCAGGGGCAACATATAGGACAGTGCCTCAGAACATTTTCAGCTTCTTCCCAGCTGTGAATCTGGTGCTCAGACCAAAATCAATGAGTTTGATATTATTGTTGTTATTGTTTTTGAGATTGGCCTCAGGACAAGGGCTGGAGCCCACCAGCCATCCTCTATCTTCTCCAAGGCCTGGACCACTGTGCCTCCCTCTACTTCTCACTGTATATACTCGCTCACCTTAGCCAGGATAGATGGGGACTCATTTGCCTTAAGCTCATGTAGATGTGGACTTGCTCCCCTTGACAGAGTATAGACAGAGATGCTCCCCGTGAGACAGTGTAGACTTGATTCACTTTGAGCTGGTTACTTTGACCCAAAAGAATCTTCTTCTAGGTCTTCAGGCCTATCCCAGAAGTGTGTGAGAGGGTGCATTACAGCTATTGGAGAAGACACCTCTGGGAAGGCATTGGAGACTCCAGAGTGTTCTATGGCTTTATCTCCATAATTCCATGTGCAGGGAGCAAGAACTGGGCCAGTGGGCAGGGGTAGGCCTGCCTACAGCAGTTGCTGGGTGCTTCACCATATGCCATGTAGCCTCCCCACCCAACAGCTCCTCCTGGTCATAGCTAAAGTTTATGGAGATTGAATGCATGAGATTTGGGGAACAAAGAAGTGAAATCTCAGGGATGCGACTTACATAAAAGCATAGTGCACCCATGTGGAATTGTTCTTATCTTTGGTTTCTGTTGACAGTGAATTTGTAAAGTGAGGTGCACACAAATAAAAAGTAAGAAACACTCAGGAGAACAAGAGTCTTCATGCACCTTCCAGCCCTGGCATATCTGCAGCTCTGGGACTCCCACAGCTTCTCTGGGCAGCTTCTTTCTGCCCTTCTCTTTAGTAGTTAGAAATTGATACCTTTTAAAAGAAAGATATTCCATACCTCATTTTAATAGTTTGCCCTTTTACACCTTGAGCAAGAAAAATGTTTTAAAGAAAAATACTCTATCATGCTGCTTTAATCATATGTATTATTTGTAAATGTCAGGAGATAAAAGAATAAAAATTATCATGTTCATACAACATAAACTTTATCCAATTAAAGTTATCCAGAAAATTGCTCTCAATATGTAAAATATAGCTGCAAGAATTTTAGTTTTTATAGGATTTTGAAAATGATTTGGGATGGAAACACTTAAAATAACTCCAAGTTTTATAGTTCAATTTTGAAAAACTTTAGTCTTATAATAACATGGCTCCATCAGAAAATTTTTGTTCATCACAAAATGTTTCCAAGGATCTCCCAAAGAGTTGGTAAGAAAGCAGCCCTATCATGGGCCATGTGCTATTTCAGCCGAAAATGCCGTGTGCTTATCAAGTCCATGGTCATAGAAATGGCAATTAAACTCTAAAAATGGTAGAAGGTTTTATTTGTTGAGAATTCCTTATTAACACTGAAGACTCTGGAAGTTAGGTTATCTGAGCTATAATTCTAGCTTTACCTTGTGACTCAGTTTTACAAATGTGATAGGTGGGCAGTAGTAGGTCCCTCAGACAGGACCAAAAGTTCAACATAAGTTATAAGTTGGATATTGCTCAGACCCATGCTTGCCACCATCCCCCAAATGTTCATGTATATGAAATTTAATGAATAACAATGATTTATAATAACATGATTACACCATTTTCAAAGTAAGCCCTGGTTTTAGGAAAGTGTTGAGTTTAACTAAGGCTATCTTTATGTTATGTGATATGAAAAGAAATGTCCTTCCTGACCTGTCACAAGTCCTAAACATATGATCAGTTTTAATCTGATGAGAATCACTAGACAGTTAAGAAGATGTGAAATATTTTAATCACAAATGGGAGTTCTTCAAAGGCATTTGGGGGGATGAATATGAAGTTGTATAAAAGATGTATAAATGTTGCAAAAACACTGAAATATTTTGAAGATATCAGAAGAAAATGAGACAAGGGTATGTTTAGGATGCAAATTTAGAAAAACAAACAGAATGAGGGTTAGTTTGCAGCTTGTGTGGGGTACTGGGGTGTCAATATACCTAGTGGCTTTGGTCTTGGGCTCCATGTAGTACCGCACTCAGTAAAGAGCTTTCCACACTCTTATTAGAGAAGGTGGACACCACAGAAGAGCAGCCTGGGGACATCTCAGTGGCTGAGCATCCTCCTACCTTGCACTTATGACTGGAAGTGAGAAGTAGATGAAGCTCCTTGCTCCTGTGATATCATCGCAGTCTCCTTTGGAGAGTTTTTAAGTAGATGCCACTCTTCTAAGGATAAACCATCGCTACCTTCAGGAGTTGCTGGCCATCCTGTGTATATCATGAGTGTCCATTTTCAAAGACAGTGGCACAAGTTCTATCATGATGGCTTAAACTCTTTACTTATTTCCAAATGCTTCTTAGACCACTCCTCATCAGACACCATATTTTCTGTTGATACACTTCTACACCATCTGCTCAAGCTTCAATTTTATGTTCCTTAAAATACCCAGTTACTCCAAGCTACTCTATGACTAAGTAAGGTTGGAAAATTCTAAGGAGATTCCTTTCTTAGAGAATTACCACTTATATCACTGCACTATCAGCATTTTCCAAACTCATCTATCACCATGTAAAACCAATGACTGTTTAGCAGTACTAATGTTTGGGATACTTATGTTTAGGATTGTTATGTTGATTAAAAAACAAAGAGTGCACATAGTTTCTAATGCCTAAAACATAAGGAGGGCTCAATAAAGGTAGAGTGATTATTATCAATCTTAGCTAAAGGTTTTGTTGTATGTTGAGCAACACACACAAAAGACTACAACTAAGTCGCCAGTTGCTCCTGGGTGACACTATGGGAGTAGAGATGGTTGTCATATCCTTTTTTTGTTACATGGTAATTCATCTGGGGCCAGTGGACAAGGTGATGTGAATCCAGGTAAGCACAGGGTTACTAGCCATGGCTGGCAGCCTACAGGACAATCAGGCACATCAGTTTCTGGCAGGGCGGGCAGGATGCACCACCTCTGGCAATCAGTCCTAGGTGTGTACACCAGGTGAACCAAGATGCACCTCTGGTTCTCTTGGGTCACTCTGAGTTGCTTTGAGGTCCTGCTGGACAGGATGCAGCATGTCATCAAAGTCCTGGCATTCCCAAGGATGGTTTAACATCCGTAAATCAATAAACATAATCCATCATGTCAATAGACTTAAGGATAAGAATCATATGGTTATTTCAATTGATGCAGAAAAAGCATTTGACAATATACAACACCCCTTCATGCTGAAAACACTAGAAAAAATAGGGATAGTAGGAACATACCTGAACATTGCAAAGGCTATTTATGCTAAGCCCATTGCCAACATCATTCTTAATGGAGAAAAACTGAAACCATTCCCTTTAAAAACGAGAACAAGACAGGGATGTCCTCTTTCACCACTTCTATTCAACACTGTCCTCGAAACTCTAGTCAGAGCACTTAGGCAGACTAAAGAAATTAAAGGGATACAAATAGGAAAAGAGGAACTTAAGCTGTCACTATTTGCTGATGACATGATTCTATATTTAGAGGATCCAAAAACCTCCTCCAGAAAACTTCTAGACCTCATCAATGAATTCAGCAAAATAGCAGG
This sequence comes from Sciurus vulgaris, assembly GCF_902686455.1. Classification (NCBI taxonomy): domain Eukaryota; kingdom Metazoa; phylum Chordata; class Mammalia; order Rodentia; family Sciuridae; genus Sciurus; species Sciurus vulgaris. The sequence continues at coordinate 39,745,737 of NC_136472.1, read as the reverse complement.
CTATAAAATCAACACGCATAAATCTACAGCATTTTTATATGCAAGCGACGAAACAGCTGAAAGGGAAACGAGGAAAACAACTCCATTTGCAATAGCCTCAAAAAAAATAAAATACTTGGGAATCAAGCTAACAAAAGAGGTAAAAGATCTCTACGATGAAAACTACAAAACACTGAAGAAAGAAATTAAGGAAGACCTTAGAAGATGGAAAGATCTCCCATGTTCTTGGATAGGCAGAATTAATACTGTCAAAATGGCCATACTACCAAAAGTGATATACAGATTCAATGCAATTCCAATTAAAATCCCAATGATGTACCTCACAGAAATAGAGCAAGCAATCATGAAAGTCATCTGGAAGAATAAGAAACCCAGAATAGCTAAAGCAATCCTTAGCAGGAAGAATGAAACAGGGGGTATCGCAATACCAGAACTTCAACTATACTACAAAGCAATAGTAACAAAAACGCCATGGTATTGGCACCAAAATAGACAGGTAGATCAATGGTACAGAATAGAGGACACGGACACAAACCCAAATAAATACAATTTTCTAATACTAGACAAAGATGCCAAAAATATGCAATGGAGAAAACATAGCCTCTTCAACAAATGGTGCTGGGAAAACTGGAAATCCATATGCAACAGAATGAAACTAAACCCCTATCTCTCACCCTGCACAAAACTCAACTCACAATGGATCAAGGACCTTGAAATCAGACCAGAGACCCTGCATCTTATAGAAGAAAAAGTAGGTCTAGATCTTCAACATGTTGGCTTAGGATCAGACTTCCTTAAGAGGACTTCCATAGCACAAGAAATAAAAGCAAGAATCAATAACTGGGATAGATTCAAACTGAAAAGCTTTCTCTCAGCAAAGGAAACTATCAGCAATGCGAAGAGACAGCCTACAGAGTGGGAGAATATCTTTGCCTCTCATACTTCAGATAGAGCACTAATTTCCAGAATATATAAAGAACTCAAAAAACTCTACACCAAGAATACAAATAATTCAATCAACAAATGGGCTAAGGAAATGAACAGACACTTCACAGAAGAAGATGTACAAGCAATCAACAGATATATGAAAAAATGTTCAACATCTTTAGTAATAAGAGAAATGCAAATCAAAACTACCCTAAGATTCCATCTCACCCCAATTAGAATGGCAATTATCAAGAACACAAGCAACAATAGGTGTTGGAGAGGATGTGGGGAAAAAGGTACACTCATACATTGCTGGTGGGGTTGCAAACTAGTGCAACCACTCTGGAAAGCAGTGTGGAGATTCCTTAGAAAACTTGGAATGGACCTACCATTTGACCCAGCTATCCCACTTCTCGGCCTATACCCAAAGGACTTAAAATCAGCACACTACAGAGATACAGCCACATCAATGTTCATAGCGGCTCAATTCACAATAGCCAGACTATGGAACCAACCTAGATGCCCTTCAATTGATGAATGGATAAAGAAACTGTGGATATATATATACAATGGAATATTACTCAGCTATAAAGAATAATAAAATTATGGCATTTGCAGGCAAATGGATGAAATTGGAGAATATCATGTTAAGTGAGATAAGCCAATCTCAAAAATCCAAAAGAGGAATGATCTCAGGGATAAGCGGATGATGACACTTAATGGGGGGTGGGAGTGGGACAAGAGTGGAGAAAAGAGGGACTATATAGAGGGAAAAGAGAGGTGCGAGGGGTGGGGGGAAGGGAAAAAATAATGGAATGAATCAAACATCATTACTCTATGTAAATTTATGAATATGCAAATGGTATGCTGTTACTCCATGTACAAACAGAAACAACATGTATCCCATTTGTTTACAATAAAAATAAATTAAAAAAAAAAAAAGTTCTGGCATTCCATATTGTGACCTCTTCAACTCCCCAGTGCCAATGAGTCTCAAGTCTGAAGATCTCTAGGCCCTGAGCCAAGGTCCTGGCACCCACTCACCTTATTTTCTAAAGACCCCTAATGAGGCTAAGGAAGAGTCTCTCACAGAAGTCCTTTAGCCCAAGCAGGATGTCTCAATCAGAATCCACAGAAAACTACTGATATTTCCCTGGCTCTGAGTCTTTCCAGAAAACTGTTGTCCTCTGGAAGAAGCAGTGTACAGGATCCTAAGGAGAAGTGCTGTGGGGTACATGCAAGTTTAGTGTGGGTCCTGGCTTTGTGCATGCTTGCCCAGTTGCAGCATGTTATTCTGTGTCCAACTGCTTTGCCCTGAACAGAGCATGGGTTCTGTCAGTGTTGAGAACATTAGGAAGGTTCCCTGCCACTGGTCTAGCCAGTGCCAAGGGTTCCTCTCTCAAAATTGGCATGATCCATGATAGGCACTGCATTCAGGAAAGGAGGTAGAGTTTTCTTGTCATCATGTTGCTGGCATATTTCAGGTCTTATGGGGAGGCTACAGATCTGATTTCTCACAAAAACTGAATGATATACATCAATAAAAATGAGGCCCAAAGGGTGATAAAATAAATTAAGAGAAGATTGCCTTCCATAAGGATTATAGGCTTCAGATTTCTAACAGTTAGGGGTGTGGGGCTTTAAAAATGGCTATAAAACTCTTTTACATGCCTCTCATCAAGGTATAAAATTTATGTCTCCTGCCTGGAAACCTGGATTGACTGGTAACTACCTCAAACAATAAAACAGGATGGAAGTGATACTATGAGACCACCAAGGCTGAGTGATAACAGATAATGGGGCTTCCTTTCTTGCCCACTGTAACCCTTGCACTGGAGCCACAAGCTGACAAGTTATATGTTAAACTATCCTGAGGCTGCCACATTTTGGGGAAGCACAGCTGCATGGAGAGGACTCATCTATGCACTCTGAGCTCAGTGTGCAAGACATCTCAGCCCAGGTGCCAGACATGTAAATGAGACTCCCAATGATTCTAATCCCCAAATGCCAAGTCCCCCTTGTGTCTTTAAGTCATTCTAGATGAAATACTATGGAGAGTAGTGACTTGGTCCATGATCTTTGACTGCCTTGGAGCTGTCTCTGCACTTTGTCCTGGGAACTTCCTGTGTGAAGATGTAGGTCGAGATTGTCCAGGATCTATGATAATGCCCTGTCTGGGGAACTTGTGTGCAAAGGTACAGAACAATTGGTCTTGATCTTGAGCTTAGACACTAGCTGCTAGGAATAGAGAATTCTGAGCATAACAAGATAACCACAATATCTTGCAAGCACTGTAACTTTCAAGCCTGCCTGACTTACAGAAACTTTGCACAAATAACCTCTTGATAAAACCCATATAATAAATAGCTATGCTAGCTCTGGTTCACTATTCCTCCATCAGAGGTCAGTGTCCCATGTAGTCCTAGCTTTCTCTTTGTAAATATTTGTCTTTCTTAATCTCCCATCACCCCTCCCCAGTCTTTAGGGTTTGGCTGTGGGGGTTGCAGTATTTGGTGACTGAACAGAGATGGGCACAGAGGAGCTTCAAGGATTAAATGAAGGGATTGCTGCTGAGAAAGGGCAACAGATAAAGAGAGGTAAGGAATATAGTTGGGTGTAAAACATGGGACAAGCAGGTTCCAGAGAGAGGAAGCTTCATGTAAAAATGAAAAGTATTTCTTAGAGAAATGCTTAAAGCTGATGGAATCTTAAAAAGGGGAAGGGGTCTCCAGGGAAAACATAAACTATAGCATCAAGCCTTAAGAGAATGATTTTATAAAAGAAAAAAATGGTTAAAATGTTCCATACATGAGGTTTTGCCTCTGAACACAAAACATTAGCTTTCCTCTCTTCTTAACTTCTGCCAGATCTTTCTCTCCTAGACTAGCATTTAAAATGTGGATTGCATGGGCAATTATTCAAAACCAGCTTCAGACCAAAACAAAAATTTTCACTTTTAAATTCAAGCTGCTGTGGGACCAAAATGTGGGGCTTCTCTTATCTGCTCTCACACTCTACCACCCTGCTTTCTTAACAAGTTCCTCCTAAACACTACAACACAGGGAGAAAAAGAGAATGATTTCATATATATAAGTCTTCTTTCCTTGAGAATCTTATCTAAGGATTTCAGACTCTCACATTCTTTTTTTATAACATTAAATTATTAACTTTTTTTATTTGTTTAATTAGTTATACATGACAATAGAATACACTTTGACACATCATATATAATAGAATACAATTTCTCACTCTTCTGGTAATACATGCTGTAGAATCCCACTGGTCATATAGTTATATAGGTACATAGGGTAATAGTGTCTGATTCATTCTACTGTCCTTCCTACCCCATACCCTCTCCCCTCCCTTCATTCCCCTCTAATCCAAAGTAACCCTATTCTTCACCCCCATAGTGAATTAGAAACCACATATCAGAGAAAACATTCAGCCTTTGGCTTTTAGGATTGGTTTATTTCATTTAGCATGATATTCTCTCGTTCCATCCATTTACTATCAAATGCCATAATTTCATTCTTCTTTAAGGTTAATAGTCCACTGTGTATACGAACTACATTTTCTTTATCCATTCATCTGTTGAAGGGCACCTAGGTTGGTTCCATAGTGCAGTTATTGTGAACTGAGCTGCTATAAACAGTGATGTGGCTGTGTCATTATACTATGCTGATTTTAAGTCCTTTGGGTATAAACTGAGTAGTGGGATAACTGGGTCAAATGGTGATTCCATTCCAAGTTTTCTGAGGAATCTCCATACTGCTTTCCATAGTGGTTGCACCAATTTGCAGTCCCACCAGCAATGTATGTGTGTACCTTTTCCCCCACATCCTCAACACTTATTATTGTTGTGGTCTGGATAATTACCATTCTGACTTTAGTAAGATGAAATCTAAGAGTACTTTGATTTGCATTTCTCTAATTGCTAGAGATGATGAACAATTTTCATGTTTGTTAACTGACTATATTCCTTTTTCTGTGAAATGTCTGTTTAGTTCTTTGTCCATTTATATATTGAGTTATATGTTTTTTGGTGTTAAGTTTTTTGAGTTCTTTATATACTCTGGAGAGTAATGCTCTATCTGAGGTAGAGGTGGCAAAGATTTTCTCCCATTCTGTAGGCGCTCTTTTCACACTCTTTATTATTTCCGTTCCTGTGAAGAAGTTTTTTAGTTTGATTCTACTCCATTTATTGATTCTTGATTTTACTTCTTGGTTTTAGGAATCTTGTTAAGAAAGTCAGATCCTAAGCCCACATTGTGAAGATTTGGGTCTACATTTCCTTCTATTAGGCACAGGGTCTCTGGTCTAGTGCCTAAGTCTTTGATCCACTTTGAGATGATTTTTTTGCAGTGTGAGAGATATGGGTTTTTGTTACATGTGGATTTTCAATTTTCCCAGCATCATTTATTGAATAGGTTATCATTTCTCCAGTGAATGTTTTGGATGCCTTTGTCTAGTATTGAGATAACTATTTATGTGGGTTTGTCTCTGTGTCTTCTATTTTGTACCATTGGTCTACATGTCTGTTTTGGTGCCAATACCATGCCATTTTGTTACTATGGCTCTGTAGTATAGTTTAATGTCTGGTACTGTGATGCTTCCTGTTTCACTTTTCTTGCTAAGGACTGCTTTGGCAGAATATTCTGGGTCTTTTATTTTTCCAAATGAATTTCATGATTTTTCTATTTCAAAACTCTCACATTCTTTAAATATCTGGATTGACTCTAATCTGAACCAAAAGTACACTCTGATCTGATAAAGATGTTCTTCATACTCTTGTACTAGAGTACTTATGGCTGCCTCATTTTTTGTTTTTAGAACTCCTTTTTTTTAAAATTCTGGGGTTTCTTTTGTTGTTGTTGTTTTTCATTTTTGTTTTTTGTTTTGTTTGTTTTTGGTATCAGGGATTGAACTCAGGTACTCAACCACTGAGCCACATCCCCAGGCCTCTTTTGTATTTAATTTAGAGACAGGGTTTCACTAGGTTGCTTAGTACCTCACTAAATTGATGAGACTGGATTTGAACTCACCATCCTCCTGCCTCAGCTTCCAGAGCCACTGGGATTACAAGGATGCCCACCACACCTGGCTAAAATTCTAATTTTTGAGCTCATGGTTTTACAGTGAATTCACATTTGATACTGAATACCTAAATTAATATATTTTTCTGATCAGTCTGATTTTATATAACTATAGATGTTTTTACAGTTTTTGTTCAGAGGCCAATTTTTTCAAGGGTTGACTCTCAAAGACATTGGAAAATCTCCTTTTACAAAATCCTAAGAATGACATAGACATGGTGATGTTGGGAATAAGTCTGATAGCCACCAAGAACAACTGGCCACCTGAACTTTTAATATCAGTGTCCACCATGGTTGTTAGACTTTGACACATAGCATTTCCAATGTATAGGCTTCCCCTATATTTAAGTCATAATGTAAAAGTCTGATAGGCTCTATTTTACTTTCCAACAGGTTAACTCTAATAGAAGTTTTAATAAACACCTGTAATATTATCTTCTACCCATGGAGATATACAAGCTACAAGATCGCTGATTCCTGTATGTTTTATATATGTGTGCACACCTATGTATTGTATTGTTGTTTACATATGTGCTTATGTCCATATATTATATACATGGTATCAAAAGTGGAATATAGATAAATGAGTGCTCATAAGTCAAAATTAAAAAGAAAAACAGATCCAGATACCTTTAAGTTCACGTGACTTAAAGAAGTTCAATTTAAATTAGGTAAACAGGTGAGAATACATATGTGTTTAAAAATTGCTAACACAAGTTTTTCAGGGTGGTCAGACAATAAAGTGTTGGTTTCTATAAAATGTCTAAAATGTATTATCCATTGCTTCTAGGATTATTCTTCAACAGGAAAGATGTGGCTAATACTGTTAACTATACTTGTCTGATATCCTGGTTTTTAGAATTAAAAATAAGTTAATTGAATTTAATGTGAGTGGGATCAATCTTCATAAATGTGTTTGTTAAGAAAAAGAAAAAATACCTGATTAATTTGCAGAGTTGGAGTACAAGAACCTCAACCACTAAATATAAAATTGAATGCTCCTGACTTCTTAAAATTCCTAAGGTAATATATTTAAACATACATTGGTAAATAGAAAGTTTGAGATTGCTTTCTTTCCATGTCTTTACTTAAAACAAGGTTATTCAGAGTTAGAATTCTATCAGGTGTCATTTTATATATAAAAAATACATAAGGTTTTAGTTGGGTTTTAATTAACATACCATAAAAAAGTATTTCATATTATTAGTTTATTAATTAATTTATTAGAGTAAATTGTCTAGATTCAAAAATTTCATAAGGATTGTTTCAAAACATAAATTTAAAAAGGGGTTAACAGCTAAAAAAAACACATAAAAGAGTTGTAGGTATGAGCATATATTTTAATATGAAAAGAAGAAAAAATGTTTTTCAATGTGAAAGTCTTTTGTGTGATAAAGTAAAAAGTTACACAATGTCTAAGTGGGTTGCAGAAGGTTTGTGCAACTAAATTGGTTATATATAATTAACACAATTAGCTACAGTTACTTAAGTTTTTTTCCTAAGGTCAAATATTAATGTACTGATATAAACCAAAGTTTAATCCTCCATGTGTTGAAGTAATAAGGATTTCTTAAAACATTAATCTGCTCTTATCCAACAGGATAATTTCTTATGGCTGTTAAGCTTTATTATTATTATTTTTTAAGCTTTATTATTAAAAAAAAAAACTAGCCTTAAAGAAATTAGGGTTTGTACAACTCTAGTTGAACAATAATTGTTATTTTAAAATATTACACTACACTACAGATTCTAAATTTTTCTTTAAAAGTTAAGCTTGGTTAATATAAGAAGTGTAATTGTGGTGCTGTTTTACTGGCTTCTTTGTATACTAGATGTATTTATATCTTCCAAGTATACAAGTCGTTATAAGGTTTAGAAGAATATTTTACCAAACTGGTGTTCTTCAAACTAAACTTTGAAGTAAAGGTTTGGGATTAGAAAAATTATGTTTCTTGGTTCATAGCTACTATATGAACTAAGTGTGTTTTTGCTCTTGTTAATTTCATTTTATATTTTTCTTATAAATTTTGTAACTATTGTTTGTGTCTTACAGAAGTATAGCTTCTAAAATAACAATCTAAGTTAATTTAAGCTAGTAGGCTATCACCCATAGATCAAATAGGATATAAGGCTAACTTCCAGTACTAATACTGACCTCAATTAAATAGTAGAGGTAAATAACTATAAAGTTATAGACATTTAAGTTTAAACCCCAGTACTACTACTTTAAGACTGGTGAAACTGGTTTGTTGGATGTTTAAAACCCAAACCTAGAGACTAATGAAAAATGGGTCAAGAAAGAAAAAAAAAAGCCAATATTTGGCTCTTGCCCTCTGAACTCAGGGCACAAGGGAACTTCTCTGAGGGTTTTGCAACTCTGGGCTACATGTTCTCCTGATAAGGGGAATCAATGAGACCCTGTAGGACAAAAAGACAATGAGTGCACATGCCACAAAGAGGAGGGTCATTGGAGAAGAAAATATTCCTGATGTTTCCTACAGAAGTCACATGACCAACAAGACCCTGACTTATCCTGGTAGATGGCACTAGAGGAACTAAGAGATTGCTCACAAGTTCCCACGAATGACCCCCTAAGGAAACTCAACTGACTCTTAATAACAGATAGGAACAAGGTCAATTTAACCAGTCTTAAACACCTAGTCAAAATAGTTATAACCAAAGCACAGCCATACCTGAGCATTTTAAAAGAAAGGACAATTGTTCTTCAATATAACTTAAGATGTACACTTATGTTAGCCCCACCAAGAGTCGATAAAGCTGAAAGCTATGAAAAAAGAATTCTTAGAAGTGCCTAATTCTATCAAAAAAGACTATCAAAGTCAAAAGGTTTTTTTTAGTCACTTTAAGGCCTGCAAATCTTCCTACCTCCCATAGGCAGACTTAATCTGTTTTCCTAATATGATTATTTAGTCCTAAGTGACAAAAATAAAGGGATCTCTACTAAACATAAGGTTATACCAATAAAAAGGTATTTTATAAAAATCAGATGATATTAGATATCTTAACTACATCTTACAGGGACATCTGTGACATTATAAAACTACGTATTGTGTTTACATTTCTGATAACTCTGGCAATGTAATCAATATCCTCAAAGATTTATATTCCCAAGTAGAGGTCATGCCATCACCAGCCTTGTCATGCAAACGACTTCTTAGTTCTTGCACCTCCTGCTAAAAAATTACTGGTTTCTATCATCATTATGATATTCACTGATGTGTTCCAGATTCTGTGACATTTATTTTGTATTAATCTCACTCCAGTACTCATGTCTTCTTGTTTCTATCTTAGAAGCACCCACCTCTCAAATAACTTTACAATCTGTTCTCTCCAAACCAAAATTTTGCCATGGAGCCCTCAACTGACCCAAAACATTCCTAAAAGGAAAACCCAAACTGCTTACCCCACATTACTTCTCTCAGCCTGAAGCATCCAGAGCAATCATCACCCATTTCCTCTTATAGCAGAAAGGGTTCTCTTACTCAGAGGGGAAAATGAGACTGGGACAAAGGACAGGTAGGAGGGAGGGAAGGAAGGAAGGAAGGAAGGAAGGAAGAGAGAGAGGGAGGGAGGGAGGGAGGAAGGGAGGGAGGAAGGAAGGAAGGGAAAGAAAGAAAGAGGAAGGAAGGAAATGGGTAGATAGCATTCCCCATCATCAAATAAACAGAGCTTTTCAAGGTCAGGAGAACATTGAAGAAAAAATCTTCAAGCTAAATGAAATGCTTCAGAAGCTATGGTAATGAGTTTAGGTGATCAGATACAAAGTCTTAAGGTCAACTACAATGCCCTATTGCTTATCAATTTATTTGTGTAACACCTGCTTCATATAATCATTCCCAGTGGGATTGGAAAAAGATAAAGATGCACCTATTAGGAATTTGAAATCATAACAAGGTTAGTTTAGATCTTTTGCAATTGCACCATTACACCCAAGGCATGCAAAAAAGTAAGATTCCTATGTTATCTCTACCACTTTTGCAAAAAAGCTATTGAACGACCTAATGGTTTCAATCCTTGGAATATGCTAAAACATACTGCATGGTATCTTACAGGACTTGTTTCCTTAACTTTTAATTCTGTATTGTTTTCTCACTGTCAGCTGTGAGCTCATTCAATCCCAGTTCTAATGCCTACAAGTAGACATGCATTAGTTGCAGTTAAAAAATAAAAAGTGGGGAGATGTGGAGAGTGGGTGAACCCCTGGTCATTGGCTAATTGTGTGGCATCAGCAAAATCCAAGTCTGGAAACATTCCTTGCTAAGGGCGAGGATGTTAACAGCCTTGACTCTTGACTCTGATGCTAATAGTTATCAGATGTCCCAGGACAATGGGTTTCCTGGGTGTGACAGAATGTTCCTAGCATTGCAACAGTAGGATAGCTACCAAAAATGTTTCTAGCTCTGTTAACTTTTTAGTGCACGAAGAAGCCTCTGACAACTCACAAGCCTTGAACAATTTTCAATGCCCCTATAGTTTACTTTCCCCATTATGAGAACCTATGTAATAAACTTGTGGAGGTAGTTCTGGGTTACTGTTCCTCCATCAGAGTGAAGTGTCCTACCTGGCCCAAGCTTTGCTTAAAAATGTCTTTGTGTTTTCTTTGTCTCTGTGTTTTTCTCCATCTCCAGTTGCCCCTACTTGAGATTCCTTTGTTGATGCTGCGCAGGTTGCAGCAGCAGAGAAAGAAGACCCCCCCCCAAAAAAAAAGATAAAAATCAATATATATATGTATATGTGTGTGTGGTCCATGAGCCAAACAACAGAGCTAGAACACATATACCCACACATACACACATTTACACTCACAATACACAGAAAAAGTATTTAAGGAAAAATTAAAAATATACAAAATAAAATTTTTAAATGAAATAAAATAAATTTAATAAAAACTGAAGGAATTTTCACCACAAGGTGGTCCAATTATTGACAAGAATGGATGTTCATTGCCTATGACATACTGTCTTTTCTGTTTCTTCTTGAGTTGTATACTCATTAGAGACACAAAGGGTTGGAAGTTGTTAAACCCATTTCTCTGAGTTGCTCACTAACCTGTCAGGTGGAGTGGTCAGAAACTGAAACTAGTTGTAATGGCTCTCAGTTTCCCTTCTTGACAGGTTAAGTTAGGATAGAATGGAAACTAGTGGTGAAGTTTTGCCCAGGCAAACTAGGTACATCGATTCCCAGGACAGGACTGATGCAGAGTTCTAATGTGAACTTTAGATGGCTGGTTTAGTTCTGACCAACTTTTCAAACCTTGTCATTAGGCCTCTGCTCTAAAAATAGCTCCATCCACTCAAATGCCAAGCGAATGCCAATCTCTGCTGAGTATCTGGATCTCAGGGCGCCTCCCAAGAACTCCATTTTTGAGGCAAAGATTCTCTGTTCTTCTTGCACACTCCACCGCCCACAAATGTGGGTCCTACCAGGATCAGACCCTAGCATGAATGTGCGCCATCGTCCAGTTTTTGGATTCTCTCTGGCTAATCCTGTAACCCACCAAACTCAAATGGAAAGCAAGCAGCACTTTGCTTTGTATCCCTGGCCTGAATCACACTGGCACAATCCCCTTTGTGCCTGCCTCAGTTGCACCTTGCCAGGAGAACTCTAGATCTCACCACAGGTACATAAAGGGACTATCAGCTAGTGTGTGTTGTGAATTACTGGGCTTCTGCAGCAGAAAGTCATTATGAGGCTGCCCCAAGACAGCATCCTGCATTAGCTCTCTGCTCCCCAAGGAGCACCCCTCACATCCCAGCTCACTGTGCTACCTCTGGGTCATTCAAGTTCAGATTGCCCTCTGCTGCACATGTTCTCCTGTGCCAAATTTTCTTCACAGTTTAGTCTTTCTTTCTGTTTGGGCCACCTCTTCCCTGCATGGTGAACCAAGGATTCCTAAGGTATTTCCTGTCCTATGTTCAAAAGAATCCCAATTTTTGTCTCTAACTCTATGGTTCTGATATTGAAATTTGGTGTATTCCCTGTCACCCACCTCACTGGGAAGCAGTATTCCCACTGCTTGAATCCCTAGCCATGGAGCAAATGGAAATTGCACTCCTCCTCTATTACCACCTTTGTCTAATACTATTTATTGAATAATCTATTCATCCCTGTTGACTTGAAAGCCATCTTTATCATTCACTAAATTATTTTATATATCTATTTCTGTACACTATTATGTTCCACTGAATAAGTATTCACATTCATAACCAAGCTATTTTAATTAATATAGTTTTATAATATGCTTAAGAATCAAGTGTAGCTATTTCATCCTCTTCTTTTTCAAAACTTCCAGCCACTCTTGTATGTCTATTTCTACATAAACCTTAGAATCAACACGTTCAGGGCACTTAAGTTGCCTGAACATGCTGTTAGTATTTTAAATTGGATGGTATTAAACTACTGGTTAACTTAGGAATTCTGATGTTGGTATTTTAAATTGGATTGTATTAAACTACTATTAACTTAGGAATTCTGATGATTTTATACTATTCATTCTTCCTATCTGAAAACATGATAAAGCCAGGTGTGATGGTTCATACCTATAACAGTGCCAACTTCTAAGAAGGTTGGAGTAGTAGGATCACTTAAGTCCAGGAGTTTGAGACCAGCCTGGGAAATACTATGAGACCCGGCCCCCAATCCCAAAACAAACTAAACAAAAATAAAAACCAGAAACAAGATATAACTTTACATTTTGAAATGTGCTTTGAGATTTGATTTGTACTTAGTATTTACCTGAGCTTTCTATTCACAGTGAGGTCTACTATAGACCTGTTCATCATTTAATCTGACCCTGATTTTTCCTGAATACTCTGTATAATCTTGAGTATGTCTGGTCTCACAATTTGAATCATTTCTAGTTAGTTCTAATCTCTATCATTTGAATTATGTTTCTGATATATTAACTGTAAGTTCCTCTTTCAATTCTGTCAAATGGAGAGAAGAGGACCATCATCATTAACCTTTTACTTTTTACCTGTAAGATTATTTGTAGGAAAAGGCATAAGAAGCACTGTCATAAAGACAGACAGAAAAACCAGAGCTGATGTTATTTTTCTCTAGTTGGTTACATTACATAAAAACGCCCCAGGGAAAATATGATACTGGTTCCAAAGTTCACTGATTTCAAAATATTCTTAGTCTCTTATACACAGTATATTTCACAGGTATAAAATAATACATACACGTTTTTAGTTGTCCTTAGTGTTACAATACCAAAAAGCCTAAACAAATTTTTTTTCCTATTTTCTGGAAGTCCATTTGTAATCAACAGCTTTAGTTGGAATTTTCTTGAGGTTTTGTTTCAAATAATGTACTACCCCTGAATATGTTTAGGAAATTTAAAAATTGATTCGCAATATGGATTAGAATATATTTTAAACAGATGTTAAAAATGCTAATCTGAGGGGGAAATACTCACCTGTTGCCATTTAAGTTCTTGGGTCTCCACAATAATTTTACCAATCTGCTCTTCATATTGAGTTTCTGCTTCCTACGTCAAAAAGAAACATGTTTATGAAAATTAGAACTTTCAGACATTTAGTTTTACCTCTTTCCAGAAAGAAACAGTATCCTCTCACACAATAAGAACAAAGTTGGACAAATTACAAAGTAAGTGAACAAATCCATCAGCAAACAGAGATCCCAGATCAATGAAATAACCCAAAATCTGAGCAGAGACAGGTACCTGCAGGGAGCAGCAGAATTCCAGCATTTGATTACCTGGGAAACAAGCCATTAAGAACAGATAGAAAAAGCCAGCTAAAAGCCCTTAATAAATTACTAATGGTACAATGTGGGCTACTGTAAGAATATAAATTCCCTGAAGGTCCTTGAAATAGGGAGGGTTCTACCTTCTGGTAGACTTTTCTTTTAGGAGACCTACCAGGGTCTTACAGGAAAGACTGGGATGAATTCTGAGAAAGCTTTTCCCTGTGATAATAGCTGTGAAGGGGAAGAGAAGTCACAAGCTATCTTTCCTATTTCCTCTACAGACCAAATTTCTTGATCAAAAAGACAAGGGGGGGGGGGGGCAAAAACTATACCCAAGTAAACGAGTGGAAGATCAAAGAAAATCAACAGTCACTACTGAAAACTTCCTAGACAGGCCTGCTACTCTTATCTACTTTAAGAAATGAAAGCCTTAATCTATAGGGGAAGGTCAATATAAATCATAATCTCAGAGCACTTGTGGAAACCCACTGCAGTTGGGAGGAGGACTAAGAAAACACAACAATAGCTCTATCACTAGAGGGGCAGGAATGCATGCTAAAGGAAGGATCAGAAGACTTGTGAAGACTTCTTTCTGAAAGTCACATTCACCTAAAACTGAGGCTTACTGAAAATACCAAAAACTGTCCCTTCCTCCCACCACCACACTAGCAAGTATTAATTTAAAAACATGTGCAGATGGGGGAGCTACAAGGGCAGATTCTCTCTAAACGGAAGACCAAAAGTCAAGTGGAGACATACAAAGCCAAGCAGGAAGCAGTCATTTAGAAACACCCTCTGGTGTTTTTCAAAATAATGTAATACTCCTGAATTAACCTACATCATAAACATAAAGCATCACTAGAGAAATCTGAAACTTCTGATGAAAATCTCAACAAGCAGAGCTGAAAACTATCTGGTTGAGTGTTGAAGATGTGCTTCGACAAACACAGAGCCCTTATGCAAAGACTAGATGGGGTTTTGTTGTTGTTGTTTTATTTTCCTTTTGGCACTAGGTGTTAAGGAAATCTCTGTCACATCATACCTGGTCATTAACTAACAGAACAGCAATTTTACTGGCCACACACTTTCCAAATTAGTTAAGAAAAGTCACTAAACAAAAAAATAAAAAAGTGAAATTCTGGAAAGAGGGAAGAACTGGTTTTCAGAGTTGATGCATATCCAAAACATAATTTTCAGCAAAAAATTATTAGGCATGCAAAGAATTCATAAAATGTGACCACACACAGGAAAAAAATTTAACAGAACCTCTCCCCAAGGACAGCAAGACACTGGACTTACTACACAAAGACTTTAAACCAACCATTCTAAACATGCTCAAAGAACTAACAGAAACCATGTACTAAGATACTAAAGTCATTAAATAGGTAATGGAATGCTAAAAAGAAGTTTATACTAATAAATTTGACAACTCACAGAAATGGACAAATATATTAAAAACCACCACTTACATGAAATTTCAGAACAATCAATATTGAGTAAGAAAAAAATTATCAAAAGAACAATTGCCTTTTGGGGAGAGGGAGTAGAATTTGTGTAGGAAGAGGCATGGGGGAACTTTCTGGGCTTGTGGAACATATCTTTTTTTTTTTAATAGAACAATGAAGAAACATTTTATTCCATTTCAGACACTTAGAAACAGTTTAGTAACTTGTTCTTGAACTACATACAACAGAACCAGTAATGAACTTTTTAAAAATTTGGTTTTTTTCATTATACATGACAGAATGTATTCTAACATATCATACATACATGGAGTATAACTTCCCATTCTTGTGGTTGTACATGATTTGAAATTTCATTAGTCATGTATTCATATATGAACGTAGGGAAGTTATGTCCAATTCATCCTATTGTCTTTCCTATTCCCATCCTCCCTCTCTTCTCTCCATTCCCGCCAGTCCAATCCAGTAAACCTCAACTCCTCCCCACAACCAAACCTATTGTGAGTCAGCATCTGCATATCAGAGAGAACATTCAGTCTTTGGTTTTTTGGAATTAGCTTATTTCACTTACCATGATAGCTTCCAGTTCCATCCATTTACTGGCAAATGCCTTAATTTCATTCTTCCTTATGACTGAATAATATTCCATTGTGTACATGTATCACACTTTCTTTATCCAATCATCTATTGAAGGGCACCTAAGTTGGTTCCATAGTTTAGCTATTGTGAGTTGAGCTGCTATGAACATAGATGTGGCCACATTACTATAGTATGCTGATTTTAAGTCCTTTGGGTATATGTCAAGGAGTGAGACAGATGGGTCAAATGGTGATTCCAGTCCATGTTTTCTAAGAAATCTCCATACCGCTTTCCGGAGTAGCTGCACTAATTTGCAGTCCCACCAGCAATGTGTATGTTTTTCCCCTGCATCTTCTCCAACATTTATTATTACTTGTATTCTTGATAATTGCCATTCTGACTGGAATGAGATTAAGTTTCAGTGGAGTTTTAATTTGCATTTCTCTAATTGCTAGAGATGTTGAACATTTTTTCATATATTTGTGGACCAATTGTATTTTTTCTTCTGTGAAGTGCCTGTTCATTTCTTTTGCCTATTTATTGATTGGGTTACTCATTATTCTGGTGTTAAGTTTTTAAGTTCTTTATATATCCTGGAGATTAATGCTCTTTCTGAGGTGCAGGTGGCAAAGATTTTTCTCCCATTCTGTAGGCTCTCTCTTCACGTTCTTGATTGTTTGTGAAAACATATCTTGATAAGGGTTTGTAATATACAAGTGTAGGCAACCGTCAAAACTCACTGAATGTACAGCTAAGAATTGTACATTTCATTGCTTATTATTTTTAGTATGAGGAAAAAAGCTATAAAGAAATAGTGAAGTGTGCTTAATTATAGGCATTTTGAAGTATTTCACAGGAAGTGTACTGGTGCTGGTACTTTACTTCAAAATCATCAAAGAATAAAATTTAAAAGGGACAGTTAGGTAATCAAGCACATGCAGTAAAAATGTTAAAATATTGTGTTTACTGTAAAATTCTTTCAATTTTGCTGTGTGTTTGATAATTTTCATAACAAAATGAGGAAAAATCAAATATTAATAAATGAAATGTGCTTTTTAATGAAATTATTTTCCTTGTGACTATCTTATGTGTTCTTTGCTTCCTGATATTTACATATACACACTTATAAGCACACACTTATGCTATGTTACTCAAAGACTGCTGAAAATTATCTCATTTAGGATGTTTTCAGCAACAAGTAACAAAAGCCAACTCACAGGGGCTCATGGGAGTGAAAAGGAATCTGAAGGTAGGTCACTTCCAGTATTATTTCAATAGCTGATTCAACAATATCATTAAGAGCTATGATTCTAACCATCTTTCCATTTTTTTCATTATGAAAGTGATTTTCCTTAGGCTTTCCACCCCTCATTGTTGCAGCATAGCTACCAAAACTGTATAAAGAAAAGACAGGAGAATAACTTGCAGTAAAAAAAAAAAAAAAAGTATATTCTTTTAATAAAAAGTTAATGAAATCTTTCCCCCAAAGCTCCCACAGACACCCCAACACACAACCCATAAATCAGTTACACACCAACTCCTAAGTCAGTCACTGGCAAGTGGACCACCACTGGACCATCATAAGTAACTAAGACCAGTGAGGGTTTATTTGATTCACACTGGTGAGATATGAAACCAAAGACACAATTGGGGTTCCTTCAATATAGAAAGAGGAAGGAAATGCACAACTAACCATGTATGCTACAGGATAAATAAAGTGAGGGGAGATGAGAATCTCTTGCAGTAATACCTTTCTATAATCAAAACATATTGGCCAGGTGCGGGGTATCACATATAACATGCATCTTTTCCCAAAGTGATTGGACTGAAAATGTGCGAGACACTGATACAGCTTTCATCTTTTGGATGTGATAATACACTTTTTTAGAGTCTAGTATGGGTCTAAGATCTTACTGTGATCCAGATATTGTCCTAACCCCTTTTTATGTATTGATTAATATGGGATATAATTTTATAAGAGATTTTCTTACTGTTTATTAGAGCATTATATTTATATATAGTTATATGGATTCCTTTTGACATAATTATACATACAAGGAATTTTATTTCAATTCCTATTCCCCTCCCCTTTCTTCCAATCCTCCCTCCCCCTTTTCTCTCTCCTCTATGCTACTGATCTTCCTTTCACTCCTTTACTTATTTATTTTTTGATTGGTACTTTCCACATATACATAAAGGAGATATTCCCTTTGGTACATTTATATACATTTATATATGTATATAATGTGAGTTAGATTCGTTCCCCATTTCCTCTTTCCTTCCTTCTTCCCTTCCATTCTCCTGCTTCTAACTTTATGAAATCTGATCCCCTCCACCACTGCCTTCTTTCGCTTATTTTGTTTTAGCTTCCACGTATGAGAAAAAACATTCAACCCTTGATTTTCTGTCTTATTTCACTTAGCATGATTTTCTCCATTTTCACCTGTTTACCATCAAATGTCATTATTTCATTCTTCTTTATGGCTGAGTAAAACACCACTGTGTATATGTGCCACATTCTCTTGATCCATTCATTTATTGATGGGCATCTGGGTTGGCAATTTAGCTACTGTGAATTGTGCTGCTATAAACATTGTAGTGGCTGTTACTGCTATAGTATACCCATTTTAGTTCTTTTGAACAAATACTGAAGAGTGGAATAACTGGGTGATATGGTGGTTCCATTTCTAGTTTTTTGAGGAATTTCCACATTGCTTTTCTGAAGTGGTTGTACTAATTTGCAGTCCTGTCATCAAGGTAGGAGTGTGCCTTTTCCCCCACATCCTCATCAGCATTTATTATTCATATTCTTAATAACTGCCATTCTGACTAGAGTGAGATAAAATTTTAATGTAGTTCTGATTTAATTTCCTTGATTGCTAGAGATGTTGAACATTTTTTCATACATTTGTTAGCCATTTGTGTTTCTTTTAGAAATTTCTGTTTAGTTATTTTGCCCATTAATTTTGCCCATTAATTGATTGGGTTATTTAGTTCCCCCCTGCTTTGGTTTGGGGTTTGTTTTGCATTGAGATTTTTTTAGTTCTTTTTTCCCCCAACATTTTTTATTGGTGCATTATAGTTGTACTGATGGAATTTGTTGTTACATATTAGTACATGCACACAATTGAGTTGTCCATACATTCAGAGGAGGAGTTGGCAAAAATTTCTCCCATTCGGTAAATTCTCTCTTTACTCTCTTAATGATTTCCTTTGCTGTGCAGATTTTTAATTTTATGACATCCCACTGTCTCTTAGTTTTATTTCTTGAACTTTAGGGTTATTTTGAGGAAGTCAGTGCCTGCATCTATAAAATGGAGTGTGGACCTATGCTTTCTTCTAGCACTGCAAGGTTTCCAGTCTAATTCCAAGTTTTTGATCCATTTTGATTTGACTTTTGTGCAGAGTGAAAGACAGTGATCTAATTTCATTCTTCTACAAATAGATATCCAGTTTTCCCAGCACCATTTGTTTAAAAGGCTATCTTCAACACATGTTTTTGGCACCTTTGTCAAAATGAATAATTTATAATGGTCAAAACAAATAGTTGTAAGCATGTGGATTTGTATCTGTGTCTTCTATTCTACTCCAGTGGTCTTCATGTCTACTTAGATGTAAATACTATGTTGCTTTTGTTACCTCTGTAGTATAATTTAAGATGCCTTCTGTCACTTTTCTTATTCAGAATTTCTTTGGTATTCTGGTTCTCTTATTCTTCCAAATGAATTTAAGGACTGTTTTTTCTACTTCTGTGAAGAATTTCATTGATATTTTGGTACCATAGCCATTTTGACAATATTAATTCTGCCTGTCCAAGAATATGGGAGGTCTTTCCATTCTCTGAGGTCTTCTTCAATTTCTTCAGTATTCTATACTTCTCATTGTAGAGATTTTTCACTTCCTTGGTTAATTTCCTGGGTTTGTTTTGTTTTGTTTTTGAGAATATTGTGAAGGGGATGGTTTTCCTAATTTCTTTCTCAGATGAATCACTATTACAGGAAAGAAAAGTTATTGGTTTATGAGTGTTGATCTTATATCCTGCTACTTTGCTAAAAGTTTTCTGGTGCAATTTTGGAGTCTTCTAGATATAGGATCATATCATCAGCAAACTGTAATAGTTCGACTTCTTGTTTTCCTGTGCGTATCCCTGAAATTTTCTTCTCCTGCCTGATGGCCCTGGTTACAGTTTCCAAGAACTCTATTGAATAGAAGTGGTGAGTGAACATCCTTGTCTTGATCCTGATCTGAAAGGAAATGCTTTCAGTTTTTCTCCAGTCAATATGACGTTGGCTTTGGGTTTGTCATATATACATTTTATAATATTGCAGTAAATTCCTTCTATTCCTAGTTTCTCCAACATTGTTTACATGAATGGTTGCTGTATTTTATCAAAGGCCTTTTCTGCACCTATTGAGATGATTACATATTCTCGTTCTTAATTCTATTTGTGTGGTGAATTAGTATTATTGATTTGTGTATGTTGAACCAACTTTACATTCCTAGGACAAAGCCCACTCGGTCATATTTTATTAAGGATTTTTGTATCTATATTTATTGGGGAGATTGGTCTGTAGTTTTCTTTCCTAGATGTGTCTTTCTGGTTTTCATATCATGCTTATACTGGCTTCATAGAATGTATTTTGGAGTGTTTCTTCTCTTTCAATTTCATGGAATAATTTGAAAAAGAATGAAGATAGTTCTGGTAGAACTCAGCTGATAATCCATCTGGTCCTGGGCTTATCTTTGTTGGTAGGCTTTTAACTCCTGCTTCATTACTTGATATTGGTCTGTTTAGGCTTTTTTTATCTTCCTGGTTCAATTTGGACAGGTCATACCTGCTGAGAAATTTGTCCATGTTTTCTAGATTTTGCAGTTTATTGTAGTATAAATTTTCAAAATAATACCAATGATCCTCTGGATTTCAGAAGTACCTGTGATGATTTCTCTCCTTTTTCCTCTCTGATTTTGTTGATTTGAGTCATCTCTCTCTTTCTTTTGGTTAGTTTGGCTAGGGGTTTACAATCTTATTTTCTTTTCAAAGAACCAACTCTTTGTTGCACTGATCCTGTGTATGTTCTTTTATTCTCAATTTCATTAATTTCAGCTCTGATTTTTTTTTTATTTCCTTTCTTCTAATTTTGAGGTTGGTTCTTTTTCCTTTCTTCTACTAATTTTGAGGCCTTGTGGTAGAACATAAGCTTATTTATTTGGAAATCTATTTTTTTGATGTAGGCACTCAATGCAAAAAAATTTCCTCTTAGTACTGCTTTTATACTGTCTCTGGGATTTTTTTTTTTCCTATTATGAAAATTTTTTATTTCTACCTTATTTGCAGATGTGCAATGATTTCTTCTGTTACATACTTTTTTTATTTATTTTTATTGTAAACAAATGGGATACATCTTGCTTCTGTTTGTACATGGAGTAACAGCATACCATTTGCATATTCATACATTTACATAGAGTAATGATGTTTGATTCATTCCGTTATTTTTTCCTTCCCCCCAACCCCTCCCACCTCTCTTTTCCCTCTATACAGTCCCTCCTTCCTCCATTCTTACCCAACTCCCATCCCCCATTATGTGTCATCATCCGCTTATCAGTGAGATCATTTATCTTTTGGATTTTTGAGATTGGCTTTTTTTTTTTTTTTAATTGTAAACAAATGGGATACATGGTGTTTCTCTGTTTGTACATGGCGTAAAGGCATACCATTTGTGTAATCATAAATTTACATAGAGTAATGTTGTTTGATTCATTCTGTTATTTTTTCCCTTCCCCCCACCCCTCCCACCCCTCTTTACCCTCTATACAGTACTTCCTTCCTCCATACTTGCCCCCCTCCCTAACCCTAACTCTAACCCTAACACTAACCCTTCCCTCCCCCCCATTATGTGTCATCCTCCACTTATTAGCGATATCATTCGTCCTTTGGCTTTTTGAGATTGGCTTATCTCACTTAGCATGATATTCTCCAATTTCATCCATTTGCCTGCAAATGCCATAATTTTATTATTCTTTATAGCTGAGTAATATTCCATTGTATATATATACCACAGTTTCTTTATCCATTCATCAATTGAAGGGCATCTAGGTTGGTTCCATAGTCTGGCTGTCTCTGGGATTTTGATAGCTGTATCACTGTTTTCATTTGTTTCTAAGAATTCCTTGATTTCTTCTCTCATTACTTCTTTTATCCATTCTTCATTTAAGAGTATTGTTGAATATCCATGTGTTTATATGGTTTCTATTATTTTTCCTGCTGTTGATTTCTAGTTTCATTCCATTATGGTCCAATAGGAGACATGGGATTATATCTGGGTTTTTTTGTATTTGCTAAGACTTACATTGTCACCTGGAATATAGTCTATTTGCTAAGACTTACGCTGTCACCTAGAATATGGTCTATTTTGGAGAAGGTACCATGGGCTGCTGACAAGAAGGTAATTCAGTTGATTTGGGACAAAATGTTCTGTAGATGTCTATTTGGTCCACTTGATTCATAGTATTATTTAGGTTGGATATATCTTTATTGATTTTAAGCTTTGATGATCTGTCTACTGGTGACAAGGGTGTGTTGAAGTCACCCAGTATTATTACATTGGGGTCTATCTGGGATTTAATATCAAAAACACAATAAAATATGTGTTTTTAGTTTATGTGTTTTTAGTTTACTTCCATTTTGATATTTTGTTTTGTTAAATTCTATCTTGATTCTCATTTAGAGACAATTAGACTTCTATTGCTCTTCATCTATTTGGGAGTTTTGGAATTTGTTTTGGGGTTCCTCTGTGTGAAGTTTATCTTTGAAAATTCATTGTAGTGCTGGCTTGGTTGTCATGAATACTTTGTCCTTGTCATGGAAAGTTACTTCTCCATCAAATATGAAGGAGAGCTTTGCTGGGTACAGCAATCTTGGTTGGCAACTGTTTTCTTTTAGAGCTTAAAATATCTCATCCCAGGACCTCCTTGCTTTTTAGTATCTTAGTTGAGAAGTCAGATATGAGTCTTATTGGTTTGCCTCTAAATGTCACCTGATGTTTCTCTCCTGCAGTTTTTAATATTCTTTCCTTATTTTCTATGTGAGACATTTTGATTATGATGTGTTTTGAAGAACTTCTCTTTTGATTAGGTCTATACAGGGTCATATATATCTCATGTATGTGGATGTCTATCTCCTTTCTGATATAGGCAAAATTGTTTTGGTTTGTTTATTTATTTGTTTTTTCAATCCTGAGTCACATCTCCAGCCCTAATTTGTATTTTATTTAGAGACAGGGTCTCATTGAATTAGCACTTCACTTTTGCTGAGGCTGGCTTTGAACTCATGATCCAAAGCCACTGGGATTACAGGCATGAGTCAAAGCTTTTTTGAGACTATCTCATTGAAAATGTTTCTCATGCCTTTTGCTTATATCTCCATGTTCTCTTCTACCCCAGTGATTCTCAGGTTTGGTGTCTTGATGTTGTCCCACAGTTCCTGTATATTCTGAATACGTTCTGTTTTGTTTCTTTTCTTTTCCTTTACTGTATTCTATGTACTCAAATTCATGTATCTTGTCTTCAAGCCTGAGGTCCTGTTTTCATACACTAAAGTTCTATTTTCTACAGAATCTGTTGGAGAGGCTGTCAAATGAATTTTAACTTTGATTCTGTGTGTCTTTCATTTCCAGGAGTTCTGGTTGGTTTATTTTCAGTATTTCTATTTCTTTATTGAAACTGTCTTTCGTTTTCTGTATTTGCTCTCTTAATTCATTCCTTAAATCATCTTTTAAATCATTGAATATTTTAATTATCAGTTTTTATAATCTTTCTCTGCAATTTCATCCTCTTTCATATCTGTGGGATCATTTGTTGGGAGACAATTTTTGGAGGAGATTTGGTTGCCTATTTTCTCATGTTTTCAGAGGTTCTGGGCTTGCACATCAATTGAAATGGATTTCTCTTCCTCTTTTACATGGTGTCCTCACATGTGTAGTTCTTTTTTATTCCAGAATTTCTCTCTGTTTTGGTAAAAATAGATATTGAGAGGTGGAACCTGAAGTTACCTCTCCTGTCATTCCTCCTCAGGGCCTGGTTTTTGGCTTGGGGTTTTTACCTCCCCAATTCTATCAGCTGAAGTAATGTTTAGGCTCACATAGGGTTAGATCATGTGAGGGGTGAGATTTTACTGTTGTTTAGCTGAGTTTATTTCTCAGCAGCAGGATCTCTACTCTTTGATTCTGAAGTGTTCCAATCTTTTCCAGACCCTTTTAGATGGACAGGGAGGTGGAGGGGAGCCAGGAGACGCACTGATGTCAGCCACAGATGCATAGTTTTGAGATAAATGTTCAGTGCCTATTTTGTCATCTATTATACTAATTGTCACCTCACTGAGAAGCCATCTTCCTGCTTTTAAGTCCAGTGTTGAGGAACTGTTGGGATGTCCTTCCTTCCTCTAGTCTGCCATCTTCCCCCTCCTTACTGTGTTTATTTTATAGATGAGAAAACTGGGGTAACAAGAGGACAAATAATTTGCCTAACATCACACAGCAGGTAAACAGTTGAGTCAGTTTTGAACCCATATTATCTATTTCCAGAGTCTCTTAAATACTGCAATACATTAAAGAAATTATGGATTCTGTAGGACAGTATGGTTTGTTATAATACACCCCTTCCATACAAAAACTTCAGAATTCGATTTTCACAAACCAAAAATGAAAATCATTCAAAAATTTACCTGTTAAGTATGTGAGTATATTCTGGTTTTTGATAAAACTTTCCAAGACAAAAACTAGAAATCTTTGTTGCATGAACAAAAGAATTTAAGAATCACTATGAATATTTTATACCAATAGTTTTCCATATCAGAAATCTTCATAACTGATTAAGTTCACTAATGTAAAAAGAGTAATTTATATACTACTGGGAAACAGATTTTTTAAATGAACTTTAAAATTATTTCATGAATATTAGAGATATTATTCTTTAATACTTTTAGCGAATATCACCAAGCAACTATACGGAAGAGTTCTTAGTATTTTGTTAGACAACATAAGAAACTGAATTGGAGCAATTTTGTAGGAGGTGGATTATGAGTTTGAAAAGAAGAGTAAAAGTACACAGTTACACTTTGGGCTGACTTGGGCATGTGCCTGCTATACATATTGTGTTCCTAAATCTGTTCAGGGTCAAGAATTGAAAAGGTCTGACCGATACATAGCCCATCTTGTAAAACTACAGCCTGAAGCAAGCACTTTAAAAAAGGATGACACTTACTAAAGGTTATAAAGAGTAAATAAACCATCAAATGACTCCTCTTTTATTGTTTTTGTAAAAACACTTAAATCCTTGTAGTCCTAAGGCATCCAATAAAAAAAAAAATAAACACTTTTAGGATTCTATATTCTAGGATACTTTATTGAAGTTCAAGATTGGATTTTCTTACTAAATTTAACATTTTTTTCTCACTGACAATTTCATAGGAGTGTTTATTTAAAACTTTAAAAAAATTGCTTGAAGATTGGATATAAGAAAAAGTCCCAAATAAAAAGATAAATAATTTTAATAAAAGCATGAAGTTAAATTCAAATCCTATTATAGAAGAAGCAAATAATAATGCTATTTTTTGGCAATGTGATTAACATCCATTTTATCAGTATTCCATGTAGACTAACGATACATATTATACAAATCATAATGATCAGAAATAGGTATGATTCCACTCACAGCTTAATTAATTTTATGGGGCACTGAAATGCCATTCAATGTTATTTACCACATATCATAACATTATTTGTCCAGTTTTCTCTCACAATTTCTTTAGCAAATCATTGTTACTTTAGACTACCCAAAACTCCATTGAATTTCTTATTTATTTAGATTTTCCACTTGATTTTCAGCTATGACATATCTAGGTGTGGTCTTCTTTGTAATCATCCTGCATGGGTTTTGCAGAGCTTTGTGAATCTGCATATGGTGTTTCATCTGTATTGAATATTCTCTCCTGTCATCTGGTTTTATAATTGCTTTTTCAATAATGCTGGGGATCAAACCTAGGATCTCACATGCTAGGCAAGCAATGTACAACTGAGATACACCCTCAGCCCTCTAATCCTGTGTTTTACTTGTCTCCTTAGCTGTTAAATCTATTGAGTTAGTAATGTGGGATACTGTATATTTCATTTCAAGAATTTCTATTTGATTTTCTTATTTATATATTTCTATTCTCTGGCAAAATGCTTCCAGTACTCCTCTATCTCAATTTTCTAATTTCTTCAATGTATTATTCATAATAATATTTCTCTTCCTATTTAAATGTCCTTTTCTGTTTGACCTCCAATATACAAATCACAGTTATATTTTTATTGCCTGATTTTTCTATTGGTGTGGATCATATAGTATCTCTTGGCATGCCTAATACTTTATTACTTTCAATTTATTATTGTAAAGTACTCTCAAATTGCAGAAAATGTGAAAGAACACTATAAAGAACTAACTTTCCTGAAACATTCAAGAATAACTTTCCCAGAATGATGGCCTATCACCCCCTAAAACTCTCCTATTAGAGAAAAACAAACATTCTTAACAAAACCAAAATACATCCATCAAATCTTAAACTAATATTGACATATTACTAACATAATTCTCAGACCTCACTCAAATGTCACCACCTGTCTCAATAATGTTAACTAATAATGTTTTTTCTTGTTCTTAAGAAAAATATAGTTATTTTTAATTAATGCCTTATGGATATATATGTTGGTGAGATTCACTGTGGTATATTCATACATACACATACACACACACACACACACACACACACACACACACACAGGAATGTTAGGGTCAGACTCATTCCACTATTTTCCCTATCTCATCTCCTTTTCCTTCCCTTCATCTGTTCTACTGCTCTTTCTTCTACTTTTTAAACCACCCCCCATCTTGGATTAGCTTCCATATATCAAAGAAAATATTCAATTTTTACTTTTGGGGAATTGCTTATTTCTCTTTATCATGATAGTCTCTAGTTCCATCCATTTACTGGCAAATGCCATCATGTACAGCCACAAAATACTAATTTAAAAAAAAATATATATATATATATCAGAAAGATTAGTAGTGCAGAAGGAAGGGAATAGAGAGAGAGGGGAGTAGAAGGAAGGCAGAAATACTGGGAATTGAATTAGAACAAATTATATTCCATGCTTGTATAACTATGTCAAATGAATCCTAATGTTATATATAACTTAAAAGAACCAATAAAAATGAAAAAAGATATGCAAATTATTTTTATATACTCCAGCAGTACTTTAGTAAAGTGTAAATTTTATAAACGTATATTTAATAAAATGCAACTGAAAGAGAAAATTTAATCTCTATTGTACCAAAAATCTAACACTGTACCTAAGCTGTGTCTCACTAGAGGCTTGTCCAACCAGTGACAGAAGAGTAATGCCTCTGTATATAAAATCAAAAGTTCCGTTCAAAAGAATAGCACACTTACAAGGGACACATCAATCCCTCTCTTTCAAGAGGTAACCATGGTCAGAGGTTTACCATATACACTTCAAGAATTTTTTTCTATAGCTTTACAAACATTTTTAAATTTTTGTCTTTTACAACTTGTACTTTTCATTTACTAATATGCAAGTGGTTCATATTTATATGTGTAAATTTCAGTTAATGGTTTCATTACCGGACATTCATTCCCCAACAACATGGTTCAAATTTCATTACCACAGTACATGATTATTGTGAATAAATTACACAAACTTCGCTGCTAGCTCTTCAATCCATAAATCATTAAAGAACACATATGCATCATGATCACTTCTATCACACTCTGTCAGTGACTGGTCATTGTGTATCTGTTATTCAATCTACAATAAAAATAAGTGTTTGTATATATTCTTTATAGTGTCCCAATTATAATTCCACGTGAAATTTTAGAAAAAATGGGTAAACAATAAGGGGGTCAATGAAGATGAAAGTGTGGCAAAAAAAAAGAAGTGGGAAAGAAGGGGAAGGAGGAAGAGAGAAAGAAGGAAAGAAGTAGGGAGGAAGAAAGGGAGGCAGAAAGAAAAAATAACACTAGGAGTAAAATTCAAATCAAATAAAAAGAGTGTTACAGAAGAAATAGCTGACAATTCCAGAAACAGTAGATATGAAGCCAGAGGAACACAGAGAAGGGGAACTTATCAACATAAATGAGGAGAGTGACTCTGGTGAAAAGATTAAAGGTGTTCCAGAGAAAGAGTGACTAGCAAAGACATCATATTACAGTAACTCAAAGATGTTTCACAATATGAAAGTACAGGGATAAAATGTAGGAAACTAATCCAATCTTGGACAGGAGTATTATGCAAAGGTAGAAAAATGATGCTTACTCCATATCCTAAGTTATACAAGAATAAGGTAATAGGCTGGGCACGGTGGTGCACACCTGTAATCCCAGTGGCTCAGGAGTCTGAGGCAAGAGAATTACGAGTTCAAAACCAGGCTCAGCAACAGGCGAGGTGCTAAGCAATTCAGAGACCCCGTCTCTAAATAAAATACCAAATAGGGCTGGGGATGTGGCTCAGTGGTTGAGTGCTCCTGAGTTCAATCCTCAATATCAGAAAAAAAAAAAAAGAATAAGGCAATATACAATTAATTGCTGTCAACCATAGTCATCCTACTGTGTTATAGAATGTTGGAAGTTATTTCTCCTGTCCACCTGCACTTCTGCCTCTGTTAATCATCTTGTCTCCATCTCCCGTTAGCCCCAACTCTGAAGCTTCTGGTAATCACCATTCTACTCTCTATTTCCACAAGATCAAGTTTTTAAGCTTACACATGTAAGTGAAAAACATGTATTTGTCTTTCTGTGACTGACTTATTTCATTTGACATAATGCCTTCCAGTGCCATCCATATTGCTGCCAAATCGGAAGGATTTTGAATGTTCCCAACACAAAGAAATGATTAATATTTAAAGTGATGGATATGCCATTACTCGGAACTAATTATCACACATTATATGCATGAACTGAAATATGGCATTTATTCCATAAATATGTACAATTATTATGTATTGATTTTTTCAAAAATTAAACGTATTTTTAAAAGAAAAAAAGAATAAAGCAAGCACAATTCAAACACATACTGACCTGGAAGCCCCCTTATGCTATGTTTTGACTGTAAGGACACATCAACTTGCAGGCCTCATGTGCTGGGTCACCTTCTCTCCTGCTTCCGGTAGCATCCTGCTGCACACCCTGTCTACCTCCCTCTCCTGGCCTGACTGAAGTTATGCCTAGCAACACAGAACCTATGGAGACGGGACAGCTATGTGGCATGCAGCAGAGCATCTTGGTCATCTCTCAATCTTCCCTCAAGTACTGACCTGGCCCTCTGCACTCAGCCCTATGGCTGCCAGACCAAGAAGCAGAGCAACTGTCAGCCCTTCCTCCTAACCCCTCAGGGGGAACAGGTGAAGGACCTGGCCTGCCCTCCTCTCCAGTCCAGGACCCTGTCCTTGGGGCCATGTGGCCACTGTTCCTAGACCTAGTTTTTTTGTTTTTTTTTTTTCTTTTACATTTAGTTTTTCTTTTTCCTGAGTTTTATTTTTGTGTCTGAGACATGTGTGAATGGTTCAAACACCATTTACTGACTATGCTTTTCCCCCACTAGATTGATTTATCCTTTCACTGATCTATTTTTTCTATCTCTCCAAGAGTGTTTGTTACACATTTGTTACTGCATTAGAGCATGTCTTTATATTTGATAGAGCAAGTAACAATTCACTGTTCTCTTTTGAAATTTTTCTTGGCTATCCTCATGCCTTTTTTTTTTAAGACATGGTCTTGCTATTTTGCTAAGACTAGCCTCGACTCCCTATGCTCAAGCAACTCTCTTGCCTTAGCCTATGGAGTAGCTGGGAGGTAAGTCACTGTGCTGACCTTTCATGCATTTTTATTACAGATATAACTTTAGAATCATCCTGCCCAGTTCTAAAACACATTGCATTCAATTCTGACTGGCATTGTATTAATTTTGTTTCAATTCTTTGAAGGAATATCTAGAAATGAAAAATATAATCAATGAGATTAAAAAATTCTAGGTAAGATTAGATATCAAGTAAAAAACAACTGAAGAGGATTGATCCAAGATGGCGAACTGGAGGGAGGCTGCATTCCTTGTCGATCCATAACTCCGGTTTCAAGCAGAGGATATCTATTTCTTGATTGCTCACTGTCAGACACCTATCATCCACCATTTGCCTGCCTCTTGCCTGTCCATCACCTGCCTTACACCTATCCATCACCCAACGCTCGGGGTTCACCTTCCAATCATCCTACAACAGTCAGCAAACTGATTGCCGATCGCCAGTGGAACACCAGCTGCCTGCTATTGCCTGGAAGTTCACCATTACACTACCTGCAGGTTTGATTACACGTGGCTGCAGCCATTTTGACACAATAGCCAGACCCCATAGGACCCCTGGTCAGACTGACTGAGCCCCGTCTCCAGGATCCCTCAGCCCAACAGATCACTCACTCCCTGCCTCTGGGACCCTCACATCGACTGAATGCTCCCTGCTGCCAAGACCCCCAGACCAACTGACTGTGCCCTATCACCGGGACTCCAGACGGACTGATTGCACCCGGACTCCAGGATCCCAAAACCACACCAAACACACCCGACCTCCATGACCCTGCCTGACCAACTGCATCCCGTCTCCAGGACCTCCTGCTGATCACGGCCACACCCTGAACTGCAGTTCCCTATTTGCCAACACATTTCAAAGTCAGAGTGGCCATCTTGGAAAATCCTGGAAGCTGTATCTCCAATCTTTAGGTGGGACAAATCCCATCCTGAGACGCCTGCTGGAGGCTTGAAGCTCATTGTCAGGTACCTCTCATGCATCAGGCTACTGAAATCTGGGAGGTTTCATTAATATATGACGGTTATACTGTAGATTTTCTTTTTTCTCCTTATTGAAAATTTTTAAATTTTTATTTCTTTACTTTTCTTGCTCTCTTTTCCTTTTGTTTACCTGTTCCTTCAGAGTCTCTTTCTCCCTTTTTTGCATGCTATCATCCAATTTCTTTTGATTACACTCTCACCCTTTCTATTATCTAGAACTTCTGTATATTCCTTTCTTATCCCATTAACAGCCACATTCTACATCCCTCTGCATCCTCTTTGTCCTCCATTTGAAACAGCAGACCTTATTGCAAATCTCTTTGTTTTACTGAAGATAATATTTGAACTCATTCTGTTTATTATGACAATTTTGTTATTGTCCTCATAGGAGCTATTTGGTCTAGGATTGCATAATGTCTGAATATTTTGTCTTCATTTTCTGAGGTTCTGTCTTCCAAGGGGTTTAGTCTTTTGGTGATGCTTTCCATTGAGTTTTTTATTTGGTTTATTGTTTCCTTCATTTCAAGGATTTCCATTTGTTTTTTTTTTTTTTGTTTTTTTTTTTTTTTTTTGAGAATCTCTCTCTTTGTTGAAATGATCTTTTGATTCCTGCACTTGCTCTTTCAGCTTATTGGTATTATCATTGCCTGCATTTGTTCTCTTATCTCATCCTTTGCTTCACGAATCATCTTAATCATGTATAATCTGAAGTTCTTTTCTGACGTTTCTTCTAACATACTGTCATTGGATTCTATTAATGTAGAATTTAGATTTGTTTGGATCATTTTCTTCGCTTTTTAAGGGGGTTTGCTCAATATAGATTTCCTGCTGGAACCAACCAACATCTTTTACATATAATATATTAGGTATCTCCTTTTTAAAATCTCAGCTATTACTGTAAAAACTAAGAGTATTTGATTCTTTGAACTCAGAATACTTACTACATACATTTATTTTGTCACTTAATCATATGTTGCTTTGTTTCATCATTTAATCAATTTTTACAGGCACCTACCTTACAACTTTAACAAAAATGTAACCTCACCAAGAACAGTTCTTTTCAATTTGCAGAGCATCTAACCACAGTGCTATCTATGCATCCCCAGTGGCCCAATCAATAGTACTTAGCTTATTAATTATTTAACAATCTGAAAATCCCAAGTCTGTTTTTTGCTTTAGTTTCCAAATTTTTCTTAGTTCCTGTTCCTGGTCATTGTCTTAATTGCTATACTTTTTTACTTCATTATTTCGATTATATATTTTCTTTCTAAACAACAGGTTATTTTATTGGGTTCTTATTTTCCCCCTTGAGAAACAACAACCAAAAAAAAAAAAAAAAGGAGAAAAGTAAGTTCTCTTATTTAAAAATTCAGAAAAGGAGCTTACCCTTCTCATACGCAATTCTTCTAATGCTTCCAGTAAACTTGTTTTGAAATCTAATAACTGAATGGAAAACATTGTCTCTGGAGAACTTTGAAGAGTAAAGGTAGATGATAATGATTCAGTGTTGAATTCATTCTCCATATTAACATTTATTGCCTGTAATATAAAAAGGTTTCAAATAAAAAATCTGTTTTCCAAGTAAAAATACAGTTACCACAAAAATGTGACAACCTGTATCCCATAATCCTCCAGGTTTGACAGTAATAAGTTTTTTTAACATTCCTACTCCATCCTTCATACAAAAACCTACAGAAACAATAGTCCTATTCCATTTCTCCATTGCTAAGGATTTTTCTGATACCTGAGTTCCATCAGAGACAACATTTTCTGCCCCTAAACACCAGTCTCTTAAAGGTTCCTAAAACAGCAGGCAAGGTTTGGCCCTTCAATAGCTCCTTCATGCCAAGATGCCAAAATGGATACACATTCTCTTCCTAAACTTTACCTTGACATAAAGCTGTTTTGCAAGGGATCATGTGAACACTAATTAATAGTAACATAAACTTTAAACTCAACAAAATTGCAAGAGGAGGCTACAGCAACTGTTTTTTATTAAAAACAAAAATATTTAAACATCTTCTCAATCCAGAAAATATGAGAGTCAGGCTCCAAGAAATTTTCCTTTTCAACATTTCAATTTCAAATAATTATTGGAAGAAGTTGCAAAGTAACGTACAGGACCATTCAGGCAGCCTCAATGTTAACATCTTACAGTATAACAATAGGAAATAAAATATTGTGTATGTGACACTGATACAATCCCCAGAACTCATTTGGATGTTTCCAGTTAGATATCCAATCATTTGTGTATACATGCACACATACAAATACGTGTATATATACATCTATGCAAGTTTATCACATGTATAACTTCATGTAACTATGACCACAATCAAGAAACTGAATTCTAACACCAACACAGGTTCCCTCAAGCAGCCTCTTTGTTGCCATACCCACTCCTTTCCATATCCTTAACCCCTAGAAAACATTACTTTTAATCTTAATATCAGATGAATTTGTCATGAAATTTTGTATTATGATAGATGGTAAGAGAAACCTCAACCTATTAATACAATCTAAAATACTTTCATATTGGTTATGTCTACAAGAACCTTGCAGATGCAAGTAAAAATTCCCTCTATGGGAATGTAACTTTATGCAAGGTACTCAAGGAATCTGTTTGTTCTGTTCTGTTCTGTTCTGTTCTGTTTTGTTTTGTTTGTGGGTACTGGGGATTGAACCCAGGGTCTTGTGCATGTGAGGCAAGCACTCTATCAACTGAGCTATATCCCCAGTCCTACTCAAGGAATATTCACAAATAATTTTTCAAGGACAATCAGCAGTACACAAAGGTAACCAGGTAAGGAAGGAAAAATGGCATGAGGACCAACATAAAAAACAGAAAACAGAAACAGATACATAACTGGAGACTTCTGCATATGCATAACTGTGCTTAAAGAAGTAAAGTCAAGCTTGAAAACGTCCACCAAAAAAGCAGATTTTTTTAAATTTAGTGAAATACCTAGGTATTCACTAAAATCTACAATCAAAGAAAAGATAACTAAATTGATATGTTTGTAGAAGATGGGGTATAACTTAAAAAATGAATTGGTGCTGGGCATGGTGGCTCACACAAGTAAACCCAATGGCTCAGGAGGCTGAGACAGGAGCATTTCAAGTTCAAGGCCAGCCTCAGCAACTTAGCAAAGTCCTATGCAATTCAGTGAGACCCTGTCTCAAAATAAAAAATAAAAGTGCTCGGGATATGTCTCAGTGGTAAAGCACCCCTGGGTTCAATCTTCAGTACCCACCACCAAAAAATAAAAATAAAAAAGAATTAATATAGTAGAAAAAACAGATCATGTCAAGTATCTAGCAGAAAAGAGAGTAAAAAAAATTTAAGTACAAAACAAAAGTTAAGAAACATGGAAGAAAAAGTGAAAAGCTATAATACAGTTCCATAAAGAAGAAAGAAATGGAGAAAGTCTATATTTTGAACAAATAAATGAAAATTTCCAGACCTGAACAAGACAAGAAGCTAATTATCAAGAAACCCAGTTAATTCCATAGTGGGTAAATAAAAAGGAACCCACACCAACAAGTATCAGAAAAAGGAACCCAAAGTAATCCTGAATTTTTTTAAAGTTTTTGGGTCAGATAGCAATTTATACTTTTTCTGTTCACTTATTTATTTTTGCAGTGCTAGAGTTCGAACTCAGGGTCTCAGTAATGGTAGGCAAGCACTTGCCACTGAGCGACACAGTCACAATACTGAAAATCTTTTTTTTAATATTTTTTTAGTTGTAGATGGACACAATACCTTTATTTTTATTTATTTTTTTTTAATTTGGTGCTGAAGATCAAACTCAGAGCCTTACACGTGTAGGTAAGCACTCTACCACTGAGCTACAATCTCAGCCCCAAATCTTGAAAATCTTAAAAGCCAGAAGGAAAAATATAATACTTCCAAAGAAGTCCCACTTAAAATGACAGTGCTACTAGAGACTTACAATGAAAAATGATAAATCCATCAAGAAAATACAATTTTAAATATATATTCATCCAACACTGGAGCACTGAATTACAAGACCATTCTTTCTCCAAAGTGTGTTTTAACACCTCTATCAAAACTCAGTTGGCTGTAGATGTGTGGATTTACTTCTGGGTTGTTTATGTAGTTCTATTGGTCTGTGTGTCTGTTTTATGCCAATATCATGCTGCTGTTTTGATAACTAAATTTTGTAGTATATTTTGGAGCAGCCATATAATGCCCCCTGCTTTGTTCTTCTGCTCAAGATGGCTCTGGTTATTCAGGGCTTTCAATGGTTCCATGTAAGTTTTAGGATTCTTTTAGTTCTTTGAAGAATGTCATTGATATTTTTGTAGAAATTGCATTGAACCTGTACATTGCTTTGGTCACTATAGATATTTTAACAATGTTGATTCTTCCAATCCATGAAGACAGGATGTCATGCCATTTTTTTGTGTTATGTGTCCTCTTCAATTTCTTTCAACAATGTTCTTCAATTTCCACTATAGAGACTTTTTTAGATTTATTTTTATTTCTTTATATCTTTGCTTATTTTATGTATTAATTTTTATATGTGGTGTTGAGGATTGAACCCAGTGCCTCACACATGCTAGGCAAGCACTCTACCACTGAGCTATAACTGCAGCTCCACTAGAGAAATCTTTAACCTCTTTGGTTAAATTCATTTGTAGGTATTTTTATAACTAATGCAATTTTTTCTACTTCTTATTTGGCTCTGTACCTGTTGTCTGTTTTTTTCAAATGCTCCAAAAAATGTGTCACATGGCAAACTTTTTCCATGTTTTTTAACACATCAGACGATTTGGTCATATAATGTTCTTGAATACATTATCAATACTCTGTGTTGAAACTACTGTTTCCTGGTTCCTATGTCTTCGTTTTTGCTTTTTTCTCATTTTGACAAAGACTAACTAATTATTTTCTATGAAAGTGTGAATTGAGGCTAA
Source organism: Sciurus vulgaris (assembly GCF_902686455.1). Classification (NCBI taxonomy): domain Eukaryota; kingdom Metazoa; phylum Chordata; class Mammalia; order Rodentia; family Sciuridae; genus Sciurus; species Sciurus vulgaris. Next base: position 39,710,112 of record NC_136472.1, on the reverse strand, counting down.
ACTTTTAGAGATATAACAATGTCTACAAAGTACTTTATTCTAACCTCAAGTTTAATTGGCAGTTGGACCTCAGCTGTGAGAAAGTTTTCCTAGACATTTCTTTTAATAATATCCTCCCCATTTTCTGGAACTCCCTTTAGTTGGATATTGTATCACCGATCTTGACTTCCTAATTTTCTTATCTTTTCCCTCCTGTTTTCTATCTTGTCATATTTTTGTTCTGCTGTTTGAGAGATCCCCTCCACTTTATCTTCTAATTATTCTGTTGAAATTCTTTATGTTTTTGTACCCAACAGCTCTTTTATGTTACATTAGGGTAGGTTTTTTCCTCATAGCATCCTGTTTTTGTTTTAAGAACACAAGCACCTCTTTTATCTAGTGATTAGTCATATATACTGTTTATATATTGTTTAATGGGCAAAAATTCCTCCCATTTCATATCACTTTAAAATGTGATTTTGTTTCTCCTTCCATCCAGATGTAGAATCTATTTCTTAACCCTCTTGAATCTAGGTGAGTTTTATGACTTGTTTTCATTAATAGAATGTGTCAGAATTGATAATATATAAGTTACAGAAAGTAGGCCTCAAGAGGTCTTGCAGTTTCTGCCTTTGAAGTCCTGGAAAGCTCCCCAGAGATCACCATGCTGTGATGTAGTCTGGGATGACATACCATGTGAAGAAAGAGACCCAGAAGTTTCCCTTTTTCCACCAGAGCTGACCTAAGAAAACCCACAACTGAATAAACCTGTACAAAACAACCTACATGAAACCAGCAGATAAATAGTCCAATCCACAAAATTATGAGAAATAAAAAGTATTGTTTTGGGAGCTGGGGTTGTGGCTCAGTGGTACAGCAATTGCCTGGCATGTGTGAGACTCTGGGTTTGATTCTCAGCACTGTGTGTAAGTGAATTAATAAAATAAAGGTCCACTGACAACTAAAATATACATTTTTAAAGAAAGTATTGTTTTAAGCTACTTTATCATGGAAGGATTTTATTTCATCATCAAATTTGAAGGTAAGTTTTGCTGGGTATAAGATTCTTGGTTGGCATCCATTTTCTTTCAGGGCTTGAAAAATGTTGTTCCAGGCCCTTCTAGCTTTTAGGGTCTGGATTGAAAAATCTGCTGATATCCGTATTGATTTCCCCCTGAATGTAATTTGGTTCTTTTCTCTCACAGCCTTTAAAATTCTGTCTTTATTTTGTATGTTGGGTATTTTCATTATAATGTGCCTTGGTGTGGGTCTGTTATAATTTTGTGTATTTGGAGTCCTATAAGCCTCTTGAACTTGATTTAAAAATATGGAATGCTTCACAAATTTGCGTGTCATCCTTGTGCAGGGGCCATGCTAATCTTCTCTGTATCGTTCCAATTTTAGTATATATGCTGCCGAAGCGAGCACTTAAGCTACTTTATTACACGGCAGTAGGTATCCAATACAGAAATAAGTATTGGAAATAAAAGGTTACAGTAAGAAAAGTCTAAAATATGTGGCACCAGTTTTAGGTCCACATGGTAGGTAAAGACTAGAAAGGTTAACAGAGACTGCTTATGGAAACTAGAAGAAAATAAAGAAATTGTAACTGGAGTTTTGAAAGATATCATGAAATAACTTGATATAAAATACACCTCATTAAATTTGGGATCTGATTATGAAGATTTCCAGGTTAAAAAAAGATGTGTGAATTGGCTTTTTTAAAGCTGAATATTAAAGGTATAAGAAAAGAGATGAATTAAAGAAGAAATAGTTTTAGTTTGTAAATCTAATTCGGAGAAAAGACAAAAGGTCCAAGATAATAAACTGGGTTGGAAAATAAAACCATGTCACATTTCTAGACTCTCTGATCAGCAAACATTTTCCCAGTAAGAAGTAACTCAAAATAAATATCAAACCAAGGGTAGGGGTAATTAGACCATTTAAGACCACTGAAAGTTCAAGGCAACCTTACTATATAAGACTCTCAAAATCATTCGCTCAGAGCAGCCTGATATGCACAAGGTAGAGAACAATCTATCTTGAAAAGAATTATTGATGTGGCTTTAGAGAAATTTTTCACAGGAAATCCAGTTAGTTTTGTATTTGTTTGGAATTTGGATTATTTTCAATTGTACTGGCAGGACTACTGCCAGCATAGACTAAAAAGGACTTAGCACAAAGTTTTTAAAAAGGCCTTTACCAAAGGAAACAACATAAAGACAAACTACTTAGTTGTGAACAGTCTGTTTTGTTTTGTTTTGTTTTGTTTTAAACCATTTTTCATTGTAATTACTAGTACTTTTTTTTTTTCTTTTTTGCTGCAAAGGGGATTGAACCCAGTGGCACTGTACCACTGAACTGCAAACCCAGCCTCACTCTTTTTTTTTTTCTTTTTTTTTTTTTGAGATGATCTCAAAAAATTGCCCAGGCTGGCCTCAAACTTGCAATCCTCCTGCCTCAGCTTCTCAAACAGCTGGAATTACATGTGTGCACTACCACACCCAACTAGTACATATGAATTGTACAAAATGATGAATTCTTTGTAACATTTTTATACAGGCATATAATGTACTTCGATGGTATCCATTCTCCCTATTGCCCTAACTCCCTCCCCATAATCCCCTTCTCCTTCCAGAGGCCATTTCTCATGGAAACGAAAGAGCCTTTCAAAGAGGTGAGCCAAAAATCCAGAGGTAAGGCAAGATAAAAACAAAGGACCAGGGAATACTTCATGCCCCTAATAATATAAGCCCACCTGTATTTCAGAAATGCTATGAACTAATGTCCTCCCTTTCTCTCCTTTTTGAATGAATATGCTATTTTGTTATCCTGTCCCTGTCTTACCACTGAACATGGGATATGTAGGAAGCAGATAATCTCTTTTTTAATTCCTAGGTGTCTAGATTAAGAAGAGCTCTACCTGAGAAGTTATAGCCAAGGAGCCTCAACCACTTTCAAAACTAATACAGATTAAGTGACCTCTGCTCTTTATATTGTTTCTTATGTCCAAGTTCTGTTATTCCTATTTACTTTTCATCTCTTTCATGTTTTCCTCAAATATCTGGTGATCCCTAGCTGTCCATTTATATTTAAACAAAATGCATTAGTTAATATCATTTTAAAATGCAGGTTGGAGTTGTGGCTCAGTGTTAGAGTGCTTGTCTAGCATGTGTGAGGCACTGGGTTCAATTCTCAGCACCACATAAATAAATGAATAAAATAAAGGTCTATCAACATCTAAAAAATATTTTTTTAAAAATGCACTGGGACTGTTCTAAAGTAAAGGACAACAAAGAGACATGATTATCAAAGGCAACATATGAACATTAATTGGATTCTAGATTGAAAAACAAATAGCTATTAAGAACGCTTGGAGGATAAATGGAGAATATGAATGATGAGTATAGTAGATGATATTCCCAAATCTATGATCTTCCCAAAGCTATGAAGAAGAACGTCCTTGTCCTTGTTATTAAGGAGATACATGCTTACAGTATTTCATAGTAAAGTGTTGCAACACTTACAAATTACTTTCAATGGGTTCATTTAAAAAGTATAGAGATAATGAAAATAAATATTTAATAATTGGTGAATCTGGGCAAAAGGTGTAAAGGTGTTGGTTGTACTATTATTTGAACTCATAATGTTTGATATTTTTAAGGCAAAACAATGAAGAAAATGGATGACTCACTATGATCAAAAAGACACATAAGCTGGGCATGGTGGCACACACTTGTAATTGCAGTGGCTCAGGAGGTTGAAACAGGAGGATCATGAGTTCAAAACCAGCCTCAGAAAAAAACAAGGTGGTAAGCAATTCAGTGAGACCCTGTCTCTAAATAAAATACAAAATAGGGCTGGGGATGCAGCTCAATGGTCAGGTACCCAAGTTCAATTCCCAGTACCAAAAAACAAACAAACAAACACATAATATTAAGTGTTGGTAAGGATTTGAGAACCTAGAAACCTCATAAACTGTTGGTACAACTAGGCTGGGAATGTAGCTCAGTGGAAGAGTGCTTACCTAGCATGCACAGACACACTGGGTTGAATCCCCAGCATATATCTGTGTGTGTGTGTGTATGTGTGTGTGTGTGTGTGTGTGTGTCTCTCTCTCTCTCACACACACACACACACACAGAGTATATGCATTTTAGATAATAGTCTGGTACATGATCACTGCACTATATACCCATTTGTGCAATTAATATGTGCTAATAAAGAAAGAAAGGTCTGGCAGTTCCACAAAACATTAAGAATAACTGAGTATGGTGGCACACACATAGTCCCAGCTACTCAGGAGACTGAAATGGGACAATCTCTTGAGTCCATGATTTCAAATCCAGCCTGAGTAACATAGCAAGACCCCAACTCAAAAAACAAGAAAAAAGAAAAAAACAATTTGAGTTCCCACATGACCTAGCAATTCCTCTCCCAGGTTCCCAAGACAGCACTGCACATGAATGTTCTTAGCAGCACTATTCAAAACAGCCAAAAAGTAGAAAAAACCCAACTGCTCATCAAATAGTAAATGGATAAACAAAATGTACATATCCATAAAATAAAACTTTACCCCAATAAAAAAGTAGTAGTAATACAGACTAAAACAGGTATAAGTCTTGAAAACATTATACTAAATGAGAGAAATAAGTCACAAAAGGACACATATTGTATGAGTTTATTTAAACAAAATGCCCAGAAGAGGCAAACCCATGGAGACAGAAAGCAGATCAAAGGTTGCTTAGGGATGGGGGCCAAAGGGTCGGAGGCACTGCAGGGGAATAGGGACTAGCAGCTAACAGGTATGGGGATTCTTTCTCAGGTGATGAAAATATCCTGAAATTGACAGTGGTAATGGCTGCACAAATGTGAATATGCTAAAAAATCACAGAACTGTATGCCTTGAATAAGTTAACTGTATAGTATGGAAACTATAACTCAATAAATTTGTTGTTTTAAAAATGGAATAAAATACTAAAAGAATGATTGGAAGTGCTGCAGGAGGGCTTATTTACTGACTGACTTCACAACTGGCTAATCAGGTAATAAAATAGACTTCATTAGGTACCCGATCTCCCCAAAGTGAATATGTAGATATGTTTTTTCTCAGACCTTTCATTTTTTCCAGAGATTTTCCATTTCCCTTCTTGAAGTACAAGAGTAGAAGAAAAAGATTTTACCTGTCAGTATGCATTCTGACAGAATTCACCATTTAATGACTAGATATCTAACTTTTATTTTCAGCCCCATGCAACATCCCTATCCTCTGATTTAGATGGTATATACCTAACTAGGCATGGTTCAAATTTCAGAGTATCAACTTTCTTTCTCCTTTACAAAGAAAACCTGGTAAAGTTTAAGTACTTTATATAGATTTTTCAAAAAGTCTCTTTTTATGAACAAGCTTTATTTCTGCTTTTCAGAGTACTTGCTGTTCCCAAGTGCTGAGCATACTTCTAAACCTTTAAGTCAGTTACATCACTTCTGTTTTCTGTTAAATACTGTTGAACAATCTGTTCTCTCTTGTCCCCATGAATCAAAAATCTTTCTATGCATTTTAATAAGAGTGAGAAAAAATTGATATGGCAAATCCATCATGTTTAACATGATATCAAAAGCCACCTCCTATTTAATCATATAAACTCCAGTGCACACAGAACAACATTTTGACAATGTTGGTCCTCAAAAAACTATGTGATTAATTGCAACATTAGTTGTTAAAGAAACACTGATTAGCTTCCTAGCATATGCAGAAAACAGTTTTCTCAGGATAAAATTCACAGTCTTGTTGGAGAAACAGATATAGAAACCAACAGTGTGATGAGCACCAAAAGAGAAGTATGTACAAAGTGCCTATGAAAATACAGATTTACTGTAATTAGTTCTGTCCACAGGTCTAAGGAGATGTTATAGAAAAGATATTATCCATGTAAAGCCTTAAGTATGGTCCAACAAAGACTATAGGAAAAATAACAAGCAAAATTATAATTAAAGATTTATATAGTTTGTCCTTTACATTAAATACATCAATTTACTAACAACTATTTGATAGTGCCACCAAATCTAGATGATTTGTCACTCAACTTTGGGAGCCAGTTTTCTACTTTATTCACTGCCATATCCCCTAGAGAGTACAATAACATCTGGCACACAGTAGTCACCAAATAAATCTCTTTCAATTCAAAAACATAACCCTTTATTCCAGCTACCTTTCTGTCTTGAATGATTTACCTCCTCCACATATTTACATAAAACTTCATGTTTTTCTGGTGTCAGGTCAAATGTTATTTCTTCCGTAAGCTTTATACCTAATCACTCTATAGTACATTATCCTTATTTTCTTCATGACACTTACTGTTACCCAAAATTATGTGTTAATTACATGTTAACTGTTTATTATAACTCTTTACTTCCTTCTTTGTAAAAGTAGGAGCTCATCTAACTTGACCATGCTCTGTATTCAGCACCTTGGACAGGGCCTAGTATGGACTAATATATCATATTAATATTAGTTGAATATTAAATTAATTTACCTCACCTAATCCCTGAGGGTATCTATTTAATGACTCCCTACTATCAGCACATAATAATCATTTAAAGAGCAACAGTGGGCATCAGCTGATATGAACAAATCTGTTAACAGGCAGGCATGTGATTGCAGACAGTTTTACCATTCTGGAATATTTTATTCTCCAAATTTACTTCCAGCTCCAGAGTTCTATCATGTGACTATCATATGAAAAATTCCCAATGATATTCAACAATTTCAAAAGTACTCACTTGTATTTTTTCACCTCAAATTTAATGAATTCAAATTTGTACTTTCTCTTCCTCCTCAAATATTTTTAACTTCGTTTCTATAAATAGTATCAGATATTTTATTTAAATCTCCCATGATTCTTTTTCTCATTCTTGTTTTCTTTTGACTCTCACTCTCTCATTCATCGCCTTAATCCAATTTCTAAACTGACCTGTTGGGTTTTCCTTCTTTTTTTTTTTTTTTTTTTTTTTTTTTTTTTTTTTGTAAACAAATGGGATACATGTTGTTTCTCTGTTTGTACATGGCGTAAAGGCATACCATTTGTGTAATCATAAATTTACATAGAGCAATGTTGTTTGATTCATTCTGTTATTTTTTTCCCTTCCCCCCACCCCTCCCACCCCTCTTTACCCTCTATACAGTAGTTCCTTCCTCCATACTTGCCCCCCTCCCTAACCCTAACTCTAACCCTTCCCTCCCCCCCATTGTGTGTCAACCTCCACTTATTAGCGATATCATTCGTCCTTTGGCTTTTTGAGATTGGCTTATCTCACTTAGCATGATATTCTCCAATTTCATCCATTTGCCTGCAAATGTCATAATTTTATCATTCTTTATGGCTGAGTAATATTCCATAGTATATATATACCACAGTTTCTTTATCCACTCATCAATTGAAGGGCATCTAGGTTGGTTCCACAGTCTGGCTATTGTGAATTGAGCAGCTATGAACATTGATGTGGCTGTATTTCTGTAGTATGCAGATTTTAAGTCCTTTGGGTATAGGCCAAGGAGTGGGATAGCTGGGTCAAATGGTGGTTCCATTCCAAGTTTTCTAAGGAATCTCCACACTGCTTTCCATAGCGGCTGCACTAATTTGCAGCCCCACCAGCAGTGTATGAGTGTACCTTTCTCCCCACATCCTCGCCAACACCTGTTGTTGCTCGTATTCTTGATAATCGCCATTCTAATTGGGGTGAGATGGAACCTTAGGGTGGTTTTGATTTGCATTTCTCTTATTACTAGAGATGTTGAACATTTTTCCATATGTTTGTTGATTGCTTGTAGATCTTCTTCTGTGAAGTGTCTATTCATTTCCTTAGCCCATTTGTTGACTGGACTGTTTGAATTCTTGGAGTAGAGTTTTTTGAGTTCTTTATAGATTCTGGAGATTAGTGCTCTATCTGAAGTATGATTGGCAAAGATATTCTCCCACTCTGTAGGCTCTTTCTTCGCGTTGCTGATAGTTTCCTTTGCTGAGAGAAAGCTTTTTAGTTTGAATCTATCCCAGTGGTTGATTCTAGCTTTTATTTCTTGTGCTATGGGAGTCCTGTTAAGGAAGTCTGGTCCTAGACCAACAAGATGAAGATTTGGACCTACTTTTTCTTCTATAATCTGCAGGGTCTCTGGTCTGATTCCGAGGTCCTTAATCCATTTTGAGTTTAGTTTCGTGCATGGTGAGAGATATGGGTTTAGTTTCATTCTGTTGCATATGGATTTCCAATTCTCCCAGCACCATTTGTTGAAGAGGCTATCTTTTCTCCATTGCATATTTTTGGCACCTTTGTCTAGTATGAGAAAATTGTATTTATTTGGGTTTGTGTCCGTGTCCTCTATTCTGTACCATTGATCTACCTTTCTATTTTGGTACCGATACCATGCCGTTTTTGTTACTATTGCTTTGTAGTAGAGTTGAAGATCTGGTATTGCAATACCCCCTGTTTCACTCTTCCTGCTAAGGATTGCTTTAGCTATTCTGGGTTTCTTATTCTTCCAGATGAATTTCATAATTGCCTGCTCTATTTCTGTAAGGTACATCATTGGGATTTTAATTGGAATTGCATTGAATTTGTATAGCACTTTAGGTAGTATGGCCATTTTGACAATATTAATTCTTCCTATCCAAGAACATGGAAGATCTTTCCATCTTCTAAGGTGTTCTTTAATTTCTTTCTTTAGTGTTGTATAGTTCTCATTGTAGAGGTCTTTCACCTCTTTTGTGAGATTGATTCCCAAGTATTTTATTTTTTTCGAGGCTATTGTGAATGGGGTAGTTTTCCTAATTTCTCTTTCTGAAGATTCATCACTTATGTATAAAAATGCATTGGATTTATGGGCATTGATCTTGTAACCTGCTACTTTACTGAAATCACTTATGAGTTCTAAGAGTTTTCTGGTGGAATTTCCAGGTTCCTCTAAATATATAATCATGTCATCAGCGAACAGGGATAGTTTGAGTTCTTCTTTTCCAATTCGTATCCCTTTAATTTCTTTGGTTTGTCTAATTGCTCTGGCCAGAGTCTCAAGAACGATGTTGAATAGAAGTGGTGAAAGAGGGCATCCCTGCCTTGTTCCAGTTTTTAGGGGGAATGCTTTCAGTTTTTCACCATTTAGAATGATATTAGCCATGGGCTTAGCATAAATGGCCTTTACAATGTTAAGGAATGTTCCCACTATCCCTATTTTTTCTAGTGTTTTGAGCATGAAGGGGTGCTGTATTTTATCAAATGCTTTTTCTGCATCTATTGAAATAATCATGTGATTCTTGACTTTAAGTCTATTAATATGGTGAATTACGTTTATTGATTTCCTGATGTTGAACCAACCTTGCATCCCTGGGATGAAACCCACTTGATCATGGTGCACTATCTTTTTAATATGTTTTTGTATGCGATTTGCTAAAATTTTGTTGAGAATTTTTGCGTCGATGTTCATTAAGGATATTGGTCTGAAATTTTCTTTCCTCGATGTGTCTCTGTCTGGTTTAGGTATCAGGGTGATATTGGCTTCATAGAATGAGTTTGGGAGGGTTCCCTCCTCTTCTATTTTATGGAATACTTTGAGAAGTATTGGAATGAGCTCTTCCTTAAAGGTTTTGTAGAACTCGGCTGAGAACCCATCTGGTCCCGGACTTTTCTTTGTTGGTAGGCTTTTGATGACTTCTTCTATTTCAGTACTTGAAATTGGTCTATTTAAATTGTTTATGTCCTCCTCATTCAGTTTAGGCAATTCATATGTCTCTAGAAACCTGTTGATGTCTTCGAAATTTTCTATTTTGTTGGAGTATAGATTTTCAAAATAGCTTCTAATTATGTTTTGTATTTCCATCCTGTCTGTAGTGATATTTCCTTGTTCATTCCGAATTTTAGTGATTTGGGTTTTCTCTCGTCTTCTCTTTGTTAGTGTGGCTAAAGGTTTATCAATTTTGTTTATTTTTTCGAAGAACCAACTATTTATTTTGTCAATTTTTTGTATTGTTTCTTTTGTTTCAATTTCATTGATTTCAGCTCTGAGTTTAACAATTTCCTGTCTTCTACTACTTTTGGTGCTGTTCTGTTCTTCTTTTTCTAAGGCTTTGAGCTGTAGTGTTAGGTTGTTTATTTGTTGAGTTTTACTTCTTTTATTAAATGCGCTCCATGAAATAAATTTCCCTCTAAGTACTGCTTTCATAGTGTCCCAGAGGTTTTGATATGATGTTTCTTTGTTCTCATTTACCTCTAAGAATTTTTTAATTTCCTTCCTAATATCTTCTGTTATCCATTCATCATATAATAGCATATTGTTTAATCTCCAGATGTTGGAATAGTTTCTGTGTTTTACTCTTTCATTTATTTCTAACTTCAATCCATTATGATCTGATAGAATACATGCTAGTGTCTCTATCTTCTTGTATTTGCTAACATTAGCTTTGTGGCATAATATATGGTCTATTTTAGAGAAGGATCCATGTGCTGCTGAGAAGAAAGTGTATTCACTCTTGGTTGGATGGAATACTCTATAAATGTCCGTTAAGTCTAAATTATTGATTGTGTTGTTGAGATCTATGGTTTCTTTGCTCAATTTTTGTCTGGAAGATCTGTCCAGTGGTGAGAGCGGCGTGTTAAAATCACCTAGTATTATTGTGTTGTGGTCTATTTGGTTTCTGAAATTGAGAAGGATTTGTTTGACATACATAGATGAGCCACTGTTTGGGGCATAGATGTTTATGATTGTTATATCTTGCTGATTTATGCTTCCCTTAAGCAGTATGAAATGACCTTCTTTATCCCTTCTGACTAACTTTGGCTTGAAGTCCACATTATCGGAAATGAGGATGGATACTCCAGCTTTTTTGCTGAGTCCATGTGCATGGTATGTTTTTCCCCATCCTTTCACCTTTAATCTATGGGTATCTTTTTCTATGAGGTGAGTCTCTTGCAGGCAACATATTGTTGGATCTTTCTTTTTCATCCAGTCTGCCAGTCTATGTCTTTTGATTGATGAATTCAGGCCATTAACGTTCAGGGTTATTATAGAGAAATGATTTGGTTTCCCGGTCATTTGGTTCATTTTTAAAATTTTGTTTATTTATTTGTTTGACACAACTTGTTTCCTCCTTTATTTGACAATTCCTTTAGGATAGTTCCTCCCTTTGCTGATTTGCTTCTTTGTTTTTCATCTCTTCCTCATGGAATATTTTGTTGAGAATGTTCTGTAATGCTGGCTTTCTTTTTGTAAATTCTTTTAGCTTTTGTTTATCATGGAAGGATTTTATTTCATCGTCAAATTTGAAGGTAAGTTTTGTTGGGTATAAGATTCTTGGTTGGCATCCATTTTCTTTCAGGGCTTGAAAAATGTTGTTCCAGGACCTTCTAGCTTTTAGGGTCTGGATTGAAAAATCTGCTGATATGCGTATTGGTTTCCCCCTGAATGTAATTTGGTTCTTTTCTCTCACAGCCTTTAAAATTCTGTCTTTATTTTGTATGTTCGGTATTTTCAGTATAATGTGCCTTGGTGTGGGTCTGTTGTAATTTTGTGTATTTGGAGTCCTGTAAGCCTCTTGAACTTGATTTTCCATTTCATTCTTCAGATTTGGGAAATTTTCTGATATTATTTCATTGAATAGGTTGTTCATTCCTTTGGCTTGTTTCTCTAGGCCTTCCTCAATCCCAATAATTCTTAAATTTGGCCTTTTCATGATATCCCATAGTTCTTGTAGATTCTGTTCATGATTTCTTACCATCTTCTCTGTTTGTTCAGCTTTGTTTTCAAGGTTAAATATTTTGTCTTCAATGTCTAAGGTTCTGTCTTCCAGGTGTTCTATCCTATTGGATATGCTTTCTATGGAGTTCTTAATTTGGTTTATTGTTTCCTTCATGTCAAGGATTTCTGTTTGGTTTTTTTTCAATATCTCTAACTCTTTATTGAAATGATCTTTTGCTTCCTGTATTTGCTCTTTTAACTGTCGATTGGTGCGATCAATCAATGCTTGCATTTGCTCTTTCATCTCATCATTCAATGCTTGCATTTGCTCTTTCATCTCCTCGTTTGCTTCTCTGATCATTTTAATTATGTACATTCTGAACTCCTTTTCTGTCATTTCTTCTGCCATGCTGTCATTGGGTTTTATTGATGTAACATCTAGATTTGTTTGCAGCATTTTCTTTCCTTGTTTTCTCATGTTGTTCAGATATCAGTGGACCGCTGAGATATTGCAGATTTCCTCTGTTGATTTACAATGACCCTGAAGATTTCTATATATATCCCCTCTTAGCCTTCAGTAGGCTGAAGTCTTGGAGGAGGTTGATAATGCGGTGTTCCACAAGGAAGCTGCCTCTCTAGGAGTGGTGGCCTTCAGGTGGGGTATATTCCCTGCTAGTGGGCAGAGGTGCCTCCACTTGTTGACCTATGGTCATCCAAAGGGGACCTAGGCTGTGGGCTGAGGCAAGGCCTGTTTGGGCCCGAGTCTCTGGTTTTACCGTCCTTGTGGGAAACCTCACCCAGCAGGGAAGACTCACCCGGTGGGGAGGTCTCGCTGGTCAGTTTCCTCCTAGAGGTTCCCCTCAATTTACAGCTACTGCCTGGGCTGGGCTGCCTTCCTCTGCAAAGTTTCCAGGGGCCCGGCCCTACCTCCTGGGCCTGGGAGCCTCACCCTTCGCAGATGAATCTCCTTAGGCTGCCCCTCCTCAGAGAATTTGCCCATAGGCCTGGAACCTTCGCTCCGCCCTTAGCCTGTCTCTGTGCGGCTCTTCCACCCAGAAGCCTCCTAGATCCTGGGACCCTGTTCTGCACCTAAACGCCTGGCTGCGTGGCCCCTCCTCTGAGCAGCCACCTGTGGCCCCGAACAATCGCTCTGAGTCCCAGAGACCCGCCACAGGCCTCTTCCTCCAGACAGCCGCCCAATATGCCGGTGCGGTCACTAGGAGTCCAAGAAACTCACTTCGTGCCTCCTCCTCCCACCAACCACCCGTAGCCCGGGGCAATCAATCACTCCGAGTCGAAGTGACCCTGCCCGTTCCTCGTCCTTCTCCAGATAACCCCCCGGGTGTTCAGGAGCAGTCCCTCTGAGTGGCTCTGAATCCACGTGACCCGCTGCACGGGTCCTCTGGGCAACCGCCCGGAGCTCTGGTGTGGCCCCTCAAGACCAAGCGTCCCACCACGCTTCTCCTCCAGGCAGCCCCCCTGTGTTCAGGAGCTGTCACTTTAAGACCAAACAACTCACCACTCGCCTTCTCCTCTGAGCAGCCGCCTGGAGCGCTAATGCAGTCACTGCGAGTCCAAAGGACCCGCCGCGCTCCTTCTCCTCCTTCTCCTACTCCTCCGGGCAGGCCCCGGGGTTCAGAAGTGGTCAGGGTCCAAACAGCTTGCCACGCAGCCCCTTCTCTAGCAACCGCCTGTAGTTCCCGTATAGTCACCCGAATCCAAGCGGCTGCTCCTCTTCCTCCTCGTCCTCAGGGCAGGCCCCGGTGTTCAGAAGCGTCGTTCTGATTCCAAACAGCTCGCCGCGCGGCTTCTCCTCTGGCAACCGCCTGCAGCTCTGGCGCAGTCTCTCCGAATCCAAGTGGCCACGCTCCTCTCCTCCTCCTCAGGGCAGGCCCCGGTGTCCTGAGTCCACACAGTTCTCCCCGCCACTCCTCCCCCGGGCAGCCGCCGGAGCCCCAGTGGCTGCTCCGAGTCTCAGCGCTGTGCCGACCGGCCTCCTCTATGGCGCTCCAGCGGGGGGAGGGGCGTCTCGCCGGCAGTTCTACTTCACAAAGTTTCCTGCGTTCCGGGACCCCCGTCCCATCCGGGATGCCCCCCCAGGGGGTGAGAGTCACCCGGCTACTTTGAGTTGGTCCCAAGCGTCTCAATATCTCCTCTCTTGAATCCTGAGTTCTGGAGCAACACGTAATGCAGCCACCCTCTAGGCCGCCATCTTGAAAACCCCTGTTTTTCTGGGTTTTCCTTCTGATTTGTCTTTACAAACATGTTATTTCACTACTGCTGCTCCTATCAATCTAATTGAAGCACTAGAGGAAGAAATGGAAGATCACTGACTGAGAGACTTCACAATTGTCTAATCAAGTAACAAACCAGACTTTTCATTAGTATTCTCCTCCCCAGAGTCACTATGTAGACATGTTTTTTCCTCAGATCTTCCATTTTCTCCAGAGAATTTCCATTCTCCTTCTTGAATTCCAAAAAGAGACATGAATTACAATCACTTTTTCCTCTTTAACCTTCTCTCCCACTTCAACCTATCCTGAACATTTTTTACAGATTTTACAAAACACCACTTAAATCTCATCCATCTCCACATTCAAGAGGGCTCCTTTTATATATAAAGTAAGCCCAAATGCATCTGCCTGATTTTTAAGGGTTCTCCACTTTCTAGTTTCATCTTCCTTTTCTACTGCAATCTTTTCTGCACCTTGTCTATTACTTTCCTGTCTTCTACCTAATCCATTCCTACCTCTGTACTTAGAATAATTTTTGACAGCCCCACTTATCATTTTTTGGTTTTATTTGTTTGTTTGTTTGGTATGAGAGACTGAACCCAGAAGTGCTTAACCACTAAGCCATATCCCCAGCCCTTTATATTTTTTATTTTTTATTTTGAGACAGGGTCTCATTAAGTTGTACAGGACCGGGCTAAATTGCTGAGACTAGATTTGAACTAGATTTGAACTGCCTCAGTCTCCCAAGCCAGTGGGATCACTTATGTATCTTTTATGCCCAACTCAAGGTCCCTTGTCTCCAGAAATTCCTCCTTGATAAAGCCACACTAATCCCTCCATTTTCTAAATTCCTCTTGTGCACTTAAATACATTACAACAGTTTAATAATAATTTGCCAGTTGTTCTATGAGTAATCCAAGAACTATTCTTTCATTTATTTTCCCATTCCCACAGAATTTAATATAGTTACAGGTACAAAGTACTCAATACATTAACTGGTAATATACACATATACACACAAACACAATTCCTTGCCTATGACAAAGCAATTTCACCTATGTTTTTCTTTTGATCCCTAAATTGCTTCTCTGACATTTGCATAGTCTTTCTTTCTACCCAAAATGATTTTTTAAAATATCACTGAACTTCATCAAAAGGGATAGACAGGGATAAAAATTGGACTACTTTGTACCTTGAGGTAAAGATGTTTTTCTAAGGCTCTTTTCCTTAATTTAACAATAAACTTCAAGCTTAATGGAAAAAGACTGGCCATATTTTGAAAGATCAGCACTGTTGATGGTTTAAAACATATTTTTAACTGAATTAACTACCATGATTAGATAATAAATAATTCTGAAGATAATTTAAGAAAAGTCTGCAACTATGTCTGATTCCACTCTATATACTATCAAGACTTTTGAAAATATTATATATGTACATAAAATAATGGTAACATTTTAAATATTATTACTATTTCATCAGAAAGGTATATTTCTTTAAATAGATTTGGGGGGGTTCTGGGGATTGAAGATTGAACTCAGGGAACTTTACCACTGTGCTATACCTCCAGTCTTTTTAATTTTTTTATTTTGAGACAGGGCACTGCTAAGTTACTGAGGGTCTTACCAAGTTACTGAGATTGACCTCAAATCTCCTGCTTCAGCCTCTTGAGTTGCTAGAATTATAGGTATGTGCCACTGTGTTTTGCTCTTTAAGTAGATATTATTACTTATATTCCAACATTTATAAAAGAGATTTCAGGAAGTGACTTGAGGGTTTGCCCCATTTTTCTTCATGAATTTTAATACTAAAGAATAATAAATAATTTAATACTAGCTGGGTGTGGTGGTACACTCCTGTAATCCCAGCAACTCAGGAGGCTGAGACAGAAGGATCACAAGTTCAAAATTTTTCAAAATATTTGCAAATATTCCCAAAATATGAACTAGTTCAAAGTTAGTCAACTTAGTGAGACCCTGTCTCAAAAATAAAAAATTAAAAGAGGGGGGTGTGGCTCAATGGTAAAGCACTCCTGGGTTAAATCCCCGGTACAAAAAAAAAAGTAATTTAATACTAAATTATTTTTATCAAGATGTTCCTTCTATTTTTAATGATACCTCAATATCAAAATACAACCCATTTATCAGAAATACACTTTAAAGTACATTTAAAGTGGTATTTGTTTCTTGCTATAAACACACTGTCTTAAATATTCTATATTCAAAATCATTAGCCAATTACCTCTAGAATTTGGGAACAGCATCTCCATGTTAAGAGAAAAAAATGACATCGTTTCCTAGTTTAATAACCAAAAATGTTAACAACAATAAAACCAGAGAAATAAATAAGTGGACCATCATGAGCTACACCTCAGAACCTGTTAGAAATGGTCATTCTCAGACCTACTTCAGATTAGGAACTGTGCATGAAGTCCTAAAATCCTGTAGCCACTTAAGTATGAGACCCACTGCACCAAATAAATCTGTCCATGTGATACTCAAATGTTCACTGAATGTTTTCAGAATATAGAGAAAATTTAGATCCAGATTTTATCCAGGAAAAGAGTTTTTATTCCTTGTTTTAATTTATCAAATGTTGTTTTAAAGGATCAGACAAAACTATGAGCACTGTAATGTTTCAACAATGAAATGAGAAATTTGTTGACAGTTATAATTTTTCTATTACAAATCAGAGAAAATTGATGCTAAGAACCCATAAATTTGCAAATATTCCCAAAATATGAACTAGAACAAATGATTAAGAAAATTGCAGGGCTGGTGAGATAGCTCAGTTGGTAGAATGCTTGCTTTGTAAGCATAAGGCCCTGGGTTCAATCCCCAGCACCAAAAAAAAAAAAAAAAAAAAAAAAACTGAAAAAAGAAAATTGCATATTCTTCCCATTTGGTACACTTTTTAAAATTTATGATCAGTTAGGGGTGTTATGAAAGGACAAAATAAGCATACAAGAATCAATTCCATTGTCTTAAAGTATATCAACATTTTGTTCTAGTCCATAAATTTCTAACTTATGCTAGTGTACCAGGAGTAGGTTACAGCAGTTCAGGAGGCTGAGACAGGAGAATTTCAAGTTCAAAGTCAGCCTCAGCTACTTAGCAAGGTGCTAAGCAACTCAAGGAGACCCTGTCTCCAAATAAAATATTTTAAAAGGGCTGGGAAAGTGACTCAGTGGTTACACGTCCCTGTTCAATCCCACTACCAAAAAAAAAAGGAGAGAGAGTAGATTACAGGTTTGGGAGTCACTGATTTTCTCAATAGTGCAAACTGCCAGGACCAAAACACACAGGGCTAATTGCAGTAAGACAAAGTAACTTTTTCCACTTGTCCCTTAGCACTGTATATATACTGTTACCAAACTATAAATTCTGCCATGATACGTAATGAAAAAGTAGAAAGCACTCCTAAATCATTTCTGTTAATTCAATGAGAAGGATACTTTCAGGTGCAAATACAGAAACACAATTCAAGAAAAGAAAAGCAAATGTTCTGGCTTGTTTCACTAAAAAGTCTAGAATTAGAGTTGGCTTCAGGTCAGCAATGTAATCAGCACCTGGACTGTTATTCTTTTCGTTTTTGCCTATGCTACCTCAATATATTCAATATATTCATCAATTTATAATGCCAAAATACTGCAAGTAGCACCAGGGCTACATATTTCTTTGTTCCTTCTTCCAACAAGAAAGAGAGTATCTGAGCCAGGCATTATGGCACACGCCTGTAATCCCAGTGGCTTGGGAGGCTGGGGCAGGAGGATCACGAGTTCAAAAGTCAGTCTCAGCAACGGCAATGCACTAAGCAACTCAGACCCTCTCTCTAAATAAAATACAAAATAGGGCTTCGGATGTGGCTCAGTGTTTGAGTGCCTCTGAATTCAATCCCCGGTACCCCCACCCCAAACAAAAGAGTATCTGAGCCAGTACTGGTTGCTCACACCTATAATGCCAGCTACTCAGGAGGTTGAGATAGGAGGATGGCAAGTTCCAGGCCAACCTGGAAAGTTTAGTCAGAACTGTCTCAAAATTTCAAAAGGGGCTAAGAGTACTTGCAAAGTGTGCTCAAAGCCTGGATTTGATCTCCAGTACCAACAAAAGAAAAGAAAAAGGGAAAGGAAAGGAAATAGAGAGTTTATGTTCTGACAAGAGTCCTAAGGTCTCCTATTTGGGATTGCTTGGGTTACTGTCCCATCATCACTATGGTAATTACTGAGCTCAGAAGATTGATAGAAGCAAAGTTCAACAAAAAACCTTTGAAGCTAGAGGTGAAGTCAATCCAGGTTAATCTCATAAATATCATGTGCCTGAGAAGGTGAGGAGGACCACTTAGGGAAACGTCAGGTAGTCCTCAGGCAAGGAGAAGAGTATATACAGGTCAATAAACAATCACTTTCCATAACAGTTTACCATACATCTCTATATGAGCTAATATATAACATTAAAATGACTTTTTTATTAAAGTGAGTGACTTAATGGAAATATATAAAAATATGTAAATGACATTTTTACCTATCAAATTAGCAAGACAGAAATGTAAAGGGAAGAAATCCTTTCAAAAAAAAAAAAAAACAACTTAAAATGTCTCAAGAGCCAGGCATGGTGGACGCACACCTATAATCACAGAGACATGGGAGGCTGAGGCAGGAGGATTGCAAGTTCAAAGCCAGCCTCAGTAACTTAGTGAGACCTTGTCTCAAAATAAAAAATAAAAATTAAAAAGAGCTGGGGATGTAGCTCCATGGTTAAGCACCTCTGGGTTCAATTCCTGGTGCCAAAAATAAACAAATAAAATGTCTCAAGAGTCATAAACTGCACACAGCTATACTAACTCCACTTCTAAAAATCTATTTTAAAAAAAAAACCCTAAATTCAGAAAAAGTTCCATGTTAACAGTTACATGGTAAAAAAAAGTTACATGATAACTACTAAATATTATTAGAAGTAAAATTTACTACTAAATATTAATAAAAGAAAGAAAGAAGTTGAAAACAACCTAAATATCCAGTAACAGAAAAAGTCACTATTTGGTAGTGGTATAGCCACTTAAAATAATTGTTAATATTTGTTAAGCACTTACTACATGCAAGACTCCCTTCTAATACTTTATATCTAGTTCTCCAAACAACTTTATAATTACTATTAGTATTTCCATTCATGAATGAGAACACTGAGGCATAAAGAGATAAAGTAACTTGTCCAAGGTTACAAAGTATGGGGTAAAGTGAGGATATGAACCTAGTAATATGGTTCACGGCTTTTTTCCTTAACCATTGCATTACATTGCTTCTCAGAACTGTGTTTGTGGGGTTTACAGTAATACAAAAAAAATTATGTCATGAAGTTTTGTTAGAAATAAACATCACAAACATCAACAATAACAAAAATAGGACACAGTCTTCAATTTAAGGTAGCGGACTGAACACTGGTATTTAGTTTTACTCCACTAATATAACAATGAGTGATTTATAGTGTAAGACTTAGGACAAAGAGAATAGAAATGAGACAAAAACAAAAATTTTTTTTTCTTCCTTTTTTTTTTTTTTTTTGCGGTGCTGGGGATTGAACCCAGGGCTTTCTGCTTACAAGGCAAGCACTCTACCAACTGAGCTATGTCCCCAGCCCAAAAATTTTTTGAGGGCAGCAGATGGAGGGATAGATCTGAGAAAATAAAGTCAGCAGTAGAAAAAACTGAAAAGCAATTTGATTTATATCACTCACCACTCTTCCTCCCCATTCCTGACAACAAGTGATTTGGGCTGGGGATGCAGCTCAGTGGTATAGCATGTCCAAGACCCTGATAAACAATATCCAATTTACCTTCCATTCAACCTTTCTCAGGAAGCTACTTACAGATAGCCCCATAACAGAGGAAGACAGGATCCAGAAAACAGGGCACTCTTGTCTTCATCTGTCCAGGGTGCTATAATAAAATATGATAAGGATGGGTGACTTATAAATAACACAAATTGATTTCTTAGAATTCTGAAGGCTGAAAAGTTCCAGACCAAAGTACTGCCAGACCTGGTATCTGGTGAGGTACCGCTTCCTGGTTCATAGATGACCATCTTCATGCTATGTCCTTAACTGGTAGAAGGGATGAAAGAGCTCTCTGGAATCTCTTTTTATGAGGGAACCAATCACCTTCCAAAGGTCCCATTTCCTAAGATCACCACATTTGGTGATCAGGTTTCAATAAATGGATTTGGGGAAGGGAAAACACAAACATTCAACATATAGCAATTCTATAAAGAAAGAGAGGAAAAGGAACCTTGGGATGATGAGTGAAGATACCAAGATGACACACAGCAGAGACACTGTACTCCATCACTCCACAATGAAGCAGTTTAATAGGCTATGGCAGCAACTTTCTCAACATAATGCAATTAAAGACTACTGACTGTTTTAAATCACTAGTATCAATTTTATGTAACTGGGAAGTCTGAGGTAGAATAAGTAAGGAATACATTAAAAAATAAGCTATGACGGAAAATAAGCTAAGATAGAGAAGAAAATAATCACAGGATATTACAATGGTTCTGTGAACAGCATTCATGTAGTCATAATATAACTCTAAATACTGATACAATAAAAAGTAGATATAATTATGTGGGGAGAATGAATAGTAGGTAAAGGGGATGGATTTGGGTAAAAGATGAAAGAAGGCTGAATTATCATTTTTCTTTACAGAAAGTCATTAGGTAACATGTAAAACTGAAAAATCAATAAGTACCAATGATAAACACATTGTTTGTAAAAGAGCTAGAGATATAGAAGTAAATGTCTAAAAAAAAAAATCACCAAGATAGTTTTAAGTAGTTGCTCTGGAGATGAGAAAATGGCAACTGAGGTTCCTCTTTTCTGAATAATCCTTGTGAAAAACAGTGTAAGTGACTTTATGCCCCTTTATCCTTCTTTTTTATAAGGGTATATATAACTTTTATAATGAAAGGGAAAACTTCACTGTATGTTTTAAGTTGGTACAGAACCCTTAGAGATAAATCAATTTAGTCACAATTTTCATACATAAGTCAGGCCACAACAGAGTAGATTAGATTTAAAATATATCAGCAATCTTCATATATGGTATACTTTACAAAGCTTTTGTTTTAATTATATGTATATGTGAATATATTTATGTGTACTAGATCACAATGTGGAATGGATTTCTTACTGTGGGTCACTGTAAAAAATGTTGTATAATGCTGCTATAGATAGTATGATATCGTGAAAATGAACCAGTTTTGAAGTTTTGAGGTAAAATATGATTTTCAGTTTGCTTTTAAGAAAAACATGCATTTTTTTGATTCCTATAACATCATCCACACTGATGTGAATTAAAATTCTTTCTCCTTTTAGCTGTGTGACCCCTCTGAGTTTCAGTTTCATCATATATACAATAGGGATAATGATATTTACTTCATAGGATGTGAGGATTAAACAAGGAAATACATATAAAGTCCTAGAATATAGTAGAGGTTCAAAATTCAATAAAGAAACAAGGTATTGGGTGTGTAGTTCAGTGGGAGACCCTTGCCTAATATGCACGAAGCCCTGGGTTCAATCCCCAGCACCATAAAAAGGGAAAAAAAAATGAAAATAGTTATATGTATTCAACATTCTAGTCATCTAAAAGAGATATGTAATATTTAATTTGAAACTTCTTCTGTTTTTCACTCTTAACAGATCAAAATGTGCTCACATTTCAATACAGCTTTTATTGTAGGAATCTCAAAAAATACATATGCTTTCCCCTATTTTGTACTACAATTTGAATAAATTCAAACAATGATTTCATATAGGAAAGTGGCCATTAAAAAATGCTATGTTTTGGGCTAGGGATGTAGCTCAGTTGGTAGAGTGCTTGCCTCGCATGCACAAGGCCCTGGCTTCAATCCCCAGCACCACAAAAAAAAAAAAGAAAAGAAAAAAAAAAATGCTATGTTTTGCTGTTGTTTGTTATTGATGATTTGTTGTTGTTGCTATTGTTGCAACACTAGGAATTGAACCCAGAACTCTGCATGAATGCTAGGCAAACGGTCTGCTACTAAGCTACAACCCCAGTCCTATTTATTTATTTATTTATTTATTTATTTATTTTAGACAGGGTCTCACTAAGTTGCCCAAGCCAACCTCAAACTTGCCATCCTCCTGTCTCTGTCTCCCAAGCAGCTGGAATAAGAGGCAGCTGTCACCACACCTGGCTTTAATTTTAACATTTCTTTCAAATTGTTACTAATGAATTCCTATAAGTAGCTCACTTATTTATAGTAACCTATAGTAATAAATTTATTACTTGTAATAGTTTCAATATTTATTATACATATTTATTACCTGTTATTTATATTTATTATAAATATTTCATTATTAAAAATTTGTTTTAAAGTAAAGCCAATACATTATAAAATGCTTAAAGTACTGCAGTGAGTATTGCAGTTTTCTTTTAAAATTTTTTTTCAAAAGCATATAATAAAAGTCCATATTTTACAACAATTTAAGGGCTATAAAGGATTTTAAATCTTTGAAAATATTTATTAAAAATTACATCTTAAATACTCTACAGTGAAAAGTAAGCTAGCCTATAATCCTGATAGGGGTCAGAGTAATAACACAGAATGAACAAATTACACTGTCATTCTACTTAAATTATTTAAGTTATTTAATTTGACCTGTAGATAGTCTCTTGTCTTCTCATCATGCCTGACTTTTAAGTGGGAGGTCTTCATTCATGATGATCCTTTAATGGAAGCAAAGCTTTCTCCATTTAACCCATGCTGTTATCAATCATGTACAGGGATAAATGAGCCTGTAAGATTTTGCCAGTATCACAAATGACACTGTGACCTGAGGCCAACATCTTTATTTGCTTCTCCAGTGATTCACTTCAGCAGATATTAACCAATTTTATAATCCATGAAAGGCAAAATTAAAGGACACCATCCATAAAACAGAATAATTCCTATCAGCAACAAAGTGATGTGTGTATTATCTTATAAATTATATGGCCATACAGTGTGGTAATGTAATGAAGTAAAGATGGTAATAATCAAATGCCTAGGGCAAACGCTAATATGCATTTAATCACACAGCATGAAGCCATTTGTCACTACAGTTGAATGCATGTGTACATAAAATACATGAGTCACGTCCTTATTGTTATACTATAACAGCATCAATTTCACACTATCATTTCACATAATAACAATCGGTAGGCTTTGACATTAGCTAAAACATTCAAAGAATATAAACAAAATAGTCAACAATAGCTTCACAAATATAAAAAAATATTTTTCAGTAACTAATTTTTCCCAAAAAATTCTTTGTTAAAGAACTAAAACTTTCAAGTTGCTTTTCTTTCCTTAAATATATCACGTTGATTTCATCACATTGTCTTTTATTCTTAGAGGTACTCTTATAACTTGCACTTAATGCCAAATTAATCAGATAAATAGATCTCTTTCATAAGTAATTATTAATATTGAATTTAAATGTAAAATATGGATCACATTTGTCACAAAAAAATGAAACTTGGTGTACAAAACTATAGTTATTCATTATATACAAAGTGGTGCATGTGTAGAATGAAAAAGATTGAAAATATAAAACATGATCTAAAAATATATAAACACTAATTATCTGATTTTGGATGGACATAAGATTCATTGGGAACCTCCTTAACTCCATCAAGACCCTTTTTGATCTAATAGTATTTTAAATATTACACTTCCTAAGATGTAGCCCCTCTAACGCAAAGAACCATGAAGTCTCTTTTTTCCCGTATAGCATACATGCCAAACTGGAACTGACGGCATTTGCACTCATCATCTTCTATCCTGTATTAGCAATGGTTGCCTTAGCCATTATATTGTATGTTCTTGACCAATGACCAAGGCTTACTCACTTCTATATTCTCCCACTGCCAAATACAATAATTTACAAAAAAGCAGGCACTTAGTATTTGTTGAACTGCATACAGCACTGAATAGAACAGATCACTCTTAATTCTTCAGAAAAGGTGGGAAGAAGGATACTTAGAAACCATGAAGAAGATGGCCCATGTAGAATGTTTCCTGTAACTAAGATTAACTTTTAGAAAGACATCGCAAAACTAGAAAAGACCTAGAAGAGAATAATAATATAGTGAAGGAAATGAAAGAGTATCTGTATACAATTTTTTAAGAGAAAAGTTCATTTTATGTTGCACAGCTGACCCTAAACTTCTAAGCTCAATTGATCCTTCTGCCTCACCTACAAAGTAGCTGAAATTATAGGCACTCTCCACCACTCCTATCTGGATTGCTTTGTTTTGTTTTTATGGTGCAAGGGATTGAACCCAGGAAATCATGCATGCTAGGTAGTGCTCTACCACTGAGTTATTCCACCAGTACCTGGATTTTTTAAAAGTAGACTTTTTATATGGAGATAATAAAGAATAAGAATAATGTTTCACTAACTCTGTTCAAGAAACTACAGGTGACACAAATTTGATTAATGTTCTTTAACCCCAAAGTATTTACAACCTAGAAAGGATAATGCACGTATTTAAGTAAGTATAACCCCAGACATAACAACAAGCATGATATAAAAGACAGATTTTTTTTAATTTTTTAAAAAGTATTCTAAGCTTCAGAGTTCAAAGTCCCCAATGCCCAAGTTGCATTCACTTCATCTGTAAAATAAAGCTGCTAAATCTAAATTTTCTTTGACTTATTTATTTGTAAATATCTCATCTCATCGAAAAATTATTAATATAATAACCAATTAAATGAGTGGTATCTAGTGTAATTCTAGCTATAAAACTCATATTCTTAATCTATGGACCTTAGGCTATTGAGGAATTCAACAAACAGGTACTACAGAAGGATTTTGAGATAAACATTTGGGGAATTTCACTGATGAATGGAAAGGTAGCTGTTACTGGTACAAACTTAATTGGAAAATACAAATAACCACTGATGAGGTCGCTGATCAGCATTTTCCACATAAGAAATGTGATGTGTGATTTAAGGTGGTAGAGGATAGGGGAGAAACGAACATGTTACATCTTACAGAAAGAGGCCAAGGAAGATCAAGTCCTTAAATATGAAAAAAGGGGCCAGGGGCAACAGTGCATGCCTGTAATCCCAGCAACTCAGGAGGCTATGGTGGGAATGATCACAAGTACCAGACAGCTTCAGCAACCTAATGAGACCCTGTCTCAAAATAAAAAATAAAAAAGGACATGGGATGTGGCTCAATGGTAAAGTACCCGTGGTTACAATCCCTAGTACCCAAAAAAAAAAAAAAAAAAACCACAAATAGATACACACCACATGATAAAAGGGAGCTGGGTAGAGGGGAAATACATCAATGAATTATTAGCCTTAGGGGGAGAAAAGAAATAATATTCTTCTGTTCCTTAGAGTAGAGTGAAGGAAAGGTGAAAGGCCAAAGTACAAAGACTGTTGAGGTTCCAAAAAGAAATAGACGATAACATTAAGTATAAATCTGAATGTATTTAAACAAAAACTTTGGAATAGCAGAAATAAGGAGTACCTTAAGCATGAAAATATTAATGTAAGCAAATAAAAGAAACAGAAAAAAAGTCATTCACCATTCAACATTTATTGAGCCCCTTCTATATTCTATATTGAAAATGTATGACGGAAGAGGGTGGAGGACAGAAAGATAGTAGAATGAAACAGTATTACCCTATGTATATGTATGATTACATGAATGGTGTGAATCTACATTGTGTACAACCATAGAAATGAAAAGTTGTACCCCATTTGTGTACAAAGAATCAAAATGCAGTCTGTAAAAATAAAAATTATTTTAATTAGAAAAAAAAAATGTGTGACTAAAAAATAGAGACTTACAGACAAGTGTGGCGACACATGCCTGTAATCCCAGGAGCTCAGGAGGCTGAGGTAGGAGAATCGTGAGTTAAAAGCCATTCTCACCAACTTAGTGAGGCACTAAGCAACTTAGCAAGATCTTGTCTCTAAATAAGATATAGAAAAGGACTAAGGATATGGCTTAGCGGTTAAATTCCCCCTGGGTTCAAGCTCTGGTACCAGAAAAAAAAAAAAAAAAAGAGTTGTGGGGGCTTATTCTCAAGGAACTCTGATAGAGAGATGTTCAAAAATAATATAATATGATCATGGGCAATGATAGAGATCTGTAAAGAATATTATGGTAGCACAAGGATGAGGCTTCTAATTCAGCAGAGGAAAATCAGGGACAACTTGGGAAGGTCAGACTTCCTGGTAAAGAAGACATCTGAGCTAAGACTTAAAATGTTAAAAATTAAAACATTAGTAAATTGAAAATTTAGGCAAGGGTATTTTAGAGGAAAAAGAGTATAAGCAAAGGCACGAATGACTGAAATATAATTTTAAATGAAAACTAAAACAGTTTTGGGAGGGTGGAGTCACATGAAAGATGGGTCAAGATGAGGTTTAAGAAGCAGACAAGTTATACGGAATCTTTTATGGCATGTTAAGGAGCTTGAGTTAATATTTGCACACATTCTACTTTCTTATATTGGATAACTTGCCCTACACTCTGTTTAGACATATTTAAAAACTAGATAAAATTCCATCTCTTCAGTGATTTTTTTTAATGAATCCATCTCACACCAACTTCTTTTTTGAAACAGATTTATTGTCCAAATCAAGATTAGTACCTTATTGTGTATACTGCACCATTCTCTTATTGTGTATTTCACATAAATTTTGCTTTTATTATATCAATTTATAATACTGCCATAAATATTTTTTTCTTAGTCCAGCATGGTGGCACACACCTATAATCCCAGTGACTCAGGAGGCTAAGGCAGAAGGATTGCAAGCTCCAGGGCCAGTCCCAGCAACTTAGTGAAGACCTAACTATTTAATAAACCCTTGTCTTAAAACAAAAGTCCAGAAATATCACTTTTTTCATTAACTGTCTCATGTTTGTTTGGTTTTTTTTTTTTCATGTGTGTTTGTAAAAGGTTTGTTAAGTTCCAAGTGGGGGGAAAAAAAAACTTGAAAACAATGGACATTTCATAGTTATTTTACTAAATTATTATATATTACATAATTTTTAATTAGGGATAAATGTCCTATATTTATTGTTGAAATCAACATTTATAGGTTATCTATTAAAAAATAAAAGTCCAGATGTTCAGTTTAAGAGAAGAAAAGGGTTTTATAACTTTAAGTAATTCCTTCTGTTGCCCTACATTAAGTCAAGGTGTCATTCAATATTCATCTCACTTAAGGAGATAGGAATGATTGCTCCCCCACTTTTTACAGATGAGAAAACTGAGTCTCAGTCAAGTGAAGTAACTTGCCAAAGGACTCACCACTAGAAAGAAGTGGGCTGAGATTTAAACCCAGGAAAACTAGTTACAAAAGCTCTCCCCTCTTAACTCCAGTGCTGTTCTTTTCCTGGAGAGAATGAACAAGATACTTGGAAACTGTCTTAACAGGCAAGGTGAATAAAATAGTTCAGAAATAATAGTTTATGCCTGTTAAATCCAATCAAGTTTGGCCAAAAGCTGCCTCCATAAATATTTTAAGTTTAACTTAAAGGTCCCTTCGAATACAGTGAACCCTCACTGCACTTGTAAAACTCTTGTAACTGAATATTGGCCAATCACAACCAGCCAACCATTCAAACCATAGTCAAATAAGACAGAAGCTGTAACCAGTTAAGCTATCTCTGTACTTCCCTTTGTTTTCTGTATGTCACTTCCTTGTCTCTGGCTATAAATATAATCTGCTCCTGTGGTGGGAAGGAGTGTCCTTAACCATCTTTATTTAGTTCAGACTGCTTCCTGATTCTAGAATTGAAGTAAAGTCAATTAACATCTGACAAATTAGATTTGTTGTAATTTTTCCTTTAACATGCCTATCTGGGGGACTTCCTGCACTAACTTCATTAACAACACTTCTGAATTCTTGTCCCTGCCTGTGCCCAGCCTCCTATGCAGAATCCTTTCTCCTAGCCTCTTCTCTCCTCCAATCAAAGCCTAGAATAGGTTCTTTCCCATTTCTGAATTCTGGATAGCCCTCAGGGTGCTGTCTCTGAGTTGATATAGGTCTGCAGCTGTTTCTAGTGATTAGTATCTATCCTTCCTGGTAGGAAGGGAAGACACCTTTCCAAATTTATGCTCTGCTTTTAGGTAAATTAAGGGAAGTAAGAGAATTTTTCTTGTATTCACTTCTTCTCAATTGCCTTCAGTTCAAAATAATCCTTAGTCTAACATGGCATATTTGGGAGTAGCATATATTGCTGCCTACTATGATTTGGATGTGGTTTAATTGTATCTGTGATTGAAGGATTTGTCTGCAAGGTGGAACTACTGGGAAATGGTGGAACCTTTAGGAAGATGGGGCCAGCAGGAGGTCCTTGTTACTGTGGGTTTGCCCATAGGAAATAGTTTTTATATTTTTTTATTTGTTCTAATTAGTTATACATAAGAGTAGACTGCATTTTGACACATCATACATAAATGGAATATAACTTCTCATTCTTCTGGTTGTTCATGATGTAGAATACACCACTCATGTAGTCATATATGCATCTAGGGTAATAATGTCCAATCATTCTACTATCATTCCTAGCCCCATAACCCCTCCCTTCCCCTCCCTTCAGTCCCCTCTAATACAAAGTACCTCTATTCTTCCCTAGCCCTCCCCACTTATTGTGAATTAGCATCCACACATCAGGAAAACGTTCAGTCTTTGGCGCTTGGAGATCGCCTTATTTCACTTAGCATGATATTCTCCAGTTCCATTCATTTACTAGCAAATGCCATAATTTCATTCTCTTTAAGGTTGAGTGATATTCCATTGTATATATATATACCACAATTTCTCTATCCATTCATCTGTTGACAGGCACCTAGGTTGGATCCATAGTTTAGCTATTGTCAGTTGAACTACTTTAAACATTGATGTGGCTATGTCACTGTAGTATGCTGATTTCAAGTCCTTTGGATATAAACGGAGGAGTGGGACAACTGGGTCAAATGTGGTTCCATTTCAAGTTTTCCGAGGAATCTCCGTACTGCTTTCCATAGTGGGTGCACCAATTTATAGTTCCACCAGCAACGTATAAGTGTACCTTTTTCCCACATCCTCACCAACATTATTTGTTGCTTGTATTCTTGATAATTGCCATTCTGACTGGAGTGAGATGGAATCTCAGTTAGTTTTAATTTGCATTTCTCTAATTGCTAGAGATATTTGTTGATCACTTGTATTTCCTTTTTTGTGAAGTGTCTGTTCAGTTTCTTAGCCCATTTATTGATTGGGTTATTTGGTTTTTTGGTGTTAAGTTTTTTGAGTTCTTTATAAATCCTGGAGATTACTACTCTGAGGTACAGGTGGTAAAGATATTCTCCCATTCTGATTAGGCTGTCTCTTCACAATGATTATAACCTTTGCTATGAAGAAGT
Organism: Sciurus vulgaris; assembly: GCF_902686455.1. Taxonomy (NCBI): domain Eukaryota; kingdom Metazoa; phylum Chordata; class Mammalia; order Rodentia; family Sciuridae; genus Sciurus; species Sciurus vulgaris. The sequence continues at coordinate 39,680,736 of NC_136472.1, read as the reverse complement.
TTTTTAATTTGACTCCATCACATTTATAGATTCTTTATTTTACTTCTTGCGCTTTAGGAGTCACATTAAGGAAGTCAGTTCCTGGTGGAGATTTGAGCTTACTTTTTCTTCTATTAGGCATAAGGTCTCTGTTCTAGTGCATAAGTCCTTGATCCACTTTGAGTTGATTTTTTTTGCAGGGTGAGAGATAGAGGTTTAATTTAATTTTGCTGCATATGGATTTCCAGTTTTTCCAGCACCATTTGTTGAAGAGGCTATCTTCTCTCCAATTTATATTTTTAGCACCTTCATCTAGTATGAGATATGTATTTACGTAGGATTGTCTCTGTGTCTTATATTCTGTACCACTGGTCTACATATCTGTTATGGTGCCAATACCATGCCATTTTTTTTGTTTTGTTTTTTGGTTTTGTTTTGTTTTTTTAGTTGTAGATGGACAAATATCTTTATTTATTTTTATGTGGTGCTGAAGATTGAACCCAGGACCTCACATGTGCTAGGCAAGCACTCTATCACTGAGCCACAACCTCAGCCCCCCATGCCATTTTTGTTTTATGACTCTGCAGTATAATTTAAGGTCTGGTATTGTGATGCCTCCTGCTTCACTTGTCTTGCTAAGGATTGCTTTGGCTATTCTGGGTCTCTTAATTTTCCAAATGAATTTCATGACTGCTTTTCCATTTCTATGAAGAATGTCATTGGGACCTTAATGGGAATTGCATTAAATCTGTATAATGTTTTTGGTAGTATGGTCATTTTGACAATGTTAACTCTGCCAACCCAAGAGCATGGGAGATCTGTCCATCTTCTAAGCTCTTCTATTTCTTTCTGTATAGGTCTTTCACCTCTTTTGTTAGACTGATTCTCAAACATCTTAACATTACATAAAATTTTGAAAAAACAGAGTTTCTTGAAAGAGACACACTATTATGAGTAAAATAGTCTCTATTCACAGTCAGATCTTTGCCAAATTTCTCTCTAAGAAAAGAAAGGTTTTGCTGGGCACTGTGGCACATGCCTGTAATCCCAGCCATTCCGGAGGCTGAGGCAGGAGGATTGCAAGTTCAAACCCAGCCTCAGCAAAAGCAAGGTGCTAAGCAACTCAGTGAGACCCTGTCTCTAAATAAAATACAAAATAGGGCTGGGGATGTGGCTCAGTGGTCAAGTGCCCCAGAGTTCAATCCCCAGAAGAGAGAGAGAGAGAGAACAAGAAGGAGGAGTAGCGGGGAGGGGGAGAGGGAGGAGGAGAGAGAAGAAGGAGGAAGAGGAGGAGAAATGGAGGGAGGGGTTTTACATTTGAGTTTTAGAAATTTAGAAATACACATGAATGGCTTCAGGTGTGTGAAACAAGAGAATCGAAAACTATTCCCATAAAAGGATTACTATGAAACCATAGTATGAACTAACAGAATTACAATAAATTCAACTGTCTAAAACAAGAGAGACCTTTGGATCAAGTACATAAAACACTAATTTTGGCCACCTTACAAATAAAATATAGGAAAGATCTTCAAAGATTTCTTAAAACAATTATAAATTTTAAAAAACTCCACAATTTTCCAAATAACAAGAAATATATTGCAAAAATTACTTTCTAACACAACTAGCAATCTATTGCTCGCTGAACTTAAATAAAAGTTGAAACTTAAATAAAACTTGAAAATAAAAGTTGTGGTTTTATGTAAAATTAATCAGTGCCAGACAATTTCATTAAGGTTTTTCTTTTTTCCCCCCAGTACTAGGGATCTAACCAGGGCCTCATGCATGCTAGACAAGCAGCTCTACCACTGAGCTACATCCCCAGTCCTTTATAATTTTTGTGAGACAGGGTCTCATTAAATTGCCAAGGTTGGGCTCAAACTTGCCACCCTCCTGCCTCATCCTTCCAAGTAGCTAGAATTACAGGTGTGTGTCCTTACACCTGACAAGGCTTTTTCTGTTTTATTAATGGAAAGTCTTCATGGGTCATAAGAAAATCAAGAAAGTTGAATGGCTTCCTGATCCACTTCTCTGATATGTTGACATTAATTTTTTAAAATGGCCTATAAAAAGTATGTGAATAATTTATAATAAAAATTAATCACCTCAATGTACATTACAACAAAAACATTTTTGCCTTAATTACTGACATGATCATTTCCCAAAGTGTGTTTTCAGGGGAACAAAGTGCACAAGATATATCTCTAAAAATAGTGCCACAATCAAATACATCTGAGAAATGCTACACCTAACTTCCAGGAAGATTAACAGTTCCACTAGCATAAGGAGAACCTATTTAATCCATATTTCTCAAGTTTACCTTGACTAAAAGACTTCCTTTTTTAAAACAGACAAATATTCTGGGAAACATGTATTCCAAAGAACATATCTGGGAAATTCTAATATACAAAATTGTTCTGTTCTTGCTTACTACTACATATTAATAAAAGAAAGAGAACCATCACGCTTGGAGGTCTTGCAGATCTGTCTCTTGCTTCAACAGTGTTTGGACGGAACAGACCCAGGGACTCCCTTTTCTTCTAGTTTCCAATCGCCTTCCAATCTGATCTCCATTTACAATCTCCGGGACTATCTTCTCGCCCACCTCCTGCTTCTGGGACCAGCTAACTCCGTTTTTTTGTGGTTTGCTCCTTATTGACACCAACCATGGCCTCCCAGATTCGTCAGAATTATTCTCCCGAGGTGGAAGCTGCCGTCAACCACTTGGTCAATTTACATCTGCAGGCCTCCTACACCTACCTCTCGCTGGGCTACTATTTCCACCGTGACTATGTGGCTCTAGAGGGCATGGGCCACTTCTTCTGCGTTGGCCGAGGAACAGCGCATGGCCTCCGAGCATCTCCTGGAGATGCAAAACCAAAGCTGCGGCTGCGCCCTCTTGCAGGACGTGCAGAAACCTTCTCAAGATGAGTGGGGCAACACCCAGGATGCCATGGAAGCTGCCTTGACCCTGGAGAAGAACTGGAACCAAGCCATTTTGGATCTTCATGCCTTGGGCTCTACCGGCACAGACCCACATCTCTGTGACTTTCTGGAGAACCACTTCCTTGATGAGGAGGTGAAGCTCATCAGGAAGAGAGGACACCACTTGGCTGGCCTGGGCAAGTATCTCTTGGAAAGTCTCACTCTCAAGCATGACTAGAAGGCCCTGGAGCAGTGTGGCCTTAGGTGGGGCTCCTTTGCATATCCATGCATCAGAGCTTTGGCCTGAGCCTAGCTCTCTCTAACCCCTAGGCAGCTTTTTAACCACCGTGGAGCCCCTCCCAAACTTTGGACCAAATGAAAAGAAAGCTTTTTCCAGCAAAAAAAAAGAAAGAAAAGAAAGAAAGAAGTAAGTTGGAAACAACCTAAATATCAGTAACAAAAAAACAGTAACCAGTAATAAATATCCAGGAACAGAAAAAGTCACTATCTGATAGAATATATATGGTCACTTATAATAAAATATTTTTGTTAAGTATTTAACTACATGAAAGATTCTCTTCTAAAACTTCATATCTCTGTTTCCATTCAACTGTTACCAGGACTGATAGAAAAACACAATCTGTCAACAAAGGTACTTACCATTAAATAATTGCTTCCTTTGACTTCAGCCCCTTAAATAGTTTCCCAATGTATGGTCCACTAATAAATAGGAAAATAAGACACCATAGTCTAGTACAGTAGAACTACAGGTTGTAACTCATTCATGAGTCAAGAAATCAATCCCAATGGCCCCAGAGGTTGAGGCAGGAGGACTGAGAGTTCAAAGTCACCCTCAGCAACTTGGTGAGACCCTGTCTCTAAATAAATTATGAAAATGGCCTGGGGATGTGGCTCAGTGGTTGAGAAACCCTGGGTTCAATCCCTGGTACCAAAAAAAAAAAAAAAAAAAAAAAACAGTACATTGCTCATGGGAAACATATTACCTCATGTTTTTATTTCAGGAACATATACTAGCCTGCATGTAAAATGTATTTTTTTTTTTCTTTGTGCTACTGGGAATTGAACCTAGGAGCAATTTATCACTAAGCTACATTCCCAGTCCTTTTTAGTTTTTATTTTGATACAACTGAGTTGCTCAAAGCCTTGCTAAGTTGCTGAGGTTGGCCTTGAACTTTTGATCCTCCTGCCTTAGACTTCTGAGTCACTGAGATCACAGGCAAGTGCCACCATATACACTTAAACTGTGAGCTATAAGAAAAAAATTAAGAACACTATGAGTTAAAAAAAAGTTGAGTTAAACATGTTCCTTTGCTGCAGGATGTTTTAGAGTCTTTAATGAATTCCAAGAGCACCTCTGGTGACAGAACTTTTTTTTTTAATTAAAATATCTCACAGGACTCATAATCCTTGGAACACAATTTGGGAAATACTGTGATTTGGCAACCACAACCCCCACATGCACATTATATAAAATATTGAGGCACATTATATAAAACCAATGCTCAATTCTTACCGGCTTTTGAATACCCACTGTCAGATTTCTTATCTTAATTATGGGTCCTTCAAAATTTGGTCAAACTTAACAATAACTTTAATTTGTTTAGCATGAATATCAATTAAGCACCTGGTTTCAAATCTGGCTCCACTACTTATTGACTGTGCAGTTACTTACTTTGTATGTGTTTTTTTAAAATCTCTCCCTGTTTCCTCATATATGGAGAATAGAAGGAATATCATTGTCACAGAACTTAGGGTTAATTTAGGATTAAATGAGATAATTCACATAAATCATTTAGTCCAGGTAATGGCACCTGTAATAAGCACCTTACGATATCTATTACTTTCAGAATGACACTATCACAGCATTAGTATGGTCATGAGATCCACCGGGCTAAAGAAACTTAAAAACACTATGCTGCCGCCTAGTGGGCATTATAATTTTAAAATCTACAGAATAATTAGGTTTCTTTCTGACAACCATGGTATGAAGCAATATAAAAATTAAAATGTTTGCTCAAGCTACCATTAGCACGCTATAAATTATCAAAGTGGAAAATCTAAGTTTTCAAAATTCAGCAACTAACTCAGGCCAACATTGAAACTTGGGATTCTTATCAACAACACTGAAAAAATAGACATAGACAAGAATAATGAAGGACTAGAATAAATTCCACCACATCGTATTCGCTGATTTCCATGTTGGAATATTTCAATAAGGGTTTCTCCTTCAAGGTTCAAAACAATGAAAGTTACTGGCATTTTTCACAACCAAGGCAAAATAGCAAATAATCAAGTGTTAGAGAGTTTCTAAGAATTTCTTAGAATTCCTAAATGGAAGTCTTAGTGGAATCCTCACACTCTTTCTAAACTGAGCATGGTGATTATAAGGTTCCCATAAATGCCTTAAGAATTATCACTGATTTTTTTTTTCCAAAAGCAAAGTGAAGTGGAAGATTGAAGCAATGATGCAAAAAATTTAAATCTACATTTAAGCATTATCCAGATTAGCAAAACAGTCATTTTTTTCCCAGGGAAATTCCATCTAATTTTGCTTGTACAAGGCACTTCTAAAGAATAAAATTACCCGAAGAATAAAGAAAAAAATCTACAAATTTCCTTGGGTATTCACACACTTCCACAACTAACAGAATTATTCACGAATAATTTTTGCACTATCGTGAAAACATGTCGCAAACTATTATCCATGGGCGAAATTCAAATTTCACTCATCAAAGTTTAAAAGTTGCTGCAAACTTTGAACGACAGACTTGTTTGAAAATTCTCACCAAAATGACCAACATTTATAATATAGTTATAAGGCAAACACGGGATTTAAAAGAAAACACACATCCTAAGGCAAACGAGCTTTTCTACGAAGGTTAGGCAAGACCGCCATTGCCAACCCGCAGCCGACACTGGGGTGGTTTAGGGTGGAAGATTCTAGACACAACCTGACAGGAGTCCACCTGGATTGGTGTTTGCTTACGTGGAAAATTCTAGACACAACCTGACAGGCGTCAGCCTAGGGCGGTGTTCACTTACATGGAAGATTCTAGACACGATCTGACAGAAGACTCCAGGGCAAGGTGGTCCCTCGAAAGTCAGAGCTTGGAACCTGTAGGTCAGACAGTCACAAGTGCAGGACAAACCTTTAAGTGAACCGCGGAGCCAAGGACAAGGGCTGCCTCCTAAAGAGCCCACCAGGAGGCTGTCACCGCGCGGAAGAGTCAAGCACTTCCGGTTCACGGTTCCCCAGCCCAGAGCACTTCCGGGTCGCCTTTTCCTGCATGGGTGTCCTGGTTTTTGGGCTTGCTGAATGGGTAACTTTAAGAACCTGGGGCGAAATGTCTTCGATTTTATTTTTATTTTTTTGTTGTTAATATACAAGCTCCTGGAACGATATCTCTGGATGTTCAGTGATTTTAAGTGCAACATTATTCACGTGTCAGGTTTTTCGTTATTGGTTTTTGTTTTTGTTTTAGTTGTGTATGGACACAATGACTTTATTTTTATGTGGTGCTGAGGATCGTACCCAGTGCTTCACACGTGCTAGGCAAGCGTTCTGCCTCTGAGCCACAACCCCAGCCCCTCTATGTATGTTTCTTAAAAAGTCTTTGGAAGGATTAGAAAATTTGTGTTACCTGTTGGCAGCAGTAGGAGCTGTGAGCATCAGGTACAAAAGAGAGGGAGACTTTTCACTGAATACTTTCTTATGCTGTTTGAGTCATGTGAATGTGTTTCGCATCCAAAAATTAAATGCTGGTTTTGTTCTTGTTGTTGTTTGTTTGTTTGTTTGTTTGCAATGCAAAAAAATAATTGAACCCAGGGCCTCATGTATGCCAGGCAAATACTCTACCACTAACCCTCATCTCAAGCCCTAAATGTTACTTATTTTTTAAAGTGAAATATTAAAAAGGAAAGAAACCAAAGTTCTGATAACTGACAATCACACCTATTCCAGCACTTAACAGTATGTTTCAATATATTATGTTGACTATTCATTCATAATGAATACAACATGTTTCAGGCCTATATAGTTTTTGCATGCTACCAAAATCTGAAGTGGTCTCTATCTGATCATATTTACAAGCAAAACTCTGAAACTCTTTACTCCCTCCCTTCCTTCAGACTTTTGCCTAAATGTCACTATACTAGCAAGACCATCTCTTGACTACTCTGTACACATACACCCTATCTTACTTTTTTTTCCATAAAACAGTCACCATCTAATTTGACATATTTGTTTATTGTCTGTATTCTAGAACACATGCTCTATGAAAGCAGAGTTGAATTTTATTCACTTTTGCATACCAGGTTCTAGCACAATGCCTGGCATATAAATGCCAAAAAAATGAGATGAATGAATGGAGTATGGTATATACTAACCATAGCAGCAATGACTTAGTAATGTATAATATTTACTGACAATTTACTATGTGCCAAACAATGAGCTTATTTTAGTCTTCATAATAACCCTATTACTATGTACTTTATGCCTGTTAGGAAACTAAGGTGCACAGAATTAATGAATTAAACTTAATAACTTCTGGATCCCCTTCCAACCCTATGGATTTTTCTCAATGTTTAGCATTTGGTTTGAATATTTTTGTTCCCTCCAAAATTCATATCGAAACTTAAACTGAAATGCAAGAGTATTATGAGTGGCCACAATGAAGTGATTGAATCATGAGGACAGAGCTTTGGTGAACAGGATTAATGCCCTTATGTCCCTTTTTGTTCTTCTGTCTCTTCTGCCCTGTAAGACACAGTGTTCCTCCCCTCCAGAGGGTACAGTACTAAGGCATCATTTTGGAAGCAAAGATCAGCCCTCATCAGACACACAACCTGTTAATGACTTGATTTTGAACTTCTCAGCCTCCAGAACTGTGAAAAATAAATAACTATTGTTTATAGATGACCTAGTCTGTGGTATTTTTATAGCAGCACAAATAGACCAGCTGGTAAAGATAAAATATAGTTTGTTTCTAAAAGAAAGATTTAATTTTCAGAATTGTATTTTGTTGTTTCAATTCAGTGGAAAGAACTTTGTTTCAGTTGATGTACCTGTTTTAAAACCAGAGCTTTGTGCCAGGTGCAATGATGCACTCCTATAATCCCAGTGACTCAGGAGGTTGAGATAGGAGGATCACAAATTTGAGGTCAGCCTTAGCAATTTAGCAAAACCCTGCCTCAAAATAAAAAGTAAAGTGGAATGGAGATACAGCTTAGTGTTATAGTGCCTATAGTACTGGGTTCAATACCCAGTACTGCAAAAAATAAAATAAATAAATAAATAAAACCAGAGTTTTTTAATCACTTTTTTAAAAGATCATCATTATGTTAACAAAAGCAATAAGACTAAGCATATCTTTTGCCCAGTAATCCCAATTTCGAGAAACATTCCAAGGGGAAAATGCAAAATGAAGACAGACAGAAATAATATGTACCAGGGTGTTTATAATGGTGCTGTTTAAAATACTTAAATTTTTAAAATAACTCTTCTGAAATAGTTTGTTGAGGAAGCTACATTGCATATCAGTAAATTCAAATACATCATAAACTTCAGGTATAACACATAAAAATGTGAGTAATCTCAAAATGAAAAAGATAGGACTCAAGGGGTACATTGTTTAAAACAATAAATGCATTTTTTAATTCTGAGAAGGATCAGGAAAAACTTCAGAATGATGTCAGTGATCACTTAAATTCATGGAATTTTTTAATTGTTGAAGTATTTAACAAAACTTAATGAAGTCTAATATTGGGGGTGTAGTTTAATGGTAGACTGCCATGCATGAGGCCCTAGATTCAATCCCCAGCACTGGGGGTTAAAAATCTTGATAAATTCTAAATCCTTATATATTCAATTTATAACTATGTACACTTACCTTAGCCGTATTTGAATTTATTTTACATACAATGAGAGAACCTATGAAATGACCATCCTTGCAATTCCTCAAAGAATGACAAATAAAAATGAACTTGATTCTAGTGTTTTACACCCATTAGATTAGCAAAATTGTTATTAAATTGTAATACCCACTACTGGTGAGGAAATAATTAAAGTGGTACTGACATCCTCTTGGTGCTTCTATGAATAGTGCAACTTTTTAGGAAGGAACATGGTAAAACACAAGAAAAACAATAAACAATAAAAAATGTTTCCTCTTTTTTTCCCCCTTCATTCTTGGGAATTTGCATAAGGAAATAACATGAGAAGGAAAAAAAAGATGTTTCTTCCAGCATTGTATATAATAGGATGAAATTGGTAAAAAGCTAAATATCAAAATAAAATGATTAAATTATAGTGCACTAAAGTGATACTTTAAATATTAACCAAAATAATGGAAAAATTGTGAATGAACAAACAACACTTACTGTAATCATAACATTCTCATTGTATAGAATTTATTTGTCACATTTTTTTATTCACTGTACACAAATGGAGTACAACTTTTCATTTCTCTGTTTATACACCATGTAGAGTCACACCATTCACGTAATCATACATGTACATAGGGTAATGATGTCTGTCTCATTCCATTATCTTTCCTTCCCCCCACTGGCTCCTTTCCTCTCATTTCCCTCTACACAATCCACTATTCCTCCATTCTTTCCTTACCCCCTTCTCTCCCTCATTCCCTTATCAGAGAAAAACATTTGGCCTTTAGTTTTTTGGGATTGGCTTATTTCACTTAGCATGGTATTCTGCAACTGCATCCATTTACCTGCACATTCCATAATTGTATTCTTCTTTATGGCTGCGTAATATTCCATTCTGTATATACACCACAGTTTCTTTTTTTTTTTTTTTTTTTTTTTTTTTTTTTTTTTTTTTTTTTTTTTGGGTGCTGGGGATCGAACCCAGGGCCTTGTGCTTGCAAGGCAAGCCCTCTACCGACTGAGCTATCTCCCCAGCCCCGCACCACAGTTTCTTTATCCATTATCACATGTTTATTAGATTGTCTTAATGGATTCATACTGGGAACAGTGCTACCTACCCCATGTACCTGTCATCAATTTGTCAACTATGTAGGGAAGGAGAGGAAGAATGAGACTGAAGACTAAAAGGAAGGCTTTATCATCCACTCTAGGCCAGGATTCTTCACAGGGTTATGGAAGTCAGAAACTCTGAGTATCCATTTTAAAGTAGACACCCTTATCCCATAGAACTTTTTCTTACAACGCTTATGTCTATATTCTCTTAACTCTTAAGCCTACCTTGTTTTTTCTTCTCTGAACGTCAGAATTTTTATTCTAGTAGCCAAATAGGATACCTAGTCCAGTTATCTATGCCAACATAAAAGATTTTTAATATAGGACAATAAAATAGAAATTATCACTTTTTTAAATGTTCACATGTACAAAGACTTAAAAGTGATACCCAAAGTGAAAATAGCAGCTGGATAAGTCCTTTAATTTTTAAAATTTTTATTAAAAGTTGTTACATCTGTATAGTGAATTTTGTTTAGTGGTTTAGCTGTTCTCCCTTTCTCTCTTCTTTTCTTTTTGCCTGCAGCACTGGGGATAAACCCAGGGCCGTAAGCCTGCTGAACAAGCCCTGTACCACTAAGCTACATGCTCCCCACAGCCCTGTTTTCCCTTTGAATAAATAGTTAATGGAATATCAAAAAGAATAAACCCCGTATAAATCTAGAGTCCCATACATCATCTTCCACTTGACTGACATATCCCTGTAGTCCTCCTTTCCCTGCGCTCCCTCCCCAGATGTCATCCCAAACCTCAATTCTCTTAGCCTTTGCACAGACTGCTCCCTCTACCTAGAATGTTCTTTACTGTCACTCGGCCTGCCTAAAAGCACCTTCTCCTCCTTTAAATTCCAGTTCGCAAGTGTCCTCTTTGAGATGTTATCAACCCTTTGCTCCCATCATTTCTTCTTAGTGCAATCATTGTACCTATCTTTATTGTTGTATTTATCATATTGTATTATAATTACTTGCATATACATTCTCTCTGTCTAAATAGTCTGTGAACTCTTTGAGGACAGGAACCTTGCCATATTCACTTTTAAATCCCCAAAATCTAGCACAATGGACAGCATACAGCATAGTGGTCAAGAACACATCCTGACTGCCATTTACCAGCTAATGACTTTGGGTAAGACATTTGACCTTCTGTGCTCCAAAATCCAGAGTGATAAAATGGGAATGATGATAGTACCTACCTCTAAAATATAAAGATGATAAATAAAGTGCACAAAATGTACCTGTGGACTGTGCCTGTTAGATAGTAAGCATTCAATAAGTGTTAGTTGCCATTATTGTTCATTATATTTTTAAGGAACTAATTAGGTATTGATTAATTGAATGAATTAATAAATGAAGTATTAAACATATTTGAGGTGGCTAAGAAGGCATCTAAATCTCTTTCTTCTGTATTCTCCTTCTTTCCCCTTTTATTATGTCCCCAGTTGTCCCTCTCAATTAAATTAGTGTAACTTTACATAGATGCACATTAAAAGCTTTCTTCAATACAAAGTCTGTTTTCTTTTTTACAAACAGAATGTGAATCTTTATTTTAATGCAGAATTATTTTATATTTGATATAAATTAAAGCCTCAGAATGTCTTATTGCAGTTCTTACCGTAATTGTCAGAAACTGAAAGTATGTCATTTTTATTTGAGGTACTAAAGGGAGTAAGAATATTTACAAGTCTCCCAAACTAGATTTTTCCTAACCACAGTATTCATATCCTATATTAATAGACCTTGAGCTAGTTAGAATTCATTGTGAATAAACACGATGACTCCCTACGAGAATAACAGCAGATAATATCTACATCAAAAAATAATAAATACACAAAGTAAATGAACAGGTTTCTACAGCCTACTTACATGTCGTAATGAAAACAAGTGCTTACAACTTGTTATGGTTACAGCACTTATCACATTTCACTAAAGTTATTTGTTTCCATGCTTGTCAGAGATGTATTTATGTTTATTTGTTTTTTGAGACAAAGTCTCACTGTCTTTCCCAGGGTGGTCTTGAACTCAGGGACTCAAGTGATCCTTTTGCCTCCGCTTTAAGCAAGAGATATGAAGTATTTATAAATTAATATTTAAAGTCAAAATTACTTATAACTCAAAGAATTTCATGTCATAATTGGTAGTACCATGAAATGGGTAGAAATCTCTCTAAAATTTGCTGGCTCTCTTCGATTTTTCACTCTAAATTTTCACTCTGATGTATATAATGGAACACGTCAATTGGCTATTGATTTTTAGTGTGCCAATATCAGAATGATTAATCAACATTATCTAGAAGATGTACTATATATGCCATAAATTCACTATAGTTTGAATTTATGATTTATTGATTTTACTCAACTTTATATATAGTACGCATGGGAGAAAAAAATCAAGTTATTCCCAATGGAAATTATTGATTGAGCATATTTTTCCTAAGTTTTTTTTTTAATAGATGGGCTTGGTTTGTTGTGTTTTCTGTTTTGTTGGTTATTTTCTTTTTTTTACCTCTAATTCAAACCTTAGTGAAAGGCAAGGCAAATTCAACAAGTTTATTAAATTTATCATCTTGGCATTCTAAACTAAATTCTCTTCCCAACCCCTATATTTTTTTCAGTAACATTATTCTCGCAGGTAATCAAGATGGAAACTTCCTAGTATAGTATACTTCTCTTTCACTCCTATTTCTCTCCTCCGAGTTACAGAACTTTCTTCTCAGTACAGAACTTACTGATAGATTTTTGGATGAAGAGGTAAAGGAAGGTGAAATAATGACTCCTAGGCTTCTTACTTGAGCAATTGAATATATGGTACGGTCATTTAATTATATGGAAAAGAAAAAAAAAAAGGTCAACATTTCAGGGGTGAAAATTGTTATCAGATGCTTTTGGCGGCAAATAACAGAAAAACTCAATTTGAGTTAATCAGTAAGGAACTATATTATTTCAGAGATCAGAAGTCAAGAAATGGAGGACTCCTGATGTTTTTCGTTAAATCATCAGCTCTACTTCTCAGTGATTCTCTGTTTTGCCCTCCTCTGATGTTGGTTCTATCCTCAGAAAGATGGCTTTCAGTTCTGAGGATTGCACAGATATTGTACTTGCATATCCAAGGACAATAATATCAAGAGGGTATCGAGTCTATACTGGCTGAAGATTTTATTATACAATTGTGATTAACAAAGTTATTAAGATAGCTTCTCTGCTATCCCAGAAGCATGGAACAATGAAATATGAACGACACCCAGGCTCCAGACATCCACCAGGGGGCCCCCATATTCTTTTCACTGGATCACTTCAGGGATAAGGTCCAGGCAAGTGCCCTAGAGCTCATTAAGCTTCTACCCAGCTGTGAACCTGGTGCTTAGGTCAAAGTCAATAGTGTTGCCCCTGGCATCCACCAGGATGTTCTCTGCCTTCAGGTCTGGGTGCACAATGCCCTTTTCATGAGAGTAACTCCAGATCTGCCCAAATGGGCCTCTTACTCTTGCATGCCACTGGCTTCTGGGCTGCAGTGCCATATCTGTCCCCCACCTGCATGCTCTATGACAATGTAAATGTTTTTGATGGTCTCAATGCCTGAAAGAGCTAGATCACGTTTCATCATATCTGGTTCATATAGGACAGGCATGTTCTGCTCTACCTTTGGCAGAACTTCACTGCCACTTCTGTTTTAGTGAGGAAATGGCAGGGTAGTTTCACCTGGGTGAAGCCCCTCTGCCTGCTGTCCCTCAAGACCTGATGGTGGTCCACAAAGATGGTCTCATAGCAGAAGCTGGACCCCTACAGCAACACACTACTCTGACTATTCTCACTACACATCCTAAGCCGAAACACCAACTAAAGATGCTAACTAAAAAAATAAATAACCAAAACAAAAAATGCAAATCAAAAAACTAATATCAAAAGACCATGACCACCAACCACCGAATGTGCTGTCTGGGAATCCAACAGGTCACCATCAATAGCTTCCTGTACTTATGGCCAAAATCCCAGTCCCAGCTACCCTCTTACATAGTCTGTGTTTTAAATTCCCTCGCAGTGGCTCCTTGTGAGGTCAGAGCAAGCAATGGCCAGTGGTCATCTCTTGGCTTCCAGGACTTTTCCACTGTCACAATAAGAATAAGAAAGAGTTCCAGAAACTTTTTGCTTCAGTGGGTTATGGAAACTGATATTCACTAGTTTAGAAATTAAAAATTGTAGGATACTTAATAATAATATCAAAATAATATCATCAAGAGGAAAGGAAAGACCATACTGTCTAGTGACTACTTAGAAAGGAGGAAAACCTTTTCCAGAAGCAGACATCCTATTGAGAGAAAGCTGTATACAAAAAATAAAAGCAAGTTACAAGCATCACCAAATAGATAATGGACTTACTTATATGCAGAATTCTTCCCCCCCCCCAAAAAATGCTTCTTACTTTATAACTTAAAGATTGATCTAGCTGGACATGATAGCATACATCTATAATCCCAGCTACCTGGTAGGCCAAGGCAAGAGGATCACAAGTTCAGGGCCAGCCTGGGCAATTTAGCAAAACCATGCCTCAAAATAAAAATAAAAAGGGCTAAGGGTGAGGCTCAGTGGTAGAGTGCTTTCCCAGTGTGTGCAGGGCCTTGGGGGTCAATCCCCAGAAGTACAAAAAAAAATTGTTCTAACCAAGCAATTCCTGGTGATTATTAAACTGAAGTTTGTGAATCACTCACTCATAACTGCTATTCTGAAAGAGAACTTCTTGTACCTTGTATTATAATTTTAAATCTTTCCCTTTTCTGAAACTGTATTTACCATGAAAACTTTTGATTCTAGTTTATTATCTTTCCCAGTAGACTAATGCACTAAAGAGCATGAACCTCTTATTGAATATTAACAAATCACTTATCAATTTAGTTCATATGATTCTTTGGTCAAATAAATTCAATGTGGGGACAAATAAAATTGGATTTTTACACATTTAAGTTAAGGACTAGACATTGAACCTTGTGTATACCCATCCAATTGCAGCTATCCTATGTTACCATGCCTTAAGTAGTATGTATGAATCAATTATCCTGGATAATATAATGTGACACAATACTGAAGATTTTTCTCTATATTTGAAGATTAGTCTGCTAATCATGACTGACTCTCTTTAATTAAAGTATGACCTAAAACTCAAATATGTGATCATTTGTGGGTAATCCATTCA
This sequence comes from Sciurus vulgaris, assembly GCF_902686455.1. Lineage (NCBI taxonomy): Eukaryota > Metazoa > Chordata > Mammalia > Rodentia > Sciuridae > Sciurus > Sciurus vulgaris. The sequence continues at coordinate 39,665,635 of NC_136472.1, read as the reverse complement.
ACCTAGTATTCTTATAAAATTGAAGAATATCATTTTTCATTACTTTTCCTTCATGGTCAGGAATCTTCTTTAATAACTGGAACTAGTTAAAATACCATAGAGTATCAGGGAATTAGAATTAGCTTCATTCACCTTAGCCTCCAGTTGAAACTGCCTTTTGGCTAGGACTTCAAATACTGAACCATTCCTCTGTTCAGTAACCATGTATTTTCCCAAAACCAGTGGATGAATTACCCTAAGCCTTTTGTACTCTATTCCTTCTTTTCCTACTGTACTATGATGAAAGAGTTAGTCCATAACCTCAAAACAAGGTTAACTTAAGTTCTATTTGAATACCTTTGATTAATAAAGTAGGGATGTTGCTCACCCACTATCTATGTTGAGATTTAAAACAAACTTCACTTATACCAAAGTATGTAATAAATGCTTATCTCTGCTCAACTTCTGCCCTCTTCTTTCAAAATTAGTTGTGGAATATAAATAAAACATCTTTTTTTTTCCTGACTCAAACAGTAGGATAAAAGAATGGATGCAAAGACAAATCATCTTAAGAGAACAACAAGTCATGAGGAATAAAGTAGCTCTATTCTTACAATCATCGATACACTAATGCAAACATACAGAACCTTATGTCCACAAGAAGGCATTTCTATTATTCAGCCTGAGTAGTGAGGCTTTTCCAATATTTTCCCATTTTGAAAAGTGAACAATGAGGTAGTTACCTAGATAATTCTCTTCAATTGCTTAAATAGACCTATCTTCAACATGGCATTTTATTTGTGCATGTTAATGCCATCTAAACTTTTACATATGTTCATGAACATGCAATACCAATTTTGTGTGTGTGTGTGTGTGTGTGTGTGTGTGTGTGTGTGTGTGGTGCTGGGAATTTGAACGCAGGGCCTCGTGCTTGCTTGCACTGTACCAACCCAGCTATATCCCCAGCCCTGCAATACCAATTTTTAAGCCTAAAGACTGCTTACAAGCTTTTCAAGGGCACAAACTCTTCTTTCAATTTCAGTAAATCCCTGTACATCAGTAGGAATTACACATAAGTAGAAAAAGGATAAAATAACTCTTAAAACTTATACTGTTATGACATACCCAGAATACTTGTTGGACCCCTTAGTTCATAGTTTTATAAGTATAAGAAACTGTACACCAAACGTGGATCTAAGTTAAACACACACACACACGCACACACACACACACACAAGCATGCATGCACCAAGCAAATTTGAGATAATTTTATATAAAAAAATTTCTTCAATCCAGGCATGATGTCACACATCTATAATCCCAGCAGTTTAGGAGGCTGAAGCAAGAGGATCACAAGTCATTGTGATTACAGGTATGCTCTATTGTGCCAGCAGAGAGATGTTTTTCTGTTTAATGCAAAGTTTAAATATCATGGGTGTACAGGACAATTTAGGTATCAAAATACAGTGTTTTCAACAGTGGTAAGATTAAGGGAACTTGTATACTTTTGTTTGTTTTATTTTTTGGTGGGGGAGTGTTTTTGTTTTTGTTTTTGTTTTTGCTTTTGCTTTTGCTTTTGAGAAAAAGGAAAAAAAAGAAAGTTTATTGCTTTGCTAGTAAAGGAGAAACACAGGGGACTCCTGTCCCAGAGGTGTGATTCTACCCATCATCAGCAGGAACAGGAACTTTTAAAGAGGTGATTCAATGGCAACTGTTGGAGTTGTAATTCACTTGTTAATTTGGGAGATAGTCATTTCTGAGATCTTCTGGTGCCATCCCTAAGGACTGAATTACTTCATTCCTATGGTGGGTGTGTACTCAAGGACAGATAAATCTGCCTAGGATGGGGAAGAAAAGTAATCCTGTTTCCCCTGAGATTAGGGAGGGGAGAAATTAGAGAGGAATAGTGAGAGAGGAAGAGAAAGAAACATGTCCATTTTATAAATAGTTTGCAGTGGCAGAACTGCAAGAGTTACAGTTAAAGCATAAAGTGGACCACTGGTAAATTTCCCCACTGTCAATATCTACATTTCATTTCTATGGAAAAATGGACGATGACATCTCTAAGATGCTTCCCACTGAAAGAGAGTGAAGCTAGGGGAAGTAACCCAAAGTTCTCTATCAGGTAGGGTCTGGACAGTTAAGAGTATTCAGCATCAGAGCAGTCCAGAGGACCACAGTGGCAGATGGCAGGTGACAAATAACCAGGGGTGCCACGACTTTACTGAGTTCAGTTTCCTTTTTCTCCAAGGGTACCATGATGGAACAACCCATCTCCTAACTCTCCTGCAGTTGGCTATCAACAAGTTTGCCAGCACCTTGAATCATGGAAGTGGGGTTCCTTGGAGAGCCAGGCCTGCCCAAGAAACCTGGAGCAGGTGCTGCTCTCAGATCCCATCTGGGGTACCAAATTTGTTGTTGAAAGCTCAGTCTTGTCCTTGATGCCAATCCAATAATGAGGACACAATTTTGAAAATAAAGGAAAAAGAAGTTTTATTGCTTTACCAGCAAAGGAGAAACACAGGTCCTGTCCCAGAGGCTGTGATTCTACTCATCATCAGCAGGAACAGAGAACTTTTAAAGAGGTGCTTCAAAGGCTACATTCCATGTGTTTTCTGTTGGAGTTGTAATTCACTTCTTGGGAATGTGTATTCTTGCTAACAACTGAAATAAATCCTGGTTCACATAAGCCAAAGAGGAATCTGTTGGAAATACATTGGGTAGCTTACAAAATCAATAAGAAACCTAGAGGGGAAGATTTAGAAAAATAGCAGAAACCAAGGAAGCCTGAGTAGCAGGAGCAACAACCCAGACAATACTAGGGAAACAGTCTGGTTAAGACATTTAGGAGGTAAGGGTGGGAAGCTGGGGTGGGTAGGATCATACTACAAGACATGATTGACAATGTGATGGACTGACAGGTCTGACTCTATGAGAATTTTATAGGCCAGACTCTAAGGGAAATGACTAAACAGACTCCATTTTGCTCTGAGACTCCATGTAATGTAGGAAATAAGTTTCTCCCATGGGAACACCCCGCCTCTGTACCCATCATCAGTTATTTAGTGTGACATGTTTAACAATACAGAATGACAATTCCTATGTAAAGAAAAATTGCTCTCTTTTGATTCCTATTGCTCCTAAACAATGTACCATGTGAACAGTGATTGTGTGGATGTTAGTAACCATTCTTTAATTTGTACCTTGATAAGGGTCATTTTGACCCACTTTCCCCTCTGTTGATGATCTTATGATGTTAGTTTGTAATTCCAAATCATAGCAACAGACACTTATGATTGATGTGATTTTTGGTATAAGAACCCCTACAACCCTATGGTCAGGGCTGTTCTCCCAATAGCCATTTTTGGGGGCATTGTGTGAGACAGTCAGCTGGCCAGCTTAATAAAGTCTCAAATTTGGACTTCTCAGTGGTGATCGGTCTGTTCTTAAGTTGCGCCCCATAACAACAACAGAAACTCACCACTGTTGTAGATTCTTACTCTCTTTGCCACTGCAAAAAATTTCTAAATTCTTTCTGCATTTGTGTGTCACTCTCTGAGCTGGAGTGTCCAAATCTGGAAACCCAGACAAGATGACTTTACTCAGGCTGTCTCAAGCCAGGGAGGAAAAAGATCACCCTTCTTTGGTTTCAGTAGTAGGAAGAAGTCCCTGTATCTGCTAGAGTTGCACATAACAGGGAATTTCCCCTAAAAAAGAAGGAAGGAACATATATATTTCAGTGGTTTGGGAGGCTACTGAATGTTCATGACAAAAAATTACCATATGATCATGACCCAATCCTTCACTTTTAATATTCTCTTTTAAATAATCAGAACAATATTTGTTCCTACTGGCTTCATCAATATATTGTAATGATAAATGATTTAATATCTACAAACTACACTGAACATCTTGGGAAAAGGATGCATCGTAGATACAAATTATTCTAATTAAGGAAATTATAATTAGTAAAGATTGCAATAGCTGCTTGCTACAAAAATAGATAATAATAAATGTTACTAAGTCAAACATTCTGGAAACTGCAGATATTTTGCACTAACTACATTACTAGATATAGGCTTAAGTTTTAAAATTGCATTAATTTTTAGTTATTTTTTTAAACTTTGTTTATATAAAATACAGTTCCAAGTCTTGGACTTGAGAGGGGAAGAAAGATGCATAGACAATTCAGTTGGTTGGATCTGTTACATTAATTTCACAATCTGTGAAGGAGTGGATTGCTCCTTGAATGGTAATGGAAAATTAGTTTCTTTATTTCTTCATTAAGACTGTGGGAGGAAAATTAATACTCTCTTCAGCTTTTCCAAATTAATAGAATATATCTTTATTAAAATGATGAATGTACATGCCTACTTTCTTTTTGGTTGAGAGGCTTTCTAACACATAGAATGACTCAACTTAAAGCTAAGCTTTGCAAGCATCTTGTTAGGAAACTGAGTTTCAGTGAGGCTAATTTATTTACCCAAGGTCACATAATAAATTGAAGACACAGCAAAACTAGAAACTTGGGGGTGGGTTTTTTTTTTTTTTTAACCTAGAGACACTTTACCACTGACTATATCCCCAGCCCTTTTTATTTTCTATTTTGAGACAGGGTCTCACTAAGTTAACTAGGCTGTTCTCAAACTTTCAGTTCTCCTGCCTCAACCTCCCATGTCACTAGGATTACAGACATGTCCCACTTCACCCATCTCTGATTGTTAGAATCCAGTGCTCTTGCAAATTCACCAAGCCCCTTAGAGGAGGAAAGAAGAAATTCATTTATTACATTTTCCCATTGTTATTTATATATTCCAAACATCAATTGTTTGCCAATTATCTGCTTTGAAAATATTTCTTCCTTTTTTGTGAATTATCTTTTCAAAATTTTCATTATGTCTTTGGATAAAATATGTTCTTATATCATTTACCAATATTCTTCTTTGGGATATATTTTTAATATCTCATTTAAGAAATCTTTCCCTTCCACAGGTATTCTTCATACTTGCTTCTAAATTTTTTAAGCTTTTGTTTTTCATATGTAAGCTTTTAAACAGCCTAAAATTATCCAAGCATATGAAGGCTGAATCTTTTTTTCCAAATGGATAATAAATTGTGTAATGTATAAAGCTGCTCCCCCGCCCATCAGGTGCAGTAATTTTCCCCACTTCCCAACCATTTGTCAGTCTGTGAACATCCTAGCTAGCTATTGGTTCATCAGTCAGCTTGCAAGTATCCTAATCCGATATTGGTCCCCTGTTAGCCCTGCGGAATTCAACTGTTTTACTGTAGCTTCCCCACCATCTTTTCCCATTCTTCTGTCTGTCCTACACACTTTTCTCTATCCTCCTGGCTTTCCACTCTCTCTAGCACTCACCCTTTCTTTTCCTTTCTCTTTTCCTCTCATTTTCTCTCTTACCCTGCAGGGAGACACTGTTTGCTTAATAAATTCCCTTATGTGATTTCCCCGTATTCAGCATGGTTCTGTGGAAATTCCCTTACAAATTGTCCCAGAATGATTTCTTGAACAGTCCTTTAATCCTGGTGATTTGCAATGCCAAATCAACTCATACACTGTATAAATTTATAAATTTATAATGTTTGTGATGCCAGCAAGAGGCGGTGGGAAAGTTGGCTTGACCCGGGTCTTATCACTTGCACGGTAATTCTTCCTCCTCCAGGGAGCTGGAGCCACAAGCCTAGTTGGGACATTGGTCTCTCTCTCACCTCCGGGCAGTTTCGTTTGAACCTAGGGCTGGCTGAGTCAATAAATTCCGTGGTATCACAGAATTCTCTCTGGGCACGACGTCTGCCAAAGCAAGGGAGCAATCTCAGATGAGTGAAATTGCAGAGTTCTCCGAAGGGCCTCCCTTGGCCTTAGCCTTGGCTCAGACACGCCCACCGTTCATTCACGGCTTCCCCCACACTAGGATGTCTGTAATGAGAACAACACAGACAAGAACAAGTGTTGGCAAAGGTGTGGAGAAATACGAATTCATTGCTAGTGGAACTATACGATGGTTCGGCTACCTTGGAAAACAGTGTGTCAGGTTTGTGAAAAGTTAAGTAGAGGGCTGGGGCTGGAGCTCAGTGGCAGAGCGCTTGCCTAGCACGTGTAAAGCACTGGGTTGGATTTTCAGCACCGCATGAAATAAATAAAACAAAGTTAAAAAACAAAGAAAAAAAATTTTAAATAGTTAAATATAGGGTTGGGGTTGTAGTTCAGCAGGAGAGCACTTGCCACACGTGTGAGGCCCTGGGTTCAAGTCTCAGCACCGCATATAAACAAATAAAGGTCCATCGACAACTAAAAAACAAACAAAAAGTTGCTTAGAGTTACCATATTACCAGCAAGTTCACTTCTAGGTATGTATAAAGAGAAATTAAGGCATATGCTCACACAAAAACTTGTAAATGAATGTTCATAGCGACATTATTTACAATAGTCAAAAAATGGAAAAAACCCAAACACCCATCAAGTGATAAATTTGTGGATAAAACTTCCATACAATAGAATAGTATTTAGTTAAATGAAGGGATGAAGTACCGATACATGCTACAGTATGGATGAACCTTGAAAACATATGCTAAGTGAAAGAATCCAGTCACGAAAGGGCACCCATTATATACGACATCTCCAGCAGAATGGGAAAATCCACAGAAACAATAAGTGTAGGTAATAGAGACTAGAAAGAGGGGTAATAGTAAGTAATGCTAAGGGTAGGGAGTTTATTTTGGGGGTGATAAAAATATTCTGGAACTAGATAGAGAGGGGCACACTTGCAATCCCAGCTACTCTGGAATTTGAGGCAGGAGATTTCAAATTCAAGGCCAGTCTTGGCACATCTTTAATTAAAAGTTTTAAAGGGCCAAGGATGTAGCTCAGTGGTAGAATACCCTGGGTTCAATCCCCAGTACCAAAAAGGAAAATGTTCTGGAATTAGTTGTCTTAGTTTCAAAACGTTTTAAAGATACTAAAACCACTGAAAACCATACAAGCTCAAAGGGTAAATTTTATGATATATGAATTTTAATCTGTGTCTCTGTGTGGGAGCATGTGGGTGGGTGTGTATTTTACTGGTGATTGGGTGATTGAGCCCAGGAGTCTACCACAAAGCTATACCCCCAGTCCTTTTTTACTTTTTATTTTGAAAGAGGATCTCACTAAATTGCCCAGGCTGACCTTCAATTAGTGATCTACCTGCCTAAACTTTCTGAGTAACTGGGATGTGAATTTTAATCTTAAATTTTAAAATTTAAATCTTAAAATTTTTCAATTTTAAACACAGAGAAAAGGAAGGAAAACCAGGTTTGGTGGCACACTCCAGTAATCCCAGCTATTTCAGAGACTGAGGCAAGGAGGATCACAAGCTAGAGGTCAGCCTCTGCAACTTAATGAGACCCTGTCTCAAAAAAAAAAAAAAAGAAAAAAAAAGAGCTGGGGATATAGCTCAGTGGTAAAGGGCCCCTGGGTTAAATCTCCAATACAAACAAAAACAAAACACAAAAAATCTGTGCCTTATGCTTCCTTGGGTTGGGATTATTTCTCCTTTACTAGAATTTTTAATAAGAGATGTCCCATGGGCTGGGGAGATAACTCACTCAGTAGAGTGCTTGCCTTGCAAGCACAGGGCCCTGGGTTCGATCCCCAGCACCAAAAAAAAAAAAAAAAAAAAAAAGACTGAGAAAGAAAGAGATGTCCCATGTGTTTATTCTCCACCCCCACTTAGATCCTCATGCAAACCTGCCACCTTCGCTTTCAGAATCCCATCCTCTGCATCCTTCTTAGGCACCTCCTTTCCAGCCTTATCTCTTTAAAACCACAAGGACTTATGGCCTGATACACTTGCCATTCCTCATACAATCTGGCCTTCTTAGGTCTCTGTGTCTTCACACATGATTGTCTCTACACAAACTTCTGGAGTGAGGATGGCAGAGATCAACAGCTGTATTTTGGAGGCAGTACTAAGTGGGTTTGTTTGTAAATTGGATATGTAAAGAGTCAAGAATGCCTACTAAGTTTCTGACTTTGGTAACTTTTCCAATGATGCTGCCATTTTCTGAATTGGAGACGATTGGAATGGGGGAAGACTAGGCTTAACATGGTGAATTTGAGATGCTCCTGAGACATCAAGTATGAATATATTAACTTGAAATAATGTGTGTCTGGAACACAGAGGAAAGACTCATGCTAGAAATATAAATCTGGGAGTTTTCAGTATAGAAATCATATTTAAAAACCATGAAATGAACACAATTTCTAGGAAGGAGCTGTTGCCCATAACAACTTAACAAGTTTTAGGTTGTAACAAGTAGTTATACTAAAATTTACTTAGCAAATTCCCCTCTTTTTCTTTTTAAACATGAGCACTCCCAATGTTTTGTGTAATTCAAGTAATTTTTATATTCTCTACAAATATTTACATCATTTTTTCTAAAGAGAAACTACCTTTAAATTTTTTTAAAAAACTTGCTCAGAATAGACTCTGATATCCAAAGGAACTGGAAAAAAGTAACTCCATACCTTCAAAGAAAGAGTTAGAAAGGGACCAGGGCCAAGTGCTGTGTGGGAAAGTTTCACAGGGATGAGGACTCCAGCTCAGCACTATTTTTTCTTAAATATTTTTTAGTTGTAAATGGATATTGTATTTATTCATTTTTATGTGGTGCTGAGGATCAAACCAAGTGCTTCATGCATGCCAGGCAAGCGCTCTACCACTGAGCTACAACCCCAACTCAGCTCAGCACTATTGACAGGGAAGAAACGTCTAAGGAGAGTTCATTAAGTTATATGTTAGCTGTTTTCCAATTTATTAAAAATATATATATTAATATTTATAATATATATATAAATTATTTTTATGGCTCTGGGAATAAAAAACAGGGGTTTTGTGCATCCTAAGCATGGACACTCCGAGCCTCAATTTTTTCAAAACAGCTTTTCTTCCATCTCCATTATGAAATTTCTAGTACATTCAACATTAGTTAATTAAATGGTTTTAATGCAATTACTTCTATAGGTGAAAGGAAAATAACCTGAGTCCTGTGTCAGATTGGCTCATGAGGAAAAAAGCCAGTATCAGGGCTGTTTGTTGTGACAGGATTTTCCCTATATTGCCCAGGCTGACCTAGAACTTCTTAGAGTCAAATGATACTCCTGCCTCAGCCTTCTGAGTCGCTGGGACATGCCACCACACCCAGCTTACTGTTTTGTTTTTTAATGACCATACAAACAACATCTTAAAACCACATCTTTACATATATCCAAGATTACCTCTGTGGCACAAATTTCTGTATATTGAATTAACAGGGCATAGACCTTTTTTGGGGGGTTTTTTATATATGTTGCTTAATTGTCCTCCAGAAAGGTTGGCCCAGTGTATCCCTAGGTGACTTTAAGAGTATTAATTTTCTCATCATTTACATTTTAAGTTTATCAAATTAAAGGGGGAAAGGGTAGCTCCCTGTTTTGACAGAGGTTTATCACCAACCATTAATTTTTTTTTAAAATATTGCCCTAGGGCTGGGGTTGTGGCTCAGTGGTAGAGTGCTTACCTAGCATGTGTGAGGCACTGAGTTTAATTCTCAGCACCACATACAAATAAATAAAATAAAGGTCCATTGACAACTAAATATTAAAAAGAGAGACTGTCTTTAAAAAGATATATTTCCCTAAGTTGTCCTCTTATCTATTGCTGATCCTTTTCCATATCAATTTATTCTTATATCAGGGATCTAGCCAGGCACAGTGGCACACACCTGGGGGTTGAGAAACTGACGCAGGAAGATTGCAAGTCTCTAAGCAACTTAGTAAGACCATGTCTCAAAATAAAAGGGCTAGGGATGTAGCTCTGTGGTAAAATGCCCCTGGGTTCATCCCCAGTATTAAAGAAGTTTTTTTTTTAAACATAATAATATTGGGGTTCCAAGGCACTGTTCCTCTGTGTAAAAATCTTCTGTGACTCCTGCCTACTGAATTATCAACTCTTCAATCTGTTATTTAAGACATTCTGCAATACGTCCTCATAATGTATTTCTCATCTTAATCTCCACTTTCCTACACATACCCTATGACCTAGTTAAAATCATATCGTCATTCTTTTCTAAAACATGACCCACAATTTCTCATCTCTGTGTCATCTTCCAATGACGAAATTCATATCATGAATGCTACAAATCTCCCCTCCCTGTGCCTGTGGCAGATATTCCTAATTAATCATCCTATTCTTTCCTTTTGACCTGGGACACAATGTCTCAATACAGTACTACAGACAGACAGCCAATCAAATGGAATTGTCATTTGAGCTGAAACTAACTTGCTGACCTTGTAATACTTCTGTCACCTTGGCCTTCAACCTAGCTCCTCTTTTGGAATTTGTTCCCATCAGTTGAGATTCACTTCCAAAGCTCTTTCCTTTAGAAAGCCTTTCTTATTCTATGCTCCGCCTCCAATTCTCTAGGCTCATCACATGGCTCATATATTTCTGGTTTCATTTTGCCTTTTTTTTTTTTTCTAATTTGTGTGCTGTATTCTGTCCTCTTTAGACCATATGTATCTTAAGGCAATAAGAGAAGTACAATTTCAGATTCTGGAACCAGAATACCTTAGTTCAATCCTGGATCTGTCCCAACTATCTACGAAATCTTCACCAAGTTGTTTAACACCTATAGGCTTCAGTATCCTCTTCTGTAAAATGGGCATAATAATTAGACCTACTGCAGAAGGTCATGAGGATTCAAGGAGAAAATGCAAGTCAAGCACTTAGCCAAGTGCCACGCACATATTAAGCCTTTAAAAAATGTTATTTATTTCTCCAAAATGTAAACATGGGTTTACATTTGACAATTTCACTCCTAGATATAAACCCAAGAAAAATTAAAATATATGTTCAAATGAAAATTTATACATGAGTGTTTAGAGAATTACATTATTAATAACAGCCAAAAAGTGGAAACAGTCCAAATGCCTGTCAACTGATGAATAAAAAAACAAAATGTGGTATAGCCACCCAGTGGAATAATATTCAGCAATAAAAAGGAAGCAGTAGGGCTAGGGAGACAGCTCAGTTGGTAGAGTGCTTGCCTTGCAAGCACAAGGCCATGAGTTCAATCCCCAGCACCACAAAAAAAAAAAAAAAAAAAAAAAGAAAAGAAAAAGAAAAAGGAAGAAGTATGTGACACAATATGGAGGAAACTTGTAAATAATGTTAAGTTAGCCACATGTTGCACAATTCCATTATTATGAAATGTACCAAAGAGGCAATTTCATAGAGACAGAATATAAATTGGTAGCTGCTAGGGGCTAAAGGAAAGGAGGCATAGGGAGTGACTGGTTGATGGGTATGGGGGATTTTTTTGAGGTGATGAAAATGTGCTCGATAGTGGCGATGCTTGCACAACATTATGAATTGACTAAAAATCCCTGAATTGTACATTTTAAAATGATTTAAATGGTGAGTTTTATGTTATGTGAATTCTATCTCACTTTTAAAAATGTTCTTTATATTATTATCCATCTTTATGTTCCTGAGAAGGCCCAAGGAGACACCATTAAAAATAGAAAAAAATACTTTGTATTTTTTTTTTTGCAATTTTTATTGGTTCTTTTTAATTATACATGACAATAGAGCTCATTTTCGCATAAATATAAAAGCATGGAATGTTATTTGTTCTCATTCAGTCCCCAGTACTTCCCCTTCTCCTCCCTTCCTCCCACCTCCTGTTCCCTTCCCTCTACCCTACTGATCTTTCTGCTATTTAATTATAGTTCTGTTTTTTTAAAATTAGTGTCTTGTGGATGCACATGATGGTGAGATTTACTGTGGTATATCCATGTAGGTACATATGAATGTTAGGTCAGATTCATTCCACTGTCTTTCCCTATCCCTTTCCTTCTCCCTTCCCTTCATTCTCCTTTGTCTACTCCATTGATCTTTTTTCAATACCCACCCCCCCCCCTTTATTTTGGATTAGCTTCCACATATCAGAGAAAACATTTGACCTTTGACTTTTGGGGACTGGCTTATTTCAGTTAGCATGATGATCTCTGGTTCTATCTATTTACCAGCAAATTCCATAATTTCATTCTTCTTTGTGGTTTTTATTTCATCTTCAATTCTAAAGCTTAATTTTTCTGTCTATAGTATTTTTGGTTGGCACTCATTTTCTTTCAGAACTTGGTATATATTATTTCAAGCCTTCCTAGCTTTTAGAGTCTGGACTGAGCAATCGGTTGAAGTCTGGATTGGTCTACCTCTAAATGTGACCAGTATTTTTCTCTTGCAGACTTTAAAATTCTATCCTAATTCTATGTTAGGCATTTTCATAATAATGTGTCTTGGAGAGGATCTATTGTGATTTTTGTGTATTTGGAGTTCTATATACCTCCTATTTTTGAATTTTAATTTCATTCTTAAGGTTTGGAAATTTTTCTGACATTATTTCATTGAAAAATTGTGCATTCTATTAGTTTATATTTCAGAGTCTTCATCTATCCCAATGAGTCTTAAATTTGGCTTTTTAATGTTATCCCAGATGTCTTGAATATTTTGTTCATGGTCTCTTAGCATCTTTTCTCTATGGTCAACTTTATTTTAAAATTATATGCTTTGTCTTTGAGGCCTGAAAATCTATCTTTGAAGTGATCTGATCTATTGGTGATGCTTTCCATTGATCTTTTAACGTGGTTTATTGTTTCCTTCATTTTGAGGATTTCCCGTTGGTTCTTTTTCAGAATCTCATTCTCTTTATTGCAGTGATTCTTTACTTCCTGTATTTTCTCCCTGGTTTCACTGCTTACATGTTTTGCTCAGAGAACAGTTTAAATATGAACATTTTAACATCTTCTCTGATATTTTCTTCACTGTGGTGTCAAAGAAGTCTGTTACTAAAGTATTATGGGCTGCTTGGGATGGTTTGTTCCCTTGCTTTTTCATATTATTTGTTTATCAATCTATACAGGTCTGATTTCTCTCATTTTAAGTGAAGGACTACTTTGTGAGCTCCTCTTTCTTAAGAGCCCTGGGTTGGGTACCCAGATAATGATATTTTAAATCAATGTGTGATCTCTTCTGATTCCAATATCAGCACCACTTTAAGAGATGCCACTGAGCCCTATTTACTGTAATCACTTCTGAGCCAATTCTTGTTATAAGAATGAAAACATGTTGCAATTGGTCTCTACATTCCTCAAATTCAGGTATAGTCCTGTGTAAACTGGTAATTTTCCATTGGGTCTCTGTGAGACTGGATATTTAGGCAACTTCCCTCTGGTACAGCCCATGATCCTAGGGACTAGCCCTAGGCTTCACATAGTCCCTCCCTCCAATGTCAGTGGTTGGCAAATCCACTTTCCTTTGTTGGGGGTCAGAGCTGTTTCATTGTTGTCTCTAAGTCAAGCAAGTAGACATTTTGCAGAGCTTAGTGGAGTTAGGTGCACTTCTCAGTACAGATCCCCACCATCCCATTTGTTTCCTTTCTTCTCAGTAAGGGAAAGGGAGAAGGAATTTCAGTGATTTTCAACTAGTGGTCTTTTTAGGTGTTCTTTCTGGCCAGATTCTTAAAAGGTCCCACAGAAGGGGACTTCCATCTGGTTTAATTTGCAGCTGTCTGGGCATGGATAAACAACATGCTGATTTAAGGGGGCAACTGGTTGACTGAGGGCTCCACAAGATGGTGGCAGATTCCTGGTTCAGTTTTCTTTTCATAATTTGGCTTTGAGCTGTTGGCATTTTTTTTTTTTTTTTTAAATTTCTGGTGTAATGGCACATGCCTATAATCCCAGTGGCTCTGGAAGCTGAGGCAAGAGAATTGTGAGTTCAAAGCCAGCCTCAGCAAAAAGTGAGGTGCTAAGCAACTTAGTGAAACCCTGTCTCTAAAATACAAACTAGGGCTTGGGATGTGACTCAGTGGTCAAGTGCCCCTGAGTTCAATCCCTGGTACCTGTTGCACTTTAAATTTTGTCTGTCTTTCCAACAGGTTTTAAGTGAGTGAGTTTAAGTGGGTGAGAATGTCCACTCACCCCTTCTCTTTCTGTTGCCTTCTCCCCTTCTCATCCACAGGTTCAGGTTCAGCCAGTCTCTCCTGGTCTCAGACTATGTAATATTGAGACTTAGAGCATTTATTTTGTCACCCACCTCTCAATTCTGCTTTTCCTACACTGCCTCCTTTCTGTGTTGTGAGAGATCAGCACTGCTGCCTAACTCACATCCACCATCTTTCTATGGCTAGTATGGTTTTAAATGCAAAGATGAAATGATTCAATTAACCTCTCTAAATTATAGATGACAACTTACACACAGAACAAATCATAAAATGATAATTTATTCTTCTGTAGAAATTCTAGGAACAGTCTAGTCCCAATTAAAAATTAGAATTCAAACTATCTTTGTCCCTAGGGACATAGTTTAATGGTAGATCATCTGCCTACCATGTGCAACACCCTGAGTTTTACACTTGGCACTGAAAAAACCTTTTTGAGGTTACACTTGGCTAACAAGTAATTCAGAAAAAAAAAAAAAAAACAACTAATGGGGGACTCCAAAAAGAACTCCAAATAAGCATTGAGTCTATGCTTAAATTCTACTTAAAATAAGAGACTACTTTAAAATCATTTTTCACATGTTAATATCTACTGTACAGGAAATGATGGTCTTGCTTGTCATTTTCCATTGTATGGAGGTGGATAATAAACATATATAGTCATTTCTGGAGGTTAATTTAACCTCTAGATACACTATATGCACATATAGAGGCTATACTTGTGGCTCAGTGGTAGAGCAATTGCTAAGCATGTGTGAGGCACTGGGTTAGATCTTCAGCACCTAAAAACAAATAGGCAAAATAAAGGTATTATGTCCATCTACAACTAGAAAAAAAAATTTTTTTAATACACATATATTTAGGTTGGAAAAAAGCCTAGAAGATGTATTCCCAGTGGTGCACTTAGAGGTGAAATTGGGTGTTTTGCTTTATTTTCCTCTTAGCCCTAATTTTTCTACAAAAACCATAAGTATTGCTTCTGTAATAGAAAATAATATCAGTATTTCTTAACTTTGAAAAGTTATGGCAGGAGAAGGGTAGCTAGTTCACTTTGTTGAGGTCAACTTGTACATTTTCTAAAAATCTTTATGAATTAACCAGAATCTTTTTGAGCTTGTTAGTGATATGACTAGAAAATGCAAAAGAAGTAAAATATAGAAATAACTGAGGAGTCATTAGGTCCATAATTAGGGAATGACTCATGAGATAGCTTTACAGATGAAAAAACACAAAACAGCAATAGTTAAATTCATGAAAATGGATGAGGCAACATGGTAATGTTTAAGAACAATATCCCACACTTACTGAAGTTAATTGCTAAATTACCTTCTAAAATGGTTACGCCAGTAGCAAACCAAGAGTTTTTGTGTGTGTGTGTGTGTGCTAATCCCTACCCAGTATTGACTATACCATTACTTTTTCTCTTTGTCAATCTAACTAGGAAAGAACTGAATCTTAATTTCTCTCTTTGATTACTTTCAAAACTAAATATTTTCTAAGGTCTATTTATTGACTATTTGTATTTTCTCTTTTATGAGTTTTCTGTTTATATGCCATATCTCTTAAATCATCTTTTTCTTGATTTTTTTTTTCTTGTTGATTTGTTATAGAACTATAAAGATTAAGGATCTTAACCCTTTACCTTTCACGTGTATTGCAAATCTTTTTCCCAGTTTGTCATTTGCTTTATGGTGTATTTAAGTAATACCCAAGTATGTTTAATTTTATGAGGTCAAAACTATCAATAATTATCATTTTTCTTTTGCTTTTATTGTTATTATTATTATTTTGGTGTGGTGCTGTAGATTGAACCCAGGGCCTTGTGCATGGGAGGCAAGCACTCTACCTACTGAGCTATATCCCCAGTCTTTGTTTTTATTATTAAAGAGTCCTTCTTTACTCTAAATAGAAGATATTATCCACCTGTATTTTCTTCTAGTTCTTCATTTAAGTTTTAATTTTTAAAATTTAGTTGCTTCATTTATCTCTTAAAGATAGCTAGAATTTAACTGGAGTAAGATGTGAAAATGACAACTTTTAAAAACACACATTTATTACAACAGATATTGGGCAAAGAAAATATCTGTAGTATTAAATGTGCCCAAGTTTTCATAACAATACATAAAACTTCCTATAACACAAGCATTTAAACAGCTCTTCAGAGTTCATTTTAAAATGCTTGGGTTGTGTGGAAACCTATTTTAATAGTTTTCTTTCAGAAAAAATTATCATTTTTGTAATAAACTTCGCCATTTGTATATCTTACAAAAGATACATTACTTTGAAATTAAAAATTGGAATTTCATTTTTATAAAAGAAGTAAACCCTTCATTGCATGAGAGGGTGATGCCAACATGTTGGTGTCAGATCTTGAATTTCACCTTTTCATGACTAAAAGAGAACAAAAGAATCTCTTCATGATTCACAGGGCATGAATCATAAGTGCAATTACTGAATGATTAAGTAGAATCCAAATGCCAAAAGAGTGAAGTAGAAATCCAATTGGGGTAGAAACCAGAAACCCTAGTTTCAATGCCCCTCCTAATTGACTTACTAAATTTCCTTAAACTAATCTCTTAAAATTTCTGCACCTGTTTACCAATGCATTAAACAAAGATCTTATTTGATTGTTAGAAATGATGAGCTTATGTGTTAGCATATTAAACTACTAAAAGCATCTTGAACTAAAAAAAATCTCCATGGACAAGGTCAGCAATTCCAGTTATCATGAAAAGTTTTCCTGAGTTAATAGGTCTCTTTTTCAAGCCTCAGTTGTTACTTTAGTGTTTCTAAGTTTTCAAGAGCCTCTTGAGGCATACCAGAAATAAATGGTTTGGGAATCACATATATGTCATTTTACTGATAATGAGATGAAATAATAATGTATTTTAAGAAACCTACTCTATCTTTTTGACTTCTGCTATGTCTGAACAAATTTCCTCTTTGAACATATTTCAGCTTTTTGAGAAACTAACTGTATGCATGTAAATTAAAAGTGCTCACTAAAAGATACATGCACCATAATTTATGTTTACTAACATTCACACAAATATGTATAGAATAATATTAATATGGGTAACCACATGCCTGCTCAAGAGCATATCCTGAGGGGAATCTATAGCACATTGATGACAAGGACCAAGAGAATCAAATAATCAGCAAATTCAATAAGATCATAAATGATTAAAGATTCTGAGTGCACAATTGGTAGAGAGCTCTCCAGCTAATGTTACCTGGGCTCTCAGAATCTAAATGTACATTTCCTAAAATAGTTTGATCAAAATGATGAAAAGGAGGATCTGTTAATTCATTCAACAAATATCAATAAGCATATGCTAGGCCCTGTGGTAAGTACTGAGAAAAATTATTAGGTTGAACCATATGAAATTGCTGATATTAGACTATTTTGGATTCTTAAAAATGGCAGTTTCATATGGTTCAACCTAAGAAAATTACAGAAGTTCTTCAGGAAAAAGAAAAAAATTAAAAAGAGAGTGAGAGCCAGGTACCATGGTGCACACCTGTAATCCCAACTATTCAGGAGGGTAAAGCAGAAGATCAGCTTTAACAATTTAGAGAGACTCTGTCTCAAAAATAAATCAATAGCTGGGCATGGTGGTATACTCCTGTAGCCCTACCAACTCAGGAGGCTGAGGCAGGAGGATTGCAAGTTCAAAGTCAGCCTCAGCAATTTAATGAAGCTCTAGGCAACTTAGCAAGACCCTGTCTCAAAATAAAAAATAAAAAGGGCTGGTGATGTAGCTCAGTGATTTAAGCACCCTGGGTTTATACCTCAGTAATAAAAAATAAATAAATAAATAAATAAATAGAATGGGGATGTAATTCAGTGGTGAAGCACCTCTAGATTCAATCTCCAGTACAATGAAGGAGCTGGGGGTTGGGGTGGGGAACAATCATAAGAAAAAAAAAAATCCTAAAACAACAACTTAGAAAAAATACAAGAAGAAAGAAAAAAAGATAAAATTGGAAAAGAGGAACAAGAGAACATATGAAAATAAAAGTAGAAGAAAAAATAAAAACATAGTAATAGAAACTGATAGATTCTTTTAAATTAATTTAATTCATCCAGTATTTATTAAACATCCAACATTAAACAATCTCATGGTAGATACAATATGTGCCTCAAAAGAAATAAAGATATTTCTCCCCTCTAAAGGCAGATCAATATGCTCTGTATTTTTATTTTTTTTTATTGTAAACAAATGGGATACATGTTGTTTCTCTGTTTGTACATGGCGTAAAGGCATACCATTTGTGTAATCATAAATTTACATAGAGTAATGTTGTTTGATTCATTCTGTTATTTTTTCCCTTCCCCCCACCCCTCCCATGCTCTGTATTTTTAAATTCTAAAATCTGAAGGTAAAAGAGAATTTTTTAAAAATATTTTTAGTTGTCAATGGACCTTTATTTTATCTATTTATATGTGATGCTGAGAATTGAACGCCATGCTTGTTCCTTCTCTAATGCATAATTTTCTGCACTAGAGAAGGAACAATGCTAGGCAAGTGCTCTACCTCTGAGCTACAACCCAGCCCCCATAGAGAAAAAATTTTTTTAAAAGTACTGAGGCAGTGGAAGAGCTAAAACAGGAAAGACAGTAGTAGAAACACAAGAAAGATCAATAAATTCACTACAGATCCAAGAAAAAGACAGCAAAGTTGGAAAGAAGTAAAAATAGAAGTTCTGATAATAGAAAAAGGATTCTGCACTAATGTCATCTGATAGCAATAGAAATGAAAAGTGTAAATCAAGTTACTAGAAAGACCAATGAAGGTCAATCTAAAAAATATATTTTAATATCTCTTTTGCCACATAGATATTTCCCATTCTTTCCCATTTTCTAATATTGTGGATATATGATTTATAAAATATATACTTTTGTGAACAAATTCTAAAATTTATATTTGAGTATGAGGGATTTTTTTTACAAAATATGCTAATTATATAAAAGTAAATAATTTGAGACTATCCAGAATGGGGAAGAATAATTAGCAAATTACTTAAGTATCTCCATCTTTATACTTTCACTATCAATAATCATCAAAGAACCATAAAAGTTTAGCATAGAAGGGAATCTTAGGGTTCGTTCACTAAGACCAAACCTTCAATGCCTCAGAAGAAGCAGAGTTCAGAGAGGTGATTTGTTCAAAGTCATCTAGCTAAAGAGAAGCAGACTCCGGACTAGAACTTATTTATTATTTCATTCCCTTAGCGGTCAGGAAATCCTGCTGTGTGCCATGTAAGGCACTAAGCAGCAAAAATACTAAGATGGATGAAATTTTTCCTTTGCTCCAAGGAATGGACAGGGTGGGAGTGTTGAGGGGGGGTAAGGGACAGCTGTAGACTTTACTAAAGCTGTTAGTGTACATCAACAAAAGATGTGATACTTTAAAAATACATATTTTATACTTCAGAACTCAGCTAACACTCCATTTCAGAGCTTCAAATCAGAACAGTATGTAAAATAGTAAAGGAATAACCTTCACCAAAGGAAATAAAAGGGATACCGATTTGTAAATTTCCTAACAGTATTTCCACATAATGTAACATCACCCCTGCAATACAGATATATTGTTCCTTGTCTAATGCAGAAAATTATGCATTAGAGAAGGAACAAGCGAAAAAAAAATAATGGTTTTTTGTTGAGAAAGATTTTTTTTTTTTGACACAGCCCAGGATGGACTCAATTCCTGAGCTTAAGCCGTCATCCCGCCTCATCCTCTGGAGTAGGTGGGACAGACGCCTGCCATTGTGCCTGGTATTAATGAATGATTCTTAAACACTGTCAGTTGTATAGGTAGAAATGTGTGATTTATTTAAATTCCCTTTACACATGTTGTATGCATATGGAAAGTATGGTTTTACAACTGATGCCAAATAAACATGTGCATGAAAAAAAACCTGTTCACTTAGAACATCATGATTAACCTAATATGAGTTTACAAAAAGAGACCAGAAAAACTGTGTGGCAATCAGAGAGTAGGATTATGATGATAAAATGAGTCTGATGAGTGAGGAATTATATTTGTAAAAGTGCCAAGTTCTGTATACAGAAGGACAGTTCTATGAGCAGCTGTGACAGATGTCTCTGTCACAGCACCCTGGGGGCAGCTCAGAACCACATTGATTCAAGTTCCTCTGTGTGCTGTAAGGACTGTGAGGATTATTATATGGTTTAAGCATGGCATGTAGTTATTATCACTAGTGTTGAGAGGAAACCAAATGACCTATCATACAGTTCTCAATTTTTATTTCATTGTTTTGGTATTAACAATCACTGTTCTTTTTTAAAAATATTTTTAGTTGTCAACGGACCTTTATTTTATGTATTTATTCTTATGTGGTGCTGAGAATCAAACCCAGTGCCTCACACATGCTAGGTAAGCACTCTACCTACTGAGCCATAACCCCAGCCCACATTGTTCTTAAACAATAGGATTAAAATAAAAGCTGTCAAAAGTTTCCTGAAAGGGCTTTAAGCAAATGTTTAAAATAAATTATTTTAACTCCTTTACCTATTTGATGAATCCACAAATACTTTAATTAACCTTGAAAAGTAGGAGGCTTTCATTTTCTATTTACTGACTTCACTGGGATAAATTAAAACAGCAATTCATTGATGTTGAAATGTCAAGGCTAAAATGTCACAGAAACATCAAGTTAAGTAAAGCTGCTCTCCTGTTTCAAGAAGTCTAATGATACAGTCATGGTGTATCTTTAAGGATGTGAATGTGACATTACATTGCAGAGCTTCATGGCTGCAACCTTAACATTTCCTGTCACAGTCCTTGAGTCAGTGCTCATGCCCACACAGGAAAACCAGTTTTCATTTCACTCTTGAATTCACCCAGGTAAGTGGGTGGGTATGTGCTCAAACTCAGAGATGCATTATCGCATTAATCCAAGCCCATTCATCTCATTGCTCTGATTTTTCTTATTTCCTTTGAAACTAAATAATTCTTTACCAACTGCCCTTCATTACTTAATAATTCAAAGAAAGCACTGGAAAGAGTCAAGAACCGGTTACTACTTGGCCAATGACTATTCATTTACTTCTTAATGCTTCAATGTTCTTCTTTGTGAAAAGTGAATCATAATATCTGGCCCGACTGCACCAGAATAAGAGAAATACTTTCTCCAAGAGCACTTAAAATGCTTTGGAAGAAAAGCAGAAGAATGTTGTAACTTTGAGAAGTAAATGGCACAAAATAAGAAAACAAATGCAGCAAATAAAAAACAAAGGAAATCAATAGTCTTGGGCACTGTTGTTACTGGATATTGTTTTTTCTTTCTGTCAGCTATCCTCAAAATACAGTTCAGCTCCATAATGGTTGATGTCTGTGTGCATCCTGCCAAACACTGTAACATTCTTTAGGAACCATATTGTAGGGTAACATGGAGGAAGCAATTCACCACTGAAAAACAGACTTTGACTTCTTTATCTGCCTCCCCTCTCAGTCTATAAACTCTGATATTTGATGTGAACACAAAGCCTCATTTGTTTGGTCCAAATATCTAGATATGTGGGTGAACTCATTCTACCAAGGAATGTCATCAAAGTTCACATCTGCTGATTCCATAGCATGAGACAGTTGACCATTTGCCTCCCCCAAAAACAGTGTGAAGCATTTTTCCTACCTGAAAATAAATTGCTCCCATCCATCAAAAATGTATTAGGCATCAACAATATAGAAGGCACTCCGTTGGATATGGTGGAGAATGCAAAAATGAATAAATCAGTTTTTTGCCCTAGTGAGGAACTTCACAGGCCCATGTTCCTAGATATAAATCCCAGTCAGAGTCAGTTCCCCTCTGGAATGGAGGCTGTGGTGTTTCTCTCTCTATATTCAGGGTTTAAGTTCTGTAGGTTGATTAAATAAATGACTAAATAGAAGAATGAGTATTCTAATGAAGACGTTTCCTAATCTTGTGTTTAACCACAGTAAATCATTTCTAGCCTCGTCACACTCTGATTCCAATTGTTCAAATTAGAAGGAAAGAAGAATCTATCACTGAAATAAGTTAGACGATAAGGAAGACATATGAAAAATGAAAAAGAAAATAATTGGGGAAAGGAAAAAGAAAAAGCAATCAGTGAAATCAAAATTTCTGTAGAAAACAACTTAGGAAGAATTCAGTTGATTCTCAACAACTGGAATAAAATAGACAATAATCTTAGCATTAGTCAGTTTTTTTTGTTTGTTTGTTTGTTTGTTTTTAACCACTGTGACAAAATACCTGAGAAAAACAACTTCAAGGAGAAAAATTTTATTTTGGCTCACAGTTTCAGAGGTTTCAGTCCAGGGTTGGCTGTCTCCCTTGCTTTAGACCTGAAGTGAATTAGAATATTATGGCAGAGGGCACAGTAAGGAAAGTTGCTCACATGTTGGCAGAGGAGAAGCAGAGAGAAAGGAAGGGGCTAAGAACAAGATATAGTCCCCAAGGGCACACCCCCAAAGACCACGCCCTCTGACTAGGTTCCACCTCCTACAGTTTCCACCACTTCCCAATAGTTCATCCAGCTGTGAATCTCTCAATGAATTAATCTACTGATGAGGTCAGAGCCCTCATGATTCAATCATTTCCCAAAATCCCCACGTCTAAACATTGCTGCATTAAGGACCAAGCCCTCACATGAGTCTTTGAGGGATACTTTACATCTAAACCATAAAAGCCTTTGTGAGGATGGGGAAAATGACGAAAATTGAATTAATACAAGATTAGAAAAGGGCACAAGTGGTTGGGGGGCGGCCTTTGGCAGATGCCAGGTCACTCTGGCAGAAGAATAGAATCTTAAATAACACTTCAAATAATTGTCAGGCATGTTATCTGGACAAGGAAGGATGCGAACACCACCTACACTAAGAACTCTGTCCGCCTGCTGCCTTCATTACCTTACACAGCGGTTCCCCAGCTCTTTGATCTCAGGGTGTCTTCATACTCTTTCTTTTACTTATGATACCACATAACATTTTAAAATATAGAAGTTTACAAAATATCATTTTCGGATCAAGACAACAAAGTGCACTAATTTGTTTTCACATAAACTCAGTGAAAAGTTCAAGATTTCAAGATAATTACCTAAGAATAATAACGTTATAGCTATTCTGGTAGATATGGCCAAAGATCTCTAATAAAAAGTACAGAAGTACTGATAATATGCGAATTTTATTAATCTCTACAACCCTATATAAATCTCTCCATAAAATGTACATACTGATACTTTAAAGCGACCCATTATAGAAAATGCTATAAAACACAAACTACACCTCCAGGTATTATAGTTAGCAGAGTGATGATGTCATTACAGGTCAAATAGACTCTGGAAATTTCCATTGCACACTTTTTTCTTTCTTTCTTTCTTTCTTTCTTTTTTTTTTTTTTTTTTTTTTTTTTTTTTTTTTTGGTGGTGGTGCTGGGAATTAAAACGGGTTCAATGGGCCTTGTGCACCCTACCAATGGAGCTACATCCCCAGCCCCCCACTGCACACTCTTCAAAGAATGAAAGTGAAAATGCAAATCATGACGATATCACAGTGGAAATAGTTTTGACCTGGGAGATCACTTGAAAGGAGAACCACCATTTGAGAACTAAAATAATCTATTAATTTTAAGGTCACTTCTCATTTCATATCACTAACACACTATTTTCTCTGACGAGTATTTTTACCACCCTTTGAGAATAGGTGACCTAAAATAACCACGGGACTCTAGCTTAATTCAACCCAAAGCGAAAAGTCCCTGACGTCCGGAGGGCGTTCTCTTTAGGAGGGCGTTCTCTTTAGCGCGGTGAACTGAAATTCTCCTGAATTGCCACAGAAGGCCGGGTCTAGAAAAAGTCCCAAAGCTGCCACCCGCGCCGCCAAGGCGGGGCCACAGCTGGCTGCAAAGACCGGGCTCGCCCAGGGCTCGGAACAGAAGCTGCAGCTGCTGAGAGCACAGCTCCAGCTCCTTGGGGACGCCAGCCCGAGACCCGCCCTCCGCAGGTAAGCCAGCCCCCGGGAGGCGGGGCGCAGCCAGGTGCTCCCCAGGTAGCCGCGTCTTCACTTTCCCACTGTTGGGTGGGTGGCCTCCCAGGACCTAGGCAGGAACTCGCGGCGCGCAAATTTCCCACCCACAGCGTTCCTTCGAGCACCCTAGGCGCCTCCTCTGCGTACGCGCTGGGGCCACCCTGGCACTGCGGAGAGCGAGAATCAGTGTCGCTGAGATTTGAGAGGGCGCCAGAGACAGAGGGTCCGGAGGTCTCAGGGACCACCAAGCAACAGGGCTCCCGCCCCGGGACTGTTGGACCATGTGCCGGGGGATACAGGTGCGGGGCCCGGCGGCGGGGCTCGGGTGGGGGAAGAGGTTATCCGGGGAGGTACAGGTGCCAGGGCCCGACCGACGGGGTGGATTCCAATGCAAAGCGGAGGGTTGTCGCGGCAAGTGTCCATTCTGCCCTGGGCAGAATTCTAGGGCGCAGCATTTATCTTCAGGCACTCCCAGCGGGGGCACTTTCCCGGAGGGCGTCAGGTCCTGCCGACCGAAACCTCGCGTGGGGCTCAGTCGCCCGGTGGCTTTGAGTACAACAGATCTGTGACTCAGTTACCAGTGAAACTTGGGACTTTTTTGATGGTTTTGTTTTGTTTGTTTTTTGTTTGTTTAGTTTGTTTGACAGTTGCAAGACTATGTTTACATTTCTGATTCTACTCAGCCAACTGCCCATAGTTATCTTCGCATTTCCTCATTGCACAAAAAGTCTAAAGGATACGAGGCATGCGGGAGAAGGTAAGAAAGACTGCAGTTTCCCTGAAAACCCTCCTGGAAAATAGATCTGCATATTACAGATCTCTAGCAAGGAAGTGTGGTATTTGAAATTAATGTCCCCATGAACCATAGAAGTTAAATATACTTTAGTTTAATCTGAGGCTTATTTTGGTAATGTGGGCTTTCTTGTGCTTTACAGTGTATACGGATTTATCTGTTCCCTTTGATAAATATATGTTTAAGACTTGGTTTGTGGTTAACTGAATGGAAAGCCTATTTCGACGTCCCTTTTTCTTAGATGAAGCTGTATGGCAATTATAAATGAGCACAATTACTTCTTCTAGGAAAGACGGACAGGGAGTCCAGGATCTAGTCTAGACTTGTTTTTGCACTTTGGGGATGGAACCCCAGGCCTCATGCAGAGTAGGCAAGCATTCTACCACTCTGCGACTCTCCTCTCCGTCAGAGGTCTTGTCTGGACTTGTTATGAGACCCTGAGCAAGGTACTTAATCCCTTTGTACTTGAATGTCTTCCTCTGTAAAATGATGGGGCAGGAGGCAAAATGATCTCTCAAGTCCTTTCCTACTTTCAAATGTCTCGTTGTCTAGATAAAGGCAGATGGTTGAGAGATTAGGTTTGGTGCATGCTAACCTAGAAGTCCATGCATTTTAGGTTTGTCACAATCAAATTAGTTCCTGGCAGGTTAAAAGCCTAACCTAGCAAAACCAGAAAAGAAAAAAAAAAAAAAAAAGCCTTTGGGTGTCAGCGTCCTTCTCCTTGTCCAGTCATTGTGGTTCCCCACCCAGTGCCAGCACTCTGTACTTTTCCACATATTCTTGTTTCTTATCTCTTCTCATCTTCTCATTAGCTCCTACTGGCAGCTTATTTTCATTTGAGAAGGACCTATTATACTAATATTCCTGTTTTATTAATAATAACAGCTGTGTGTGTGTGTGTGTGTGTGTGTATGTTAAGATAGGGCAGTCCCTTAATCTAAAGGAATCAAATTTTAATAACAGAATTCTAGGCAACTGACTAAGCTACCTGATGGAATAGGGAAAGATTTTGGAAGGAAAGAGATCCCTGTTGGCATGTCCCAAGTCATATCATATATGTAAGTTCATCCATATATAAAGTCGATGGCCCATACTCAGTAGGACCAGATGATGCTCCCCAGAATGATTATGAGTGTGTCCATTTATTCACATGGCACAGGCATAAAAGTTACTCTCTGTTTGGGCAACTTTATTTTCAAGATGAAATATTTTGTCTTCATTATCTGAGGTTCTGTCTTCCAAGTGATCTAGTCTCTTGGTGATGCTTTCCATTGAGTTTTTTATTTGGTTTATTGTTTCCTTCATTTCAAGGATTTCCATCTGTTTTTTTTTTTGTTGTTGTTGTTGTTTTTTTTTTTTTTTTTTTTTTTTAGAATCTCTATCTCTTTGTTGAAATGACCTTTTGCTTCCTGCAATTGTTCTTTCAACTGCTTATTGGTATGATCATTCATTGCCTGCGTTTCTTATATCATCCTTTGAGAGATCTCATCATTTTAATTATGTATAATCTGAACTCCTTTTCTGACATTTCTTCTACCATACTGTCACTGGATTCTATTAATATAGAATCTAGGTTTGTTTGAATCATTTTCTTCCCTTGTTTTTTCATGTTGTTCATGTATCTTCCCCTCTAGCAGTGCAGAGCTGGGATATTGCAGTTTCCCCCCTATAGGCTTATAGTGACCCTGTAGGTTTCCAAAACCTTTTCTTTAAGGGGGAGATTAATATTAGCAGTGCCCAATTCAGACAGTATGCAACCCTAAACCAAATAGCCCCTATGAGGACATTAACAATATTGTCATAATAAACAAACTGAGTTCAATTATTATCTTCAGTATAACAAATAGATTTGCAATAAGGTCTGCAGTTTCTAATGGAGGACAAAGATGTGGAGAGGTATAGGATGTAGCTGCTAATGGGATAAGAAAAGAATATATAGAAGTTCTAGATCACAGAAAGAGTGATAGTGTAATCAAAAGAAGTTGGTTGTTAGCATACAATAAGGGAGAAAGAGACTCTGAGGGAACAGGTAAACAAAAGGAAAAGAGAGTGAGAAAAGTAAAGAAATAAAACTTAAAATTTTTCAATAAGGAGAAAAAAGAAAATGTACACTATAACAGTCATATAGTATTCAAACCTCCCAGTCTTTTTTTTTTTTTTTTTTTTTTCCTCCCAGTCTTCAGTACCCTGATGTATGAGAGGTACAATGAGCAGGTGTCTCAGGATGGGATTTGCCCCACCTAAAGATGGGAGGTACAGCTTCCAGGATTATCCAAGATGGCCGCTCTGGTTTCCAAATGTGTTGGCAAATGGGGAGCTGCAGCTCCAGTGTGGGCGTGGTTGGCTGGAGGTCCTTGAGGTGGTGTGTGGTCTGATGGTTGCTGGATCCTGGAGACGGGGTGCAATCAGTCAGTCTGGGGGTCCTGGTGGTGGGGAGCAGTCAATCAATATGAGGCCCTGGAGGCAGGGAGTGATGGGTTGGGCTGAAGGATCCTGGAGACAGGGCTCAGTCAGTCCTGCCAGGGGTCCTACAGGTCCTGGCTGTCTCAAAATGGCGGAGCCACGTGTAACCAAACCTGCAGGTACTGTGAGAGTGAACTTCCAGGCAATAGCAGGCAGCTGGTGCTCCACTGGCGGTATGTGGTCAGTCTGCTGACTGCTGGCGGATGATAGGGAGATGATCCTCGGGCGGTGGGTAATGGGTAGGTGAAAGGCAGGCGATGGATAAGCAAGAGACAGGCAAATGACAGATGGTAGGCGCCAGAAAGTGAGCAATCTGCACTCAAAAAGTAGTCGATATGCTGGCAGACTGCAGGTGATCGCAGTAGACAAATGGGGTAAACAGCAGGGGATCGATAAGCAGCAAAAACTGCCTCACCAAGAAACAGATATCCTCTGCTTGAAACCC
Source organism: Sciurus vulgaris (assembly GCF_902686455.1). Classification (NCBI taxonomy): domain Eukaryota; kingdom Metazoa; phylum Chordata; class Mammalia; order Rodentia; family Sciuridae; genus Sciurus; species Sciurus vulgaris. The sequence continues at coordinate 39,637,881 of NC_136472.1, read as the reverse complement.
GAGTTATGGAGCGACAAGGAATGCAGTCTCCCTCTAGTCTACCATCTTGGATCTTCTCCACCCAAAAGTTACTCTTGAGGACATCAAAATTATGGAAGGAATTTAGAAATCATATTTTGAGTGTGGAGAATTACAGATATCTGTGGGAAATGAAAATGAGGAATCCTCACATTTGAAAAGACAATTTGTTCAGCCTGTAACTACATTATGAACACATAGTATGCCAGGCTCTATGCTAGGTGCTAGAGATGTAGAAATGAAGTACTGTAATCCCTGGCATGGATACCTTCTTCATCTGGTCGGGGAGGCAGGGTATAAACAGATAATCTCCAAAAGCTTTGTACCAGAGATAGACAGAAAACCCTGAGAGCAGAAGAGAGTGAAAAGCAATAATCTTGCCCTTCCCAGTATATTACACAGGCAGTGTGTCCCATCTAAAACAGGACATAATAAATGGAGGTATGAAGAGTAGAGTATTCCTCCAATCTCTGCAGGGGATACATTCCAAAACCCCCAGTAGATGCCTCTATGTCAGCGCTGCATACCACAAAAGTAGATCTGAAAACCAAGATGGCTACTAAGTTACTAATGGGCAGGTAATGTATATGGTGTGGATACTCTGAACAAAGGATGCTTCAAATTCTGGGCAAGACTGAGCAAGAGTGGGAGATTGCATCAACAAACACAGAGTGACATATAGCTTATAAATTGTTTACTTCTGGAATTATCCATTTAATATTTTTAGACCATGGTTGACCCTAGTTAACTGAAACTATAAAAAGTGAAATTGTCAATAAAGGAGTACTACTACAACTGGAAAGCAGGGGACAGCTACCTCCAGCTAAATTCTAATAAATTCTTAGAATGGAGTTGAAATCACTTAAAAGGAGCTTGTGTAGAAAACATGGGGTGATAAAAGACATGAAGAGAATAGGATATTTGGGTGGAGGGATTTATAACAGTGGAATGCATAGACAGTCTCTTAGAATAATCTAAGATAAGAAAATCAGAGAAGGGAAGAGAATCCTAAGAAGACCAACAGCAGTCAAGGGGAAAATAGGGGCTCTCACTAGGAGCCAAGGGCACTCTAGAGGCAGGGGAGTTTGCTCCTTTCCAATTAGAAACAAAGTCAAGGGTTTCTGACAAAAGACATTTTCCTCCTGATGAAGGAAAAAATTTGACCTGATACTGAAGGTTAAGTCTAAGGTTAGCCACTGACAGAAACAGTACTTTCGGGAGCTCCAGTGGCACAATCGGTTAGCGCGCGGTACTTATACAGAAACAGTACTTTCAAACAGGCAAGTGGCAAACAGCAGCCCCCAGAAGGCACATTTAACACAGCATCAGTCATAATATTTTGATTAATCATAAATATATCACATTGGTATAAATATAATTTGAAGAAAAATAAAAATGTCTATGGCACTCTCTTTTTTTTATCTTATTTTCAAGTTAAAAAATAGCTCTAGCTGGGCAAGGGTCACATGCCTATAATCCCAGCAACTTGTAGATTGAGGCAGGAAGATCACAAATTTCAAGGCCAGCCTGGTTAATTCAGTGAGATCCTGTCAAAATAAAAAAAGGGCTGTGGATGTAGCTTCATGGTAGAACACTTGCCTAGCACGTATGATGCCCTGGGTTCAATCCCCTGTACTGGAGGAGAAAAAAAAAAAAAACGTAAAAATCATGGCTTATCTGAGAAGGTGCAATAAAAGGTAGATTTCTTATTCTCTATTCTGAAATTAGATTCTATGCAGTAAATATGGCCAAGGTGAGCAAGCTGTGAGTTGCTTTATTGCTGGTCTATTACTTTAAAACGATCCAGTTGAGTAATACCAGGTTATATCTATAAATTGCTTCCACTAGTTGAGTTTAGGGCCAAGAGTTTCTCCCCACAGTAGGAAAGCTGAGTTTTATTGATCCTGTTGTTTTCTGAGTACCTTCTATGGGTCAGGCACCTACATCCCTGCTTTAGTGGACAGAGTGCTAACAGATAAGTAAGTGAAGCATGGAGAACACCAGATGGTGCTAATGCTGTGGAGAAAAGCGCAATGTGGACAGGGAGTGCCTGAGGTGGGTGGCTAGGGGTGGGGAGTCAAGGTAACAGTGAACAAAATCCTGAAGGTGGTGTGAGGGCAAACCGAAAAAAGAAAGTCCTATTCAAAAAAAAAAAAAAAAAAAAAAAAAAAACAGCAAGAACAGAGACAGGAGAGAACCAAGTGTGTTGGAAGCCAGCGTGGTGTGATGGTGACAGAATACATGAGGGAAAGTGGTAGAAAAGGGATTAGAGGGCTGAGAGCTTGGGGATCAGATTGCATAGGGCCTTTAGACCGTTGTAAGAACTTCAGCTTTTATTCTGTGGGAGGCACGATTGTCATTAGATTTTTATTTATTTATTTGTTTGTTTGTTTATTTTTATGTGGTGCTGAGAATTAAACCCAGTGCCTCACACACGCTAGGCAAGCACTCCACCTCAGACCCTGTCATTAGGTTTTTAAAAAGCAAAGTAGGGGGTTGAGTGTTTTCTCATATATGGAAGATAGAGCAAAATAAAGGAAGCAAAAGCAAGAAGGCTCAGAGATCAAAACCATATAGGAAAGACCAGTAGAATAGAAGACTGAGAGGGTGAGAGGAGGGACAGGGAAGGGGAGGAGATGTGGAATGAATTTTAAAAAATCACGCGATGTGCATACATAAATACACCATAGGGAATGTCACCGTTATGTATTAGTAGAAAGAACCAATCAAAAATAAATAGATGAATGAGCCAGGCGTGATAGTGCATAGCCTGTAATCCCAGTGACTCAGGAGGCTGAGACAGGAGAATCGCAAGTTCAAAGCCAACCTTAGCGATTTAGCAAGGTGCTGTCTCAAGACAGAAAATTTAAAATGGACTAGGCTTTTTGTACACCATAATATTTTTTAAACAGCTTTATTGAAAGACAAAATGAACACTAATAAGCATGTAGGTCAGTTTTGCCAAATGCATACACCCATAGAACCATGGTAAACATGCTCATTGCCCCCCAGGAGTTTCTGCAAGCCAGCAAAACACTTCTTTGGAACAGTAGAGTCCTCCATTAGGGTCAGCCTTGGGGGAACCCTGGGAGGAGCCCAGGGGTGAGAAAAGTGACAGGGCCGGGACTTGCCAGGCTCTGAGAGGTGCTCTATAATGTGCTTATAGACATCTGTTTTTGAACTTTCGTTTTACCATTTTGTGAATTTGAAAAGTTTTAAGTAAAATGCTGATTTTAAAATAAATAATTTAAAAAAAAAAAAAAAGGGGGGACTGGAGATGTGGCTCAATGGTTTAGAATGGGTTCAATCCCCAGCACCCCAAAAATAAATAAATAAATAAATAAAAGGAAGGCCAATAGAGTACGGGAAGGAAAATAGGGAGGGAGAAGGGAACAAAAAAAGGGGGAAAACATAAACTGAAACCACATTCCATGCATGTATGATTTCATTCAGATGAACCCAACTACCATGTATAATTATAATGTTCTAATAAAAAAAAAGATTAAAAAGATAGAGAAAAAGACCAAAAAAAATAAAAATACTTCTTTTTTTTTTTGGAGGGGGGTATTGGGGGTTGAACCCAGGGGCTTTGTGCTTACGAGGCAAGCACTCTACCAACTGAGCTACATCCCCAGCCCTAAAAGTACTTCTTACCTCTTAAAAGGATGTCTCTAGCCAGGTGCAGTGATCCACACCCATAATCTCAGCTACTCAGGAAGTTGAGGCAGGAAGATCACAAGTTTGGGGCCAGACTGGGCAATTTAGCAAGACCTGTCTCAAAATAAAAAATAAAAAGAGGTGGGCATGTAATTCAATGGCAACAGCAGCACTGGAACTAATCTCCAGTAAGATCGATTGATCCATCGATCAATAGATAGATGTCTTTGGCTATTGTTTTAACAACTTCTTGTAGAGGAACAAGGAGACCACCTAGAATTCCATTGTAGGAGTTCCTGTAAGGGATGAGAGGCTTGGAAATTTTTTTGTACTGTGTTCTCATTGGTGAAAGCGTAATATCGACAAGAAGACAAAGAAGGAGAAAGAACAGAATTATTTAATCACACTGACCCCTCCATCCTCCTTACATTACCATTCTGGGGCAAGAAGTTATTATTTACCACTCATACTCCACAAACACTTGGGAATCAAACTGGCACAAGAAACAGTTTTATTCTAAGCCAACTTTGAAGGAAAATAGAGGGAACTTACTCTCAACTCATCATTTTCAAAGAACTCAAGGGCAAGGAAAGCTTTTATAAAAGAAGAGGAGGTAAAGTGAAACACAGGGCAGGAAATAAACATATATAAATGTAAGTTAGAGGAGAACTTGTCAGTCCTGGCTTCCTTGGTGTCTTGCGCGGTAGTAGGCAGCCCTTCAACCTTTATTCTCAGTATGAGGAAGTTTAGAAGTTAAAAACACGTGGAGCTTTAATTCTCAATATGAGAAAGTTGCCCTTAATTTCAGAGAAAGTCTGTTTTACTTTTAGGATAAAACACCTATCACCCATTATTCCATCCTAGCTTTCCCCTTAGTTCCAATAGCCCAGATGTTATTTATAACATGGTAATTGACACACCAGAATAGTGCTTGGCCAAAATAAATATAATGTGAACCACATAAATAATACTAAAATTTTCTAATAGGCACCTTTTTAAAAATAAAAGAAATTGGTGACATTAATTTAATAATGTATTTAATTTAACTCAATAGCCAAAATGTCATTATTTCAAAGTATAAATAATGTTGAGATATTTCACATTCCTTTTTTTCCCCCAGTAAGTCTTTGAAATCCTCTGTATTTATACTTAAAGTACATATCAATTCAGACTATCCAGACTATCCTTTTTTTTTTTTTTTTTCCCTTTCCTTGGTACTAAGGATTGAACCCAGGATGTGCTCTACCACTAACTTACATCCCCAATCGGCCCTTTTTATTTTTTTATTTTGAGACAGGGTCTCACTAAATTGCTGAGTCTGGCCTCTAACTTATGATCCTCCTGCCTCAGCCTCCTGAGTAGCTGGAATTTACAGGCATGCACACCCAGCAGGACTAGCCACTTTTGAAGTAGTCAGTAGCCATAAATGGCCAGTGTCTACTGTACTGGACAAAACAGATGATTCAGACTCATTTAGATAGATAATTAATTTATAGCAAAAAATATCAAGGACAAGATATAACCATTATCAAGAGGATAAGAATAAATGGCCTACCTGAGGTCACTCACAAATTACTATTAGTTTTACAGAACCATGCTTCCTCAGGAGTTGTCTTCCAGCTGCCCACCTTAATATATTCTTCCTGTGGTAATGGTTAGCATTGCCAAGTGTTGTCACTTTTAAGTTTCTTTAATTGTTTTGATGTAGTTGTCAGAAATTCCAGCCTAGGCAATATGATCTAGAACAAAATTACTTGAACCTTTATTGGTTGACACCAGAAAGAGTTTAAAGTTTGTGGGTTTTGAAAATGCTGCCAGGTATGAGTTGTTCTGGTTTTGTGTCAGTCTGTGCTTTGACCTTATTATATTTACTGTTGACCTTCCCAGAAAATATAGATGTGTCCTCTAAGGCATTTTAGATATGCTTTGGCCATCAGGTAAAGGGAGCCATTCCTTTGACAGAAGTTGAATGTTTTTTAATTAAGCTTATAATTTTATAAGTTCTAATATAAGCTTGAATAAGAAACATTTAAAAGTATTAATTTATAACTTTAGAACTTAAAGACATTGTGGTGATTATTTAATTCTATTTCCAATTTTGCAAATGAGGGAATGACAGGCCAGAGATATAAATGGCTTTCCTTAGTATACACAGCTGAAAGCCCAAACCAGTCAAAATGAAGAATCTGTCTTCCCACTCTCAGTCCAACATTTTTCTATTAGACCCCAGTAATTTTTCTTAATCAAGATAATAAGGAAACCAGGCTTTGGAAATAGAATAGTCTGATCTATCATTTATTGGAAAAGTAATTGTCTGTAGGGAAAAGTGATAGTTGAATAATTTTCATTTATACTAAATAATTTTGGACATAACTAAGCCAAGTATTTTCTGGAATCATGTTAGTTTTTATATTTTCATATTTATCAGAAATCATTCTTACTGATGCTATTTTTTAAAGTTAGATTTTAAAGCCATACAAGAAATTTGGTATAATTTAACCACAGAAGAGAGCAATTTACTTTTTCTACAACTGAAACAGAAATTTTCTGCCTTGTTTATCAGTGTTTGGAATTTTTGTGTGTGTGTCTTTATTTAGTTTTTACATCAAAAGAAGAAGCAAACTTTTTCATACATCGTCGCCTCCTATATAACAGATTTGATTTGGAGCTTTTCACTCCTGGTGACCTAGAAAGAGAATGCTATGAAGAGCTTTGTAATTATGAGGAAGCCAGAGAGATTTTCGTGGATGACGATAAAACGGTAATTTGGTTGATGATGTTAATTAGCTGGAAAGTCATTAAATTGTACTTAAGAAAGTAGCGCTTTCAGTCATTATAGATTTTATGCTTTAAACAAAATTAAGGTTGTATACCTGTTATATCTTTCTACTTCCTTAATTTGCTAATTACCCTATTGAGACTTGGCTTTATACTTAATTAGCTAGGTTTATAGTAATTAACAGGTTATGGGATATGCTGTGATTTTGTGTGTTTAATGTCTATTATACTCAGTAACAATTTCAGAAGAGAGTGAATTAACTTCAAAATATTATTTGAGGGGCTGGGGTTGTGGCTCAGTGGTAGAGCGTTTGCCTAGCAGCAAGGCACTGGGTTTGATTCTTAGCACAACCTATAAAAAAATGAATAAAATAAAAGGTCTATCAACATGTTTTTTAAAAAAAGATATTATTTGAGGCTATGAGTGATATCTCAGTGCAGAGCACTTGCCTAGCAACCCATAAGGTCCTGAATTCAATCCCGGGACCCGAGAACACACTCACACAAAACAAAAGATATTACTTGAGTTAGTGCTTAGACTCAAGCTTCAATCATTTAGACTCAGAACAATTCCTCAGTGATCTTACTTTTTATTTTTTATTTTCCACATTTAAATTTCAAATATTTATTAACAATCTACTACATACCAGGTGCTCCTTTAACACTGATGATACAAAATATGTACCCCCTGCTTTTGGTTTATTTTTGGTCTATCTGTGTGATTTAAGGGAAATCTTTTTAGAAATTCTACCTTAAAACATAATAAAATCCTGTTACCTGGGCACAGAGGCACTCACCTGTAATCTCAGCAACTCGGGAAGCTTGAGGCAGGAGGATTCCAAGTTGAAAGCCAGCCTCAGCCATTTAGTGAGACCCTGTGTCAAAATAAAAAACAAACTGGGCATGATGACCCACGTGTGTAATTCCAGCCACCTGGAAGGCTGAGGCAGGAGTATTGCAAGTTTAAGGCCATCCTCAGCAATCTAGAGACACCCTCAGCACTTTAGTGAGACTAACTTCTCAAAATAGGGATAGGGACATAGCTCGATGGTAAAGCATCCCTGAGTTCAATCTAGTACCAAAAAAGGTTAATAAATAAATAATAAAAAGGGCTGGGGGCATAGCTCAGTGGTAGAGCACCCTGGCATTCAATCCCTGGTACAAAAAATAATCTTCTCTGTTAATCTTGATAACATAGATAACATTGTGCCTGTTATAATCTGGCATATTCTTGAGGAATGTTAAGTGACCAAAATTCTTTACTTTTATAGATTAAATAACCCCAGCTCCTTTTCCTCTTCCTCAAGCATTTTATTTTATTTTTTACTTAATAAGAACCTCCTTCAGAGATAGGTAATAAGAACCTCCTTCAGAGATAGGTAGTAATAGAACCTAGTTCTTTATTCTTCTATAATTGTGCCCGGCTTCACATTTCCTGTATTTGTCACATCTATTAAAGTGGGAAAACAAAGAACATGCTTTGCAGTTGTGTCTGTTAGGATTTTATTTTACACAAACCCATTTTCTAATTTTGTTCTGGTTCCTTAAAATTTACTTCTATTCTTTCAAGTACCACCAAACCTAAACTGTATCAGGGATGTCTTTCCACATCAATAAATGCCTCTCAATAAAATCTCCCAGCAAACTGTGGGGCCCCAGGCATAGAAGAATTCAGACTCTTTTTCAAACACCATAATGTGTCCACAGTCTCAATCTCCATCCTTGGTATTTCACCAACACTTAAATATGATTGTTTCCCAAGGCCTTAATGAAGGCCTCAGTCAAGTAAGGAAGGTGGGTGGCTAGGGATGGTAGGGCATGGTATAGAGTGGCTGGAAATAGTTCCTTAACCAATTAAGCAGACACAGTGACAGACCTGGAGAACAGTGTTTTAATTTGAGTGAGTCACACCTTCTGGCTTGAATGAGCTGGTGTCTTACCTGTGGCACATACCAAGTGTTTACCACCCCTAGTTTGGGTCATTGGGAGCAAATGAAATGATAATAGATTATGTAAACTCAGATATTTTACCTTTTTCTTCTTAGATGACATTTTGGCAGGAATATTCGATTAAAGGACCAACCACAAAATCAGGTAAAGCAAGAATTGATAAAATTTAATGTTTTTCTTGCCCTCTCTCTATTGCAATATACTTTAGTTTTCATTGTTTGGATTTGACTGTTGCTTAACATACATACCTTGTAAATCCAAGAAAGATTTCTCAATTATATGTTGGGTTATCTGAGACAGAGAAGGCTGCATTCATCATTCATCTACTTACACACTGAAAATCAAGTTTGGTGAGATATTAGGGAAATGAGATAATGGGCTTAAAGCTGTTTTAAACAGCTTAGCTAAGTCAAGACTTGCACAGAATACTCTTTTGGTTTCAAGTAGTAAACTATTTTAAAGTTTTCTTCTTCTTTTTTTTTTTTTTTTTACCATTACAAGTAGATTGAATATTAGGAAATTTAAGATTGCTGAATAGGACTGAGGTTTAGTTCAGTGGTAGAACACATGCTTAGCTTGTGTAAGGCTATTTTCAATCCCCAGCTCCAGGAAAAACAATTAAAAAAAGATTGTTAGATAGAACTAAGTACCTTCTAGAAAGAGGAAATGCTTTTTCTTATCTGTATTGGTCATCTCGTCTACGGTCATACCACACTGAATGAGCCCGATCTTGTCTGTATTGGTCATATCTAATTGCCTTTTAAAATTATTTTAATTCACACATAATAATTATACCATTTCTGGGATACACTGTGATATCTTAATACATGAATTACAATATGTAATGATAAAATCAAGGAATAAGCATATATCACGTCAAATGTGTCATTTCTTGTTAATAATACTCAATAATACTCAAAATCCTTTTTTCTAGCTATTTTGAAATATATGATAAATTATTTTTATTTATTAACTATGTTTAAAACTATATTTTAAATCATTAACTATAGTCACCCTTCAGTGACATATAGAACACTAGAATTTATTCCCCATTCCTCCTATCTATAAATTTGTACCCATTAACCAAGATTTCCTATTCTTCCCTCCCCTTTACTCTTCAAGCCACTTTTGGCTGCTTTTTATTTTCACACAAACACACACACATTTTGTCATTCTTTCAAATAGGTAACATTCTTTCTATAGATAACGTTCCCCTGTAGAAGACTATATTGTATAGCTTCACCAAGTAGCTTAATAAATGTATCTCAGTAGTTAATACCAAAATGTATAGTTGAACAAAGAATGTTTATCCCACTTAGTATTGAATATTTTCATTTTAATCAGACCTATTTAAATATTATATAGGGGCTGGAGATGTAGCTCAATGGTAGAGTGTTTACATAGCATGCACAAGGTCCTCGGTTCTATCCTAGCTCTGCCAAAAAATAAAATAACCTAAAAGAAACAAAAGTCAGGCACAGTGGCACATGCCTGTAATCCCGGCTACTCAGGAGGCTAAGGCAAGAAGATCACAAGTTCAAGGCCAGTCTCCACAATTTGGCAAAACCAGACTCAAAATAAAACAAATTCAAAGTAAAACAAAAATAAAAAGAACTGGCTAAGTGGCACATGCCTATAATCCCAGTGACTCAAAAGGCTGAGGTAGGAGGATTGCAAATTCAAAGTCAGCCTCATCAACTTAGTGGTTCTGTCTCTAAATAAAATATTTTAAAAATGGGCTGGGTATGTGGCTCAGTGGTTGAGTGCCCCTGGGTTCAATCCCCAGTACCAAAAAAATAAATAAATAAAACTCAAAAAAATTAAAAATTAAAAGAGCTGTAGCGCAGTGGTAAAGTGCCCCTGAGTTTAATCTCCATTACAAAAAATAAAAGAGAAAAAAAAAGAGAGATGATTTAAATTTTTTTTCAGGTAGGTTCTCTAAAAAATTTTTAAAGACATCCATATCAATGATTAGATGCTTAATAATGTGTTTAATTTGTTGAAATCATATATGATGCATTTCAGTTATTATCTTTATTATTTTTATGATTTATTTTAAGATGGTAACAGAGAGAAAATCGATGTTATGGGCCTTCTGACTGGATTAATTGCTGCTGGAGTATTTTTGGTTATTTTTGGATTACTTGGTTACTATCTTTGTATTACTAAGTGTAACAGGCAGCCATATGCAGGGTAAGTACCAAATAAAAATACTTGATTCATTTTTGCACATATATTGCTATTTTAAAATAAATCAAATAGCTGCCTATTTTTTAAATAAACTTTTTATTTTGGATTCATTTCAAATACACAGGAAAGTTACAAAAATAGTACAGAGTCCCCATATATCCTTTTATCTAATTTCCCCTATACCATATTATGTTACCATAGTAGGTTTGTCAAAACTAGAAAACAATATTGGTACATTATTGGTGCATTACCCCTAAGTAAACTCCAGACTTTATTTAGATTTTACTAGTTTTTCCATTAGTGTCCTCTTCCTGCTTCAGATCCTCTCTTCTAGCTATTTCGAAATATGCTCTTGGATCCAGTCATGGTAATACATTTAATTGTCATGTCTTCCCAGGCAACTCTAGTGTAACGGTTGTTTGGTGGCTTAATTTAGCAAACACATTAACAACTTAATGATGCTGTTCCTTACATGCTTCAAAAGAATGCAAGAAGTGTCATGTATGTTAGCTTGATTTTTCAATAGTTCCTTCTAAGCAAGAGGCAGACACCAGTGTCCCTACATTATTTTCTGAAGCAAAAAGTTCTATAGTTAATTTTGAGTCAGAGACTTAATAGATCTAAGTGGCTACCCACAAAGAAACAGAATAACTGACTTTTTAATTCAACGCTTTTTATTGATACTTTGAATTAAGTATAAATTAATAAAACAAAGTGCTTACTAATTAAGGATAATAGCACATTAATAAAGCTTGATAAAGATTCATAAAGGCCATAATTATTTGTATAACAGAACCTCATGATTGTTTTTGAACTAAAAGGTACTGATTATCTTCCCAGTGAATATGGATGAGTAGGTAGAGACAACATTACTTAAAAGAAGCACCAAGTGCTAAATGGGCTATTATAGATTGATACTTATATGTCCATAGTCATACTCTATGTTTTTGTGAATAAGCTCATGATGGTAACCAAGTGTACTTTTTATGATAACTTAGTCATTAGATTTATCTTTTTAGCAAAATAAACATTGTTTCTGTATTCTTCTAATAGAATATATATATATGTGTGCATATATATGTTTCAGTATATTATATATATATATTTCACAGGAAAAAATATAGTTTTTTTTTTTACAAGATTCCTCATCTTCTAAATTAAGGATGACTTTTAACCCCTATCAAATCAAACTTAAATTCTACAAAACCCCTGACCTGAACTCTTCAAAAATGTCACAGTCATTGTTATGAAAAACAAAGAAAAACTGGAAAATTCACTGTTCCAAATTGAAGTAGATGATATGATGATTAATGCACTGTGTGATCCTGGACCAGAAAGATAAATTGGTATCAGTGTTAAATTTCCTGGATTTGAAAATTATGTGATATTTTCAAAACATATAATTATATAGTGATTCTAAAAATTTATTGGCAATCAATTTTTTTTAAAAAGACTGCTAATTAAAGCAAGCAGCAAAAGTGATGTTTAACTGCTTAGGTTTTCTTTTTCAAGTCCAAGGGTTTAGCTTAGTGGTAGAATGCTTACTTTGATTTCACAAGGTTCTGTGTTCGATGCCCAGCACAGAAAAAAAAAAAAAAATTAAATTGCATAATGCATATGTTGCTTTTCTTGGCACAAAAGAGGTTTAAAATTTTTTCTTGAAGACCCTAATCTCCATTATTTGTGTGTTTTTATAGCAATGGAAATAATTTTTAAGTGAGTCACACAAGTGAGTGAGACAAAAAAACTACTTTAAAACTTCTTCAATGATATTGCTTTTATTAATTTTTAAAGAAGTTGGACACAGTGGCATAGAATGTAATCCCAGAAACTCAGGAGGGTGAGGTAGGAGGATCACAAGTTCAAAGCCAGCCTTTTTCAGCAATTTAGGGAAACCCTATCTCAAAACAAAAAATAAAAAGGGCTGGGGAGATAGCTCAGTGATAGAGTGCCTGGGTTTGATCCTTAGTGCTACAAAAAGAAAAATAAACTTAAGCAAAAATAATTTAAATATAAAATGTCTTTTATATTTACTAATTTCATTTAGTTCTACATATGTAAAGAGTTCTTTTTAAATAAATCTTAAAATTCTAATTCTGACAAACTAATAATGAAGGCATAAAATTTATTCTTTTCTTTGGTAAAAGAATCAGAGCAGCTGGGTACAGTGGTAGAAAGTGGAAGAAAAGGAGAAGGAGAAGGGGAAAAGGAAGAATCAGTAATTTCCTTCATCCCACAAATGAGGAAAGCTCAAAAAATCAAGGAATTTACTACAGAATCTATAATTAAATAGTGGCAGAATGAACAGGAATTTTTGGCTATCTAATGTCCAGTTTGGTGCTGTTCCTCTACAAGTTCTTCTATTTTTCATTTATATCTGATATGAAATAATTAAGAATACTCTTACTGCAATTAATATTTGACAAGGGAGGTAGATACTATGGATTGAGCCCAGGGTCATTGTATCACTCCTTTAAAAATATATAAATACATATATATGTTTACATATGTATATATATAAATACTTATATTTATATTTTTTTTAAATTTGAGACAGGGTTTCATTAAGTTGCTGAGAGTCTTTTTAAATTGCTGAGGCTGGCCTTGAACTTCTGATCCTGTACCTCAGGCCCTTAAATCACTGGGATTCTAGGTGTGTGCCACCGTCTCTGGCTACCCCAATTAATTTGAACAGTTGTCATTAACTCTTCAATTTCCTGTTGGTCTACATTTATATTGCATTTAGCCTCAAATAGTTGTACGATCCTCTTTTAAAAATGAACAGAAACTCAAAATTTAAGTAGTTAGGGCTGTGGATGTATCTCAGTGATGAAGTGCTTGCCTAGCTTATGAAAGGCCCTCAGTTTGATCCCCAGCACTGCAAAAAAAAAAAAAAAAAATCAATTAAAAGTCAGAAGATATAGTGCACATAAGTTCTCATAAATTTGATAGATATACAAAAATTTTATTTAAAATATATATGGAACACACTCCTTGTAATGGTTAGGAATGTCAAGCAGAGATGTGATGAGTATAGACTACATTTAGCCGCTGTGGAGGACATGAGTTTAAAGGATTTTACGTGGGTAGGTGTTCCAAGAAAGTGGAACTATAGGAGCAAAGATATGTATAATTTGAATATGTGTTATGAAATACTTGAGATCAGAAATGTTTTGGATTTAGCCTTTTTTGGATTAGAATGTTTGCTTGGGAATGAGAAATAGGTCTAAACACAAAAGTCATTTGTTTCATATACACCTTATACACATAGCCAGAAGGTATTTAATAATTTAAATTAAAAAATATCAGTGGTTTTTTTTTTGTTTGTTTTTGTTTTTGGTTTTTTTTTTTTTTTGTTGTTGTTGTTGTTCTAATTAGGTATACATGACAGAATCCATTTTGGGTTTGTTTTGTTTTGTTTTGTTTTTATAATTTTTTTTAGTTGTCGACGGACCTTTATTTTATTTATTTATATGTGGTGCTGACAAGCGAACCCAGTGCCTCACACATGCCAGGCAAGCACTCTACCACTGAGGCACAACCCCAGTCCAGTAGAATGCATTTTGACAATAACTTCTCATTTGTCTGGTCATACATGATGTAGAGTTACACAGGTCATATAATCATATATGCACACAGCGTAATAATGTCTGATTCATTCCACTATCATTCCTACACCCATAATCCCTCTTTTTTCTTCCCTCTGTCTAGTTCAAATTACCTCCATTCACCACCACCTCCACCCTTATTGTGAATTAGCATCTGCATATCAGAGAAAACATTCAGCCTTTGGTTTTGGGGGATTGACTTATTTTGCTTAGCATATTCTCCAGTTCCATCCGTTCACTGGCAAATGCCATAATTTCATTCTTGAGTCATATTCCCTTGTGTATATGTACCACAGTTTACATATACCATAGTTTAGCTATTTGCACTAGTGTTTTGATTGCATTCTATCACATGATGTCAAATGTGGAATTTTCCGCTTGTGGCATCATCTCAATGCTCAGAAAGTTTCAGATTTCAAAGCAATTTGGATTTTAGATTTTTGGATTACAGATGCTCAAAACTTATATAGGAAAAAATAAGCAAAATAATCCTGACCAAAGATCTAAGACCTCTGATGAAGAGAAATGAGTGACTAGGGAAATGGTTGGGTAATTGAAATGCCAGCCCCAAGGAGTCTCCATTTGATTTGCCAGACATGATGGTGGTGGGCACTAAGTAGAGAATTGAAAGGAAAATTGAGCCAGGCATGGTGGTACATACCTTTAATCCCAGCTACTCAGGATGCTGAGGCAGGAGAATCACAAGTTTGCAACTGAGGTTAGCAATTTAGGGAGACCTTGTCTCAAAATAGAAGGACTGGGGATATAGCGCAGTGGTAGAGTGTCCCTGAGGTCAATCCCAGTACTAAAACAACAAAAAAAAGTTTAAAATGTCACGTGTGATGGTGACCCCTATAATCCCAGCTACTTAAGAGGCTGAGGCAGGATTCCAAGTTCAAGGCCAGCCTCAGCAATTTAGCAAGACCATCTCAAAATAAAAATTAAAATATTGGCTGGAGTTGTGGCTCAGTGGTAGAGCACTTGCCTAGTATGTGTGAGGCACTGGGTTCAATTCTCAGCACCACGTATAAATAAATGAATAAAATAAAGATCTATCAACATCTAAAAAATATTGAAAAAAATTAAAATGTCTAGGAATATAGCTCTGTGGTTCCCTGAGTCCAGTCTTTCTTCTTTTTAAAGGTTAAATGACAAATTTTATGATAAGTAGGTATAACCACAAAAATATTTTTTTAAACCGGAAAAGCAAGAGTAAGAGCTTAATGCAACAGATGTGGAATTAGGATTCATATGTTAGAGGACAAGAGTTGAAGTTGTGATAGTGGGCAAGTTCTCTGAATATAATTAAAGGACAGAAGGGAAAGTACAGTGTCTTACAGGATGCGCCCCACTAAGTGTGCAGAAGAAAAAGAAGGAGCCATCATGGAGGGCAGAAAAGGGAGGAACATAAATTGTAATTCTTCCCCACGCTGAAATTCTTGGAAAGCCACCCTGAGGCATTATATGACCTATGAGCATGAATGAGAAGTTTGTGTCTATAAATTCTGTAAAAAATTGAGAAGTGAGAGAAAATAAGGAAAAATTTAATTTTTCTTAAGGCTCTATCTTTAAGGTGAAGACCTCTGTTAACTTTTCTTATTCAATACATGGGAAATTAACAAGTTCTTTTCATTTTCTAGAACTTTCGACTAAAGTTTTATTCACTGTGGCTTTCTCACCAGCTAGGGAAATCTATAGGTTAAGGAAGAAATAGGCAAAATTATCTTTGAGATTCTTCTTTTTTAAAAAAAAAATATACTTTTTAGTTGTAAGTGGATACAACATCTTTTATTTTTATGTGGTGCTGAGGATCGAACCCAGGGCCTCACACATACTGGGTGAACACTCTACCACTGAGCCACAATCCCAGCCTGGAGATGTTTCTTGATGTCTATCTTTACTTTTCTTCTACCCCATTCATAATCTTTTCCAAAAAAGTTCTTGTATGTCCTCGTGTTTAATAACTCCATTCAGGCTAGGGATGTGGCTTTGTACTAGAGCACTTGCCTAGCAGGTGCAAGGTCTGGGTTCCATCTCCAGGACTAAAAAAAAAAATCATTCGAAGTCTGTGATATTTATGACAGCACATGCATTATTCATGTTCAATGGTTTCATCTCTCTTCTCTGCTTCTCTTTATTTTTCTACTTTACTACACCACTCTATCTTCTTATTTTGTTCCTTTTTTTCCCTCCAGAAACATTTATAGTTTCTTCCCCGCATGAGGGTAGAAACAGAATTCAAATTCACAGGGAAGCTGGGCAAGGTGATGCACTAGAAGTCCTAGCTACATGGGAGACTGGGGCAGGAGGATTACTTGAGCCCAGGGGTTCAAGGCCAGCCTGGGCAAAATAGTGTTTTAGTCAGCTTTTTCACTGCTGTGACTAAAAGATGTGACCAGAACAACTGTAGAGAAGGAAAGGTTTATTTGGGGGCTCAAATAAACAGTTCCGGAGGTCTCAGTCCATGGACAGCCAGCTCCATTCCTCAGGGCTCAAGGTGAGGCAGGACATTGTGGCAGAAGAGTGTGGCAGAGGGAAGCAGCTCATATGGTGATCAGAAAGCAGAGAAAGAGGTCTCTACTTGTCAGGTACAACTATATACCCCAAAGCCACACCCGAATTCCCACCTCCTCCAGCCACACCCAACCACTTCAGTTACCACCCAGTTAATCCCTATGATTAGAACTCAATCATTTCCCTCTGAACTTTCTTTCATCGTCTCACACATGATTTGGCGGGGGACACCTCACATACAAACCATAACACATAGTGACACCCCCATTTAAAATAAATAAGTAAATACCACACATGAGTTAAATGGTGGCATGATTATGGCATGTCTTCTGTGTATGTCATTGTGAAATATAAAACCCTGGATATCTCCTTTTAAAAGTAAGTTTAGTTAAACTTAATGTTAATCCAGTGTAATACCGTGTAGTGCACAAATCATTTTTCATCCATTGTGTTTGATCCTCTGAACTCTTAAATTCTAGAGAACATTTCAAGCTAGGATTATTAGACATGCTCTTATGTTGAGACTAACTTTTAAATACTAACGTGCTTTGCCTTTATTGTCCCAAGAAAATTTTCCAGCAGAGTCATTTGTTCTCTTTCTGTATTTCACAAGGCCAAAAGTGGTGTGAGGGGGAAGGAATACTTGAGAAAGAAAATTATTTAAAAAAAAAGATGATGGTCAGAAAAGTTTCCTTTCATTTCTTTTTTTCTGTATTTTGTGGAGGAAAATAGGCATAATATGATGTTCCAGTTTTAAGATATTATTAGTGCATACTTTCTAATTTTAATCATGTAAAATATATGAGGTATAAAAAAACACTAGATAGTATTTAGTGATTGATATAATCATTACATTGTTTCTTTTGTGTTTTGTTTGTCATTGTTTTTATTTTTGGTTCTAGAGATTGAACCCAGGGGTATTCTACCACAGAGCTTCATCCCCACCCCTTTTTATTTTTTATTTTGAGGCAGGGTCTTGATAAGTTGTCCAGATAGCCTTGAATTTGATCCTCCTGCCTCAACCTTCTAAGTAGTTAGGATTACAGGTGTGGGTCATTGTACACACTGTGTATAAAATTTTGAAAGTCAACATGGAAAATTTTTGTTCAAATCAAGTACCTATCTCTCCCATCCCCTGTAAGCAAACACACAGAACTTTTCATCACAAGCTGATGAATGTGGCAAGTGACTGACCTCCCATGAGTGCATTCCAGACTTCTGACAGAGGAGGAATTGTATTGAGCCTTCTAAGCAAACTTGTGATCCTCTCAGTTGCCTCTTGACTATTGAAGGGCTGATTATCCAGCTCCTAGATTTACACCGACTTTTGCTTTTCTTTCTTTCTTTTTTTGACAATGCTGGGGATCGAACCCAGGACCTTGTGCTTACAATGCAAGCACTCTACTGACTGAGCTATCTTCCCAGCCCCTGCTTTTCTTTTTTCTGCAATTTTTCTCTCTTTCCCTCCAATTTCACATCTCATTATTACCTTCAAAAGAAAAAGGTGTCTTTAAGGGACCAATTAGCTGACTTAGCTTGGAAAGGTTCACAGCATATTGGATCTGTAAACTGTCTATTAATGGGAAGAATATTGCAAATATTGACTAGAGGTTGGTCAATATTGACTGTAAGTTTTAATTATCTCAGCTGTAACTATAGGAGGTTAACTTATGTAAGGGTACTTTATAGACAGCCAACTTTACAGTAAACAGATTTACTTCCTCATGTTTCAATTACATTTCATAACTCACAAGTGAGAAGAGAAATAGGTTTAAAATACCAGACCCATGTTGCAATTTCCATTGACTGGCAAGGTTTTGTGAAAATGGTTTACTTGAACGGAGCCATTTATTTATTTATTTTTTTAATTTACTTTGCTTTCCTGTGATGGGGATCAAATCCAGAGCTTAGGCATTCTAGGCAAGTACTTTATCACTGAGCTACATCCTCCAACTCAAGCTAAGCCATGTTAAAATGTGTGTGTGTGTGTGTGTGTGTGTGTGTGTGTGTGTGTGTGTATATATATATCTTAGATTAGTAGAAGGGGAAAACACAGTATTCCAAGAAAAGGATCAGTGAAAATCTAAGGAAGGACCCAAGAATTCACTGCGCACAGAGGGGAGTGTCAGGAAGCTACTCGACAGGAGCCGAGAACTGTAGAAACCAGAATAAGGGAGGCTTTGAAAAGGAGGTGTGAGAGTCAAAACCTGGTTTAGTGGAAAGTAGGCTGCAATTCAACTTTTGAGGAGGAGGGTGATGTGAGGGAAGTACTACTGTCTTGGAGGTAAGCAGGTACAGGTAGGAGGGTACAGACAACGTCAGCCATTGTCATTATCTCCTATGGCGTCCATTTCCTTGGCTTGGAGTTGCCCCTCCTTTCAACAAAGCCTAGACTTGGTGTCACATAATACTTTGAGAAAGTTTTCATTGAAGAGAGGGTGAAAGGGAATTTGCAGAGTTTGGATTCTTACTAAGTGTACCAGACATTGCTGGAAACTATATATACAACATCTTCCTCTGTTTTCACAGAACAACTCTGTTGTAGTTTTTACTATCCCCATGTTAGAGAGGAGGAAACAGTCAGGTAGCTTGAGTTCATTCAATAGCTATGAAATGACTGGCAAGTTTCAAATCCACGTCTGACTTCAAAACTCTTGGTCTTTCCCCTACACCAAGGCTCTTTGAGAGTCTGTGGGTAAACTAAAACTTTTTATATTAATAAGTTGAGTTCAAATTTTATCAAAATAGTTTGATTTTTAATATTAACCATATTTATAAAAAAATACTGCCTTTCCTAGACATAAACACTGTCTCTCTGTTTAGTTCTTCAGCCATGTATGCCAGAAGGGGCAGGCACACTTCCTCCATCATTTTCAGAAGACCTGAGGAGGCTGTCTTATCACCATCACCAACTTCTTTGGAGGACACAGGACTGCCTTCTTATGAACAGGCAATGGCGCTGACCAGAAAACACAGTGTTTCACCACCACCACCATATCCTGGACCAGCAAAAGGATTTAGGGTGTTTAAAAAGTCTATGTCACTCCCATCTCACTAAGAACACCTTGCACTTTGAAATAAGAAATTCATGCCATTTGAATGGTTTGTTCTCCCTGAATCAAAAAGGATGCAGCTCTTAATGACAAACTGCATGGAATAAGGGAAGAATAAGCATCATGCATCTTGGACCTGAATGTGATCGTCATCAGCGTGATAAGAGAATTTGGTTTCAAGTGCAGCATGGTGTCACACACCTGTAATCACAACTACAGAGGAGACGGAGGCAGGAGGATCACAAAATCAAGACCAGCCTGAGCAAGTTAGTGAGACCCTGTCCCAAAAACAAAATTTAGGGGCTGGGGAGATAGCTCAGTTGGTAGAGTGCTTGCCTTGCAAGTACAAGGTCCTGAGTTCAATCCCCAGCACTGCAAAAGGAAAAAAAAATTTTTTTTCTAAATGGCTGGGTATGTAGCTCAGTGGTAGAGGACTTGCCTAGCACATGTGAGACCCTGGTTTAGATCAAATAAATAATATAAATAGAAGAGAGGGAAAGAGGAACAGAATTTGATTACATAATTCTTCAGCTAATAAGAAAGCTCTTTGTCATAATGTATATTTTAAAGGTTCAAAGGTTCAAAAATCTGTTAGAAGCAACACAGTTAGAACCAGTAACCTATTTGTATCCTTTGTCCAGATAAAAGTTGTAGATTTCTTTTGTTGAATATAAAAAAAGGAAGAAATTCTAATCATTACTTTTCCCAAGTCATGATATTAGACCCATTCTTTATTAGCATTTTTTTGGGGGGGAGGTGGAAATACTTCACAAAATTCAATTTTAATATAATTCTGTGGCCTTAACATAAACACTTGGTTTTATATTTTAAAATATTGCCTAGTATTCACCATATTATGCAGGTATTAGTTCTTAACACATAATTGGTCATGTTTCATTATCGGGAGTGGGGTCAGTAGAAATATTGTTTGCTTCAATTTAGTTCTTCACATGGTACAGGGTTGCAATAGCAGAGATTTACAAAAATTGTTAATGTTATCAAATAAATATCCTCTAACCTATAACTGGAACTTGATGAAATTGCCCTCATTCCTGATGAGTAGATACCCCATCTGTGTTACTAAATAATCTACATCATTCAATCCATTCGATCTATGGAAAATTTGTTGGACTTTATAAATAATAGTTTGAGAATCTAGAAAAGTATTTAACTATTAAAATAATAACAATTAAATTTACCAGAAACCCTCGTATCTCTTTTCCTTTTTTTTTTTTTTTTTTTTTTTTATTGGGAGGGTGGTTTGCTGTATATTGAAGCCAGGCTTTATGCTTGCTAAATACAGGCTCTACCACTAAGCTGTTTCCCCAGGACCTAGCACCTCCTCCCTTGCATCTCTTAATATGTTTGAACACAAAAGAAAAACACTTTTTATAATAATTTTAACCAGTACTTTATGTCTATTCTAATTATGTATATGACCAGTTTTTCCTTAATAATGTGGCATAGTGGGTGGGGGATATAGCTCAGTGATAAAATCCATGCTTAGTATTTACCAAAGACCTTGAGTTACATTCCCAGCACCAAAAAGAAAAAAGAAAAAAAAATTAGCAGAGTATAAGTTAGTATAAGTTATAAACTTCTGATATATGTGTGTACTAATTTTATGGGTATGGATGTGTGCATACGTGAATTCATTTTCTCTTTATAAGAGGTCAAAAAATAATATACTTCTGCTGTACATGGTGGCATAAGCCTGTAATCCCAACAGCTCAGGAGGCTGAGACAGGAGGATTGCAGGTTTGAAGCCATACTGAGCAACTTAGCAAGGCAGTAAGCAACATAGTGAGACCCTGTCTCAAAATAAAAAATAAAAGGACTGGGGATGTGGCTCAGTGGCTAAGGGCTCCTGGGTTTAGTCCCTGGTACCAAAAGAAAAAAGAAAAAAAAAAAAAAAAAAAAAGAAAATTCTGTTCTTTATGTTTTTGCCAGGCACTGCATTTTCCTATTATTTAAAATCATTTATATTAAAATATTATATTTTTTACAGAGATGAGACATCAAACCCACAGGCATTTGATAATTCCTTCCAAAGTAAATGTTTAGAAAGTATATATCATATTACAGTGCATGTGTGTCTCTCTTATAACAGCATGATCTTCATTAAGACAGATAAAAGTTAAGATCTTAATCATTAGACATTGTTAAAGATTGTCCTTGTAGATTCTCAGAGCCTGTTTAGTTGCTTGTTACAAATAAATCATCTAGCAACATTTAGATTTAATTAGGAAAATGTTTTATTAAGCCACCCACATTACCTATAAAATTCTATTAGTCATATCTTGTCTTTACATAAAGTACTTTTTCTCTTATTACACTATTCATTTTACACTTATTTTAATCCTCTTTATTACAAAGTGAGCAAAGTCAAGATTGCCTGTAACCTTTTAAAGAATAAGTATCAGACAAAGATAACTTGCCTAAAATCTAACAAGTTGGTGAGAGCTGGGTTTAGATTGAATAAGCACACTTTTCTGGTCCCCACTCATACCTCTAGAATTACACTGCTTCTCATTATAATCCAGGGATCTTGTTAATTAATTCCAAATCCATGAGAAAATTTTACAAGCACTTCTCACATAAACATACATGTATATATGTATACATATCACGTGTATAAGTATAACTTTTTTCACATACATGTGAGGAATATTTGGGATAAATACAAATATAAAATGTGTGTATATTGTACTGAGTCATAATTTAAAATGTTCCGTGAATTCCTTTACTTCTGCTGACTCCCAAAAGTCAAACTGCAAAACTAGCTTCACAATCTGTGTCCCAACAGCAGCCTAGAGAAATCAACTGCCATCATTTAGTGCAAACCAGATGCTCTAACTTGAATGAATCTAGAATTAATCCCTGTGATTTTGAAGTGACTGTTATTTATAGAGTCTCCAAGGTTGAGATCATGATACTTTAAATATAAAAGAACAATGTGATGGAACTATTGTTGACATATGCTTATCATGATGGAAAGGGAACTGTCTCAACATAAAATCCCTGATGTATATCTGTTTCATTCTTCTCTTTCTGTGCTTATTGTATGTTTGGTAAAATTATTATTTGATTTAATTGACCTGTTTTGCTTATGCTTCCCCAGGTTATTGATTTGTGCTAACCATTAACTCTATTTTTACACAAATGTTTATATATAATTAGATTCATTTTCTACTTTATCACAATCAGGACATGAATGAAACATGGTTATAAAGGAGAACTGGACTCGAAAAAGACAAATACACTTTATAAGGTCATACCTTTAGTAATTCCAGCAACTGGGGAGGCTGAGGCAGGAATATCACAAGTTCAAGGATAGCCTCAGCAACTTAGAGTCTGTCTCAAAATAAAAGATAAAAAGGGCTGGGGACATAGCTCAGCACCTCTGGGTTCAATACTAGTACCACAAAAAAAGAAAAAAAAAAAAAGTAGAGCAACTCTGTCCCCTGTATCTTTGGTTTCCCATTTCCCTTTAATTTTCTAAACATTTTTTTTCTATTTCTTAGAAAATTTATATATATGTATACTCTTCTTATATGTAGAAGAGACTTTTAATGCTAAAAAATTTGTTAATGCCTAACAAAAGCTCTACATATTATTTATATGGTTTTTGTTTTATTTGAATTTTGTTATTAGTTTGATTTATTTGATTTTATTAGTTATTAATTTGACTTGAAATATATATGGCATTTATAGTATTAAAAGAATGTCTAACATTTCTATAATTTTTTTAAAAAATTATATATCCTGTCTATGTGGTTACTTTGGAACATGTATGATATATACTGATGCCTTCAACTTTCTGAATTGTTTCCTCCAACATCTCTCTCTTTTTCTCTCTCTCTCTCTCTCTCTCTCTCTCTCTCTCTCTCTCTCTCTCTCTCTCTCTCTCTCTCTCTCTCTCGTGTGTGTGTGTGTGTGTGTGTGTGTGTGTGTGTGTGTGTGTGCCTTATGTATACTGGGCTACATTCACAACCCTTTTTAATTTTGAGACAGGGTCTGGCTAATTTGCCAGATCTGTCCTTAAACTTGTTCTTCTTCTGTATCACCCTTCCAAGTTGCTGTTATTATAGGTATGGGCCTGGCTCCTCCAAAATTTTTTATTGTTTAAAAAATGTTTTTCTAACAGTTTAACAGTTTAAAGTAATCCAGTACAAATATATCTGTATTTTCATTATCTTGAAAGAACAATGTTTCTTTTAAACACATATTTTTCCTAAAACCTAATTGTATTTTTGTTTTAATGAGTTTCCTATTCCATACACTTTTTATACATGTAAATAAACTTTATTCTAAGTAAATATTTATTGCTGGTTTCATTTAAATAGTCTTCTTCCTCATATAATAGCATATAGTGACATATGTCATTATATGGATTAAATCTGAACAATAACTGCAGATTACCAAAACAATGTTCATAGCAAAATGTTGTGTGTAACTTTCACCCAGTGGGGTTTGCATTCTATTTAAACACTGTAGTTGCAGTTGTGAAGATTTTTTTTTTCTTTTTTTTTTTTTAACACAGTTGCAATGAATATATTGCTTGAGCAAACATATTACTCCTTAAAATTTTTTTTTTTTCCCAGTACTGGGCATTGAACCCAGAAGAGCATTCTGCTATTGAACTACATCTCCACGTCTTTTTATAACCTCTTTTTATTTTTATTTTTTATTTTTTAGTACTGGGGGTTGAAACCAGGGGCGCTCTACCATCGAGCTACATCCCCAGCCTTTTTTTATTTTATATTTTGAGACAGGGCCTCACTAAGTTGCTAAGTGTAGCCTCAAACTTGGGATCTTCCTGCATCAGCCTCCTGAGTTGCTACGATTACAGGCTACATGTATTACTTCATCGGGCCCTAGCCCTTTTTATTTAATTTTTGCTTTGTTTTTTTTTTTTGAGACAGGATCTCACTACACTGTTGAGTCTGGCCTCAAATTTGCAATCTTCCTGTCTCAGCCTCCTGAGTAGTGGGTATCACAGGTGTGTCCTAGCTACCACACCCAGATAAAACTAAATTTATTTCTGTGACCTTAGGATTGTCTATGAAATTGACAAATGACCCGAGTTTTGCTTTTTCCTTCTCTTCTATATGCATTTTATTTATTTTTCTTTTCTTTATTGTATTGGCTAGTCCTCCAATACAATGTTGAATAGAATGGCATGTGAGACAGAGACAGAGAGAAAGAGACTAAAAATATAAGTCTTACCATTTAGGGAATGTTAATGAAGGAGATCAGAAAATTTTATTTTTTCAGGTTTTTTAATTAAAAAATAAATATTTTAGAGGAAAAACACAAAAACACAGCAAAGAACGATCATCCAGTAACAAGCACCTTATTGGACGTGTCTTTCCAGGTCCTATGTGTACACACACAGCATCCCATTTTGTGTGATTGAGATTGTAGAATGTATTGTGCTTTTCCACACATCATGAATATTCACCAATTCAAAATCCAAAAGCTCTGTATTTTTTGATAACCAAAAATACACTACACCAACTCAATCTGTTAGACAAAAATTGTAATCCTGCCTTATTTGGGGACAAAAATTTCACTGAAAGCAGAAATGGCAACAGGCCTCTAGATAGAAATATTGGCAGTTACAACTAAAATAATGCATTCCCTTAATGCTCAATTTAAAATGCAACATAAAGCAACAGAGTATGCCAAGCATAATGTTTCTAGGAGGATTCATTATCAGATCTCTACTACTAAAATATTAGCAAGAAAGCATGTTCCCAGTGAATTAAAGTATTCCTATAGTACAGTCAGAAGATGCACCCACACCAATGGCTCACATCAGACTGTAAATCCTTGAGCACTCGCTCCCATCTTTCCCTGTGTGTTTCCTTCTGCCTCTATGTGGCCAGCCTAATGAACAAATCCCAATACCCACTGCCCAGAGATAAAGCAAGTCATGTCCCAGATGCATCTCTTCTATCAATTATAACAAAAAGATATTTACTAGTTGACTCATTCACTAGCTTTATTTTTTATGATACACTGTCACCTCAGGACACCTAAAAAGCTTAGATATTGTGAAATAAAGTATGAATTTTGTGCACAGTGAACATAGGTACTTTACCAAAAATGCACATAGAGATCTATGCTTTTAATCTAAAACTGTCTCCCAGATGTAGAGATACTAGCAGAGTCCTTCCCCTCAGGCTTCCTCCTCCCTCTTCACCATTCCATTGACTAAGTTCAGAATTAAGCTCCAAGAGGTAGGTTAATAAAGTTCATTGTCAGAAGAGTTGTCTTCTGGGAACTGTCTATAATCTTTGTGTCAAAATAAAAAGTTTTTTAAAAAAGACAAGAAACCACATGCCAAACACTGTTCTAAGCATTATATTGAGTTATTTAACTCTCTCAACACCACTTTGAGGAAGGTATTATTGCCTAGTTTAAAAAGGAGGAAATAGAGGCACAGAAAGGTTAAATAGCTTGCCCAGGGTCAGTACTCACTTCTCCACTTAGCAGAGCAAAGTTTGAATCAAGGCAGCCTGGCTTCTAGAGTCTATGCTTTTCTTCACTACACCCTCAGCCCCCCAGAATATATGCTTTTTTTTTTTTTTTTTTTTTCTTTTCTTTTTTGCGGTGCTGGGAACTGAACCCAGGGTCTTGTGCTTGCAAGGCAGGCACTCTACCAACTGAGCTATCTCCCTGACCGAAATACATGCTTTTAATCACTATGTGATACTCTTTGTTCAAAGAGTATGTCTTTAGTTTTTAGTTTATAAGGACATTCATGGGTACCTTCATAATCTCAGCCCCTCTGACTAAATTTCTTCTCTTAGGTTAAATTCCAACACTGGAGTTTCTCTTAAAGTCTTAAATTTTCTTTATTTGTTTATTCATTTGTCCAAGCTGATACCATCTCTCTCCAGAATAATTTGGCAATATGCATCAAGCATGGAGAAGTATTCATGTTTCATGACAAAGAAAGTTCACTTCTAGAAATGTGTCCTAAAGAATCAAAGGAATTAACTGGTTGGGGTGGCATACACCTATAATCCCAGCAGCTTGGGAGGCTGAGGAAGGAAGGTCGCCGTCAAAGCCAGGCTCAGCAATTTAGTGAGTCTCTAAGCAACTTAGCAAGACCCTGTCTCAAAATAAAAAATCAAAAGGGCTGGGGATGAGTCTCAGTGGTAAAGTGTGCCTGATTTCAACCCCCAATACCAAAAGAAAAAAAAGAGAAGAATCAAATGAATTAGATGTATTCAGAAAGCTGCTCATTGAAGTATTATAAAGAAAAATAGAAGCAATTGTCTAACAATAAATGAAGAGTTAGTTAAATTATGGCACATAATAATTATGATGTAACCATCAGAATTTTATTGAAATGAGAAAACCTGCAGACACAATGTTAGCACTAAGAGTCGACTAGTTCTGTTTCCATTAGCTTGGTAGCAACAACTCTCATTTTTGTACATCTGTCTGTCTCCATCTGTCTCTTTCTCTCTCTCTTTCCTGCTTTCTTTCTCTCTTTCTTTGGGCTCTCTTTTCCTGCCTAGTCCAATAGTTTTCAAAAGTGTCTTCATAGGCTCCTTAGGGATCTAGAAGGTACCTTGTGAACTGAGAATGGGAAGAAAGAAAAGAGGCCAGCACACCTCAGGATCCACTTTTATCACTTTCGTATTCTCAGGTGGCATGTAAGCTTTTGTTTGGAAGGATTGTGATATATTTTTTTAAAGGTCTAAGTCCACTTATTTTGCCCCAAATAATAACTTTTTTGGGATTGTGTGTTCCAATTCTGATCTCTTCAATATTCCTTCAGGATCTAGCTTTCAGCACGTCTAACAATATTCCTTGATTCTGGCTTGTCCCTTTAGCCAAGCCATAGCTGACAGAAAATTCAATAACTACTCAGACTCAGGAACAGACCACTTATAAAAAGACATACATAAACAATTAAATTACAGAAACTAAAATTAAATATGAAACAATATATAAACCACGTTACCCCAGAATCTAAGATAAGAATGTTGGCTGTAGGTAGTTTATTTGGGAAGAAGTAAGGGAGAGAGACAGAGAAAGAGGCTAAGTCAAAGAGTATATCATTAAAGTTGCCGTGGAGGTAACAAGGGACTATTTCCATGAGAACTACTGAGAAAGGTGCAGGATACCTTCTAGAATAGTCTACTGCAGCAAAATCCACTGATTTCCATTCTTCAGTGAATGAAGTTTTTTTTCCTGGTGGTGAAGTGGCACGAACTCCCTATATTCCGGGGAGCTCCAGTGGTAGCCCCAAAAAAGCAGAATGCGGAATGATGTATATAGCAGGATCCTGGGATAAGGCCCTGTGAGCATGAAGTAAGTCAGAACTTTCTCAGGATGGAGCCAGGGGATGTGATATGGCACCAGAGGGGCCAGGACAACATGTGGAGCAATGTTTCCTCTGAGTTTAAAAGTTGCGAGTTAAGCAACATCGACCACTTGTCTAGCACGCCCAAGGGCCTGGGTTCAATTATCCACACCACAATTAAAAACAAAAAAAGTTTGTGATGAACAAGCAGTTGTATTACATGAGCAGCAGCAGAAAAAAGTACAGTCAACTGTGGAACAAGATGGGGATTAGGGGTGCATGGATTTTCCCTGCATGCAGTCGAAAATCCATGTTTAATTTTTCACTCCCTGAAAACCTTAACTAATGATAGTCTGCTGTTGACTAGAAGCCTTAATGATAAGAAGTCAATTAACACACATTTTGTATGTTGTACGTATTGTATACAGTCAAATATATGTGAGAGCTGGTCATGGTGGAGTACACCTGAAATTCCAGTCACTTGGGGGGCTGAGGCAGGACTATCACAAGTTCAAAGCTAGCCTCAGCAACTTAGCCAGGCTCTAAGTAACTCAGTGAGACCCTGTCTCAAAATAAATAAAATAAAAAGAGCTGGGGAAGTGGCTCAGGAGTTAAGCAACCCAGGTTCAATCCCCACTACCAAAAAAAAAAAAAAAAAACTTCACACACAAATGGACTCCTACAGTTTAAACCCCAGTTGTTCAAGGATGAACTTGGGTAAATAGGCTGATGTTCTAATAAAATAACATTGGTGGAATGAACACTCTAGTGCTTACTTTGTCACTTTCATTAATGTTCTATTTGAGTGGATTTTGTGGGGAAGCAAGGATCATGAAGGAGTTGAATTTCTCCACTGAATGAGAAAGCGCCCATGGAAGCAGAAACTTGAAGATATGTTGAGCAAGAGACTGTAGGCTTCCCCAGAATTTGTAGAAGTTTGGCAGAGGGCCTTGGATTTCCACAAGATGTTTAAGTCTAGCTTTCTGGATCTAAAGGAACTGAGACATCTCATATGATGAATCTGAATCTGATAGTAAGAAAAACAAACTCCACGGTACTCTCCACTTACGCTCTTCTGACACTGGTTGTACAGGATTTTTTCTCCACTCAACACCAGCTGGCACCAGCTGAGTGTCCCCTAATTTAGTTCTGATGCTGTGTTCCTGGAGATAGTGTCAGATCCCACAAGTTGAGGACTGTCTCACAAAACTGTCCCCCTCTTCTGAAGCCTGTCACAGGTCTAGGCCTTTTCCTTCTCTTACTTTTTCTGTTGGCACTGGGAATTGAACCCTAACTACATCCCTGGTCTTTTTTGTTTCTTTATAGATTCATGTTTGTGGTACTGGGGATTGAACCCAGGGGAGTTTTACAACTTAGCTACATCCCCAGTCTTTCCTTTTTATTTGGAGGCAGTGTCTCTCTAAATTGCTGAGGCCAGCCTCCAGTTTGTGATCTTCCTGCCTCAGATTCTTCAGCAGGCCAGAGAATAGGTGTGTGCCATGGGGGTGGGAGTACAGGTGTGTACCACGGCCGTGTGCACCCAGCAAGGTCTTTGTAACTTGTGACTGACCAGCTACAAACTGGGATTCCCCTGACTCCCCCTTGTGTTCTAATTATTTGCCAGAGTTGCTCGCAAGACTCAAGGAAACATGTTTACTGGTTTATGATGATGGATATTAGAAAGCACAGCAATAATCCAAGCAACTCAGGAGGCTGAGGAAGAAGGAATGCAAATTCCAAGTCGGCCTTGGCAATTTAGCAAGACCCTGTTTCAAAATAAAAGAAAAATGGGCTGGTTGGGAATGTAGCTCAGTTGGTAGAATGCTTACCTCGCATGCACAAGGCCCTGGTTCAATCCCTAGCTTCACACACACACACACACAAAAGGGCTGGTTATGTAGCTCAATAGTCAAGCACCCCTGGGTTTCCAGTATAGGGGTTGGGGAGGAGGATATTATAAAGCTGGGTGCTGTGGCACATGCCTCTAATCCCAGCTGCTTGGAGGCTAGGGGGATCACAAATTCGAGGACATCCTCAGCAATTTGGAGACCCTGTTTCAAAATAAAAAATAAAAGAGTTGGGGATGTAGCTCAGGGGTAAGCGCACCTGAGTTCAGTTTCCAGTACTGGGGAATGGGGGTCAGACAGTGGAAGGATATCACAAAGGATGGCCCTGAAGAGATAAATAGGGTGAGGTAGGGAGCAAGAGGTGCAGAGCTCCCATGCCTTCCTTGGCCAGGTGAGCCAACCTCTGGGAATCTCCAGATGTTCTGCTATCCAGAGTTTCTCAGAACTCTATCCTTTTGGAGCTTTCTGTGGGCTTCACGGTATAGGAATAACTAATCAAATCATTGGTCATTTGTGATCAATTAAACCTTCTGCACCCCTGAAGTTGAGGGTGGGACCCAAAGTTCCATCAGACCCTGCCTATGTCTTTCCAGTGACCAGCCCTCATCTGGCCACTGCCTAGGAGCTGCCAGTCAACAGTCAATTCCATTGCATACAAAGAGATACTTATCACTTTGAAGATCCCAAGGATTTTATTTATTCATATATTTATTTAGGTACTGGGGATTGAACCCAGGGGTGCTTAACCACACCCCCAGCCCTTTTTATTTTTTAATTTAGAGACAGGGTCTGGCTAAGGCCTCAATAAATTACTGAGGTTGGCCTTGAACTTGTGATCCTCCTGCCTCAGCTGGGATTATAGGCACGTCTGGCTGAAGATCCCAAGGATTTTAAAAGCAGTATAACATGAAACTGTACAAAGATTAAGTACACACATTTCAAAATATCACAGACACCAAGCCATGATATGCTTAGTATGACATTAGCATGCATGATAATTAAGTCTAGATCTTTCCCCAAAAGCTTCATTTATCACCACTATATCTCCTGCTTCAGGATAAAGGGAACAGAGAAGTAACTAAGGGATAGGACAATGTAAACCAGGCGAGAAGAAGGCAGTTGTGCTTTAGTACCTCATACTTAGGCTGCAGCTGAGAGAAGCTGAGGCATGAGCACAGCAAAGGCTCTACCACCCTTGGTTTGGGGCTCAGTTCTTCAGTAGAACACCCTCTGGAAGATACTGGTCTTGAGTTCTGTTTGCAAACAAGGACAATAGGACTGTCCTAGTTAGTAAAATATTTTTTCTTGGTATGTGACGTGCGTGTGGTGGAGTAAACCTATAAAGGACTGTGTTTCTCTTGTTGGTACACAAATATTCCCTCCATAGAAAACGTCCCCTTGTTTTTCCTAATGTTTCACTTTGAGGAATGTTTCCCATGGCTTTGATCAAGTCACTTCCCTGCTTAAAAGGTTCTGATGGCTCCCTATTGTGAGGACATATTCTAAAGTAAATTAAATGTTTGGATCATGGGCCAAATATGGGACTATTTGAGCATCCGTGTAAACGAATGTGGTAACAGATTATGATCTCATATTTGGAGAACTATGTCAAGTTCAGTGACTACAAGAATTTACAGAACTCAGAGATATTGTTATACTCATGTTACAACTCATTACAGTAAAAGGAAGCAAATTAAAACCATCAATGAAAAAAGGCACATAATGCAGAGTATAAGAGGCCAGGTGCAAGCTTCTAGTTGTCTCTTTCAGTGGAGCTGTGTAGACATTAATGCTGTGTGTGTAGACATTAATGCTGTGTGACAAAACACATGAAGTATTGCTGACCAACAACACGAAGCCATGTTGTCCAAGGATTTTATTGGGGGTCATAACACAGTCAAAACTAAACACCTCTGGGCCTGAATTTAATTCTTTAGCCCGTGCAGAGATCAAACTGATATTACGTGGTCCAAAGTCCCTATCATAAATCATATTGCTAGCATCAACTCTGTTATGTGGCCTAAAGCCTCAACAAAGATGTTTCTAATAGGTAGAATATTCCAACTGCTTAGAACTCATAGGTCTAGAACCAAGTAAGCGCCAGAACTTTCTTTGCAATGTGTGGGGTCTGAACAAATGGACTACTCTACTGTACAAATCCATCAAATGAAACAAGAATCCAAAGACTTAGGAATTAGACCAGAAACATTGAAACTTCTAGATGAAAATATAAGGTCAATACTCCAACATATTGGCTCAGGCACTGACTTCCTTAGTAACTTCTAAAGCTCAAAAAATAAAACCAAAGAATCAATACGTGGGATGGCATCAAATTTAAAAGCTTCTGCATAGCAAGCTCATGAAGAGAGAGCCTAGAGAATAGAAGAAAATCTTTGCCAACTACTTCTCTGACAGGGGATTAAAATCCAGTATACAGGGCTGGGGATATAGCTCAGTTGGTAGAGTGCCTGCCTCACAAGCACAAGGCCCTGGGTTCAATCCCCAGCACCACAAAAAAAAAAAAAAAAAAAAAAAAAAAAAAATCCAGAATACATAAAGAACTCAAAAAACTTAACACCAAACAAAACAAAACAAAACAAAACAAAACAAAAAAACCCCACCCTATTAACCCAATCAATAAATGGGCAATAGATATAAACAGACATATCTCAAAAGAAGAAATATAAACTGGGCATGGTGGCCACCGGCACACATCTGTAATCCCAGAGACCTGGGAAGCTGAGGCAGGAGGATGGAAAGTTTAAAGCCAGACTCAGCAACTTAGTGAGGCCCTAAGCAAGTTAGCAAAACCCAAGACCCTGTCTCAAATAAAAAAATTTAAAAAAGGTCCAGTAGCTCAGAAGGCTGAGGCAGGAGGATTGCAAGTTCACGGCCAGCCTCTGCAATTTAGCAAAGCTCCAAGCAATTTAGTGAGACCCTCTCTCAAAATAAAAAATAAAAAGGGGCTGGGAATGTGGCTCAGTGGTTAAGTACCCCACTTAACTTAATCCTGTACCAAAATAAATAAAGTAATTAATTTAAAAATAAATTAAAAAAGGGAGTCAGGCACAGTGGTGCATGACTGTAATCCCAGCAGCTCAGGAAGCTGAGGCAGGAGGATCATGAGTTCAAAGCCAGCCTCAGCAACTTAGTAAGGCCGTAGGTAACTTAGCAAAACTCTAAAAAGCCCTCTGAAAAGGGCCAGGTGTGTGGCTTAGTGGTTAAGTACCCCTGGGTTCAATACCTGATAGCAAAAAAAAAAGAATGGCTAACAAATATATGAAAAAATGATCAACATCCTTAGCAATCAGGAAAATGCAAACCAAAACTATACTGAGATTTTATCTCACTCTAGTTATAATGGCAATCATCAAGAATAAAAACAACAATAATTGCTGGTGAGGATGTGGGGAAAAAGGTACACTTATACATTGTTGGTGGGACGCAAATTAGTACAGGCAATACCAGGATTCCTCAAAAGTCTACTAGGAATGGCTAGGTGTAGTGGTGCAAGCCTGTAATACTGGCAATGTGGAGGCCAAGGTAGGAGGATCCCATGTTCTAGGCCAGTCTCAGTAGTTTAGCAAGCCCATCAGCAACTTGGTGAGACCTTGTCTCAAAATAAAGAAATAAAAAAGGGCTGGGGATATAGCTCAGTGGTAGAGCACCCCTGGGCTCAATTCCCAGTACCACCAAAAAAATAAATAGATTGCCATACTATAGGGACAAATGCATAACAATGTTTATAGCAGCACAATTCATAATAGCCAAGTTATTGAACCAGCCTAGGTGCCTGTCAACTAATGTGGCATATATATACAATAAGAATAAAATTATGTTATTTGAGTGTAAATGGAAGGAAGAGAAACTCATGCTAAGTGAAATAAATCAGAATTAGAAAGTCAAGAGTCGAATGTATTCTCTCATTTGCAGAGCTAGAGAGACAGGGAAAAAAGGAATAAAAAAGGGAAATTTCACAAACAGAAGGAAGACCAACAGAGTAGAGGAAGGGGATCGAGAGGGAAGGCAGAAGGGAGGGCATGGGGAGTCAAATCTACCATGCTGGGGAATAAAATCTACCAAATTATGCTATGTCCATGTACCCCAATGAATCATATATGTGTATGTATATATATATATATATATATATGTATACATATAATGTATTATATATACAATTATAGTGCACTAATTAAAATAATAATTATAATACTAGAAGCGAGATCAGTGGATTAGAGCAAGTGGATCTGGGGGAGGGAGGTGGGGAAGGAAAGGGAAGTTACCAGGGAATGAAATTGATTAAATTATGTGCATGTATGAATATAGCAAAATGAATCCCACTATTATGTATAACTGTAATACATTAATTAAAATAAATAATTGAATAGAAATATAAATGAATCCATGAGTTCATATAGATATTAAAAAAATGGATTAAGGAAGAGTTCCTTCTTGTAGAGGAATGATTACTAATGACTGTAGAAACAATGATGGAGTTAGAAAAATTACTCTTTGGTAATTATAATAATTATAATAATTACTTCAGGAAAATATTTCAATGGATACTATAGAGAATTGATTGATGTTTCCCAAAATGTTGTATCCATGTTCTTGTACTTGTTACCTAGTTTGGAAAAAAGGTTTTTGCATAGGCAAGTGAGTTAAGAATTTTTTTTTTTTTTTTTTTTTGGTACCAGGGATTGAACCCATGGGTGCTTAACCACTAAGTCACACCCCCAGCCCTTTTTCATATTTTATTTAGATACAGGGTCTTGCCGGGTTGCTTAGGGCCTCACTAAATTGCTGAGGTTGCTTTGAACTCACAATCCTCCTTCCTCAGCCTCCTGAGCCTCTGGGATTCTAGGCGTGCTCTATCGTGCCTGCAAAGTTAAAGATTTTGATAAGAGATCATCCTGACTTAACCAGCTGGACCCTAAATCCAATGGCAAGTGTTCTTATAAAAAGAAAGGTATTATTTAATAATGCACCAATTTAAAAAAATAAAGAACAAAGGAGGAGGCAGTGTGAAGACAGAGGCAGAGATTGGAGTGATGTAGTTACAAGCCAAAGAATGCCACTAGAAGCTGAAAAAGGCAAGAAAAGATTCTCCCTTAGAGTTGCCAGAGTATGGCTCTGCTAACTAGTCCCCTCCTTAATTTCAGATTTCTAGGCTCCAGAACTGTGAGCCAATAACTTTCTATTGTTTTAATACACCCAGTTTCTGATCATTTGTTGTAGCAGCCACAAAAAACTAATATAGATGCTAAGAATGAATCAGAGGTGAAAGAATGATGCCTCAAGAATTCACACTCTTTTCGTTTTGTTTTTTGTTCTGTTTTCGTGGCACTGACAGGGTCTCACTTAATTCTTAGGACCTCCATAAGTTGCTGACACTTAGACTTGAATTTGTGATCCTCCTGCATCAGCCTCCTGAGTTGCTGGGATTATAGGCGTGTGCTACCATGCTCAGCAGGAATTTACACAGTCCTAAAGGACCGACAAAATACTTAATAATTATGAAAGAAAATATAGTAACTCCTCATTGGCCAAAACTGGCAGAGGCTCTTTAATCAAGCTTATTGGATTTTGGAGTCAAAGAGCTGGTTTGAAGCTCCACTTGCTTTGTGATATTGACCAGAGAGATTAAAATCAGAGTTGTTTTAGCAAAGTCAGGACTCAAAGTTCCCCTCAACAAAAAGAGAGAAAGGTAAACGTGAAAACTAAGACCCATCCCTTTATCAACCCACTTCTCTCAAACATACCTCTCATGTTCTCAGTGAAACAACAAATTTGACTTTGGATCTTTCTGCTCAATGGTTGGTCTGTCTGTAACAGCAATGTGTGTAGTTACTGACTACGGTTCTAATCAGGCAATCCCAAATTCTGCATTTTCCAACAAGTTAATGAACAAGACCACCTTAGTGGACACAGAATTCCATTGCTCTCTTCCCCAACTGATTCCATCACCTTAAAGCAAATCAAGAAAAGCTGGGCTCCATCTTCCTCAACTACAAATGAAAGGAATGAACTGCTTGTTCTAACTCCAACCTTTCCAGCAGTTGTAATACTGACTTGTTTTTCTAAAGGCATAGGAGGAGGATGGGAAATGTGGGAGATTGTTTTTGTTTTTGTCTTTTGAGACAAGGTCTCCCTAAGTTGCCAAGGCTAGTCTAGAACTTTCCTCCTCCTGCCTCAGCCTTCTGATCATGCATATATTTTAAGGCAGCACTTAATTCAGAAGAAAGTGGGAAATGGAGGAGAGCAAGGAAGGATTCCTTCTTAAGCACTGGTCTTCAATTCATTTGGTCTCCTGCAACCAAACTCTTTGATTCAATCCATTTTCTGGCCCTTTCTCCAATTACAGGATTGAGATAAAATCTCTAGCTTTTTATGGCCTGAGACTATAGATCAGTGGTAGAGTGTTTGCCTAACATGTGAGATCCCAGGTTCAATTCCCAGACTGGAAAAAAAAAAAAAAGGCAGCATTTTTTTACAAGGGCATATGTAAATGACTAAATGAAACTTGAAATGGGTATTTTAAAAGTCACATGTGTATTTGTTCATTCAAAATTCATTTTAGTTGACCTAATAAATAATGCCAGGAGATGCAAAGGATTTGAGATACTGAGTACAGGAGATACAAGAATGAATTAAATGCAACCCTGTCTTTATGGAATCTATGATCTATGAGAATAAAACCCAGATACACAACTAATTGCAATGCAATATGTTAGTGTTAAGTATAATAGCAATTGGAATAAAACACTATAAACTTTTGAAAAGCAAGCAATTAATTTTCCCTGGGGGAGATGGGGAAATGTTTTAGAAGGGGTTTCATTTCAATCTTATTTATTCATTAATTAGTATTGGGGATTGACCACAGGGATTCTCTATCACTGAGTAGCATCCCCAATCCTTTTTATTTTTTATTTTGAGATAAGGTCTTGCTAAGTTGCTGAGGGCCTCACTAAATTACTGAGACTGGCCTCCAACTTGTGATCCTCCTCCTGTCTCAGTTTCCTGAGTCACTAGGATTATAGGCATGTGCCAATGTGCCCAGTTTTATGTGAATCTTAATGAATGAACAGGAGTTCCATAGGAAAGAATGAAATGAATTCCTGTTGCTTGGGAGGCTGAAATAGGGGAACGACAAGTTGCAGGTCAGTCTGGTCAACTTAGCATAACCTCATCTCAAACTATTGAAGTAAAATGAGCTGGAGATGTAGCTCAGCAGTAGTGCACCGGGAGGCCATGAGTTTAATCCCTAGTACTACATATACGCACAAAAGAACAATTATTTAATACAAAATTATTTAATACAAAAACATTTATTTTAAACTTTTGATACTGCCAATCGGTCTTGAAGCAGCTTGGTTGGGGATGATATAAAATAGATCATGGAACATTTGTAGAGTTGGGAATATATTTCCAGTAGGGAAAAATATTTATTTGTATATACCAAAACATCACATTTACCCTATAAATTTATACACTTATGACTCATCAATTAAAAACATGTTAGGTTAAATTATTTAATAATGCTAATCATAGACATGTTGCAACATTTGACTTTAGGATAAACAAAGAAAATTTCATTTAAAGGTCAAAGAAACATATGGTGACAGAATATATTATTTAAAACAACTCAGCTGGGCATACTGGAGCACTCCTGGAATCCCAGAGCCTAGGAAGGCTGAGGCAGGAGTATCACAGTTTCAAGGGCAGCCTCAGTAACTTAACAAGGCCCTAAGCAATTTAGTGAGACCTTGTCTCAAAGTAAAATGTAAAAAGGGCTGGGGACACGCCTCAATGGATAAGTGCCCCTGGATTCAATCTCTGGCACCAAAATAAATAAAATACAAAAATTTCACTTAATATCTGTTCTTTGATCAATGTGGCACAAACTAATAATGGTGTGAGGGATGTCAAAGGTTTTATTGCCACTTGTTTGCTATTGCTTGCATAATTCACTTTTTTTTTTTTTTTTTTTTTTTTTTTTGAGGTACTGCTAATTGAACTCAGGGATGCTCTACCACTGAGCTACATTCTCAGCCCTTTTAAAAACTTTGGATACAGGGTTTTACTAAATTGCCCATGCTGACCTCAAACTTCAATCCTTCTGCCTCAGCCTCCTGAGTGGCTGGGATTACAGGCATGGGCTACCAAGCCCTGAGCCCCAATAACCCTCTTTGAGTACCAGTTGTGGGTATCTCAAACTAAGTGCCATGAAACATTTATAGTAGATCACTCCATTTCCTACACTTTCCACAGAAAGCAAACTTCAAACTCACAAAAGTAGTTTTGAATATAAAAGCTATTTGGAAAACTTGTTCTATTTATATTCCATATTTCCAGTCCGCAGGAAGTAAAAGTAATGGAAATTTATGTCACTTCTTTGTAGGATCTTAGATTTGGCAAATTCTTTCCCCAAGGAAAATAACTTTTCAAAGATATCCTTAGTAAACACATAACTGTAATTAACATAAAATTGGCAAGGTCAGTTTTGTCCACACGTTTGAATTCATTTGTAAATAAGACTACTTACTTTCCTTCACCACCCTGGGACCTGGCTCCAAGCATCGCAGGTGCAAAAGGGCTTTCAAAAAAAGAATGAATAGGAACAAAAGGATGTAGGCGCCAGGAAGCAAACAGAATCCCCAGAACAAAATTAATCTCGGAAGGATTAGCAGACCCAATACCAGGTACTCCTTAAATTTAAAATTGTTTTTTTAAATGGTCATCGGAGATAGTGTATCAAGTTTATTAGGTCTTCCCCTACGCCTGTCTAGATTTGCTTAAAAACCTTTAGGTTAGGCTTATCTTGAGGGATAGATTTCTGTGCTAAGCATATAGTAGGTGTTAAACCAATATTGATTTTTAAAAGGTGGTCATTAAATATAACTTGACTGTTATTTTAACTTTCACTTTGTGGCTTAAGGGCCAAATGATTTCTCTGATCTCTTAATTTCACTCCTTACGAGAAACAACTCTGATAGACAACAGAAAAACCTCAAGTAGTCATTAAATTACTGCACACTAAACATCTTGGAAGTCAGATAAGAAATGTTTGGGCAGAGTCCTCATGAGGTTTCGAATCTCGACCAAAAAAAAACCCCAACACACACTGCACACTGAGTTAGACTTATTGTTATTAAAGTCGTCCAGATGGCAGTTGGGTTGGTCAAGGAAGAGCCAGTATTTATTTTGGAATACAAAGATTCAGAAATCCAGAGTGGGTAAATTCCCAAGGTGGGGGTGGGGACAGTTAATAAGAGCCCCTGGGAAAGATCCTTTCAGCGAGGATTGGAAATGTTTGAATTTGAATTTCTTTGAATATAGATCTCCTCTAGCAGCAGGAAAAGGGTCCTCTAGCCCAGCAAGCTTTGGGCAGGAAGGGAGTAAACGGAACTGTAAAACGGCCCGTCGAGCTGTTTCTGGTTTGGGGCGCAGAGAAAGAAGTAGCGATCTGGGAACTGAGTATCCGAGTCCCTCAAAACCATCCGAAGGGTGAAGTAACGAACTCCTGGCAAAGCGTTGACAAGCGGCCCCTCCGCGGTACCCTAGGCTGCGTTTCCGCTCAACGTCCCCTCCCTAGTGTGGGGCGATCGGGCAGCGCGGCCCCTTCCCACGCGGGCGCAGTGAGAGCGGACAGCTCCCCTCCGAGCAGACGTCCGCGGCCCGCGGGCTTCGGCTGCCGGGCGCTCTCTGAGTGCCCGGAGCCGGCCGGCTCGTCAGACCTCCCCTCCTCCGCCCTGGCCGGCCCCTCCAGGACCGGCCGATAGCGGCGGAGGCCTCGCCCGCGCCCGCCGGGCCCGCGAACCGAGAGCGCGGGGCGCCGAGGGGAGGCGGGGCGAGGCCGCGGGGCGGAGGGGGGCGGGAGGTGCATCCTGGGAAATCCACGAACATGGGGCGAAGCGGCGGCCGCCGCGAGTGCTGGCCGCGAGTGCCGCCGCTTCCCTGACGCCCAAGCTGGGGCCTTGCAGCTTGACGCAGCCCCAGCTGCCGCGGTACGAACTCGCCTGCCCGCCCTCCTCCCGACTCTCCGCAGGGCCATGTGAGGGGGCAGCTCCCTCCGCAGCCGCCGCCTCCTCCTCCTCTTCCTCCCCCTGCCCCTCCCTCCCTTCCCGCCCACCTCACGCAGGGCCCTAGTGGAGCCCCCACTGCTGCCGGCCCTCCCTACGCAACCCCCACGATGGACAGGAACTACCCAACCTCGGATTTCGCCGACCCACCGCCGCCGCCCCCGCCCCCGCCCCCCACCGCCCCCGCCGCCGCCGCCGCTGCTGCCGCCTCCAGCGCCGCAGCGCAGACCCCGACCCCCGCCTGGGCCTACGCACCCCGAGCCCCGGTCGCCGCCTCCAGCCCCAGCTGCAGCAGCGGCAGCAGCCCCAGCCTCAAGGCCAGGTATGGAGGGTGGGCGGCGGGGTCGCGGTGGGCCAGGAAAGGCCGGGGATGCGTTTGGGGCCTTCGCCCT
Organism: Sciurus vulgaris; assembly: GCF_902686455.1. Lineage (NCBI taxonomy): Eukaryota > Metazoa > Chordata > Mammalia > Rodentia > Sciuridae > Sciurus > Sciurus vulgaris. The sequence continues at coordinate 39,597,466 of NC_136472.1, read as the reverse complement.
GGTGCAGCGCCTCTCAGGGGTCTGGGTCGGGCGGGGAGTTCTCCGCTCGCCCTGCCCCCCCCTCGAGAGAGGGGGCTGATGACTCCTAGGGGGTGGTCCCGGCTGGGTGGGGGCGCCCAGTGCAGGTTTCGCGCCTGGGGCTGGTTGGGGACCGCGGGAGTCGTGGGGCTCCGTCATCTCCCGGTCCTGGACTCTCACATGGTGAAGTTTGGACTCGAGACCGAACTCGGTATCAGGGAGATCCAGGACTGGCTCCGGGGAGAGAGGAGGGCCTCGGAGAATTCGGGGCAGTGACATTCCATTGTATTGGAACCTGGGTGACCGACAATGTGGTCTGGGGGGTTCCGGCGGTGTGCGAGTGGGGGAGGTGGGAGAGGAAGAGGCGCGGAGCCGCGTCCCTGACACTGGGGGACCCGGGAAGGCTGGGCTACCGGAGCACCCCGGAGCGCGGCGCGGGGGAGGAGGCCCGGCGGGGCGGGAACGCCGAGCTGGGGCTGGGTGACATATGTTCGCAGTGGTGGCCAAGATTTAGCGATTTCTCTTCGACGAGTTCAAAGTTGCTCTAGGATTTCCTCCCCTTTTAACAACAGCAGGAAGTAAGGAAGGAATCTCTCTGCTTTCTGTGCCTTGGGGTGACTGAGTTTGGGGAAGAAATCCGGGGCTGGTGGTCAGTGAAGGCCATAAAGGTTGAGGAACCAAAGCATGCTTCACCTCCATTTCGGCTCCTGAAGCCTGGGCTCATTATTCAGCACGGGGTTCAAGAGTTCATCTTTCCTTCTACATGACCAAGGAAATCTGAAATGTTGACTCCTGCTTGATATTTAAGCTCTCAGGGAAATGTGTAGTAGTGCCACACTTTGAAACGGTTCCATTTGAATGATAACTGGAAGGCGTGGTCTGGCTTGGAGGATTCGGGAGCCGGGTGTTTTAAAGCCACCTCTCCCGAACAATACTGAATCTGGTAGGTGCAGCTTCTGATTACCAGGATCTGGGAATCCTGGGTTGCTAATGACTTCATCCCCAGCTACCAACAGGAAGCTTCGTGGCTTTATGATCTCATCAGGTTTCTTCATTATTTTCACGACAAAAGTGAACTTTTTTTTTTCTTAATATATATTTTAGTGGTCTAGGTTGTCTTCTTTGTTTTTATGGAAGTTCCACATTCATGACTTGGGAAATACGTGTGAAGAGTAGCTAGTCTTTGTCTTAGATTGAACCTTGGATGATTGTGAAAGAATGAGAAAAAATTGCTTCAAGAAAAGGGAAATGAGCTTCCTTGGAAAATTTTAGACCCTTTGTTTAAGTGACCTGGGAGTTAAAAAAAGGTAATAGTGATATGCAGATTTGGAGTTAAAGATTAAACCTTTTAGAAATAGCTACAATTTTGTATTATATATATAAATAAGCCATTTTGAGGAGTTTTATGAAAGATGTTTGGCACTTTTCCCATTTTTTCTTTTTGGTGGTATTTAGCTATAATTTTTCAAGTAGGTTTTACATTGAATATGATAAATTACAAGTTACAGATTAAAATTACTTTCTCTTCAGTGAGCTGCAGTGATAAGTATCTGCAGCATTTTTTGTGTTGTAAATGAAAAATATTTTGTTAGGTAAATGAAACCGAAATGCTACCTAGTTATTTCTGTTATTTCTTTTAGCAGAATACTTCTGAGGGAAGAAACTAAAATCTACTTGTCATATTTTCCAAATGTTATTTATCAGAGTAACAGAATGACTTCCCAAACATATTTGAAAACAGTAAGTAGACTGATTTGGAATTGTTAATGTAAAAGATGTATTTTCTGTTTACTGGAAGTTATTGATTTTTAAATGATAACCCCCCTTTTGTAAAAAAAAATTTTGGAGGTGGGGTCAGTCACATTTATAGCATAGAAAATACAGGCTTCTCCCTCCTCTACAAACCTGCTTTGTTAACATCTTGTGTTAGGATCAAGCCATCTGTACAGGGCTGCTCACACTTAATTCTACCTCATTTTATTCAAACTGTGCAAGGGGCCTCTGATTTCAGTTACATCAAAAATACCATAACTGAAATGTCTTTTAAATCTTTAGATAACCTTCATTTCAGAAGCTTATTCATATTTTTATAACATTTAAAAAAAGCCTTTTCATAATTCATGTATCAGTTGAATGTTTTGTTTCCCTTTGTGGCATTTTTTTTCTGAAGCTGCAAATGAGTACTAGCTGTGATGATATAATATGGATACTTACCCATAACGAATTAGCCTGTCTGTCACCTTGTTCCTGTAACCTGTTTAGAAACTGACAGATGGTAATGACCGTTCAGTTATTGACTTGGGATCCAACATCCTACTTTACATCTTGGTCCTGACAATGTTTTCATCATGTGTTGGGAAAGGGCCTGGTAAACAAATTTTCATGAGTTGGAAATAATACTTTTTTTTTGGATATAACATCTCTATCAGGTATTAGATAGTCCTATTATTTTAATGGTTGAAAAATAAAGAATGGAAAACTTGAGTATTTTTCCTCAAGTGGGGCTTATAGAGAGATTTCTGCCCTGAATATTTTTATCTGTGCTCTTCTCAGTTAGGACCCATATGAACATGTCCTTTGCCAATCACCATTTAGTTGGATATACCTTTTAGGGGGCTGTTTTAGGTCCTGTACATTTCTTTGCACACTCTTAGAAATAAGATAGTCATCAGGCAACTATAAACCTACTGCCCCCTCTCTACCTGATATTTCAATCTTGTGCAGAACAAGAAGCAGCTTGATGTTTCATCAGGGTGATGGTAGATATTGTGTTTATATTTGAATATCCACCAGAAAAATGTCTGAATGGAAATACTTTTTAATTTTTGATACTGGGAACTGAATCCAGCAGTGGTCTACTACTAAGCTACATACCCAGCCCTTTAAATTTTTTAATTTTGAGACAGGGTCTCACTAAGTTGCAGAGGCTTCTCAGACTTATAATTCTTCTGCCTCAGCTGGGATTACAGGTGCGCACCATCATGTTCATCTCTTGAATAAATCTTAATCTAGTTTCCTTCAAGGTTTTTGAAAAAAAGATTTTGTAAGATTGATAAGGAGTAAGGACAACCCCAAATTTGTGGAAAGTTATTTCAAATAATCTGCTGCTGTTTGAGTTCAGAAAGTATTTTTCCGTAGAAATAGTGTTGGAATAGTAGCTATCAGTTACCTCACGAGCTGATTTGTGCTGTTTTGTTTATTGTGATTTTTTTTTTTTTTTTTTTTGCAGTACTGGGAATTGAAGTGGGGGACTTGCTCATGTTGGCAAGCACTCTACCACTAAGCCACATCCCCAGCCCTAATTTGTGCTATTTTAAATCACACGCACATTAATTTATTTACTCCTCACAGAGGTCCTTTGAGGCAGGTATTTATTTGAATGAGGAAACTGAGGCACAGAGACATTAACATACCTAGAGCTACAAAGCTGACAAGAAATGGAGCTAGGATTTAAATCTGGGTGTTGTGGGTCTTGGGCCTGCATGTTTGGCCACTGTACTGCACTGCTTCATGGTAAAATAGTTTAATGCTGTAATTTACCTTTATTTTGGTAAAGAGCTTTTGTGAGTTGGCCTAGAAACCTAAACATCAACATCGTAATTTCAGTGTTCTTTACCACTGTTGACCATTTCCTAACTGAAACATGCTTCCATTCACTTCTACACTGAACTTTTTCCTTGTGCTTTACTAGATTTTACTCCACTTCTGTTCAGTCTCTACATTTTGTTGTTTACTTAGGGTTTGCGATTGATAAAATTTTTTGTCTGTTTTGTGCTTTCTTCTGAGGCTATCACATCCATGCCCATGTTTTTAAATACCATCCCAATGTTCATGTTTTCAGCTCAGACCTCTTGTGAGGACTTAGTCACATATCCAGCTACTTCTGTAACCTTTTACTTGAATCTATAATGGGCATTTAATGATGAGCTCATGTTTTCCCCACCCATCTTACCTCTGCCTCTCTATGAGGCCCAATCTCAGTCACACTTCTCTCCATCTGTTTGCTCATTCCAGAAACCTAGAAGTTGTGTGCTCTGTCACCAATCCCTAAAGCTTCCTCTTCTCTCTCTTTTTTTTAATGTGGTACTGGGGATTTAACCCAGACACTCTACCACTGAACTGTATCTACAACCGTTAATAGTTTTTGAGACAGGGTCTCGCTGAGTTTCTGCAGGTAAGTTGCCAAGGCTGTCCTCAAACTTGCCATCCTTACCTCAGCCTCCTGAGTCACTGGAATTATAGGTATGCACTGCCATGCCTGCACCCTACTGCTTTTTAAAAATCTCTTAAATATATCTTGAGGTTTTCTACTTTGGTTCTACTGCTCCATACTAACCTACTCCACCATTATTTTTCATTTGGATAACTTTAATAACTTTCTAATAGGTTCTTTTCTTGAAACTTTTCTTTTTTCCCTTCAGTTCATTCTCCTTGGATCATCCAGATTGATTTTTTTTTTTTTTTTTGTATTTAATATCGAACCCAGGGGTGCTTTACCACTATTCTACATTCCCCAGCCCTTTTTATTATTTTGAGACAGGTTCTCATCGAGTTGCTGAGGTTGGACTTGAACTTGTGATCCTCCTGCCTCAGTCTCCCAAGGTGCTGGGATTATAAATGTACACTACCTCACCTGGTCAGATTGTGTTTTTTTAAAAAAAATTTTTGAGTTGTAGATGGACAGAATGCCTTTCATATCATTGTATACCTATGTGCTGTTTACATAATAGATATCTTCCACTTTAGAATGGAAGTTCTTTGAGGAACTTTATCTGTTTTGCTGATGTTATTTCTAATGTTTAGTATTTACTCTATATCCTACATACCTAGCATATAGTTGTTACTTAATACTTGCTTATGATATGAAAGCCAGAACTCTGCTTTTGTTTGGGAATTGGATGCCTCTTTCTTCCTGTTACAGCCTTTAGTGTCATTCACCCACTACCTTGTAGTAATGACCAGGATGAAAAGTTTAGGGTGTTTGTGATTATCATTGTCAGAAGTGTCGGGATATAGGCAACTGCTTGTCTTCTCTCTTTTCTTGTTGTGTTCTCTGGAACAATGAGTACTAAAATGTGCCTACCAAAACATGGCCAAGTTTTTTTTTTTTTTTTCCTTCATTCATTAAGCGAATATTTGAGTCCCTAGAAGATGGATGCTGTTGCATTCATCCTCAAGTATAATATTTCTGGAGTGAAGCTTGAGAAATCTAATGGCTGTCACTTATTTATTCATTTGTTAAAATGTACTGAGCATCTTTGAGTTTCTGATACTCAGCTAAGTTCTACAAAGAAATGAATAAGACATCATCTTACCTCTTAAAGAACTTGACGTTCTATAAGGGTGACAGGTATACTTGCTGCTTTTCTGTTTGACTTCTGTGTTGAATTGCCCAATAACTTTTATTTCCATCCTTTTTTCTTTTCTCTCCATTCAGTCTAGAAGAAATTGCCATACATATGAGATGATACTTAAATTTATATCTCCAGATTCATTTCTAGCATGTGTCATTGAGTAGATATTTCAGACATATGTCCAAAACATGATTATCACCCTAACACTCATCCTGATCCTCCTTTAATAAATAATACCATCATTTACTTTGTTGCCTGGTTCCAGTGATTCATTTTTTTCCTTCCTGTGTCTATCTGGTCCCTCAACAGAACCCACTGATTAGATCTCTATAGCCATAGTTTCCATTAGTTACCTCCTACTGCTTTCCTTACTTTCTATCCGCCTTCTTGCATTTAAATATGCAATAGCCAGAGTCAGCTTTTCAAAACATAATTCAGGTAACATCATCACCCTGCTTAAAACCTGTCAGTGTTACTCAGTAAAATTCAAGTCCTTGACCCTAAGGCCTAAGTGATCTTAGCCTCAGCTAATTCTCCATCCTCAGCTCATTCCCCTCCCTTCATCATCCTCTAGTCACATTGACTTTCTTTCTTTCCTGAAATGTGCTAAAATTATTTGGTCTTAGGACTTTTGCACTGGCTCTTCTTTTCACCTTGAGTTCTCTCTCCAGGTCTTTGCTGCTTCTGGATATTCACATGTTTTGCAAGATGTTTCCTCTTTTTTGACTGCCCATCTAAATTAACTTTGCATTACTATCATATCACAGAATTTTTTTTTTCTTGATAGCAGTATCACTCTCTGAAGTAATTTTGTTGCTTTATATGTATCATTTAGTATTCACTGCTCTTTTCCTCATATCACTAGCCACCACTAACAATGCATGTTTTGAGAGAACAGTGCTCTTCTCTGTCCTATTCACATCTGTAGAAGGTACTTTAGTATAGTAGTAGCATAAGCTCTGGGATCAGAATATTTGGGTTTGTATTTTGATTCTACCACTTGCAGTATGATCTTACAAAAGTTTCTTAACTTTCTGTGCTTCAATTTCCTTTTATAAAATGACATGTTTTAGAATTTTGTGTGCATGTGTGGTACTGGGGATTGAACCCTGGGGCACTCTACCACTGACAGTTGTCCCCTCCCCAGTTTTTTTATATTTTTTATTTTGAGACAGGGTCTTGGTAAGTTGAGGAAACTGGCAACTGGTACAAACATGCTTTAGGGACTTAGAGAGAAAATGTTTCTCTAGTTCAAGGGACCCCTGGAAGCATTTGTCAAGTAGATTGAATGCAAATTGATGGAAATTGTTAATGTTGCATCATGGAATAAGGTATTAGCACAAAGGAGCTTCCAAGAACAAGTGTTCTATGAGGAAAATAGGCAATTCTGTTGGACCAGTTAATGACTGGGCCTTGACCTAGCATAATATTACTTCTGCCTAGTCTGCTATTCAGTTCAGTCCTTGATCAAGTGCAAAGTCATTACAGGAGGGAGATTATACAAAGGTGTGGTTTTTTGATGAGCTCTTTGGAGTAACACTACCAAAGAGTATGAGTGCTAGATTTTAGAAGTTTTTGAATTTAGTCTCTATAAAGGTTAACTTTGAAAGTTTTTTTTTTTTTTTAATATATACTTTAGTTGTGGATGGACACAATGCCTTTATTTTACTTATTTATTTTTATTTGGTGCTGAGGATCAAACCCAGTGCCTCATACATGCTAGGCAACTGCTCTACCACTGAGCCACAACCCCAGACCATGAAAGGTTTTTTTTTAAAAGAAGGAAAGTGATATGAATGTTTGTGTGGTGTGTGTATATGTGTGTGCCTGCACATGTGTGTTTTATAGCAGGTGTTGAACCCAGGGACACTACCACTTGAGCTACATCCCCAGCTCTATTTTCATTTTAAGACAGGGTCTCCTTTAGTTACCATGTTGGTTTTGAACTTGTGTTCCTCTTGCCTCAGCCTCCTGAGTAGATGTGATTAGAGGCATATGCCACTACTCCTAGCTGATTTTTTGGCATTTAAGCACAGAATGGAATAGAATTGGCAGAGGTAAAAAAACAGGATACCAGAAGAGAGGTGATTCACCAGACCAGACAGGAGAGAGGTGATAGGAAATTGGTAGTGATTTTGGTATAAAAAGGAGTAGATGAATATGAAAGGTCAAAATGCCTGGGGTGTTGGTAGGGTACATATTAAAGGGTAAGAAAAAGATAAATTTTGAGCTGGGTCACCAGAATAATGATACAGTGAACGAAAAGATATTTTTTAAAATTTATTTTTTAATTGAGAAATGTTGTACCGGAAGTGGTGGTGCATGCTTGTAATCCCAGCATCTTGGGAGGTGAGGCAGGATTGCGAGTTCCAGACCTCGCAATCCAGACCTTGCCTCAGCAATTTAGCAAGGCCCTAGCCAACTTAGTAGGACCCTGTCTTTACGTAAGATATAAAAAGGGTTGGGAATATGGCTCAGTGGTTAAGCACCCCTAGATTTAAAAAAGAGGGAGGGCGAGAAATAAGTTGTATACCAGTTTATAGCATGTTTTGAAGTATGTATACATTGAAAAAAATAGAAATGTTAATTCATTTTGGTCAACTCATGCAACTCTTCTAGACAGACAAATAGACAAGAAAATTTTCTCTTTGAGCAAGTAGCATTTCCTTGACACCTAAGAATGTAGCATGAACAAATATCCTAAAAGGAAGTCTGACAGTTGCTTTGCCTGAGAGGATCTTGCCATAGATCAGTAGTCCTTCAAAATCACCCAGAGAACCTGTTGAACACAGATTGCTGGGCCCAACTCCCTGAGCTTTTTAATAAGTTGATCTGAGTTGGAGTCCTATAAACAAGTTCCTAGGTGATGCTAGTGCTGCTTGTCCAGGTGTCACACTTTGAGAACCACCAACATATATGTTAAACCTATTGTCTTCTTGACTTCAAAAAAAAAAAAAAAAACTCAAAATTGGGATATTTATTACTATTTACTGCGAGGGTTTCAGTCACTTCCAGTGTGGATGAGGGAAGGATTAACTGTCAGAGGATGGTGCCAGCAATAAATCAATTAATTACCAATAAACTTACCTAATCAATAAACACACAAGAGCCAATACTCTTTTCAAAAGGAAGGTGGTGTGGCAGATCAGGCCATACCAGATCTGGCCTCCAACAAGATGGAGAACCCCACTTTTACCTTTATTAATATAGTTACACAGGTAAAGGACCTGGGACCAGGAGGGGCTTCTGTGAGGAACAGGATGGGGTGGAGTTAGGGAAGCCATTTGCTTAGGGAACTAGCATATCCCCAGATGGTAAGCCACTCCCATACAGGCCACTTACTCCTAGGCCATCTGAAACAGTCTCCCATGACCGTCAGTTCCTGGGAGTCAGACCTCTGTATCCCATGGCCCAGCCAACTCTGAATTTGGTAGGTGTGGATGGCTCCCCACAATTTACCAAACCAATAAGTCAAGAATTAAAATGATTTTCTATATAGATATAAAAATTTATGAAATCCAACAGCTATTTCATATTTTTAAAAAAACTTATAAAAATAAAGCAGAGGGGGCTGGGGAGATAGCTCAGTTGGTAAAGTGCTTGCCTCGTAAACACAAGGCCCTGGGTTCAATCCCCAGCACTGCCAAAAAACAAAAAAGCAGAAACTGAAAGATATTTCATTTACATACTAAAAAAGAAGGGGAGGGGCCTACCAAATATATATCCCTGTTTTGGTCAGTTTTTGTGTTACAGTAACAAAAATACTGACAAGAATAACTAGAGGAGGAAAAGTTTATTTTGGCCCACAGTTTCAGAAATTCAGTCCACAGCCCTCTGAATTTATAGCTCTTGGTCTTTGGTGAGGCAGGACATCATGGCAGAAGGGTATAGTGGAGGAAAGCAGCTCAGTACATGGCAACCAGAAGGCAAACGACTCTACTCATTGATGACAAGATATAAAGCCCAGAGTCATTCCTCCAGTGACCTACTTCCTCCAGCCACACCTTACCTACCTACAGTTACCACCCAGTTAACCATATCAGTGGATTAATCCATTGATTAGGGTAAATCTCCTAATCTAATCATTTTGCTTTGAGCTTTTTGCATTGCCCCACACATGAAGGGACACCTTATATTTAAACCATAACTTTTCCACTGCAACCCCCAAATGCTCATGCAATGTAAAATACATGTAGTCCATTTTCAAGAAGCCTCATAGTCCTTAACAGTTCCAGCCTTACCCAAAATCCCAGTCCAGAATCTCATCTGAGACTAAAGGCAAACTCAGGAGTGTTTTCTCCTGTAAACATCAAAAGTACGTCACATGTATCCAATATATGATGGCATAGAATAAACATTTCCATTCCATAAGGGAGAAATAGGGGCATAGAAAGAAGGGATAGGACCAAAGCAAGACTGAAATCCACCTGGGCAAACACATTCACATTCAGCATCTGGGTCATAGGGCATCATGATGTTCTCTCCAAAGAACTTTTGTAGCTCCATTCCTGTGATCTTCCTGGTTGCAGCCCACATGGTATCTAACCGCTTGCCTCTGCTCAGTTCCTATAGCTTTCCTAGGCAGACTTCCACATTACTGGCATTTCTTAATCTCGGAAGTCTCCACTGAATCTTTGGCTTCCTTCTCACATCTTTGTGCATCATGCCGTCAGGGACTACTTGCAGGGATTCTGACCCTGCTATGCAGTTAGCTTGGCTTCTCAGGCCTTCCTTTGAAATGTTGGGGAAAGCCTCCATGACCCACTGACTTCCAGAATCCTTCATTCCTGCAGAACCAGCACCATGTGATTGATACCACTGTCTGCCATTATCTTGAGCAATAATCAAGCCTCCTAAGACCATGACTGCAGCAGCCTTCAAGTGCCTGGGTGACAGAGCATGGTAAAAAAAACTTCCTGGGCTGCCCTGTGCAAGCAGGGTGCTCTCCCCGACCCCCATCAATAGTGTCTCTCTCTCTTTTTTTTTTTTTTTTTTTTCTTAAATTTTTTTAGTTGTCAATGGACATTTATTTATTTATTTATTTATATGTGGTGCTAAGAATCAAACCCAGTGCCTCACACATGCTGTACACTAGGACCCCCCCCATAGTCTCTTAAAGGAATTTTTACTTTTACACCCTTTAGCCTGAGATAGGTGTGGTTTTATGGATTCCTGAAATGCCCTCCAGCCATCTTATTGTTTTTGTGCAAAGTATTTAGCATCTCTTTCTCACCTATAATAGCTTTAACAATAACAACTTCCTTAGCTCCAGTTTTACTTGGATTTACCTGACCAAACTTTACTTGGATTTTACCTGACCAGAGCAAGGTATTCAAGTGCTCTGCTTTCTGTTCCTGATCATCAAAGTAAATTTGGCTGAAAGTCACCAACAATATCCATGCCACTTCCTGAATGCTGTGCTGCCTTGAAATTTCCTCTGTCAGTTTAATGAGTACCTAACCTCATTAAACCTCATTAAATTTTTTTAGCATTACAAAAAAATCTCAGGATGCAGGCAAAATGTAGACTTCTTTGCCAGAACATAACATGAATGGCCTCTGGTCCAATTTCTGATAGAGTCATCCTCCTCTGAAACCTCATGAGCCTCAGTCTTTACTATTCACAGCCCTATTGGCATTCTGATCTTCTGAGCTCCCACAAGAATCACCTGTTAAGCTTTGTAAGGGGACAGATAGATGAGAATGGTGGGAACATGAGGTTAAGAGAATAATTCTATAAAATGGGCCCACTGTGCTGACCACTCCACATGCTTTCTTTGCCGGAAAGCAATCTGCCTGCACCAGGGTGAAGTTTAGGTCATCAGTGGAGGTAATGAATGATTCACGGGAGAGAGAGGAAGCGAGGGGATGACTGGTTATCAAACAGAGAATAGTGGTTTCTTAACTTCTGTGATCCTGCTCCTGGGCACTCTGGGTTGCTGACAACCTCACATCCCTGCTCCCAGACATATGCATGGAGAAGAAAGAGAAGGCAATAATTAAAAAGTGGGGTTCTGGGGCCTATAAAAAAGCAAGATGCATCTCTTCCTGAGGACACCCAGCTCTGGGGCCCCTTCTTTTGGGGGAAGTCTGTCTTTGTCACTTTCTTAAATAAAACTTGGTTTCTACGCTTGCCTCCATGTTTCTTGAGGGTTTAATTTTCAACACCAGGGAAAAAGGATCCGTTCCAGTTCTCCAGACCGGTATCAGCTTTGCTTACAACATTGCAAAGATTTTCCAGCTTGCATCTCTTAAGAACCACATGGGTCAGGTTAGGTACAGCAGTGACCCAACTTGTTGGTACCAGTTTCTGTTTCAGTTTCTTTTGCCGTGACCAAAAGAACAACATAAAGAATGAGAAGTTTATGTGGAGTTCACAGTTTCAGAGGTTCAGTCCACGGTTGTCTGAATCCATAGCTCTGACTGAGGTGAGACAGAACATCAAGGTGGAAGGGCATAGCACAGGAAGCAGCTTGACATTCTTATCGTCCTTCACAAAGTCCTTTCCTGACCACCAAATCTGAAGTAGCCCTGCCAAGTTTTCTTTATTCCAACACTTTTATTTTTTCTAAGTATTTGTCTTTAGCTGAAAAGACCAGAAAATTGAGTTTAGGAGTTTATTATATAGAGACAATAGTGAGATCTTAGAGATAAAGATTTTGGGAAGTTACAGTGTTTATTTTGTGGGGAGGGGACGGGGGTATGAAAAATGGTGGAATGAGACAGACATCATTACCCTATGTACATGTATGGTTACACGAATGATGTGAATCTACATTGTGTATAACCATAGAACCAAAAAGTTGTACTCCATTTGTGTACAATGAATCAAAATGCAGTCTGTTTAAAAAACAAAAAAAAAACCAAAAAAACGATTATTCTTAGCTTTCAGGTTGAGAATTAAGCCTTAGATGTCACTGGTGACAGTGTTTTTTGTTGTTGTTATTGTTTTGTGGCACCCAGGGGTGCTCTACACTGAGCTACATTCCTGGCCCATGAATAAATCCGTGAATGAATGAATGAATTTATTTTTGAGACAGCATCTGGCCAAGTTGCTGAGGCTGACCTCAAACTTGTGATCCTTCTTCCTTAGCCTCCCAAGTAGCTGGGATCACAGGCATGTGCCACTATGCTTGGTGTGGCATGTTTATTGAGTACCTACCAAGTGCCAAGGACTGGTCTAATAATTTAATATACATTATCTCATTTAACTCCTTATATTAACTTTGAGATGGATACTGTTAGCCCATTTTGCAGATAATGAAACCAAAGCACAGAGCGGGTAATTAGCTTTCCTAGGCCACACTGCTTTTAAGTAGGATTTGAACCCTAGAAGTGATTTCAGAGACTGTATTGTTTGTTTGTTTTGTGGTACTGGGGATTGAACCCAGGGCCTTATGCTTGCAAGGCAAGCATTCTACCAACTGAGCTATATCCCCAGCCCCAGAGACTATTGTTAATCACAAGCTATTCTGGCCCTTAGGGAAAACTTTCAAGGGGCTTATGGTATAGGATAAAGTACAAAGAAGTGAGAAAAAGCTTTAATGATGGAAAATTCTGAAGTATGTTAAGTCTTTTGGGACTTAATATTTGTGCAGAAGGAGGCTATACTTTTATCTTTTTTCAAAATTAGAAATATTTTTCATACTTTTGTTAAAAGTTTTAGAGAAAACTGGCTTAGACCAGATTGAATGATTGCCATAAGGTGGGAAAATCCAGAGATGTTTTACTGAGTAACCCTCATATTTGAGACACTGTTCAGTATCACTGGTTTTGGCAATTCATTTTTTTTTTTTTTTTTTTTTTTCCAGAACCATGGCCACGGATTCTAACTCGTCCTCTTACATCTTTGAATTCATACACCACTTTTCACTGTTTCTTGAATGGTGGCAGGCATGCTCTTACTCTCAGGGTCTTTGGGTTTTTTCCTCTGCCAGGACTACTCTTCCCTCAGATAATCTACATAACTTTCTCCTTCAGGTCTCTCAGTGACCTGAAGTACCTTTAATACCCTTCATGGAATCACACATACACACATCAGTGTCAAACCCTTCAATTCTGGTGCATATCAGGTTTCTTCATAGTTTGTTCATAGCATTTATCAATTCTTGATAGTAAATACTTTTTTTGTTCTTATTTATTGTTAGTCTCTGTTCACTACCTTGGGTATTTCTTTTTTTTTTTTAATTTTTTTAGTTATCAATGCATCTTTTATTTATTTATATGTGGTGCTAAGTATGGAACCCAGGGCCTCACATATGCCAGGTAAGTGCTCTACTGCTGAGCCACAACTCCAGCCCCGTTGGGTGTTTCTTAGTGGTAGAACTTGAGCTGTGTCTTTGCTCCACCTCCCTAGCATATGATAAGTATTAAATAAATATTGATTTAATAAAGAATATATTTGTGCTGGGGATGTAGCTTAGTAGTAATGCATTTGCCTGGCATGCTCAAGGCCCTGGGTTTGATTCTCAGCACTGCAAAAAATAAAGAATATATTGAATTGCAAGTGTGTCTGCTTTGACTTACTGTCTAATATTTCAAGAGTTTAAACTTGGTCTTCGTAAATCAAGAGCTTTTTTAAGAATCCTGCCCATGTAGCTTGTCTTAATGTTGCCAGGACTGTAGACAGTTATGGAGTGTAACTAAATTAAAAAATAAAGAAGTTATCATATGACCTAATGTCATCATTCTCATTACTGTGTGATCACTGATCCTGTTTAAATAACTTGAGTCTAAATTGTCTGAATCAGTGAAGCAAACACAAAAATGTGGATAAGCTAAACTACTTTTGCTTAGATCTGCTTAAATTAGATGCATAAACAATTAAAAACTTAATGTTGAGAAAGACTGCAAGATGAAGCAGTCTAATAAAGCAGCTGGTACTATCTTCACTTAAAATAAACTATTTTAAACCAGTTTGATTTTGCCAGAGCCACAAAAGGATTGGTGAAATGATGCCAAAAAATAAAAATGTGAACCTTTGAGAAGGTTGAAAATTCAGTAAAACTGAGTGTGCAACAAACAAAACTGAAAGCCTCCCCCATGCCCAAAACTTAGAGATGTTTTTTTTTCTATCGGTTAATACCTTTCTATTGCCTTTTATTTAATTTAATTAATTTATTTATTTTTTGGTACTGGGGGTTGAACCAAAGGGATCTTTACCACTGAGCTATATCTCCAGTTCTTTTTATTTTTTATTTTGAGACAGGGTTTTACTAAGTTGCTGAGGCTGGCCTCAAACTTGGAATCCTCCTGTCACTTAAAAGCTAATCTAGAATTCCAGCTAACAACCTCTAATAACCTTCATCTACTGTACACACTGTTAAGGTCATGTAGTGTGTAACTATTGTTTTAAAATATATACCCTTTCTTAAATATTCATCATAATTTCCACCTCTGCATTAACCTTGTGAATCAGTAATCTAGAACAAGAATTAGCTACTTAAAAGTTGATTTTTTTCTACTACAAACAATAACATATAATAAATTATGGAAATTTTAAACTAAATAGAGAGCAAGGTATAAATGAATCCTTATGAATTCATTACCCACCTTCAATTTCTACTCATAGTCTTCCCTCCATATTTCTTTTTATTAGTACATTATAGCTTAATGGTGGAGTTTGTTGTTACATCTTTGTACATACACACAATATTACAATATAATTTGGCCAGTAATATTTCCCAGTATTTCCCCTTTCCCTTACCTCCTCCCTCACCCAGTCCCTTTTATCTACTCTATTGGTTTCCTTTAGATTATCATAATTTCCCCCTCCCCACCTCTTTTCCTTTTTCCTTTCTAGCTTTCAATCTGAGAGAAAACATAATGACCCTTGACTTTCTGAGTTTGGTTTATTTCATTTGAAGTTCCCAAGTTCCGTTTTCCTACAGATGATGTGATTTCATTCTTTTTTTTTTTTTTTTTTTTTTTGTACCAGAGATTGAACCCAGGGGCACTTAACCACCGAACTACATCCCCAGCCCTTTTTAAATATTTTATTAGAGATAGGGTCTCACTGAGTTGCTTAGGGCGTTGTAAGTAACTGAGACCGAGTTTGAACTCGAGATCTTTCTGCTGCAACCTTCCTGGGATGACAGGTGTGCACCACTGCACCCAGAAATTTCATTATTCTTTATGGTAGAATAAAACACCTTTGTGTTTATATTCTGCATTTTCTTAATCAGTCATCCATTGATGGACATCTTGGCTAGTTCCATAGTTATTTTTAAATTGTGCTTCATAGTCTTGTTTTATATGTATCTCTTCTACTCTCTCTCTCTCGCCCCTTGTATTTCAAAGCAAATTTCAGGCCATATGTGTATTTCTTTCAACCATATTTAATGGACGATACATCTGAAAGGTAAAGATAAAAGAATATTTCCTGGGGATCAACCACGGGATCTTATGCATGCCGAGCATATGCTCCATCACTGAGCTATACCCCTGGTTCAGAAATGAGGTTTTTAACCATAATGTAATATGTAGGATATTTTAAGGACTTTAAGGACTGGGGATGTAGCTGAGTGGTAAAATACCCCTGGGTTCAATCCCTAGTACCAAAAAAAAAAAAGTATACTACTATCAAATACTAGGGTTTTTAGAATAGCTTGTTGACTAGTAGGCTTATAACTTTCTGGAAATTTCTTTAAGAAAACCCTAAATCTTTTGAGTTTCTAGGAAATTTAGATTACTTTTCTAAAAATCTGTAGAGAAAACAGTTTATTGAGTTTTAAAATGAATATTGTATCTTTGGACTTTGGTTCACCTTAATTATTTTTTCAGGGGTTTCCAGGGGTTTGGGGTGTAGCTTAATGGTAGAATTCTTACCTAGCATACACAAGGGCCTGGGTTTCATCTCCAGCACTGAAAAATTACAACAAAATCTTTTTTCTACCCTAAAATATTCCAAGATGTATAAATGTTTGTCTGTAAATCTAGTACACAGATGTGAATTATTGTAATAAATGTATATTTTTAGTCTCCTTACCTACTGTCAGAAATCCTATACCATGCTAATAATAATGAATAAAATTGTCTTGTAAAATATTGGCTTCACTAGTTTCTTGAACAAGGAAGAAAATTTAATTTTGGTTAACAACATAATAGTCTACAAACAAAAAATGCATTGAAGAAGCTGAAATAACTTTTCATAGAACCCATACATTTGAGTCATGGAAATGTGAACTTAGAATACTATGTGTTTTGAAAAGTGATCAGGTATATGTTAATTAATTTTTAATAATTTTTTGTAGCCCAAAGTGAGAGACTTGTTTAGGATCCATGAGATATTTTTAGTCTATTTCTTTAACTTTGTCTGGACTTCACAAGTAGCTAATACATGTGACAATTTGAACCACAGAATAATAGACTTTGACAAGTGGTATTTCTTTTAGGAAAGAATCAGAAAAATAATGGGAAAAGTAGGATGTGAAAACCTTTTCTTTGTTCAGAGGAAAGGTTAGTAGTGTAGCTATGATAGAAATACAAGAGGAAGATGATAAAATGAAAATTTTAAAACATATTTTGTCGATGCTGGGAACGGAACCCAGACCCTCACACATCCTAGGGAAGTGCTTAACCACTAAGCTGTACCCAGCCCGATTTTTTTTTTTTAATGGTGCTGGGGACATATGCATGGTAGGCAAGCATTCTACCCCTGAGCTATACCCCTAGTCCTGAAATGGAATTTTGGAATTATGTTCAATTCAGGTTTGGGTGGCTTTTGTTTTCATGAATACAGATATATATTCACATTTCAGGAATTCCTCTTGAAGCAACAAACTCTTAGCCTTGACTTTGGCAGTGTTTTCTTGGGCACCTGTTACAAATACCAATAATCTTTTCTTGTTTTGAGTCTTGTTTGGATCTGAAAGATTGTTTGCATTTTATTTTTGGTACCAGGGATTAAACTCAGGGGCACTTGACCACTGAGCCACACATCCCCAGCCCTATTTTATATTTTATTTAGAGACAGGGTCTCACTAAGTTGCTTAGCACCTTGCTTTTGCTGAGGCTGACTTTGAGATCCTCCTGCCTTAGCTTCCTGAGCCGCTGGGATTACGGTGTGTGCCCTATGCCTGGCTTGAAAGATTTTCTTTTGAATATACTCTTATTATTCCATTGAATGGGAAGTTTCGTATTGCTCTTTTCATTTCACTTTTTATTCCTCCCAGTACTGATGATTGAACCTAGGGGCACTCTACCATTGAGCTACTTGGTAGCTACCTGGGTAGTGTTTTAATTTCATTTTGAGACAGGGTCTGGCTAAGTTGCTCAGGCTGCCAAGTAGCTGAAACTACCAGTGTGTGTCACTGCACCTAATTTAATTTTAATTTATTTTTAAATCAATTTTGATGGAACTTGGAACTACGTGGGTAATGATGTATATATAGGCAGCGTGGTCATGATGTTCAAAGGTATATGCATTTGTTTTTAGAATTTGTTTTGATTTTAGTTTGGTAACGATGTAAGTTTTGCAGCTGGTAGATGTCTTTAAAATAGGTAATTTAGTCACTCCCATGCTTAAAAATCTTTGGTTTTCCGTTGCACTTACAGTAGAATCCAGACACCTTATTGTGTCCACAAGGCTTTCAGTGTCTGCAACCACCTCTCCTGCCTCATCCCTTCCCTCATATACTCTACTGTTGGTCTTCTTTCATCTTCTCTATTTTCTATAATTATTTCCCACTTTAGGCCTTCACATAACTTTACCTTCTTCTCTTCCTCTGGTTTGGGACAAGACTAGCTTAATATACTTTATTCAGGGAGGCTTTTGCTCATATTCTGTACCTTTGTTATCCATTTTTCTTCAGTTTATTCAATAGTTTGTAATTATTTTATTGGTTCATATACTTATAATTGTCACCTCACTTCGCAACTAAACTATAATCTCTTTGAAGACACTCATCTTTTATACTGTTATACCCCTAGTGTCTTGCTCATTGCCTAGTATTTGTTGAATAAAGGAATTTGTGTATCTTATTCTACCATATTTTTTATTTATTCTGTTTTATAGAGAAGGCACTTACATTAGTTACATGACCATTATATAGGTCACGAAGGCCAGAACTTTGTTATGTGTATTTAACACTAGGACCTTTTACATTTATATATGTACATATATGTGTGTATATATATATATGTGCGTGCACACACACACTCAATAAATGCATATGGACTTGAGTTGAAAATTTCCCTTGTTGAGCATGCTGAAATAGGTACATTAGGAATGTTTGACAGCTACACTGCTGATATAATAAGAGTTTCAGAACAATTTTAAGATCAAAGCTAAATGGAATCAGCATACTACAGTAAAGCAGCCATGTCAATATTCATAGCTGCTCAATTCACAATAGGTAGATTGTGGAACCAACCTAGATGCCCTTCAGTTGATGAATGGATAAAGAAACTACGGTGTGTGTGTGTGTGTGTGTGTGTGTGTGTGTGTGTGATGGAATATTACTCAGCCATAAAGAAGAATAAAATTATGGCATTTGCTGGTAAATGAGTAGAGTTAGAGAGTATCATGCTAAGTGAAATAAGCCAAGCCCAAAAAACTAAAGGCCAAATGTTTTCTCTGATAAGTGAATAATGATACATAACAAGGGGTGGGGTAGATGAGAGGGTAAGAGAAGAATGGAGGAACTTTGGATTGTGAAGAAGGAAATGGGGTGGGAAGGAAAGATAGTGAACTGAGACAGACATTATTACCCTGTGTACATGTATGATTACATGAATGGTGTGAATCTACATTGTGTACAACCATAGAAATGAAAAGTTGTACCCCGTTTATGTACAATGAATCAAAATGCAGTCTGTAAAAATTTAAAAAACAAGCTAAATGGAATAAAAACAAAAAATGGCATTTGAGCTATAGAGCATGTTATAATTTACATAGAATTTCTTCCATCTGTTCCCCATGTCCCAGCTCCCTCATGGCATTAAATTGTTTCTTGTTCCAATTGACTTTTTCTGTTTTGACCTTAGCCTTCTGGTCCACAGAACTTTCAAACCCTAAAGTGTGGCAGAAGGGGATATTATAACTATAATATGTATGTAATATGTTTATTAATACTTTTGACTTAGGATTATTGTGTCAGATCTCACTGCAGCATGTGGTACTCCTTTCTTAAAACTTATACTTCTTTTGAGTTTTGGAGACACCAGCTGGTTTTCCTCCCAATTTTCTAATTCAGTTTTTTCATTCTTTATGTGGGTTCCTCTTCTATCCCTTAAATCTCCATTTCATTTAACTGGTTATACAAGTAGCAAGCTGCGAATAATTTCCTGTCTTCGTTAAATAAGACAGATCCTGTGTATACCTGAGAAACACAACTTAAAGGAGGAAAAATTTATTTTGGCTCACAGTTTCAGAGGTTTCAGCTCGTGGTTGACTATTACTCTGGTCCTGTAGTGAAGCAGAGCATCATGGCAGAGAAGGCATGGTGGAGCAGAGCTGGTTACCTCATGGCAGCCAGAAAGTAGAGGTGGTGATGGATAAAGGGACCGGGAACAAGACATAATCTTCCAGCGTACAACCCCAGAGACCTAGTTCTGCCAAAGAGGCCCTACCTCCTACATTTTTCACCACCTCCCAATAATGCCTCAGTGGGTTAACCCATAGATGATGTCATAACCCTCATGATCCAATCACTTCTCAAAGTCCCCCTTCTTTCCGTTGTTGCAGTGGGGACCAAGCCCTTGATACATGAGCCTTTGAGGGACATTCCAGATCCAAACTATAGCAGAGCTGATCCCTGTAATAATTTTGCCCATACTTCTGTGATATCGTAAGTGGGAATAGGAAAGGTTGGGGCTTTAGTTGTAAGGAATTTTGAAGTCCAGATAACATCCTTGAAAGTGGGAAATTAGTATTATTGGTCGGATGTATAAAATAATGTCCCCATGTTCTGAGCCCGCTTCTCATGTAATAACGTGCTCTTGAACATTTTTACCAACTTTTGTGACTAAAAAAGCACCTAATTGGTAATAATTTCTAATTTTTAATTTCCTGTTCATATTTCTTTTCTGACTTCTAAGTAGTAGCCATGTTCACTAGCCCTGTTTTGAGTATGTCTCATAATATCTCTTATGAGTGTCTCAAACTCGGCAAATCCAAAATTGAACCCTTTCAGCTATGTTCACCGTGGGTAGTTCACTGTGATTCATGATTCATGATTCCTCTGTCTTTCTTTGCAAATTATTGTTGGTCAAATTCTCCCAATTGTATTTTTTAACAGATTTGAAATATCTAACTATTGCCACTGTTTTGTCCTTATAATTTCCCACCTGGATTTGGCAATAGGCTTTGGTTTCCTGATTTGAGGTTTGCTTTGTTCTCCACACTGCTTGTTATCTAAGAGATTGATTCTCTTGACTCTTCACTTTTTTCTTCCCTTCCCTTTCTCCCTTCCCTTCCTTCTCTCTTTCCTGGCCCTCCTGTCCCCTCCCCACCCTCCTTTTTTTTTTTTTTAATGATGAATATTGAACCTCACAATGCCTTACCCACGTTAAGCATGTACTCTACCACTGAGCTACACCTCTAGTCCCCTCTCTTGCACTTTTTCAAAGTAAACTTGCAGGATCTGAAACTACTAAGAAATGATTTCTAGAATTGAGATCTAAGCATGTATAGTTTGAAAACACCTACCAGGTGATATGAATGAATACCCCTGGTTAAGAATCATTCTTTGAAGTATAAATTTAATCATTCTTTAATTAAAATACTTTAGATTTCCTTGTAGATGAAATGTGAGATCCTTATTTGGGCATGTAATTTTCTGTAGTTTGGCTCCTGTCTACCTCATATAAATTTAAAAATTTTTAGTGATACTGGGGATCAAACCCAGGGCCTCACGCATACCAGGCAAGCAAGCCCTCTACCACTGAGCCACGTCTTCTGCCCTTCATATCACATATTCAATAGAACCATGTAGAAGAACTTAGCAGTCTTATTATTATGCCATCTTAATTTACATTACCAGGTTTTTGTATATGCTGTTTTATTTTCTTGGAATACTGTTTTCTCTCCTTGGACAGTTTTGTCTCTTCCTTTCAATGCTCAGCTGTCATTTCCTGTTATGTTTTTCTATTCTCCTATGTCCTTTTTTATACCTTTATTTATTTTTATGTGGTGCTGAGGATTGAACCCAGTGCCCTCACATGTGCCACAACCCCAGCCTTCCTATGTCTTTATTTCTCTATCTTCTAGTCTCTAGCAAAACACTTGGCAGTCAGTGAAAGTCAGTTGTATAAATGTAGACCTCAACTTTAAGTATAATAATAGTAGTGTTAATTGAGCATCCACTATATTCTGATCCTGAGTGCAGTACTGTGCTAAATGCTATATATACTTTATAATTCATTCTAACAACAAACTGATGAAGGTTGTAGGTGTTATTATTACCCATATTTTACAGTTGAGGAAACTGAGACTTACATAGTTAGCTCAAGTCACAGGATTTATAGAGAATTTATATATTTGAATCCTGCCATCTATTTGAAAGTCTTTGTCTTTTTGTTGTTGTTATTGTTGTTGTTTTGTTTTGCTGTTCTGAACCCAGGAGCACTATACCACTGAGCTACATCCCCACCCCATTTTTATTTTTTGTTTTGAGACAGTGTCTCACTAAGTGCTGAACCTAACCTTGAACTTAGATCCTCCTACCTCATCCTCTTGAGTAGCTGTGATTGTAGGTGAGCCCCCTGCTCCTCCCTGACTGAGCCTTTGCTTTTAATAGCTGTTACCCATTTGCTTCAAGGTTCTTTAGATTACTTTCAAAATTCATGATAAAAAATTTCTAATAGGACTGATTGTTATTTGGATACAGTTTTTTGTTTGTAATTCTCAGACAATGATTAGCTAAAATAAAATAGTTCTACAGCATATTTTGCCTATAAGTGAAAGTGGGGGAGACATAAGGTAGAACTCCCAATACAAAGTTATTCACTGAATTCACTGTTAGTTTCCATATGAATTTTATACTTTATACTAAAGACTGTCATATAATAGAAAGTAAAAATGTTTATCTTTACTCAGAATATTAGAACTACAAAAAACATTAGGCTTTACAATAGGAAAACTAGTGCTCTGCAAGATTACATGCTTCGCCCAAGTCTTCTAGCATTTATTTACAGCATCAGGACTGAACTGTAACTTCTGATTTTGAATACATACTTTTTATCTTATTAACTATGAAAGTTGATCTAAGACAATATTTTCCTATTTATTTTTATTTGTTTAAGACATTTTCAAAGCTTAAGGAGAATTCTGTTTTTATTATGTTCTAGTTTCTAGTAGCTAAATTCTTAACACAAAGAGAAGGAAGTGGTACAACTACTAAAGGCAAAAATCATTCATTCAGTGCTTAAGTAATTTACATGCAAGTACTGACTTGTTTATGTGGGATTTAACATATTTCATGGAACTTTTACTAATTGACTTTGAAACTTGGAATGTGTTTCATTTGTTAAGCATTATAGATATAAGGGTAGAGCTACCCAAGGAATTGGTTTATACATTATTATCAAGATATAAACCATAAGGTAGCTCATTCTCAATGTTATATTTAAAAGCATTTTTCTTATGATCATACACCACCTTCAGTGCATGACTTGCCATTTTTGATGAGATTTTTATTTCAACTTTCTTATCTGCCTTAAAACAGTTTTCTTTCTGGGTCATGGAGGCGCATACCCAGCGACTCAGGAGGCTGAGGTCAGAGGATCGAAAGTTTGAGGCCAGCCTCGGCAGTTTAGTGAGGCCTTAAGCAACTCAACAACCCTGTCTCTAAATAAAAAGGGCTGGGGATGTAACCTCAGTGGTAAAGTGCCTCTGGGTTCAATCCCGAGTACCAAAAAACTTACTTTTGTTTGTTAAAGCAAATTAGCCCTTTGAGTCCCAAGTTTTCACTTCTGTAAATATTTCAACAAAATTGACACAGGTATATTAAAATAGGTAGGGAAGCATAATCTACAGCTTATATGTAATTAATATTATCAATATGATTATATTGTAATTATTGCAATTATATTCTTCATATTCTATCACATATCATAATTATATATTGTATACTATATTTAAATTTTCATAGGCATTCTACATTTGGAACCATGTGGCAAAATGGGTTAAATTATATACAGATATTTTGGGGGGAGGCAGTGCTGGGGATCCAACCCAGGACCCTCCTGTGTGCTATTCAAGCACTCTCACTGAGCCTCATCCCGAACCTTTTTTCATTATCTTTTGCAGTACTGTTTGATTGAACTCAGGAAGTTCCACATGTTAGTCAAGTACTCTACCACTGAGCCAAACCCCAGGACCTTATGTACAGATTTTTAAAAATTATTGTGCGGTGTATGGAGATGGGCCAACTGTGGGAGATTGAATAATACATGACAAAAGGCATATTTATATACTGCCTTCTTGATAGTGTTGCATAGTTCATGAAAAATAACTAATGATCACTAAAGTTGGACGACTACAATTTTTGATACATAACTCATATACCATATAATTGGCCACTTAAAAGTATATAGCTCAGTAGTATTTAGGATATTCACAGGGTTGTGCAACTGTTACTACTGTCCAATTTTGAAGTAGTTTCTTTCCCATAAAGAAACATACCTATCAGCCTACCTATATTCTCCCTTATCTTCAATCCCAGACAGTCATAGTAACTGTCTCCATGGGTTTGCTTATTCAGGATATTTCATATAAATGGAATTCTATGTGGTCTTCTGTGTTTGATTTCTTTCACTTGTATAATATTTTCCAGGCTTGTCAATTTGTAGGGTCTATCAGTATTTATTCCTTTCAGTGGTTGAATAATAGTCCATTGTATGGCAGTATCACACTTTGTTTATCCATTTGTCAATTGTTGGTCATGTGGACTGTTTCTATTATTTTGACTTTTTGTTTTTGGCAGTACTGGGGATTGCTCCCTGGACCTTGCACATGCTTGCTAAGCCCTCTACCACTGAGCTATATAACTCTCACCCTACCTACAATGAACATTCATGTACAAGTTTTTGGTGAACATTTGTTTCAGTTCTCCAGGAGTGAAATGCTAGGCCATATGGTAACTATGTTCAACTTTATAAGAGAAACTTGGGATTTTAATGGTTTTTCTTGATTCAGTAAACTACTGTCACTTTACTGAAAGCAAATTTTATATCACAAATAATCTTTCATTGTACTTACAGATAAATTGACCCACAAAATCATATATACATATATATATTCATATATATATACACATATATAAATATATATGTATAAAAATCATAAATCATATATACATATATATACACATATATATGTATATATATATATATATTTTTTCCCCCCTGCAGTGCTGGGAATTGAGCCCAGAGCTCTACCACTGAGCCACATCTCCAGCTCCAAAACATCATATATAAAATTGTTGAAAGAGACCAAACGCACTAGTGCAGGCCTATAATCTCAGCCACTAGGGAGGCTGAGGCAAGAGGATCACAAGTTTGAGACCAGCCTCAGCAAATTAGGTAAAGCCCTGTCTCAGAATTTTTAAAAAGTAAAAGTGCTGGGGAACTGAGGATGTTATTCAGTGGTAGAGTGCCTCTAAGTTTCAATCCCAGTTACTGCAAAATAAGGTTGATGATGTATCTCATTAGTAGAACACCCCTGGCTTCAATCCCTCATACCAAAAGAATGGACCAAAGGAATTATTGGGGGTATTTCTCAACAGCATCTCTTATATTGCTCTTTTTGTAACTCGGTGTAGAATTCTTAATTTGGGTTCCATAATTAAACTCATTACATGATGGCTCAAGTAGGTTTTAACCTGGATTGAAAACCTTCAGGCAGTACCTAAAATTAATAGAAGTCTTGAGTTATTAATATTTTTATTATCACGGACTGACCTATGATTTAATCTTTCATTTTTGAGTCTCCAGCCTTTAGTAGGATGCTTGGTAATTGAGTAGACACTCAGTGACTGTTTGAAAGATGATTGAACTCTAACTTAAAGGTGATTTCTTTTCTGAAACTGAGTACACACTCTAATTATTTATGAGTAACCTACTAAGTGCCAGATACTATCCTTCACGCTGTGGATCTAGCATTAAAAGACCTTTTCCACGTGGAATTTACATTTTAGTGGATAATAAGCAAACTAGTAAATATATGGTATGCTGAGTGTTTACTGGTAACTGTAGAGAAAAAGAGGGCTAGGGAATGTAGAAAAAGAAGATAGAAGGAAGATAGATGTTATTTTATATGAGGTGGATCAGGTCAAGTCTGAGCAGAGACCTAAGGGGAAATGAGGTAGTGAACCAGCTTTGAGTTTGAGGGATGAGACAGACACCTGTGTAGCTGGAATCGAAAACTGGGGTAGCATACCTTTACCTGTAATTCCAGCTACTGGGAAGGCTGAGGTTAGGAGGATCACTTGAGCTTAGGAATTCGAGGCCACTTTGGGCAACAACATATTGCAGTGCCCATCTCAGAAAAAATGAGTAAGGAAGAAATAAATCAGGAGATATAGAGGTGTAGGCAGGCAGCAAATAGATCATTTAGTGCATTGAGGGCCAAAGAAAGAAGTTTGGCTTTTACTTGGAGTGAGATGGGAATCATTTGGAAGTTTGAGCAATGGACTTTCATGATTTGATTTCACTTTTCAAGGGGATGACTCAGGATGAGGATGGAGACAGGGCAAGAGCAGAGGCAAAGAGAGGAACTAGGAGGTATGATTATTCCTTGCCTGTTAAATGATTGGAGTTAGCATAGACTTATAAGGAATATCCCTCCACAACAAAAAACCACTGTTCTTTTCAAATTATATTATCATCTTAATTCTTTCTTAGGAAGTTTTGTTCAAGTTTAGCATAGCTTACTTATTTTGGTGTGTATATGGGGGGTTTTGCTGGGACTCAAACTCAGGGCCTTACATGTACTAGGCAAATATTCTACCACTAAGCCACACCCCCCTGCCCTTAGCATAGCTTACATTAAAAAAAAAAAAGTAGACTTTATTTTTTAATATTTGTATTTGTAGATGGACACAATATCTTTATTTTTATGTGGTGCTGACGAATGAACCCAGTTGTCTCACACATGCTAGGCAGTGCCCTACCACTGAGCCACAACTCCAGCCCTAGATTTTATTTTTAAGAACTGTTTTGAAAAAAGATGAAAGAGAGGGGCTGGGGAGATAGCTCAGTCGGTAGAGTGCTTGCCTTGTAAGCACAAGGCCCTGGGTTCAATCCCCAGCACCCAAAAAAAAAAAAAAAAAAAAAAAGACAAAAGAAGCCCATATTCCCATTCACTGAGTTTCCGCTATCATTCCCACTTATAAAAGCACTGCTTTTGTTACAATTAATGAACCAAAATTGAGGCATTAATTATTAATTAAAGTTCATAATTTGGTATGTCTTATAGTTTTTACTTAATGACTTTTTCTGTCTACCCAGGGATACCACATTTAACTTATTTATCTTCTCTAGTCTGTGACTATTTCTTAGACTTTCCTTGGTTTTGATGACCTTTGTTTGAGGAGTACTGATGGAGTATTTTGTAGGATGCCCTTTTGTTGTTATTTTGGTGGTTGTTGCTAGGGATCAAATTCAAGGTCTTAGTGCATGAGCTATACCCCCAGCCCCAGGAAGCCCTGCTTGTGGAATTTGACTAGTGTTTTTTCTTATAGTTAGACTGGAGTTTTTGAGAGGGAGACTACGAAGGGAAAATGACTTTTGTTTTGTTTTTGTGTTTTTGAGGTGTGGTAGGTTTTTCTCAAACTCCTGGGATAAAGCAGTCTCCTGAGTAGCTAGGACTACAGGCATGTGCCATCACACTCTGTTCAAAGTCATTTTTATCATGTCATATCAAGGGTACATACTATTCAAGCTGGAGTTGCACCTCTGTGGTAGAGGGTAGAGTGTAAGCTTAGCATGAGTGAGGCCCTGGGTTCAGTCCCCAACACTCCCTCTTCCCAAAAGTACATACTAGCAAAATGATTTATCCCTGTGAGTAGGTGAAAGGCAGGTGATGGGCAGGCAAGAGGCAGGCAGACGGGCAAATGGCAGATGATAGGTGGCAGTCAGTGAACAGTCTGCATTCAAAAAGTAGTCGATATGCTGGCAGACTGCAAGTGACCCCAGTGGACAAATGGGATAAACAGCAGCAAAGACTGCCATTTGCCACAGAGGTTTCCATACTACAGAATTATTTTTTTTCCCCATTCAGTACTGTACTCTTTGAAGGATGTTGCAGTGTATAGTACACAATTAAGGACTAGGTGAGTTATAGTACCATTCCTTGAGGGTAGAGTATATACATAAATTGTGTGGAATTCTTCAAGGGACTCCTCCCCATTTATTTATTTATTCATTTATTTAATAGATCCACATAGCCTCATGGGTATATAATTTGTATTTTATACTTTGAATTATAATACAATACTATTTTATTTTGTGCTCAAAATATTCTAACTTTGGTCATTGGGAGATTTTTTTTGTCTTTGTTTTTGTTTTTTGGTTAACATAGGGGCACTTTACCACTAAGTTACATCCCTAGCCCTGTTCTATTTTTATTTTGAGAAAGGGTCTCACTAAGCTGCTTATAAGGTCCTAAGCTGGCCTGGAACTTGTGACCTTCTTGTCTCAACCTCCTGAGTCACTAAGATTACAGGCTATTGGGAGATTTTTAAATTGACTTCTGAGTCCCTTTAACATAAATATATGTGCTTGCTGATTTCCTTCTTCCCTTCCACTCTCCTGTTTGTTTCCTTTTTGGAGCCCTTCTTTACTTTTTGGTTCTGTATGATGCTGCAGGCTCCTCTTGTATATTTCCTGCCCTAGTACTAGAAGCAGACATTTGTCCAAGATGCCCGGTTCCTTTTTCTCAGAGAATATTAGAGACTGAATTTGAGTACTAAGTGTATTCTTTGTTACTAGAGTATCCTTGCTTTAAGGCTCTGTCATCTAACAGAATAAGGACATAATAATGTGTGTTACCTTTGCCTTAATGTGGAGTGTGCTAGGAATGATCATTTGAAAAGTAGATAAAATGATAGTATTTTGAAAATAACTTGGATACTTGGTTTTTTGTTAAAAAAAATTACAAATTTCACTAAAAATTAGTATTAAAAAGTGAAGTTTTTCTCCTACCTCACACCATATACAGAACAACTAAAAATTGATCATAATGAATAGATGTAAAAGCTAAAGTTATAAAACACTTAGAGAAATTATAGGCATCAATCTTTATGACCTTGGGTTGAATAATGATTTCTTAGATACACTATCAAAAAAAAATGAGTGTCAAAAGAAAAAGAGTAAGTTGGACTTCATCAAAATTGAAAAATGTGTGTGCTACCTAGGCACAATGGCACATGCCTACTCAGGAAGCTGAGGTAGGAGGATTACAAGTTTGAGGCCAGCCTGGGCAACTTAATGAAATTTTGTCTCAAAATAATAATAAAAAGGTCTGGGAATGTAGCTCAGTGGTAGAACATCCCTGGGTTCAGTTCCCAGTAGTGTGGGGGGAACTTTATGCTGCAAATGATATAAAAAGAAAGTAAAATGAAACCCACAGAAAGGAAAACAATATTTAAAAATCATAAATATATTTACCAGGGACTTATATCTGTCATATGTTCAGAACTCTTACACTTCAATAATAAAACAAATAACGCTCTTAAAACATGGGCAAAGCATCTCAGTAGATTTTTGCCAAGGATAAAGAAAACAGACAAATGGTAAGTAATTGCAGAAATGTTCAACATCATTAAGTAAAGGCAAATCAAAACCACGATGAAGCTAGGTGTGGTTGTGAGTGCCTATAATGCTGGCTGCTTAATAGACTGAGTCAGGAGGATTGCAAGATCAAGGCCTCCTGGGTAACTTCGCGATTCCCTGTCTCAAAGTAAAAAACTAAAAGGATTGGTGATACAGCAGTGGTAGAGCTCTCCTGAGTCAATCTCCAGTACCTGCCCCTCAATTTTATTTTATTATTATTATTTTTTTGGATATAATCTGGTAAGCTAAC
The DNA here is from genome assembly GCF_902686455.1 of Sciurus vulgaris. NCBI lineage: Eukaryota > Metazoa > Chordata > Mammalia > Rodentia > Sciuridae > Sciurus > Sciurus vulgaris. The sequence goes on along the minus strand of NC_136472.1, from coordinate 39,568,070 downwards.
TAAAATTTATATGAGAATACCTGGAATAACCTTGTTTGTTATGTGGTGCTGGGGATTGAGCTGAGAGGACCTTGCACGTGGTAAGTAAGTACTGTGTGCCACCTTTGAGCTACAGCCCTGGCCCAAAACAGTTTTGAAAAAGAACAAAAGTTAAAAGATTTGCATTACTGAATTAAAGACTTATAAAGTATTTTAGTCAGCCTTTTTGCTGCTGTGTCTACATGATCTGACCAGCACAATTATAGAGGAGGAAAGGTTTATTGAGGGCTCACAGTTTCAGAGGTCTTATTAGTCCATAGAAGGCAGGTTCCATTCCTCAGGGCTCAAGGTGAGGCAGAACATCATGGCGGGAGAGCATAGCAGAGGGAAGCAGCTTGCTTCTTCAGGAAGCAGAGAGAGAGAGACTCTGCTCTCCAGATACAAAATATATACCCCCAAAACCAGATCCCAGTTTCTAGTCTCGTCCAGCCACACCCTACCACTTTAATTAATCCCATCAGGGATTAATTCACTGATTGAGTTAAGACTCTTACAACCCAATCATTTCTCCTCTGAACCTTCCTGCAGTGTCTCACATGTGAGCTTTTGGGGGATATCTCACATCCAAAGCATAACACAAAGCTACAGTTATCAAACTCTGTTATATGAACAGGCTTGTTAGTCACTATAACAGAATATTCAAGAAATATACGGTTAGTTGGTTTTTGACAGAGGTACCAAGACAATTCAGTGGGTAAAGAATTGAATATATAGGGCTGGGGAGATAGCTCAGTCGGTAGAGTGCTTGCCTTGCAAGCACAAGGCCCTGGGTTTGATCGCCAGCACCGCAAAAAAAAAAAAAAAAAAAAAAAGAATTGAATATATAAAGTCAATATATATTACAGGTGTGGTGGCCCACACCTGTAATTCTAGCACCTCAGTTGGTGAGACCATCAGCAATTTAGTAACACCCTGCTTCAAAAATAGAAAGGACTGGGGGTGTAGTTTAGTGTAGTATCCCTGATCCAAATTCCAAAAGGTTTTTTTTTTCTTTTTCTTTTTTTCCTTGATGGTACTGGGAAGTTAACCCAGGGACGCTTTTCCTCTGAGCTACACCTTTTATTTTCTATTTTGAGACAGTCTCACCAAGTTGCCCAGGCTGGCCTTGAATTTATAGTCCTGCTCTCTTTGCCTCCTTAGAACTGGAATTACAGACATGTGCCACTGTGCCCAGCTCAAAATCCAAGGTTTTGGGCACTGAGGTGACTCAACAACTTGAAGATTTGGAACATTCAGATTTCAGATTTTCAAATTACCATGTTCTATCTGTAAAGTCTATGCAGATATTTCAAAGTTCAAGAAATTAATTTTGTTTGTTTTTGTTGCTAGGGATTAAATCCAGGGCCTGATGTATGCTAAACACATCCTCTACCGCTGAGCTACTGCACCCCTGTCCTCTCTCTTAGAAACTCTGAAATCTGAAACTCTTCTGGTTCCAAACATTTTGGATTAAGGGTACTCAATCTATACTATAAATCTTCTTGAAGAAAGCACAAGACAAAATGAGACCTTGGTTTAGACGAAGAATTTTTTAGCTATAATACTAAAAGTACAATTAAGTACTTAAAAGTACAATTAAAATTTCATCAAAATTAAGAATCGTTCTTTCAAAGATATTGTGAGAATGAAAACTATAGTCTGGGAGAAAATATATGTAAAACATATATCTGCCAAGGACTTGGGTTATAGAATATGTAAGCAACTTCCAAAACTCAGTAAGAGAACAACCTAATTAGAATGGGCAGGGACTGGGGCTACAGCTAGTGGCAGAGCGCTTGCCTAGCATGTGTGTGGTACTGGGTTTGATCCTAGCACCACATAAAAATAAACAAATAAAGGCATTCTGTCTATCTGCAACTACAAAAAAAATTTTTGGACTTGAAAGTGGACTTGAAAGGCCAGAGTAAAACTAGGGCTAAGGAAGTTACAGTTATTAAAGACATTACTGCCCTAAAATGCTAAAGACTTTGCTTAGAGACAGTAATTATGAAATATGGCTTGAGGGCATCTCAGGAGTTGGCAAGACCACAACCATCTAAAGTTCAAGGGAGTAAAGATGAAAATTCTCTTAAGAAGAGAGCAGTGGAGCACCCTTTTTGCACAAGGGGTCCTAGAAGTTTTTTCAATGTGCTCAGCCACCCAGACACTCAGAGGCTGCTGCAGCCAGGGTCCCTGGAACCTGGGCTGCTGTTCAAGATGGTGGCAGAACTTGGTGTCAACCACATCGTACTGGTTCTGTGGGAATACAGGCTGCTGGAATTAGGGGTTCATGGGGACTTCCACCAAATTTTCAAAGGAAGGCCTGGAAAGCTAGGCAAAGTGCAATAGGGTCAGAGTCCCTGCAGGTACCCCCTGAGAAGTCAAAGCGTGGAGATGTGAGGAGGAAGCTGAAGCTGCAGTGGAGACCACCAAGATTAAGAAATGCCAGTAATGTGGGACACCATCCTAGGAAAGCTGTAGGAATCGAGAAGAGACAAACCAACAGAAAGGTCACTTGGGCTACAACAAACAAGGCCACAGGGGCAGAGCTACACAAGCCCTTTAGTGAAGACATCATACCATGTGCTCCAGATGCTGAATGTGGAGTTATAGGACTTGTTTGCCCAGCTGGATTTCAGTCTTACTCTGGTCCTATCCTTTCTTTCTATGCCCCTTTTTTTGTGAATGGAAATATTTATTCCACACCATTATATAGTGGATACTTGTAAATTGCTTTTAGTTTTATAGGAGCTCACACTGTGAGATTGCCTTGAACCTCAGAGAAGACTTTGGACTTGAACACACTTAGAACTTTGAGACTATGGAGATTCTTGGAAATGAACTAAACGTATTTTGCATCGTCAGATAATTGTGAACTTTTGGGGGCCAGGGCGGAATGTTATGGTTTGAATATGGGATGCCTCCCAAAAGCTTACATGTGAGATAATGCAAGAAGGTTCAGAGGAGAAATGATTGGGTTGTAAGAGTCTTATTCCTGATAGGGATTAACTGAGTGATAACTGAAGTGGTAGGGTATGGCTGGAGGAGGCAGGAAATTTGTCCAAACGAATCCAGAATTTGGAATATTTTACAGTTCACTTGACCTGGATTCCTCAAAAAAGAAGTCAATGTCATAAAATCAAGACAAAAGGGATGTGAGATTAGGGGCAGGGTGGAGCTCCTGATCCTAACTAAACCAAATTGAGTTCTTTAACTTTGATTAGATCATTATTAGAAAGAGCTTAAAAATTCCAGATCATTGGACAACAATTGAGAAAACTGGAATATGACAGTTGTATTACATGATTACTGAATTTATGTTAGATTTCTTCAGATCTAATAATGTTTGGTTGTTTAAGAGAATGTCTTTATTCTTAGGAGATATAGCTGAAATATTTAGAGATGCAGCACCATGGTGTCTTTCAGTTATTTTCAAATGGTTAGAGAGAAAGTGCATATGTGTCTAAGAGACAAAATGTTAACAGTTGACAAATCTTTATTGTGGGAATATGGGTATTCATTGTATTGTTTTGAATTTTGTTGGTTTAAAATGTTGAAAGTAAAAACAAAAAGTGGAAAAATCTTGTTCTGAATTGCTCTCAGAATATTTGAGTTCAATTTTCTGGGTGAGTTATTGGGAAATAATATTAATTATCTATTTGAACTATCTGATGATCCATAGAATGTTAGAACTAAAGAGGTTTTTGAGATTATTTTGTTTGGTTCCTTTTTCATACAAATGAGGAAATTAGTCTGACAATAATTGAGTCACTTATATAAATCACACTGTAATCCAGAGAGTTTGGACAGTGAATTAGGTTCTCCTGGTTTCCAGATGTTCCTCTTTGCACTGTATCATGTTACCTCTCCTAGTAAAAGCTGTTCAGAATAAAGTTGAATTAAGGAAAATGCTATGCATCAATCTTCTCTGTAGTAAATTTTCATTTTATTTTTCGCATGTGACAGTATTATCAGATTATATTTGATGTACTTATCTACAGACTAGGAATTTGGTCAAAGATTTCTACTACTTTTTGTTGTTGTTTGTTTTTTTCTAGTTCCAGGTGCTCCTTGGCTGAGATAATGTCTTCTGTGTTTTGGGAAGGCAGGGGTTGACCCCAGGGCCCCTTTACCACTGAGCCACATCCCTAACCCTTTCCTTTTCCTTTTCCTTTTCCTTCCTTCCTCCCTGGCTTCCTTCCTTCAACAGGTTCTCACTAAAGGCTGCCCTCGAACTTGCAATCCTCCTTCAACCTCCAAAGTCACTGGGCCTACAAGTATGCACCACCACTGCTGGCCAACTTTTATGACTTTTAATAGTTGTTCTAGAAATTTGTTGATGGTATGGTTTGAACTCTGTTTTTGGTTACTGATTATTTTATTGGTGTGTTGTAATTATACTTAACAGTGGGATTCATTGTGTGGTTACTGATTTTTAATATCCTCTAGTTTAAGTTATGAAGAAGGACATCCCTCAGAGTCTGAAACAGATCTCCTTCAGAGACAGACGTTTGTAGCCTCTCATCAGATTCCTGGATATGCCGCCACACCTCAACCAACTGGTAACAGTTCTATTGTGAAATATACTATGAATCTGTATACATTTAGTGAATAAGAAGAAAAATCATTTTTCTCTTTTGGGTTATAAATATAATGTGTATGGGAAATACCAGGGAAGTGTTAAAATGAAAATGACATTAAAAGCTATATAATTAATAGATTGAGACATCTTTTTTGCATCTTTAGGGACTTAAAATTATTAATATGCTTGGTCAAATTAGTACTTGCTTACTAGCGGGTGAATAGCTTAGCCTGTAGAGCGCTTGCTGAGCGTGTGCACAGGCCCAGGGTTTGAATCCCCAGCACCTCGGAAGAAAGCAAAGAGCGAAAAGCTCTTCTGAGCATGCCAATACTTGCTTACTATTTGAAAGTAAAACAGTTTAGGATTATAGAATTATTTTAACTCAATTTTCAGAAATAGAGTAGGGATAGAATTTTATTTAAAGTATTTATTTTTACGGGATTTATTTTATCCTTTATTTTGTAGGTCTTTCAGGAATATTTGATACTAGTGTGAACAGTGCCAGCACTAACACTAAGGAATCTTCCGTGATGAATTTTCTCTCCACTGTTGAGTCCCGAACTGCTCAGGCTGCTTCTTCAGGAACTACTCTTTTACCACAATTCAGGGCTCCATCCTGGCAGACAGGTGATTCTTTTTTGAAGTCCTCTAAAAATAACTGGTCAAAATACATTTCTGTAGTCTTATCATTATGGTAATGTGCCTGAGAGTGATATTAATTATTGAATTCCAAAGGCTTTAAAACTTGGAAATTTTTTTTTTTTTTTTATAATTTTAAGGTGTATAAAATTCAAGAATTGTAAGCAGGAATTCAGTTTTAGCACTCTGAAAACCAGCAAGCTCATATTGAAGGGTTGGTAATCATTAAAGATAAACTCTAATGTAAAGTTTGTATTTGGCAGTTTAAGTACTTGTCTATTTGAGAGGAGCAAAGGTTAAATTTCAATTATTTTAATGTCTTCTGACTGGGTATGTAGTACAGTAAAATATTAATGTTAGGACTCATTTTGTCATTAGTATTCTGTAAAGTTGTCCTTAATCGAACAGATCAAATCATCACTTAATAAAAGACATTACAAGTTTGGAGGCAGGGTTGTAATTCAGTGTTAAGATCACTTGCCTATCATACTTGAAGCCCTGGGCTTAGTCCCAGCACCTTAAAAAAATTCAAAAGCTTTACAAGTTGATAATAAGTTGTACCCATTTCCTTCCTTTCTCCCTGTTGTTCTCTTCCTTCCTCTCTTTCTCCCTTTTTTTTTTTTTTTTTTTTTTTTTTTTGATACTAGGGTTTAAACGCAGGGGCAGTTTATTACTGTGCTATATCCCCCATCCTTTGTTGGTTTTCTTTTGAGGCAGGGTCTCACTGAGTTGCTGAGGGTCTTAAGTTTCCAGGCTGGCCTCCAATGGGAGTGCCTCCTGAGACACTGGATTTACAGGCAGGTGCCACTGTACCCAGCTTATTGTACTCATTTGTAACAATAATTGTAAGGCCTACATGAACTTTTTCTTTATTTGATTTTTTAATTTCAATTTTCAACATCTCAAAAATTATTCGTATATTTTTATTTTTGGTAGGATGACATGAAATTTTTGGGAGAGGTTGTTTTGTTTTAAAGAAATGTCATTGTATTTAAGAGTTTTGTTTGTTTTGTAGTATTGAGGGTTGAGCTCAGAGCCATGTGCATGATAAGCAAGTGCTGTACCACTGAGCTATGCCACTAACCCTGAGAAGATATTTTTAAATATTGGCTCATTCTGATATAAATCCCATTAATAGAGCTCCTTACCATACCTAGCAACACTTTTTTCCTGCTTCTAAAAGGATCGTTAATGATTTAGTGTAAGATAGAACAATATTTGAAAAGCATGGCTTCGGTTTTTCCTTTCAGAAATAATTTTCTTCCTTCCTTTCTTCTTTTTTTTTTTTTTTGGCAGTGGTAACTGGTGGGGGACTGGGATTGAAGCCTTGACCCTAGACTCCCCTGCCCTCCCCGCTTTTTTCTTTATTTTTATTTATTCATTTCTTTGGTGGGGGATGAGTACCAAGAATTGAACTCAGGCACTCAACCACTGAGCCACATCCCCAGCCCTATTTTGTATTTTATTCAGAGGCAGGGTCTCACTGAGTTGCTTAGCACCTCACTTTTGCCAAGGCTACTTTGAACTTGCGATCCTCCTGAGCCGCTGGGATTACAAGCGTGCGCCACTGTGCCCAGCTTTAATTTTATTTTGAGATAGGATGTTGCTTAGTTGGCCAGGCTAGCTTATGATCCTCAACCTACCTAGTTCATGCTATAGTAGTTCCACTTTTTTTAGAGAGAAAGTAATAGCTTGGTATTTATTCTTCTTGACTATCTATGTCAAACCATATATTTCTACCTAATCAATATTTATTATTAGGATATGACATAATTTTTTTGTAGGTTTTGGTTTTTATACTCATTATAAACACTATAGTAAATAGGTTGTACAAATATCTTGGTGTCTAGTTATTTTCATGGAATAATTTTTAGAAGTGGAACTTCGGGATCAAAAGGGTATATCCTTTTGCTGTGTGTGGCTAGAATGCTGTCCTGAAATGTTAACAGTCTATTGACGATATTAATATCAGATCAGTCTTGCATTATAATTATCCATCTATTGTTATTGGGAAGTCTGTTGTTATGTAGGAAGTCAACCTTGAAATGCAAGAGATTTTTTTAAATGAATATATTTTGGTAAAATAACCTTTTTGATGTTAACTTCACTGTTATTTTTAGATTGATTTATCATGTTGGATATAGGCAGTTTAGTGTTGATTTTCAGTTTTATGTTTTGTACATTTTTATTTGTTGGTATTGTGCATTGGGAACTCAAGGTAAATTAATCACTATTGATTACTTACATTTTTACTGGTTTCTTAATTTTAATATGGCCTTGTCCAGTTATATTCTATTACCATTATAGATATGAATTGCTGATATATTTAGAAGATTGTTTTTGCTTTAAGAAAGTGAACTATTTTGAAATATAATTTTCAATATTTATATAGAGAACTCATTTATCAGACTTTTAGCCTTACAGATATTTTGATGGGTTAAGGGTTATGTAATTCACTTCTATGAAAGCATTTATTTATTTATTTGTTCTATAACTGCATAAAAATCTTTCTGCTTTCTCTTCATAGGTATGCATTCCTCAGCAGCAACTGAGCTGTTTGTTACTGGACCTTTGCCAACCACTGGAACTCTTCCACCACCTGCCCCTTCTGCTTATCAGCATCCTACCACCTTTAGCAATAGAAACTTTGCCACCACCTCACCTTTGGTGCTTCAGGATTCAACTTTTAACACTACAGCAAATGGAATTTTAAATCCTCATGACCCTTTGCTGCAAATTAAGACTTCCCAAGGAACTGTTCCAACTGCTTTGGCATTTGAACGCCTGGGCAGTTCTGCATTAAGTAACAGCATACCACCTCAGTCTTCAACATATCGCTCGGCTCAAGAGTCTGCACCCCATCTTTTACAACCTCAGTTTAGTTTGTTGCCTTCAGCACTTGGGGGAGCCCAGCAGACTCCTCAAGCCTACAATTCAACTCTCTTCACTAATTCTACTGCTTCCATTGAAAGAGCTCTTCTTCGAGAATGTAGTGTTATTAAACACCATCAGCGGCCTTCAGGTACCCAGTCTATTCAGGCACAACTGACTGGTTCACAGCATTCCTTACATAGTTACCTATCAAATACAAATGTAGTTAGCTTTCAGGAAACAACTAGGCAGTCATCCTTATCCTGTAGCCCAATTGGAGATTCTACTCAGGTGAGCAATGGAGGCTTGCAACAGAAGACCCCACAGGTCTCTGTGGAACTTGCTCAGTCTTACTCATCTGTAATTCCATCATCAGGGTATGCTGCTCCTACTACAACAGTAAATAACTGTTCTACAAAACAACCACTAACATCAACTAAGATCCCAAAACCTCAAAGTGTAATTCCTCCTGTGCAAACACTAAGCTATGCCAAACCTTTACATAACCAGAGTTCGGTAATATCAGGTCAAGCACAGATTTATTCTACAGCACAGCTACCAAGCCTGTTATCAGTTAGTCAGTCCCAAAATTATGGTTTAGTACAGCCACACAATGCACCATCTATTGTTCATTCACAGGTTTATAGGTCCAGCAAAGTGGAGAAATTGCCATCCTTGTATAAAACATTGACTTTTTCTGGGTCTTCTCAGCCTATAACTTCTGAAAGTCAAACACTCAGTTATTCATCCAATCAGCAAGAAGTATTATCTTCAGTTACAAATGAGAATTACCCTGATCATACAAGAGATCTGTCTTCAGTTAGTCCGTCTCAAAGTTATTCATCTAGTCACTCTCAGGGTTTATCACCAGGTAGCCAGACACAGGTTAGTTATTCATCTCAATCACAAGTGTTGTCAGTTGTTAGTCCTTCAGAAAGCTATGCTTCAGGGCAGTCCCTGACATTAACAGCCCCATCTCTTTCTTATTCTTCTGCCTCTCGGGCTCAGAAATTGCCAGACTCTAACTCAACCCAGAATTATATTTCCATTCATTCTTCTCAAAATGCTCAGACTCAAGGGTCATCATCTCCCCAGTCCCAGAAATTTTTGCCTGCTATTCAGTCATCATCTTTTGCATCCTCTACTCATTGTCGGACATTACAAAATAATGTACCTTCCCCAGATCCAAAGTCTTATGCTGAAAGAAAACTTGACTCAAATGTGTATACATCTTCAAAGCAAGAAGATGATTTTCCAATTCAAGAGTTACAAGCATTGCAGCCACAGACATCTCTAGAGACATCAACGCAAAGGCTATCTGATGGGGAAATGAATGCTCAAGAATCAACTTACAAGGTATCAAAGGCAGATGACAGATATTCTCAGAGTGTAATCAGAAGTAATTGCCATCTTGAAGATCAAGTTGTTGGGATTACTCCACAAGGGTCAAAAAAAGAAGAAAACTTGGTTGGTTCAGTGACACAACTTAACCAGCAAATTGGCCAAGCCAATAATGCAGCAACCCTTGATCTTAAGAAAACTGATTTAATGCAAACTCCACAAATAAGGCTGAATGCTAAAGATCTAAGCCAACAGCATTCTCTTATACATAAGGTTCATGAAGCCAAGGTCCAGGAACAGCATGAGCAAATAATTAATGCATCTCAGATTCAAATTCCAAATCATGCTTTAGGACATAGCCATCAGACATCTCTTCCTAATACACAGCTGCTTTTGGATTCTGCATGTGATTTACAGATTCTTCAACAGTCAATACTGCAGGCAGGTTTAGGACAAGTAAAGGCATCTTTACAAGTTCAACGTGTCCAAAGTCCTCAACAAGTAGTGAATCCTTTCCTACAAATGGATGGTCATATTATTCAGAGCAATGGTGATCATTCTCAACAGCAGATTCATCCTCAAAATTCTGAAATTATGAAAATGGACCTCTCTGAATCCTCAAAACCATTACAGCATCTTCCAACAAAGGGCCATTTCAATGAAACAAATCAACATGATTCAAAGAATCAGTTTGTTTCTCTTGGATCAATATGTTTTCCAGAGGCAATGCTTCTCAGTGATGAAAGAAATATTTTATCAAATGTAGATGATATCTTAGCAGCTACAGCAGCAGCTTGTGGAGTTACACCTTCTGATTTTCCAAAGTCAGCTTCAAGTGAAAGCATGCAGGCTGTTGAAGGTGGTGATTCTAAATCTCATTTTCAGCCAACATTAGATGTCAGTCATGTGACTTCAGATTTTAACTCTATAACAGCTACAGTAGGAAAACCACAGAATATAGATGAAATTTCTTTAAATGGGAATCAGGTTACTGTAAACCTTTCATCCATACCTACCCTTCAGTCAAAAATGACTCTTGATCAACAGCATGTTGAAACACCTGGTCAAAATACACCAACTAAAGTAACTTCAGCAGTAATTGGACCAAGTCATGAAGTCCAGGAGCAAAACTCTGTCTCATTCAAGAAACAGTCTGCTACCAATCATGAATCTGAAGAAGACAGTGAAGTTCCTGTTGATAATACATTAAATAATAACAGAAACCAAGAGTTTGTTTCTAGTAGTAGAAGCATAAGTGGAGAAAGTGCTACATCAGAGAGTGAATTTACTTTAAGTGCTGATGATAGTAATATATCAGTGAACCCCACAAGAAGTGCACTTGCACTGTTGGCCATGGCCCAACCTGGGGATCCAATCAGTGTGAAGACTGAAGAAGAAAACCAAGATCTAATTCATTTTAACCTTCCAAAGAAAAAAGCTAAAGGAAAAGGACAAATTAAAGATGAAGATAACAATAATCAGAAACATCTGAAAAGACCTTCCCAAGGCAAACGCCAGAATCCCATGGGAACAGATATATATTTACCATATACTCCCCCTTCCTCAGAAAGCTGCCATGATGGTTATCAGCATCAAGAAAAAATGAGACAGAAGATCAAAGAAGTAGAGGAAAAACAGCCAGAAGTCAAAACAGGATTTATTGCTTCTTTCTTGGATTTTCTGAAATCTGGGCCCAAGCAACAGTTTTCCACTCTTGCTGTCCGAATGCCTAACAGGACCAGACGACCTGGAACCCAGATTGTTCGTACATTTTGTCCCCCACCACTTCCAAAGACTTCATCTACAGTACCCGCACCTTTAGTGTCTGAAACTGGAGGCAATAATAGTCCATCAGAAAAAGCTGATAACAAACTTAAAAACTTGGAACATTTATCTTCATTTTCTTCTGATGAAGAAGATCCTGCTGTATGCAGTCATGATGTTTATAAAAACATCTCTACTCCCTTAAATGCATTGGATGCAGATTCTGATAAAAAGAAGAAAACAGGTAAAGTTTTAAATATTCACAATTAAGACTTTCTACTATTAGTTTTCTGGCTATAACCTGCCTTTTTAAGTTTTTTTGTTTTGTTAGGTTTTTTTTTTTTTTTTTTTTTAGCTTAAAGCACATCTGCAAATAAATTTTCAGTACATAAACCTTTAACATTTGCCCTGGCTGGGAAACTTGGTTTTAGGTTGAATTGTTCTGGTTTTCTTGGCTTTTTGCCACAGGTACCAGAACACACAACATGCTAGCTAGATTTCTAATCTGAGACATCTTAAGTATAAAACTGGCACATTTTCTTGATAGGCCAATTTTACCCAAAGATTGGCATTTTATTCTTAAATATGGTTGTGCTCAGCATGCACATTATTCTAATTAAAATACAACTTTACAATTTTGTATTGGCCCCAAACCATATATCCAAATCTTTGGGTATGTGTTTCAGTTTATTCCATGGCTAATAGAGGAAATGTTTTAGGAAGCACTGTCTTTCTGTAAACAATTGACAGGTAAGTATAAAAGCTACTATTTTAAGGAACAAGCCAAGAAAAAAATTACTTATAATGTATGACAGGAAGTAATAGCAGTGTTGTGAGATGTGCATTATTACTCCTGATACACAGATGTTATGACTGAGAAAATGAGAACATGGAATCTAAACCTAGGTTTGTCTGTATTCCTGCTGAGCTCTTTTGTATAAAAAGAGTTGTGCTTTGAGACTTAAACTGTTTCATAATGTACTTCTCAACTTTTTTCCAGACTTAGGACCAATTTTGACTACTAAAGTGATGTGAAACAACTAGTATCCCAAAGAATCTATTAGCATAGATATTTGATAATACATATATTTCTAAAGAATCCTCATTTCATTACACAAGGAAATTAGCATAATATAAAGTCAGTCTTAGATTCAAAGATATTACTATAGATATGGCCAATCCTAGTAAACTTGTAGACTTCTTTCCCAATTCAGACTGCTTTGCAATTATTATATTTCCTTTTTTGTTTCTAGAACAAACCATTAGTAGTCTGTGATCTAAAACATGAATCTAAAACTAGTTTCTTCCAGATGACCATGATCAAATTTTTATTACAACCATCCCCATCAGCTCACTCCTCACCATCTACAAGAACTCAGCATTTCATTGAGCTGTTGCAACAGACTTCTAATTAGGTGTTTTCACCAGTCTCTATTTAATTGTATATGTCCTCCTGGTTTAGTTTGGGAGGATCATATGTCTCTAGAAATTTGTCGATGTCTTCAATATTTTCTATTTTGTTGGAATATAGATTTTCAAAGTAGCTTCTAATTATGTTATGTATTTCAGTGGTATCTGTCGTGATATATCCTTTTTCATCATGAATTTTAGTAATTTGAGATTTCTCTCTCCACCTCTTTATTAATGTGGCTAAGGTTTTATCTATTTTGTTTACTTTTTCAAGGAGCCCACTTTTTGTTTTAATTTTTTGAATTGTTTCTTTTGTTTCAATTTCATTGATAATCAGCTCTGATTTTAATTATTTCCTGCCTTCTGCTACTTTTGGTGTTCTGTTGTTCTTTTTCTAGGGCTTTGAGATGTAATGTTAGGTCATTTATTTGTTGACTTTTTATTCTTTTCTTGAATACGCTCCATGCAATGAATTTTCCTCTTAGTACTTCTTTCATGGTGTCCCAGAGATTTTGATATGTTCTATCATCATTCTCATTTATCTCTAAGAATTTTTTTTATCTCCTCCCTGATGTTTTCTGTTATCCATGCTTTGTTCAATAGCATATTATTTAGTCTCTAGGTGTTGGAATAGTTTCTGTTTTTTATTTTGTCATTGATTTCTAATTTCATTCCATTATGATATGACAGAACACAAGGTAATATCTGTTTTTTTGCATTTACTAAGGACTGCTTTGTGGCATAATATATGGTGTTTTATAGAAGGATCCATGTGCTGCTGAGAAGAAAGTGTCTTCACTTGTTGATGGATGGAATTTTCTATATATGTCTGTTAAGTCTAAGTTATTGATTGTGTTATTGAATTCTGTGGTTTCTTTGTTTAGTTTTTGTTTGGAAGATCCATCCAGTGGTGACAGCAGTGTTAAAGTCACCCAGAATTATTATGTTGTGGTCTATTTGATTCCTGAAATTGAGAAGGATTTGTTTGATGTACATGGATGCACTGTTGTTTGGGGTATAAATATTTACAATCATTATGTCTTCCTGATTCAAGGTTCCCTTAAGCAGTATGAAATGTCCTTCTTTATCCCTTCTGACTAATTTTGTCTTGAAGTCCACTTTATCTGATATAAGGATGGAAACTTCCACTTTTTACTGAGTCTGTGTGCATGGTAGGTTTTTTCCCATCCTTTCACCTTTAGTCTGTGGATGTCCTTTTCTATGAGATGAGTCTCTTGCAGGCAGCATATTGTTGGTTCTTTCTTTTTAATCCATTCTGCCAGTCTGTGTCTTTTGATTGATGAGTTTAGGCCATTAACATTCAGGGTTATTATTGAGATATGATTTGTATTCCCAGTCATTTGGCTTATTTTTGGTTTTTAAGTTGGCTTGGTTCCTCCTTTGAGTGGTTTTTCTCTAAGGTAGCTCCTCCCTTTGCTGACCTCCATTGTTGTTTTTCATTTCCTCCTCATGGAATATTTTGTTGAGAACATTCTGTAGTGCAGGCTTTCTATTTGTAAATTCTTTTAACTTTTGTTTATCATGGAAGGATTTTATTTTGTCTTCAAATTTGAAGTTAGTTTTGCTGGGTATAGGATTGTCAGTTGGCAACGATGTTCTTTCAGAGCTTGAAATATGTTGTTCCAGGCTCTTCTAGCTTTTAGGTTCTGGGCTGAGAAATCTGCTGATATCTGTATTAATTTTCCCCTATATGTAGTCTGATGCTTTTCTCTCGAAGCCTTCAAAATCCTATCTTTATTTTGTATGTTAGGCATTTTCATTATAATGTGCCTTGGTGTGGATCTGTTGTAATTTTGTGCATTTGGTGTTCTGAAAGCCTCTTGTATTTGAGTTTCCATTTCATTCTTCAGGTTTGGAAAATTTTCTGATATTATTCCATTGAATAGGTTGTTCATTCCTTTGGTTTATAGCTTCATGCCTTCCTCAATCCCAGTAATTCTTAAATTTGGTCTTTTCATGATGTCCCATAGTTCTTGGAGGTTTTGTTCATGATTTCTTACCATCTTCTCTGTTTGATCAACTTTGTTTTCAAGATTAAATATTTGGTCTTTATTGTCTGAGGTTCTGTCTTCCAGGTGATCTAGTCTGTTGGTGATGCTTTCCATTGAGTTTTTTATTTGGTTTTGTTTATTGTTTCCGTCATTTCAAGGTTTTCTGGGTTTTTTTTGTTTGTTTGTTTGTTTGTTTTGAGAATCTCTCTCTTTGTTGAAATGATCTTTTGCTTCCTGCAGTTGCTTTTTCAACTGTTTATTGGAGTGATCATTCATTACCTGCATTTGCTCTCTTATCTCAGCCTTTGCTTCACAAATCATTTTAATTATGTTTATTCTGAACTCCTGACATTTCTTCTACCATGCTGTCACTGGATTCTATTAATATAGAATCTAGGCTTGTTTGGAACATTTTATTCCCTTGTTTTTTCATGTTGTTCACATATCTTCCTCTAGCAGTGCAGATCTGCGGTATTGCAATTTCCCCCCATAAGTTTATAGTGACCCTCCAGGTTTCCAAAACCTCTTCTTTAAAGGGTAGATCAATATTAGTAGCATCCAGTACAGATAATATGCAAACCTAAACCAAATAGCCCCTATTAAGATGTTAACAATATTGTCATAATAAACAGAGAGGATGAGATCAATTATTATCTTCAGTATAACAAATAGATTTGCAATAAGGTCTGCAGTTTCTAATGGAGGACAAAGAGGATGGGGAGGGGTATAGGATATAGCTGTTAAAGGGATAATAAAAGAGTATAGAAGTTCTATATCGTAGAAAAGAGTGAAAGTGTAATCAAAAGAAGCTGGTTGTTAGCATGAGAAAAGGGAGAAAAAGACTCTGAGGAAACAAGTAAACAAAAGGAAAATAGAGAAGAAAAATAAATAAAAACGTAAAAATTTTCTAAAAGGAGAAAGAAAAAAAATCTACATTATAACAGTCATATACGATTCAGACCTCCCAGTCTTCAGTAGCCTGATACATGAGAGGTATCTGATGGTGAGCTTCCAGTCTCCAGTAGGCATCTCAGGATGGGATTTGCCCCACCTAAAGATGGGAGCTTCTGCTTCCATGATAATCCAAGATGGCTATACTGGCTTCCAAATGTGTTGGCAAATGGGGAGCAGCAGCTTGGGGCATGGGCATGGTTGGGCTGGCGGTCCTAGAGGCAGGGTGCAGCTGGTCGGGCAGGGGTCCTGGAGGCGGGGTGTGGTTGGCCTGGTTGAGGGGTCCTGGAGACAGAGGCAGTCATTCTGTCTGGGGTCTTGTAGACGAAGCATGGTTAGTCGGACCAGGGTTCCTGCAGGTCCTGGCTGTTATCTCCAAATGGCAGCAGCCGCTTGTAACAAACCTGTGGGTACTGTGATAGTGGACTTCCAGGCAATGGCAGGCAGCTGATGATCCACTGGCAGTTTGTGGTCAGTCCGCAGGCAACCAGTGGACTATTGGCAGGTGGAGCTCTGGTGGTAGGTGATGGGCAGGTGATGGGCAGGCAAGAGGCAGGCAGACGGGCAAATGGGGGATGATAGGCGGCAGTAAGTGAACAGTCTGTACTCAAAAAGTAGTCAATATGCTGGCAGACTGCAGGTGATTACAGTGGACAAATGGAGTAAACAGCAGGGATCGATAAGCAGCAAAGACTTCCTCACAGAGAATTCAGATATCCTCTGCTTGAAATCCGTGTTACAGAGTGACAAGGAATGCAGCCTCCCTCTAGTTCGCCATCTTGGATCTCCCCTTCACCAGTCTCTATACAGTCCATCTTCCACATTGTTGTCAGATTTATCTTTATAGAAAAGGAAATTTGAGGATGTGAGGGCAACCTGGTTGTGACATCTGTCACACCATTATCCTGCTAGGGCTGCTTTGGATGATCTGGCTGGCTAGGCAAATGTCCCCTTCCTCCTTCATCCCTCCATGTGAGTCCCTCTTGAAGCTGTGCGCTTGGTTGAAGAGGATGACCTTCCCTAATAGAGGAGGACCATTCTTCAGTCAGGGGAATACAAGTAACTGTGCTCTCCTGCTAGAACCTCCAAACAAGCTCTCTGAAAAGGAAAGTTGGTTATTACTTATGCTTTGAAACATTCTTTTGCATTTCATAGGAAAATACAAAGGAGAGGTGGCGGGTTTTCCTTTTTCTGTTTTACTGTCTTGGTTTGCTCTTTCCTCCTCCTGTGATAGCTAATTCTTATATCTTGGATATCTGAACCTCTTACACAATTGTGACCCTTTGAACACATTTTTACCTACACTGTTCTCTTCTCCATTTTTCAGTCCAGCAGATAATTCATCATCCATCAAAACTATTATCCAAATCATTTTGTGGAAATTACTCATGGCAGGATTAACGCTCTAACTTTTTGAATTCCCACATGCCTAAAGTGTCTTTGAAAGCTTTTAATTTTGTGTTTTAATGTATTCATTAAAGTATGTGTTCCTTTAGGCCAGCAAGAGGTTATAGTTAAGAATTTGAGCTTTGGAGGTTTGAATTAATTCTGTGTGACTTTAGATATATTCCTTATCTGTAAAATAGGGACAGTGATACTGTGTTAGTCAGCTTTTTGTTGCTGTGACAAAGTACCTGAGAGAAACACTTACAGGAGGAAAGATTTATTTTGGTTTATGGTTTCAGTCCATGGTGCGCAGGCTTCATTGCTATGGGTCTGTGGTGAGGCAGAGACTATCATGGTGGAACAGAGTTGCTCACCTCATAACACTCAGGAAGCAAAGGAGAGGGAAAAAAGGAGAGAGATAGACACATACACACCAGAGTCTTCATTCACTTACTTCCCTAAAGCCCCACCTTTGCATGTTGCTTCATTGGGGACCAAGTCTTTAACCCATAAGCCTTTGGGAGACATTCCAGATCCAAACCATAACAGATACAATATATAGTGTGCCTCTGCTAGGGTTTTGAGAAGATTCAGAGATGTCAAGCATTTAATACAAAAAATGTCACATTTTTAGTTATTAACTACGTCCATCTCCATCCTTGCATGCCTGAAATATAGTAGGTACTTAATAAATGACTGTTAAATGCATGAAGGTATTTAAAAGAAAAGTGAGGACTGAGGATATGTAGCTCATACTTAGCATGTGCAAAGAAAGCCCTGGGTTCAATCTCCAGCACCAAAATAAATTTTAAAAAGTAGCCAGGTGGGTGGCTTAAGCCTCTCGAGTATCTGGAGGCAGAGGCAGGAGGATCACAAGTTGGAGGCCAGCCTGGGCATCTGTCTTAAAAGGAAATAAAAAGAGTTAGGGGTGCAGGTCAGGGATAAGAGAGTTTGTGTAACATGCATGAGGCCCTGGGTTCATTTCCCAGCTCTGGGAGAAAAACGTGGAACATGAGTTAAAGTTAAGTTGCTAGGTTTTGCTCTCTTAAATGTTGTTACTAGAATTCTGAATTTTGCAGATATGGTACACTATGTCATACAGTTTTGGTGAAGTCACAGAGAGGATATGGTGGGCCTGTGGTCCTCCAAATTCTGTGATTCCATGTAAAGGAAGAAGTTTAAAAAGTAGGGATGGGGGAGGTCAAGAATGGTTAGGAATATAGCTCCAAATCAAAAAAAGAACAGAGGATGTAGTTCAATGGTAAAGCACCCCTGGGTTTAATCCCCAGTAGTGCACTAAATAAATAAATCACATAATTGGATTAAGAAAAACAAAACTATGAAACCTTATCTGGGATTAATTTAAATTATCTCCTGAGCTCATTTAGGCAAGGTGGAGCACAGTCTAACACTTTGATTTCTGTGTGTGCATTAAATTGACAGTGGAGGGCTGAAAGTGTAGTTCAGTGCCGAGAACACTGGTTTAGCATGTGAGGCCCTGGATCCCTAGCACTTCAAATTTAACAATAAAAAATGACAAATGGAGTATAAAAGGAAGGAGAAATCTGTTTCAGTCTTTTTTTTTGTCTTTTGTGTGTGTGTGTGTGTGTGTGTGTGTGTGTTGCTAGGAATCAAACCCAGGGCCTTGTGCTTGCGAGGCAGGCACTCTACCAACTGAGATGTATCCCCAGCCCAACTGTTCTTTCTGTGTGTGTGTGTGTGTGTGTGTGTTTCAGTCTTGAAACTAGGAATGGTTGCCATTTTCATAGGTCCCAACTCACTTCAAATTGAATTCAACTTTTAGTATAAAACTAGCTCACACACTGTGAGCTATGCCCTTAACATAAACCTGACGTATTTGCATCTTTATGCGATGTTAGAACTTAATAAAATAACAACAAATTCACAAGCTTTATTACTTCCATCAGTTTTAATTCACTGAGTAGTTGTGGTTCACTTGGTAACCATAAGCAGGATAAGCACAGGGGGTGTTTTGAGGTGTTTTTGTGGGGAGGGGTGTTTTTTTTGGGAGGGTACAAGTGATTGAACCCATAGGCGCTTAACAACTGAGCCACATCCCCAGCCCTTTTTTATATTTTATTTAGAGGCAGGGTCTTACTGAGTTACTTAGGGCCTTCCTAAGTTGTTGAGACTGGCTTTGACCTCATGATCCTCCTCAACCTCCTGAGCCCCTGGGATTATAAGCATGGGCTACTACACCTAGCAAGCACAGTTCTTCAACTCTCTATATATTACTAATATCTGTAATATTCAAGTCACACATCACACTTTACACAAATATATAGTTATAGATTAACTGGGTAGTAAATATAGGAAGGTGGGGTATGGCTGGCGGAAGTGGGTCACTTGGGGGCATGTCGGTGGATATATATTTTGTTCGTGATAAGCAGAGCTCGCTCTCTCTTCTTTCTGGTAGCAGTGTCTGGAACTTGCTTTCCTCCTCTACACAGGCCCAAGAGGAATGATGTCAGACAGCCATCTATGAACTGAGATCTCCGAAACCATGAGCACCAAATAAACTTTTCCTCCTCTACCTTGTTCTTGTATGGTGTTTTGGTCATAGCAGCAAAAAGCCTGACTAAAACAGGGTTCTTTTCCCTCTGTAGGTTTCCCTATGGGGATTTACATCTGGTAATGCTGGTAGGTTCATGGACCTGGTTTTTCTGATATGGGTTTAATATGCCTACATATTCACATGCTTCTGATTTAATTTGATAAGTTCCCAGGAGGTCATTTTTATTAGCATGATTAATTTATCTGTTTGTGATATATGATTGTGCTGTGCAGATGGTGGTGGTTAATTTGTACAAACAAGGTATAGTCATTCCACCTTGGCACTTGTATTCAAAATGGAGTAACTCATGGCAAACTATTGCTTTACAAAATGGACTAACTCAGAGCAGGGTACATCCTGCCATCCACAGCAACTAAAATGTTTCTGAATCTACCTTACTATGACCTACCCAGTAGAAGCAGAATGTTAGAGGTTGCAAAGTCTAGTTGCAATTAAATATCATTCAAGTGAAGTAATATATTTCTTCAAAATGGAGGTCAACTAAATCGCTGTAGGTGTGCAGAGTAAACTGTTAGGACATAGGTGACTGAAACCCAGAGCTCAAGAACACAGTGAAACAAAAAATGTTATTTCCTTTCAGTTTTTTTGTATCTTTATGGATAAAATGCATTTGGCTGAAGCGTGTTGTAAGCTTTAAAATGAAATAGCAATGCAGAAGTTCTTTAGTTTGTTTTTTGTGGTTCTTGAAGTTCTTCTAAAACTTAAACATTAGGTTTTAATTTTATTTTTGTTTAACTCCTTGCCTGTGAAATTTATTTGAGGTTGTGGGATATTGTAAGGACTTAGCATTTTCCCCCAAAATGGATGTTCAATTGTTTAAACATATTTATTGTGTAGTCCATTTCCCCCATTTTTCTGAAAAGCCATTTTTAGTAACTTTTTCTCACATTTGTGGGTCCGTATGTGGACTTTATTTTTTTTCCATTGACCTAGTTGTCTGTTCTCTCTTCAACTGTGTGTTAGTTCATTAAGTCCTGTGTAATTACTCCTTTTTATGGTTCTTTTTTTTTTTTTTTTTTTCCGTGCTGGGGATTGAACCCAGGGCCTTGTGCTTGCGAGGCAAGCACTCTACCAACTGAGCTATCTCCCCAACCCCTTTTTATGGTTCTTTTCACTATTATTAGATTTTTCTAACCAGAGAAATTTAGAATCAGCATATCCAATACCTTTTGGCATTTTGGGAGGATTGTTTTTTAATTAATATAGTTTCATAAAGGAACTATTTTTGATGTCTGAGCAAGCTGCATAGAAAATAGAAGTGCTATTACATTGCTCTAGCAGTTGGACCATTCTACCACTTAGTCTTTAAAGAGTAGGGGGAGAGAGCAGTGACATGTTTGAGACGGATTTAGGATCCAGTCAGAGTTCACTTACTACATTTTATTGTTGTATCTCTCTAGTTTCCTTTAACCTATAACACAAGTCTGCTTCCCCACCTCCCACAGTATTATTATTTTATTATTATTATTATTATTATTATTATTATTATTATTATGTGCCAGGGATTGAACCCAGGGAAGTACACTCTTCCACTGAGCTACATCTCCACCCCTTTTTATTTTTTGAGATAGGCTCTAGCTAATTTGCTGAGGCTGTTATGGAATTTGTGATCCTCCTGCCTTAGCCTCCTGAGTTGCTGGAATTACAGGTGTGCACCACTGTACCCAGCACCACACTGAATATTGAAGAATCAAGAAGAGTTTTCTTGCAGGATCCAATGACTCATGCCTATAATTCCATCAACTTGGGAGGCTGAGGCAGGAGGATTGCAAGTTTGAGGCCTTCCTGGGCCAGTAAGCAAAACCCTGTCTCCAAATTTAAACAATATTTTAAAAGGACTGGGGTTGAAACTCAATGGCAGAAAGCTCCTGGGTTCAAGTAACCCCACCTCCACCCCATCCACATATACTATACATACATAAGAAGAGTTTTCCTAAAGAATGTCTCTCCTTCTACATTTGTCTGATTATTTCCTCCTGTCATTTAACATTTTCCTTTGTCTTCTGTGTTTTCTATAAACTGAGACTTGGCTATAGACGTTTGGGTTTAGGATAAATGCTTCTGGGAACAACATTAGTAAAATTGTATACTTCATAGTGTTGTTTTCTGGGTCATATCATGCCAGGTTAGCTACATTCAATTTCTACTTAAGGTATTTACTGTCAGATCTCTCTGTTGTAAAATATATTGTTTTCTTAGTAGTCAGAGTAAGCAGTAGGGAATTTGGGCAATTTTGGTCACCTTGTAGATGTCCTGTTTCCCAATAAGCTCTCAGCCAGTATTTTTTTTTTTAATTAGTATTTGTTTTATTAAATTAATTAGCATTTCCCCCGCCCAACACCATTGCTGCAGATTAAACCCATGCTCTAATGCCTAGTAGGCAAGTGCTACAGTTACAAGTGCTTGTTGTAATATATTTTATTTATTTTTATGTGGTACTGAGGATTGAACCAGTGCCTCCCTCATATGTGCCAGACAAGCACTCTTACCTACTGAGCTACAACCTTAGCCTCTAGTTTTAATATTCTTAATAAGAGCTTTTCTTTTTTCCCTCTTTCTCTCATTTTTACATTTTAAAAATATCACCATGGATATTTTATCTTTAAGTTTTCATATAGTAAAATTTATGTATGGTGCTGAGTTTTGATACACGCATAGTTAGTAACAACCATCAGTTGAGATTCTGAACAGTTCCAGTCAACCCCCAACTTTTCTTATGCTGTGCCTTTGTAATCACTTCTACCCCCCCCAGACATCCATTGATTTATTCTTTCTCCATATTGTTTTCTCATGTAAGTGGAATCATACAATATGTAGTCTTTATAATGCGGTTTCTTTGACACAAAATAAAGCAGGTATTTGAGGTTCATGTGGTAGGTAATCATTCTACCACTGAGCAATTCTCTCTAATCCTTTTATTTTTTATTTTGGGGCAGCATCTTGCAAGGTTGCTGAGGCTGACTTCAAACTTGCAATCTTCCTACCTCAGTCTCCTGAGTCACTGGGATTACGGGTGTGAACCAGTACACCCAGCTGGTCTTTTTGCTCTTATTTTGAGTTTTGAGAGTTCTTTTTGTGTTTCAGAGTCCACCTCTTTTCAAGTTCCATGTGATTTGTCCAGTACTGGAGATTGAACATGGGTGTTCTACCACCAAAGTACAACCCTAGCCTTTTCTATTTTATTTTGAGACAGGGCCTCACTAAGTTGCTCAGGTTGGCCCCAAATTTCCAATTCTCTTACCTTAGCCTCCTAAGTCACTGGCATTACAACTGTGTGCCACCACACCTGCTTCTTATGTGTTGTTAGCAAAAGTTTCCAGTTGTGATATGCTCTAATTTAATGATTTTTTTTCCTTTTATAATTATACTTTTTTTGTATCTTAAGAAATCTTAACCCATGGTCACAAATTTTTTTTTTTGTAGAAGTTTTGCATTTTACATGTCAGGGAAAAAATTTCATAGATTTTAGCTGTTAATGCTTGTAGCAAAAGATAGATTAACAAGAGAAAAACAAACTTAACAATTATACCTCATGTTACCAAAAAAAAAAAAAAAAAAAAACCTAGAGAAATCATTAGTGGAGGAGGTCCAAGGAATTTCCAGAAAGGGGGACCTGAACTCAGGATGAGTGGGATTCTTGACAATGCGGAAAAGAATTTAAGGACATGTCGGGCACAGAGATTGATTTAGAAAAGCAGAAACACTTTCAAGAGAGAATGTGCACTATCTCTGGAGTAAGAAAAAACACTTTGGTCTGGGGTGTTAATATTTACAGGGACAGTAGTTAGGGACTGAATGGGTGGAGTCAGGGAGAAGTTAAGCAATTTTAAGCCAGTTTTTCTAGAGCTGGCACAATGCCCTTTTATGCTACTTTCTGCAAGCAAGGATATGTGCTAGGTTGCTCACAAGTTGTTTTGCATTCCAATGGTTCAGGGGTATATCCTTCATCCCAGTGTTGCTGGGTGCTTCCCTTTCTCTGTATCCCCAAATTCCTATCTAGAAGGAGTGAATCTCTAGAACAGATCTCAAAAGAAAGCATTTATAAACACAGGCTTAAGTAACATCTTTCTCTGAAACAGTATGGAGAAAGGCGAAATTAAAAAGAGACACCCAGAAAAGCCCCTTTTACACAGGTTTCTTTTTTTGTAAGGTTTGTTATGCAGATTTGAGTCTGTGCTTTTTCCATTGATTAAATATATGTGATAACTTTGTCATCCTTTTTCTTTCCTAGTGCAGAGAAGGATACTTCTTTTCCATGTTGATAAATAAATTTCTTATCAAAAGGTTTACTTTCAGAACTTCTCTGGTCTGCAGTTTCTCAGAATAATCTGTATGCCTGTTCTGGTCTCCTAAAGTCATATTTTGGGTGATTTGTTTTGAGTCTTATTAACGTTTAGGTCTGTGATTCATTTTGATTTGGTATTGTGTATGATCCGATATGACTGAGATATGGATTGAAGTTACCTATTTTGTATATGGAAGTGCAGGTTTTCCTGCACTAGTTGTTGAAAAGACTATTCTTTCTCCACTGTTTACCTTTTTGCTTTTAATTACTGTGAAGTGGCCAGGTACAGTGCACATGCCTGTATTTCTAGTACTCAGGAGGCTGAGGCAGAAGAATTTCAATTTCTAGGCCACCTTGGGCAATTTAGCAAGACTCTATCTCAAAAAAAAAAAAAAAAAAAAAAAAAAAAAGGGAATGGGGGGAAGAAAGGAAAAGAAAAGAAAGGACTAGGATGCTAGGATGTGGCCCATGGTTCAGAGCATTTACCTGGCATGCATTAGGCCCTGGGCCCAACCTCAGTACTGCAAAAAATAGAAACTTAACAGCCTGGAAACAAATAAACAAAACCAAAATAATTATAGAACTGCTCACAGGTATTAAATTTTTAAAAAATCTAAAATAGTGTTTTATACCAATTAATGGGAAGTAGGTCACAGATAAGTTTGCAATGCCATAAAATTAATGGGCTGATCTTTACAAAAGAAATATATCTTTAAGCTACATAACAAGTGCAAATAAAAAATTACCTGCTGGGATTATGATTTCATTGAATCTACAAATCTACAGCAATTTGACTCTTTTTTTTTTTTTTTTTTTGGTACTAGGGGATTGAACCTATGAGTGATTTATACCAAACTATATCCTCTGGTCCTTTTTATTTTGAGAACAAGTTTTGCTGAGTTGTTGAGGCTGGCCTTGAACTTGGAATCCTGCCTCAGCCTCCCCAAAATTTCAAATTCAAATTATTTATTGGTAGATTATAAATATATCATTGGCAGATTATAAAAATACAGTTGAGTTTTGCATTTTGATCTTAATTCCTATGGATTTGCACAACTTGTTATTCTAGGACTTTTTTCTTTTTGTAGATTCTATAGGATTTTGTCAGTAGACAATGATAACATCTGTAATAAGGAAGTCTTTTTTTTTCTCTCTCTCTCTCGCTGTCTCTCTCTCATTTTTGCTGTGTGGAACCCAGGACCTTGTGCATGCTTGGCAAGCATTCCTTGTTCCTGCTGACAGTTTTTATAGTGCATAGAGGTTGAATTTTTCAAGTGCCTTTCCTTCATCTGTTGAGATGGTCTTGTTTTCTTATTTAGTCTGTTGTTATAGTTAATTACACTGATCAGTTTTCAAATATATTCTCAGCCTTGTATTCTCCAGATAAACTCCACTGGTTGTGATATGTTATCATTTTTTAAACATGGATGCAACTTTCTAATTTTTTTTTGTGTGTGTATGTGGTACTGGGGATCGAACTCAGGGTCTTGTGCTTGTGAGGCAAAGCACTCTACCAGCTGAGCTATCTCCCCAGCCCTCTAATATTTTTGGAGAATTTTTGTGTCTGTGTTCATGATACTTATCTGTAGTTTTCTTTTGTAATGCCCATTTCTGGTTTGGTATCAAGTTATTGCTGGCCTCACAAATGGCTGTGGAGTTTCCCTGTCTTTCCTGTTTTGTACAAGAGCAAGAGATTGGGTGGTACTATTTCTTCCACATATGTTTGGTCAAGTTTACCAATGAAACCATCTGGACCTGGAATTTCCTTTATCAGAAAAAAAATAATGAATTCATTAATGGAAGTATTCACCTTGCCTATTTCTTCTTGACTGTAGTTGTGGAGGCTTGTATCATTCAAGGAACTGATCCCTTTCATCAGGTTGTCCAATTTATGGATTAGAGTCGCTAGTAGCATTCTGCCATTATCTTTGTAGTGTCTGTAGCTTTGTAGTGATTCTCTATCTTTCATTCCTAGTATTAGTAATCTGTGTCTTCTCTTGTTTTGTCTTGGTCAGTGTGCATAGAATTTAATGGATTTTATTGATCACTTTCAAAGATCAGCTTTTAGTTTCACCGACATTTCTCCTTTGTTAACAATTTCATTGATTTCTGCTGTTTTCATTATTTCTTCTGTTTGATTTAGGTTTATTTTGCCCTTTTCTATTTTTTTCCCCCTGTTTGAAATCTCTTTGCTACAGTAAACATATTCTCTAAGCATTGTTTTAGGTACCTGTCATCAATTTGGATATGTTATATGTTTTTTTTTTAGTTCCAAAATTTGAGAAATTTCCTTTAATGCTGCTTCTTTGATTCATGAACTATTTAGATTAGATTATTTAATTTTCAAATATGTGAGGATTTTCTGGACACCTTTCTTTCATGGATTTCTGATTGAATTTTATTAAGGTCAGAAAATATACATTGTTTGATTTCAATGCTTTAAAAGTATTTACTTTGTAGCCCAGAATATGGTTGATCTTGGTGAATGTTCTATATGTACATTAAAAGGTTATGTGTTTTTTTATTGGATAGAATATGTGTCAATTAGATTAAGCTGGTTGTTAGTGTTGTTTACTTTGCAGATTATCTGTTTTTAATAACAGAGAGGAGTGTCGAAATCACCAAGTATATTTGTGGATTTGTCTTTTACTTTCAATTATTGTTTTCTGTATTTTGAGCTGTTTTTAGGTTTATACACATTTATGATTAATTCTTAGTGAATTGACCCTTTTATCAGTATGAAATGTCCTTTATCCTTTGTAATAATTCTTATTCTAAAGTCTACTTTCTTTCTTTCTTTTTTTTTTTCTTTTTGGAAACAGGGTCTTGCTAAGTTGCTTAGGGCCTCTCTTAGTTGCTGAAACTGGCCTTGAATTTGTGATCCATCATCCTGCCTCAGTCAATGGAGTCTCTGGGATTACAGCCATGTGCTACCACACCTGGCTTTTCAGTTTTTTTGTTTGTTTGTTTTTGTTTTTTTTAGCTTTTCTGATAAGTCCTTTTTGCCCCTCATTAATCTATACTGTGATGTTATTACTTGGTTTCCCAGTGCCAAATCTTTCTAAATTTTTTTGTCATGAACTCTGCTTGGTCATGATGAGTTATTTTAATCCATTACAAGATTTAACTTGTTAATATTTTACCCTTAGACTCATAAGTTAGGTTATAGTGATTTATTTTTGTGTTTCAGTCTTAATTTTGTTTACTTTTATATTCAGGATTAAATTGGTCTTCCAGATTAAACTGGCAAAGTTTTCATGTTTGTCTACGCTTTGAAAAAGTTTATCCTATGTAATAGGGATTTGATAGAACTTGAATAGATCTGACTGGTCATCTTTCCCTTTTTTTTTCCCGATGTAACTTGATCTATCTGGGGCAATTTAAGAAAGGCATAATTTCTAGGAAAATTATTTCTTTCATTTAGTTTTTTAAACTTGTTGTTATAAACGTGTACATAGGTTTTTAGTCTTTTTTCTGCTTCTGTAATTATGTGTGCTTTCTTGCTCCTAATGGTTTTTTGCATATTTTTCCTTATCAGTTGTCTGTGAAGTTTTTGCCTATTAAGTGATTTTTTCAAAAAAAAAAACATACTTTCCTGTTTCACTTGACCTACTTTTTCTTAATTTCTGCCTTCATGTTAATCCTTTCCCCATCTTCTTTGTGTTTAATTTATTATTCTCTTTCTAGCTTCTTGACTTTAATGCTTATTTTTATATTTTCTATCTACTACTTGGTCATGATGAGTTATTTTAATCCATTACAAGATTTAACTTGTTAATATTTTACCCTTAGACTCATAAATTAGGTTATAGTGATTTATTTTTGTGTTTCAGTCTTAATTTTGTTAGCATCCTAAGCTTTTATATAATAGCATACTAAGCTTTTAGTTTTCTTTATACTATGCTTGGGACATGTCCCACTTGTTCAATTTATGATGTTTATACTGTCTTTCTTAAACAATTTGTCATTTCAGTTTTGATTTCTTTTTTAACACAAGAGTTGTGAGGAATGGGCATGGGTTTTCTTCTGTTAAATACTAGTTTGTTATTTTTAAAAATTAATTCATATTTTGTTCAGGGAATATGTCTGTATTTAGAGGTTGATCAAAATTTTGTTAGTGGCTTGTTAAATGCACCAAGTACAGAAAACATTGTTCAAATCCTTTATGTCTTTTATTTTATTTTATTTATTTATTTTTTTGTGGTGCTGGAGATTGAACCCAGGGCCTTGTACTTACGAGGCAAGCATGCTAACAACTGAGCTATATTCCCCAGCCCTTTCTTTTAATTTTTAAGATAATAAATGACATTCCGTTATATAAGAAAATGTACATGTGTTATTATATTTTGGATTATATTTGGAGGAAGATAACATGTCTGGGATTTGCATAGGATACCCCAACAGATATACAGTGACAGATGAAACAAGTATATCAAAAACATTTGTGGTGGATGCACAGCTGTAATACCAGCAACTGGAGAGGCTGAGGCAGGATGACCAAAAATTCAAGGCCAGCCTCAGCAATTTAGCAAGACCCTGTCTCAAAGATAAAATAGTACTGGGGATGTACTCAGTGGCAAAGCACTCCTTTGTTCAATCCCCAGTACCAACCTCCCACCCTCCAAAAAAACTCAAACAAAATGTTTATGCTTATTAAGGTTGAGTTATGTAGTACATGAAGGTTTGCATTTTCTACTTTGTGTATGTTTAAAATTTTATAGTAATAAAAAGATTTTTAAAATCCTCTCTATCCTTGTTTATTTTTAGATTGCTTGATCTCTTGATTCCTGAGAAAGGTGTGTTAAAGTTTCCCACTATGTTTTATTGTTTTTCTAATACTGTTTACTTGATATGTTTTAAGCTCATGTAATTAGGTGCATAAAATTTTAATACAGTCAAATTTCCTGTTAACATAATAAAAATATTCTTTTACCCATTTAATGATTTCTGATATTACCATATTGATTTTATTGTTGTTCACATTTTTTAGTGTTTTTCCATATCTGTGTTTTCTTTCAAAACACATTTTCTTGTGAAATATAACTCATATATGGAAATATAACAAAGTTAAAAGTATACAACAGAATTTTCATAAATTGGAAAATTGCACACATTATTCAGGCCATATTCCCTGACTACCATGCAGTAATTTCAGATACTAGCAAAAAGAAAAAAAAAAAAAAAAAGAAGAAAAGAAAAGAAAGAAAGAATTATCCACCCTTCTAAATCTTGGTTTAAAAAGGAAGCCAAAACTGAAATGACATTCTGCCTGGTATGAAGAGTAGTACATTGAAGCTAATGGGATGTGGTCAGAATGAGGAACAAAGAAGAAAATTTATGGCATTAAATTCCATTAATTGGAAAGCAATAAAATAAAAAAATAAATTAAGTACTAAGTTAATACCCACTAATCTTTAGAGCTAACCACTAACCACTAATTGGTTTGGATAGTATTCTGCTTTTCTTTCTCTCCCTTTTATTTGTGGGGGTGCAATCATATTGGTTATTGAACTCAAGGCCTTGCAAATGTGAGGCAAGAGCTCTTCTGCTAAGCTGTATCCCACCCCTTTTTCATTTTGAGACAGGTCTCACCAAGTTGCCCAGAACTGACTTCAAACTTTGAATCCTCTGCCTCAATTTCTTGTGTAGCTGGAATTACAGGCTTGTGTAATTGCCCAGCTCTCCCTAGCTTTTCTTTTATAAATGTATCACCTTTGTAGGCATCTCTATTCACTATACTTTAGTTTGTTTTAAAACTCAGTATAAATATACAATATCAATCAAATTTCCCTCGGTTTCTTTGGAAGTTATACTTTATTTTTTGCTTAACTGTGTGTGTGTGTGTGTGTGCGTGTGCATGCGCTGGGAATTGAACCCAGTACCTCACACATACTAAGTGTACACTTAAGTACACACTTTACCATTAATAGCTGTATTCTCAACTGTGCTTAATTTTTTAAAATAATATTTTAATTAATTCTTTATTCATTACAGACATTCATACACAGAAATACTAGGTCATGGATGAAGTAATAAGAACTAATGAAATAATGAGAAGTAATTAAGATGGGTACTGTTCTTGGGTCTTAGTCTCTTCAATTACTTAGAATTCTGTCAAGTCACATTCTTTTATACAGTGTCCAGTTGTAGGCCTTGCACTATATGATAACCTAAATTCTCTATGACTACATTTAACTTTTTATTTTTTTTAGCTTTGAATCTATGCTTCCTTATTTTATTTTTACTTTTTTTACTAGAGCATTATAATACATAGTGGGTTCATTTTGACAGTCATACATGCATGGAATTTTATTTCAGTCACACCATTCCCCCACTTTCTCTCACCTCTTCTTCCCCCATTCTTCTTGCTCTACTCTATCGATCTTCCTCAACCGGCTACTTATTTATTTTGATTGGTATTTTCCACATACAGAAAGGTGAAATTCCCTGTGGTACATTTACATATGCATATAACTTGATTTTGTTAAATTCATCCCATATTTCCTTCTTTCCTATCCTTTGAATGCTATTTTATTTTATTTTTTATTCTTTTTTGTTATATACAACATCAGGATACACCCTGACATAATAACAGAAGCATGGAACAAACCTACTCCAATTCAGTCCCTAGCACTCCTCCCTTACCACTCCCCACATTGACTTTTACATTCACCACCAATTAGTTCACATGCTTCCCACCAATTAAAGGAAATGTGAAACTGTTTCTGGGGTTTCAGAGGTCTCAGTGTATAGTCAGCTAGCTCCATTGCTTTATGCCCTAGGTGAGGCAGAAGAACTTCATGGCAGAAGAGTGTGGTAGAGAAAAGTAGCTCAGGATACAGCACCAGGAAGCAGAGGAAGACCTTAACTTTTTATAATGGAAATTTCAAACATATTAAAAGTAGAAAAATTAGCATAATGAAATCAATTCATGTATCACTTGGTTTTGGTAATTATTCATAGGGGAAGAGGGTGTAGCCCAGGGTTCATGCATGAGGCTCTGCATTCAATCCCTAGCCCTGCAGAAAACATAACAAAAACAAAAAAGTGTCAATACATGATTAGTCTTGTTTCACTCATTTCATTCTTTCCCACCCTCCTGATTGTTTTGAGAAGTATTTCTGTTCTTTTCCTGGTTACAATATGCATTTTTAACTTCTCAATATCTGCCAATATCTTCTTAGATAATGCAGATTTTTTAACACTGACACTCCCATTTAACCCTATTCTAACTTAAATATTACTGTTACCACATGCTTGTATTTTATACTCAAGACATCCTTAGTAATGTGTAAATAGCACCTGTTGAGATTTACCTATTTAGCACTTTACCTTGAGGTAACATCTCCTCTTTTTGCATCTGGCTGAAGCATGTTGTTTAAAATTTGTTTATTCATTTATGTTTTATATTTTAAAAATTTTTTTTGTAGTTGTAGATGAATAGCATACCTTTATTTTATTTGCTTATGTTTGTATGTAGTGCAAAGTATCAAACCCAGTGCCTCACGCATGCTAAGCAAATGTAGCTTAGTGACAGAACACCTGCCTTGTGTGCATAAGGCCCTTGGTTCAATGCCCAGCACTGCAGAAAAAGAAAAAATAGGCAGGGGGCATTTGTAGAATACAGTGTCATTGCTATTAAAAATATCCCTTTTATTCCTTCATTCATCTATTATTTATATGAATATAGTTTCTCAATAAAAATGGATAAAAATAAAATTGATTGTAAAACCTATCACAGTTAGTAATATTTACTCATGGATCCTTGTACAAGTAATCTTTAAATGCTGTATCCACCCAACAAAACATTCTTTTTAATTAACATTTGAAATACTATTTTGGGTCAGCAATTATTATAATGTTAGAAATGTCTAATATATAGAACCTGTCACAGACAAGACAGTGTTCATTTATATACTTATTTTTGTGATAGAAAAGTGTTATAGTGTAGCTATAGTTTTATAGAGATATATGTTACATTGGGATAAAATTCTATAGTATGGGCTTCTAATATCAGATAAAATTATTTATCTGTACTTTCTCAGCTGAATTTTCCCCTTAACTGTGTATAAGGGTAGCTTTAATTTGGTAGAAGAACAGGTTGGCTGACTGATAAGAAAAATCAGGGCTTTACTGTAGCTGTGAAGTACTTTAGTATGCATATCTGAGGTCTGCTTTGATTCTCTCTCAATTCTCTATCACTCTAAGCAAATAGAATTAATATTTTTAAAAGAAACAGTTTTTACAATTTAACCTATAACCAAATATCCCTGCTGCATAGGTTAGTATAAGTGAAGGCTCACTGGCTTTTGTGTCTTTTGTTTTTGTATATATTGTTATTATTTTAATTCATTAGTATTATTCAGAATTACCATTAGAATGCTACATTATATTTGTTCCTCAACCTAGGATTTGTCTCTCAGGTCTGGTGTTCAAAGTTTTTTTCAATTAGCTTTATTGAATTATAATTCACTTAACATAACATCTACCCATTTAAAATGTACTGACTGGGCTGGGGTTGTGTGGCTCAGTGGTAGAGCACTTACCTAACACATGAGAGGCACTGGATTCGATCTCAGCACCACATATAAATTTATGAGTAAAATAAAGGTCCATCAACAATCAAAAAAATAAAATAAAATGCACTGAGTGGTTTCATAGAATTGTACAACCATCACCACAGCCTAATTTTAGAACATTTTTCATCATTCACTCAAAAATGCCTGTACCCCCTGCCCATTAGCAGTCAATCTCAACACCTTATCAAGCCATAGGCGACCACTAATGTACTTTCATTTTCTGTAGATTTACCTATTTAGGACATTTCATATAAAATAAATCATATAATAGGTGACCTTTTCTGGCTGGCTTCCTTAATTTAGCATAATGTTTTTTAGCATCCATGATGTTCCTTTTTATTTCATAGTAATGTAATGATACCATATTTTGTGTATCTATTCATCAGTTAATGAACATTTTGGTCCCCCCTCACATACACACATTTTGACTATTTTGAATACTACTGCTATGAACAGTCAAATACAAGATTTTTTTTTTTTTTTTTTTTGCACTGCTAGGGATGGAACCCAGGGCCTCACACATGCTGGGCAAGCACTGTACCACCAAGCTACATTCCCAGCTTCATGTCCAAATTTGGGCTTTTTTGTTGGTTGGTTGGTTGGTTGGTTTTTACCATGTACAAATTTTTGTGTGAATATTTGTTTTTATTTTTCTGCATGTCCAGAAGTCAAATTCCTCAGCCATCATATTTCCTTGTTTAACGGAGGAATGGCTAAACTTGATATCAAAAGAGACTGTACTATTTTACATTCCCATTGACATTGTATGAGGGCTGCAATTACTCCACATTCTTGCTAACACTGGTCATTGTGTATTATTACTGACTAAAGCCATGCTATAGCTGTTGTATCTCATTTTGGTTTGCATTTATTTAATGACCTCTGTTGAGTGGCCTTTCATGTGCTTTTTGGTTTTTTTTTTTTTTTTTTTTTTTTTTTTTTTTTTTTTTTTTTTGGTTATTTTTAATATCTTCTTGGGACAAACATCTATTCAGATCCTTTGCCCATTTTTAAAATTATTTGTCTTTATTGAGATGATGAGTTCTGCAAATATTCTGGATATAAATCTTTGGTAAGTATATTTTTATTTATGATTCCCATTCTCTAGGTTATCTTTTCACTTTCGTGATGGCATTAGTTTTACATTTGGATGAAGTTCATTTTATGTTTTCTTTGGTTACATATGTTCTTGGTGGCATTTCTAAAACCTTAACCCAAGGTCATAAAGATTTACACCCATGAGTCAGGCATGGTGACACATACCTGTAATCCCAGTGACACAGAGACTGAGGCAAGAGGATCACAAATTTAAGACTAGCCTAAGCACTTTCGCAAGGGCCTAAACAACTTAGTAACACCCTGTCTCTGGGGAGGGAAGAAAAAAAAAAGCTTTACACCTGTTTCCTCTAAGAATTTGATAATTTTAGCTTTTACATTTAGGTTTATTATCTGTTTTTAGTAAATTTTGTATATGGTGTGAGATAGAGTTCCAACTTTATTCTTTCATATGTGGCTATCCAGGTATCTAAGCACCATTTGTTGAATAGACTGTTCTTTCCCTACTTAATAGTTTTGGCACTTTTGTTGAAAATTTTTTCAAATGTAGGAGTCCAGAAGATCTTTCTGCTCTACTGATCTATGACTGTATGTGTGTCTTTTAATATACTACCTTGATTACTGTAGCTTTATAGTAAGTTTTTAAATTGGGAGTGAATCTTCCAGCTTTGCTCTTCTACTTTCAAGATTATTTCAGCTATCCTGGGTCTTCTTCATTTCCATGAATTTTGAAATCAGTGTGCCAATTAATGGGAAAAAATACAGCTAGAATTTTTATAGGGGTTGGGTTGAATCTGTACATCAATTTGAGGGGTATTGCCATTTTAACAATGTTAAGTTTTCTGATCCATGAACATGGGATATTTTCCTAATTATATGGTTGGGCATTTTTTAATTTTTTGAACAATGTTTTGTAGTTTTCACAGTGTAAGGTTTGCATATCATTAAATTTATTCCTAAATATTTTGTTTCTGAAATGTTATAAATTATGTTTCTATTTTCATTTTTGGATTTTTCATTATAGGTATATAGAAATACATTTGATTGTTGTATATCGGGCTTCTTGTTTCCTTCAGTCTTGCTGAACTCATTTACTAGTTCTAATAGTCTTTTAGTAATTCCTTGGAATTTTCTATATATACAAGATCTCTCATCAACAAATGAAGGTAATTTTACTTTTTTAGATATCTTTCTTAGGAGAAAGCATCCAGTTTTTCAACATTAAGTAGGATGATAGTGAGTTTTCTTAGGTCTCATCTATCATTTGGGTAAGCCGTCTTCTGATTTTAGGTTTGTTTGTTTTATCGTAAAAGGGTATTAAATTTTGTCAAGTATATTATCTCATGTGTTGAGATGATCCTATGGTTTAGTCCTTTGTTCTATTAACATAGTATTTTGTGTTGATTGATTGATTTCCCTCCCCCCCTTTTGTGATATTGGAGATTGAACCCAGGGATACTCTACCACTGAGCCACAAGTGGTGGTAGAGTGCTGCTGGATTGATTCAACTTTTTTTTTTTTTTTTTTTTTTTTTTTTTTTTCCTGAGGAAGGGTCTCACCAGGCTGCAGAGGCTTACCTTGAATTAGAGATCCCCCTACCTTAGCCTCCAGAGTTGCTAGAATTACAGGCAGGGGGACAGCATTGATTGATTTGAAGATATTAAGCTAACCTATATTCCTAAGATAAGCCCTACTTGGCCATGACTGAATGATTCTTATTCTTTTTTTTTTTTTTTTTTTTTTCATTTTTGGTTCTAGGGATTGAAACCATGGCCTCATGCATGCTAATCATGCACTCAGCCACAACTATGTCCCTAGCCCTTGTATGATTCTTTTTATACTTTAGCAGATTTGCCCATATTTTGTTTAGGATTTTCGTGCTTATATCATGGTCTGTAGTTTTTTCATGATATTTTTGTCTAGTTTTGATATTAGAATAATACTGGCCTCATAGAATGAGTTGAAAATTGTTTCCTCCTATTTTTTTGGAGTTAGTAAAGGATTAGTATTGATTCTTTAACTGTTGATAGAATTCATCATTGAAGCCATTTGGCCTGTGTTTGTAGGATGCTTTTAAATTACTTTTTTTTCCCCTTCATATTAGTCTATTTAGATTTCCCCTTTCTTCGTGAGTCCTTTTTAGTAGTCAGTTTGTGTCTTTCTGTGAAGTTGTCCATTTCATCTAGGTTATTTAATTTATTGACATAGGTTTTCCATATTTCTTTATATCCCCACCTATTAGTTTCTAGTGCTTTTTCATATTTTGGGGATATTTTCCTCTCCCACATCCAATTAGCCTTTCATTTTCTAGGAATTCTTTACAGTTTTAGTTGCCTGACCTTTTCTTTTATCACTTTTATGTGATTCTTCTTTCAAATATGTCTTTTTGGTCTACTTAAAGTGGAATTGGGGGTAAGGATACATACATACATACATACATACATACATGCAGATTTGCATTGCAGTTTTCTTGTTATCCAGATTCAGTTCTCATGACTTTGATTCTTGGAAATTGATAGCCATTTTTAAATTTCTTCAGTGGTTTTGACTGTTTCAACCAGTTGATTGCAAAAATAATCGCCCCTTTCTTTCTAAACTGTTCAGATTTTACTCAAAACATGTAAATGTTTAAATATTATATTACTGATTTGCATTTACTTGATTTGGTTTCAGAAGCCCTACACGTGGCAAGTTCTAGCCCATCTGCCAATACTACTGGTACTGCTACTACTTTCTCCACCACTGTGGGTGCAGTTAAGCAAGAATCTCTCCAGTCTACTTCATCTGCAGTAAACATCGTGGAAAATACAAATTCTACAGAACCCCCAAAACCCATTGAACTTGATGGTCTTCCTTCAGAACAGTTTGCAAAAGAACAAGACACTGTTGCCATAGAAGGTTTTACAGATGAGGAAAACACAGAAAGTGGAGGAGAAGGCCAGTACAGAGAGCGTGATGAATTTGTGGTAAAGATAGAAGACATAAAGACTTTTAAGGTAATGTGAACATTCACAAGTTTAAAGGTCATAGTTCAACTTACAATGCATTTATAGCCTTCATGGTTACTTCAGTAGCATTCATCTACCTTCTGTTACAAATGTTATATTTTTACAATTATTTTAAGTATCTGATAAGATCAACTAGTAGATGTTAGGATAGATATTTTGAAAAAGGAAAAATTGAAAATAGTTTTAATTTTATCTTGATATGATGTGTTTCTGACCAGATGCAGGTGGTGCTAGTAATTATACCATTTTTGAAATGTTAAGTTTTTCAAGGCTTCCAACTCAGTATGTTTAGAAAATAGTGATTTATATAATTTTAAAGCTTAAAGAAAAATAACAGAACTACCATGAAAAAGTATAATTAGACTTAATTTCATAGCTTCAAATTGTAGAGCCTTGAGTAGAATGTTAGAATTTCACATAAGAAACTTTTAGCCATGCTTTAGATAATATATTTTTGAGATTTTGTTTACTTGCCTTTGCTTTTATTTATTTTTTTCTTACATTGGAGCAGAAAGGAATGGCATTAGCTAGAACAACAAATATAGCATTCAAATAACTATTTCTACCATTCATAATTAACTACTGTAAATATTTTATCATATTTGTTTCTGGCCTTTTGAAATATGTATATACTTTTAATAAAATTTCATAAATAATATATGACAATATCATTAGCAGAAGACTTTCCAACAAAAGGGTAATGATCTACTTGTGTTAGTGAGTTTCCTATTTCTGGAAGAATTTAAGCAGAGACTGAATAACCTAACCAACTTATAAAGAGTTATTGCTAGGGGCTGGGGTACAACTTAGTGTTAGAATGCCTCCGTAACATGCACAAAACCCAGGATTTGATCCCTAGCACTGCATGGGGTAAAAAAGAATTATAACAGAAATTCAGTAGTGATTAGAAATAAACCATTGAGTAGGTCTTTAATATTTCTTTCAGCTCTAAGATATTCTATAAATCTAAAATATAAATAATTAACTTTACTTACAACAGGAGGCTTTAAAATCAGGAAAAGAACCCCCAGCTATTTGGAAAGTACAAAAAGCTTTATTACAGAAATTTGTTCCAGAAGTTCGAGATGGGCAAAGAGAATTTGCAGCTACAAATAGTGTAAGTATTATGCTTGTTTACATTAGCCTTGTATATTTCAACAATGATCCAGGAGAAAGTACAGAATGATTTTAGATTTAAATGCATTTTATACTGAATATTTTTAAATATTTGAGCTATATAATATATGAAACTCTGGTAATGTGATTTAAAAATAAAATCAGTGAGTAAATCCCAGCTATTTAAAATTAAATGACTGTTGCTTAACTGTGTTTTGTTTTGTGTTGTTTTTAAATAAAGGAAAGGAGTTAGTTTTAGACTGAAGGTTTCACATGGACTCATAGGCCCTTATATTATTCTACCAAATATCCTGACTTACCAGAAGACTGACAGAAGTTATTCTTTTGTACTTTTATAGCTCTTCAATAGCTTTGAGTAGCTAAGCATCTGCCAAATGAGATTGCTTTTATAACCATATAGTCTGGCTGCAGTCAAGAATAAGCCTAACCCAGCTCGGTGGTGCATGCCTGTAATCCCAGGGCTTGGGAGGGTGAGACAGGAGGATCCAGAGTACAAAGTTAGCCTCAACAAAAGCGAGATACTAAGTTCTCAATCAGTCCCATGTGGGCAAGGGAATGGTACCCATTGGAGAGATGGGCTGACTGTGAAATAAAAGCTATGAAAGTAATATATCAGAAAATAAGACAAAAAGACCAGAATATTTTTAAAGCAGGAGCGTGACGTCTAGAGCCACCCGGAAGGGTCTGACTCTTAACAAAGAAGCCCACACTTGCTTGCTTTATAGCGGTACAGACAGAAGGGGATCGATAGGTATAAGGCTTCAGTGTGGGAGGAGCCTTGTTTCAAGGCTTGCTTCTCGGCGTGGCAGGGGTCTTGCAATAAACAGGTTTGGTGGGTAACCCCTATTTCTGGGACGGTGTTTGAAGTTGAGCTGTGAGGTAGATCAGGATGCCAGCTTGAGTTGGGTATTCTTGCACCAGGGGGCATTCTTGCTCCTCCTGGTAGTTCCCAACACAGGGCTTCCCTGTCTAATGACTTGTTTGTTCCTTTCACACACGGCTCCTAGATGGCTTCCTGTACTAAGCAACTCAGTGAGACTCCTGTCTCTAAATACAATACAAAATATTGGTGGGGATGTGGCTCAGTGGTTGAGTGTCCCTGAGTTCAACCTCCGGTACCCTCCCCACCCCCTGGGGGCGGGGGGAGAATGAGCCTCGGATCACTTTTATTCAGGATGAAATTAGCTTGGCCAGAGCTGCATTTTGGAAAACATGAAGGATGGAGGTGAGAGTCAAGGCAACAAAGTAATATTTATGTGTAGATTGTACAATTATGTAATTCAAGGTGTTTCTTTCCTTAGTACCTTGGATATTTTGGAGATGCAAAGACTAAATACAAAAGGATATATGTGAAGTTCATTGAAAATGCAAACAAAAAGGAGTATGTCCGCGTGTGTTCCAAAAAACCAAGAATTAAGCCTTCACAAACTATCAGGTATTTGTTTTCTTATGTAATTTTTAAAATATATTTGTAGGGCTATTTTGGCAATATCATTGTACAAAAGATTATATCAGTTGAAGAGACTGATTTTTTTAATATTCTTTTTTAGTTGTAGATCAACACAATACTTTTATTTTACTTATGAATTTTTATGTGGTGCTGAGGATTGAACCCAGTGCCTCATGCATGCTAGGCAGGCACTCTACCACTGAGCCACAACCCCAACCCTGACTGATTAATTTTCTTATTTTTTTGGCCTTGTTCATGTGAGGCAAGCACTCTACCAACTGAGCTATATCCCCAGCCCCTGATTTGTTTTTGATGTTATAATAGACAGTTCTGAAAATGTAGTACCTGTTAAAATAAGTGATTCTTTTGAAAGAATGAAGTGGACATTAGAAAACTCATGCTATATGTGATGGATAACCATCCTTTTCTTTGCCTTAGTCCTTTTATTGTCACCGTAGTATATAGAAAATAATTGAATTTAGAGTGAAAAAGCTCTTTGTGACATAGAAAAGAAATTTTTCTGAAGTCCTCTTTTTTAATCCATAAAATGAGGCTGGCTTTGAACTTGGGATCCTCCTGCCTCAGCGTCCCAAGGCTGCTGGGATTACAGGCATGTGCCACCACACCCAGCTGGGAGTCACTATTGAGATGTATAGGGCCTATATTTAGTTTGGAAGAGTTGGTGAGGGTTTTTAAGTAATTTTTTCTTCTGTGATTCTCACTTTTTTTTCCCTAATTTATTTTAGTTTAACAAGGTTTAGTGTATTAATGAAGTTTGTTTGTAACATTACAGAACTGTTCAACCTAAGCCAACTAGTAGCAGTAAAACTTCTGATCCTCCAACATCAAAAACTACAACAACAAAAGCTCCTTCTGTGAAACCCAAAGTTAAACAGCTAAAAATAAAAGCTGAGCCACCACCAAAGAAACGGAAGAAATGGAAAGAAGAATTTTCTTCTTCGCAGTCTGACTCATCTCCTGAGATCCATTCTAGTAGTAGCGATGACGAGGGTGAGTGCTCCACACAGCGAGCACCTTGATACCTTCAGACAGTCTACGTGAGGGGAGGAACAGATGCTGACCGTGTAAAATTCATTTGTTCTTTACAGCATTTCTCTACCTTCTACGTTCTGCTGTGCTTCTAGGGGAAAAAAAAGCTGAAGCTCAGTAGGCCCACACATGCAGCCTTAATAGAAAAAACAACTCACCTTTGTGAGTTCTAGCCTCAGTCATGCTTGTTAGCTCACTTTTGTGGATAGAATGGGAATTAGATCAGATGATTATTGATAATCCCCCTCTAGTTCTAAATTTCTGAGTGTCTGTTAATGCCAGAAAAAAGAATTAAATAAGTAGCAACTCAGACTTATAATTAATATGATATAGTGACATATATAAAATAATATGTACTTCTGACATATGTAAGATGCATACTAGTATATATATATGCTACCAGCCAACCATGTGCCAATGACTAAGATATGCCTTCATTTTTTTTTATAAAATGAGAAAATTGTAATGAAACAGATCAGCAGATACCAAACGTTCTGACCTTAGAACCCTTTGTCACTCTTAAAAACTAGAAAATAATAAAGAGCATTTATGTATTTATATTTGTTAATATACTGTTAGAAATTAAAACATGTAATTTTAAAATATAAGAATATAAAGTACACATTACATTTGCCATCAAACCTTTATGTGTGATGTATACAAGAAATTGCAAGCAGTTAGGTAGTTAAGGGCAGCAGTTGGCAAACTGACTGCAGACCAAATCTGATCATCAGCCTTTTTTATTGATGGGGCAGGGGGATTACTGGGGATTGAACCCAGGGTCCCTTTACCACTGAGCAATGTTGCCAGCCCTTTAAGTTTTTTTTTTTTTTTTTTTTTTTTAGACAGGGTTTCACTGAGTTGCTTAGGACCTCACCAAGTTGCTGAGGCTGATCACGAGGTTGTAATCCTCCTGCTTCAACCTCCTGAGTCACTGGGATTACAGGCATGCACCACTGCAACCAGACTGTTCTTATGTAACATTGTTATTGGAACATGGACCAAAGACACTGTTTGGAAATTTATGTATTTCCATACAGTTGCTTTCCCACTACAGTGGTAGGTAGGTTTGGGCAGTTTCTATAGAGACCATATATGACCAGCAAAACTTAAAATATTTAATATGCTCCTTTACAGAGAAAATCTGCTGTTCTCCTGGAGCATAAATTTGAAGATAGGGAAGAGATAAAGGGATGATGGAAGGTCATGTATGCCATACCTATTCTGAAAAGCAAAGGAGAGCCCTTGGAGGGATTTAAATAGGGAAGCAACAGGGTAAAATTTGAATTTTACAAGGCATGCTTTCAGGCACAATTTGAATCTGAACCTAATTAGTGGCAATAGAGATGGAGGAAAGGAGACAGATTTGACAAATTCAGGATGTGATCTTGAAAAAAACTTAAATGATGAATTGCTTTTTGGATGTGGTTAAGGTTGTTGTCAAGGATGGTTTCTGAGTTACAAGTACCACTGCTTGAGAGATGATCTTAGAGATTATTTGATTAGAAATAAAGTCATAATAAAAATTCTTTCAGTGCTGAAGTCTACTTCAAATGTATTGTTTTTTTAAAAAGCTTTGAATGGTTATTTAAAAGTATACACATGAGAATTTTGAAGAAAATTCTGTACTTTTCAATATGTATTTGAAGGCATTATGTGTAATTTTTGCAGTTATCTGTCCTGCCTACTACTTATAATAATAGAGGGGTTTTGAGGGGGTTGGAGATATAGCTCAGTCTGGTAGAGTGCTTACCTAGCATGCAGGAAGCCCTGTGTTCATTCCCCAGCACTGCAAAAAGAAAAGTGGGGGAGGGATTAAAAAAAAAAAATAGAGGGGTTTGGGTTGGGTTCTGAATTTGCAATCAGCAGTTTGTTCAAATATCTAACTTTGAAAAAAAGTTCTTCCATTGGTAACATTAGTGACCACTAGGTGTCACTGATAAGCAAGGATTTTAGTGCTTTTAACAAGGTAAATATTGAGAACAGATTTATATTCTGCTCATTAGTAAATCTTTGTTTCAGGATACCTGTAAAGTCATCCAGTGTATTGAGATTTCAGATAGTTCAGTCTATGTGGGCTAAATCTATTGGTATTTACTAAATAGCAATTAAAACAAAATTTTAAAATATTTAAAATGAACTGACTACTACTTATTAACATACATTGTTTTAAAACAACTTTTCTAAAACTATTAACATGAATGCTACTTTTATATCTGCTTCTACCTTCAGCTATTATGTATTATGTTGTTTAGAGTATATGAAGAAAACGTAGCACCCATTTATGTGGTTGAGAAGGGGAACAGTGTTATAATTGCCTTTTCATATGAATATTTTTATTCAGTACTTAAAACTTGACAAATGACAGTTTTTTGAACTCTTCATGCTCTGTTACATTAAAATCTGTTGATTTGTCTTGCCCGTTGATTGTATTTTTCATCCATGCATGGTTTCATGACATTCAATGGCTGTATGAAAATATTAGTTCAGTAACATAGATATTCTAAAAATTCATACATTTCATTTTTTCAAATTAAAAAGTTATAGTTAAATACATATAACATAAAATTTACCATTTTGATGATATTTTAGTTTTAAGTGGACAGTTTGGTATTATTAATTACATTCACATTCTTCTGCAGCCATCATCACTACTAGTTCCAAAACTTTATCAGCCAGACAGAAACTGTGTACTCATTAAGCAATGTTTCTCCATTCACCCTTTCTTCCAGCTGCTGGTAACTTATATTTTTTTATCTCCATTAATTTGACCATATATGTAGAATCATAATATTTGCCCTTGTGTGTCTGGCTTCTCTGACTTGGAAAAATGTTTTTAAGTTTTATCCATGTTGTAGCATGGATAAACTTTATTCTTTTTATAGATGAATAATTGGAATACTTGGTTCTTTTTATGCTGAGTAATATTCCATTGTATGTCACACCATATTTTGTTTACCCATTCATCTGTTGATGGACACTTAAGTTGTTTCTATCTTTTCACTATTATGAATAATTTGCTGTAATGAACATTGGCACATAAGTATCTGAGTTCCTATTTTTAATTCCTTTGGGTATATACCTAGGAGTAGAATTGCTGGATCATGTCAATATTCATTGATGAAATTGTTGAGAAACCATCAAACATTTTCATAATGGTTGCAGCATTTTATACCCCTAGCAGGAATGCATGGTGGTTTTAGTTTCTTCACATCCTGACACTTAAAAAAAAAAAAAAAAAAAATCATAGTCATTCTTATGTGTGATAACTCATTGTAGTTTTGATTTTTGTTTCCCTAATGAGTAATAATTTCAAGCATTTTTCCAGGGTCTTATTGACTGTTTGCATATCTATCTTTGGAGGAATGTCTGTTCAAATCCACTGCCCATATAATAACTTGAGTTTTTTATCTTTTGTTGTTAAGTTGTAGGAATTCTTTATGTACTCTAGACTTTAAACCCTTATCTGATTTGAAAATATTTCCTTCCATTTAGTAAGTTGTTTTTTCACTTGTTTTAAATTCTGAAGAATCCCAATTTGTCTATTGTTTTTTCTTTTGTTTCTTGTGCTTTGTTGTCATAGTTAGAATTCATTGCCAAATCCAAGGTAACAAAGATGGATCCCTGTGTTTTCTTCTAAGAATGTTATGATTTTTGGTATTATATTTAGGATATGATTTCATTTTATAATATCAAAAAATGACATTAATTTTGCCACTGACCTCATCAGTGAAGTCTTGACCATATATGCTGTCCGGTTCACAGTGTAGGATAAAGTATATCAGATTTTATTGCTGACAACAAATACAAATACTGTCAATTGTTTTCCTTGAAGTGAAAGATTCATTTCATTAATTTTAAAGAAAATACTCAAGTCTAAATAGGCATATTACATAATTTTTCCAAATAAAAAAAGTGTTTCAGGGGAAAAGTAACTCATTTGTCTCATTACTCAATCATATGGGTGCTCTTTCTGGTGATAATCATAATTCTCACA
The DNA here is from genome assembly GCF_902686455.1 of Sciurus vulgaris. Taxonomy (NCBI): domain Eukaryota; kingdom Metazoa; phylum Chordata; class Mammalia; order Rodentia; family Sciuridae; genus Sciurus; species Sciurus vulgaris. Next base: position 39,523,938 of record NC_136472.1, on the reverse strand, counting down.
TCAGCAGTGTTTTCTGTGTACCTCTGTTTTCATCATGCAGATGAAATACATTTACTCAAGAGTAAAGGTTTAGTTAAGGTAATAGTTTTTATTGCCTCTTTAAGGACTATTCTTAAGTCAAACTAGCTTTTTTTCTCCCTACAAGTGTTTGGCACTAATGAGACAAAGTTGTGACAAAGTGTATAGCTACTAGCATAACGGTGACACTACCTCGATTCATGCTAAGGAACCAGCAGTTTTACCCAATATTTCTTCTGCAAATGTCAACATAGTGAAAAAGATACTTCCCATCTTAATATTTTGAAAAGAGACTTGACACCAGAGACTGCTGAAAAGGTCTGTAGACCATATTGCTATTAGGGTCCCAATAATAGTTACATGTTTGGGTACAACAATGTCAAAATTGAGGCAAACTCTTGCCATTGAATTTAAGTGAAATTTCCTCTATGTATAGGCTATGTTTACTTTTTTTGAAAAATTTTAGTATTACTTAGACTAGAATTCTATAGTAATTTAAGTGTAGAAATAGAAGAGAAATATATATATATATATATATATATATATATACACTCATACATTAGATATCTTAAGGTTTTCTTACCAACTAAACAGAAACCATCAAGACTAGAGTAGCATGACAGGGCAGCAGATGTCTGTGGTATGGGCCAGGGAAAGAGATATGGGTTCTTACCAGGTGTACCTTTCTAGATGCTGGAATGGTACGGGGTCTCAGAATCACCTAGTAGCTTTTAAAAATATATAATGTTTAAACTTCATTATCACTCTTACCACACCACTACCAAAGATTCTTTTAGTAACTCTAGCAGTCTGTTTTTCTATTCTGTTTTAAAAGTTCTTAAGTGATTTTGATGTGCAAACCAACTTTGAAAGTATGTTACCTGGGTGATTTTAAAATGAGGCTAAGAAAACCTTAAAGAAACTGTATCTTGAATCTTTCATCTGCTTGTAGGCTCCTGTTATAGAGAAAAGTATTATAAAAGTTGAGGAAGGAAAATTTAATATTTCATTTTTTCTTCATCCCAGAATTTGATCCTCCAGCTCCTTTTGTCACTCGCTTTTTGAACACAAGAGCAATGAAAGAAACTTTTAAGAGTTACATGGAATTGCTTGTTAGCATTGCCCTGGACCCTGACACAATGCAAGCCTTAGAGAAGAGCAATGGTACAGTCTGCTAAGTAGTGCTTTCTGGACTTTTAAAAAATTATTACCTGTTAATTATGTGCTTACATATGGTTTGTATAATATATACCTGTATATTGTCAGTTAAATTCATCATACCTTAATTCTAGAAAATGGTCATATTCTTTTCATTCATTATATGAATACTAGAGCAATTTAAAGTATTTTCATTGCTTTGTACTCAGGGAAAAATTATTATTCATTTGTTTCTTTGAATTCTATAATGTATATCATCTTCATTAGTATTTTACTGAGTGTCTTTATTACATGAAAAGTCCATATTTCAATATATTCTGTTTTCCAGCAGTTGGGTAAATGAACCAGATGATAAGGGCATAAAGATTAGAATTGTATATTTTTTTTTCATCAGTTAAAGATGCATTGCAGAGGAATTATTTTGTAATCAATTAAAACAATAGATGGGGTTAGGGGTGCACGTCAATGGTAGAGCGTTTGCCTAGCATGTGCAAGGCCCTGGGTTCAACCCCCAGCTGCAAAGCAAACAAAAGTCTCAATATATACATTTGGTTATATCAATTAATATGATTCCTTAACCTCAGTTAGCTCCCCAGGTCAGCATTTTTGCTGTCAAATGTTTTCTCTCTCAATCAAAACTCCTTGCAGCCCGGTATGGTGGTGCATGCCTATAATCCCAGCGGCTTGGGAGGCTGAGACAGGAGGAACAAGGGTTCAAAGCCAACCTCAGCAAAAGTGAGGCATTAAGCAACTCAGTGAGACCCTGTCTCTAAATAAAATACAAAATAGGGCTGGGGATGTGGCTCAGTGGTAAAGGGCCCTTGAGTTCAATCCCTGGTACCAAAAAAAATACCCTCCCTGCATCATAAAATACAAATTTCTTGTAGTAGTCATTTTTGTGTATTTATAGTGAAAGATTTTATATATTTATTGCTTATCAGTACCTTCTGATTTTTCTCCATTTTATATAAGGGGAAAGAAATTTAAAAGGTTATACTTAAAGATAATTTATAATTTTTAAATTTGTTTTTGTGAAATATAAATAGTATTTGGTTAGATTTAATCATTACTAGGCAGGCAAAATTAAACTATTAGGTGTGTTGTGCAACTTTAGAAAGTATTTCTCAACAGGGACTTTTTATTTAAGGAGGCATTCTTTCCCAGGTTGCCATGCTTGTATTCATGTTCTAAATATATAAACATTCATTTTATTTTACTGTGAAGTTGATAACCTAGACTCTGAGGAGTATTTTTTTTTCCAGAAAAGTCATTAAGACAATTAATAGTATAAAATATTGCATATTACCATGTTGGTAAATTAAGAAATAGTTTAATAGCCTAAAGTGTTTAATGCAATAGCAGAGGTAATTAACTTATACTTTGAAAGTACTTTTCTTAAAAGCTTAAAGTTCAGAGAGGTAAAAAAGAAAGTAAAACATTTCAAATGGGTGTCTTTGTCACACTTTCTCTCTCCTTTTAAAATAGCAATTTTGACACTGGGTTTTGCTTATTTTTCTTCCTCTACTTTTTCTTTGAATTAAGTGAGTTCAGTGAATTAAGAACATCTCAGGGCTGGGGTTGCAACTCAGTATAGAGCACTTGACTTACATACATGAGGTCCCTGGTTCAATCCCCAGCACTGCATTTTTAAAAAAAGGATTATCTCTTGGTCATACAGGGCGTTTTATAAAACTTTATAATGATGACCAATTTCTATTGTGTAATCACTGTTATTGTTCAGATGGTAAATGAGGTGTAGAAATTGGGCACCTTGCCAGTTGACCACATTGCTGTCATCCATTGGTTCTAGTTCACCTAAAACCCAGTACTTTTGCAGAATATGTCTCATTATCTTACTACACTGCATTTTTCACATTCTATTATAAATTTATTTTACAAGTTAGCCTTTATTCAGAAAGCTTAATTTCCATTTTGATAAGCAATAATTTACATAAGCCAATGAATTTAAATTTTTAACATAAAAACAAATGTTTTGAGGAACAGTTGGATTTTTAACAAGTTGATAGTTTATCCTGTTAAATTATGTTATTTCAGATGAGCTGCTTTTACCTCATATGAAAAAAATAGATGGCATGCTAAATGATAACCGAAAGAGACTGCTTTTGAATCTTCATTTGGATCAATCATTTAAGGTATTTCCTTTCAATTGTTTATTAGCAAAACTCAGTGACAATCACAGCCCTAAATATAATAGGAAGAAAAATGTATGGCCAAGTGCCGTGCTGCATGCCTGTAATCCTAGTGCACCCCCAGGTTCAATCCTCAGTTCTAAAGGGGGGAAAAAAAAGTTCTGTTCCTTAGAAATAATTAGCACAGTTTTTTATGATGTTCTTGTTAAATTTTGGAGTGAGTCCTGAAGCTTTTGAAGTTAATGATATTCTGTCTTCCTCCAAAAACCACATGCTTTATGTTATCATTAACATCTTGTGCTCACTGGGAAGATTTAAATTTTCTCCTTTCATCTCCACTGACCTAGTGCCCATGGTTTCTAAGATTCAGTTTTAGTCTTTAAATTCCACTTATTGCAATTAGTAATCTAGATGCAAAATTACTCAATCAGCATGTTTTAAATGCAAAGCACCAGAATATCTGATAAAAGCACGAATAATCTAAGAAAGGAATAATGCTAGAAACTAGTGATAACTCACACTAATAGGAAGTGCTAGAAGTTTTATTGTTTGTATCAAATGACAGTTAGGGCTGTACTACATTTATACATAAGAAAAACTTACCTGTTTTAAAAATGTACCATTATCAAGGCCACAATGCCAGTGCTTGGAAACTGTATGAGTTTGGCAAAGATTGGTCTTGAAAGTTTTAACAGTTAATGGTTGAGCTTATCAAATAAGGACTACATTCTGAATTTTAAATATAGTGGCAAGTACTTTAGTCCTTTTAGTGTCAAAATAATAAATGTTGCTGGGAGCTCTAATTTACAAAACTATAATTAAACTCGTTAAATTTAGCTACAAGTATCATTCAATTGTTGTTTGTAGCTTTTTGTGTCAGGATGATTTGCCAAGTAGGTAAAGCATAAATATACCAATGGAATTGGTTCTGTCATGCGGCCACCATATTATCAGTGTTAGCTACCATGTCTTTATGGACAGAAAATTCATCAAGTTCTGTTTTAAGATCTCATCTCATCAGTGCTTTTTGTGCATTTAAAAGAAGCATGAGAAGTGGCAAAACCAGAGAAGGATAACAAAGCTTCTTCTTGTTCTATGTCCTCATCTTCATTTGGGATCAGATGACTTCTTTATAACAGGACTTGGCTTCATTTCAGGGTATTAACAATACTTAAAGTGGAAGAGCTTTGAAGTAAATTATATATGTCCCTCTTTCTCCTGCCTTGAAGCCAGTGAGGCATAACTAGGCAGAATTCTGTCTTGTTCAAGAGCCCTTACAGTGTAGTATGTGCTTTTGCTTTAAAAAGCAGGCCATACAGTTGGCCCAGATTCAAGGGATGGGGAAATAGATTCGATGTCTGATGGGAGGAGGTGCAAAGAATTTGTGGCCATGTTTATACCCCATAACGGGGTGTGTGTGTGTGTGTGTGTGTGTGTATGAATTTTAAATAGTTCAGGTTAGTTTTCTTCTGATGTCAGTTATTATGCTTCATTGTTTTAAAGAATGCTTTGGAAAGTTTTCCTGAACTAACAATAATTACTCGAGATTCTAAAACAAAAAGTGGAGGATCTGCTATTTCTAAAATCAAAATGAATGGCAAAGCTTATAATAAGAAAACTCTAAGGACTTCTAAAACAACTACTAAATCTGCACAGGTAAGAATATTTGATTAATGAAAGTTTACCTTTTCCATTTAATAATACAGTTTTATACTATGTTGTCATTAAGTGTAAAAACTTTTGGGGAAGAAATAAGCAACTCTATCCTGAGGAAGAGGGACTTGGTGTTGTTTTTCTCTGATGCTTAGCACAGTATCTAGCATACAATAAGTGCTCACAGATTTTTAAAATAAGGAAAGAATCATCCTATGCTTATGTTTATATATTTGTGTGAGGTTTTCATTTTATTAATTGAAAAACAATTATATATCATGTACAGCACATTTTAAAATATGATTTGTGGAATGGCTAACTTAAGCTAATTAACATAAGTATTACCTTTTATTATTTTGTCATTGGATACACATGTGTACAGATACATGAGGATGTACATACTCCATGAGACACAATATTGATTTCATATCTGCATAGTCATTAAAATTGGAATTTGTTCATCTTTAAACATAGTAAAAATTGTTATAACCTTTTGAGAAAACAGTTTTATAGAGTAACAGCTCCACGTCAAAAGTATGTTCTATAGAAACACATTCACAACTGCCTTTGGCTCATTGCACAATTGTAAGAGCAATCCAGTTATCCACTGCTAGTGTGAAGTTAGATAAAGGGCCATGAAGACAATGTAATATTTACTTTTGAAAAAGAAGAGATAGATTTATTAATACTTTCAAAAAAAATATTTTTAGGGCTGGGGAGATAGCTCAGCTGGTAGAGTGCTTGCCTCACAAGCACAAGGCCCTGAGTTCAATCCCCAGTACCACAAAAAAAAAAAAAAAAAAAAAAAAAAAAAAAAAAAAATTATTTTTAGTGCGTTTAGTGTGCCAAATAGATTTCTAAGTAATTGGGATACAACAGTAAAAACTAGTTGAAAAATCCTTGCCTTCATATCATTTATATTTGGAAGGGTGGAGAGGTAGAAATATATGTAATAAATGGAAAGATAACCAAAGTTGTAGTTAGATAAAAAATAACTAGTGAGGGAGAAGAAAAGTTACAGAATAATATGTATAAATGATTCCCTTTTATTATAAAATTAAGGTATAACATGCGGTTAGCTTCATTTATGTCTAAAGCAAGAGATTATAGAAAGCTTTTACTTTATAATTCTTATTTAAAATTTTCTATAATGTTAAAATTTTTCTATAATGTTAGTTTTTTAAATAGTGCTTATTTATATTGAGGAAAAAGTTTAATGAAGATTTAAAAATAAAAATTTAAATTCTTATTTTGAATGAACCTCTGTATAACCTACCCACATAAATCATTTTTAGAATTACCGTGAAACTTTTGATTTAGATTTTCCCAAAGGTATTCTTATCTCAGATGTTACAGAAAATATATCTATAAACCTTTTTGTTTTTATAGGAGTTTGCTGTTGATCCAGAGAAAATACAGTTGTATTCTTTGTATCATTCACTCCATCATTATAAATATCATGTTTATCTGATATGTAAGGAAGAGGTAATGTCTTTTCATTTATTCAAAAAAGAAATGTATGTTTTTCTAAACTTAGGAGATTATACCTATAGTATTTGTGAATGCTTTAAAAAGAATTGTTATAGGGCTGGGGTTGTGGCTCAGTGGTATAGCGCCCGCCTAACATGCGTGTGGCCCTGGGTTTGATCCTTAGCACCACATAAACATACAAAAATAAAGGTGTTATGTCCACCTACAACTGAAAAAAAATATTAAAAAAAAGAATTGTTAGAAAATGTGTTTGTGTCACCCCAATTAAAATGGCGATTATCAAGAACACAAGCAACAATAGGTGTTGGAGAGGATGTGGGGAAAAAGGTACACTCATACATTGCTGGTGGGGTTGCAAATTAGTGCAGTCACTCTGGAAAGCAGTATGGAGATTCCTCAGAAAGCTTGGAATGGAACCACCTTTTGACCCAGCTATACCACTCCTTGGCCTATACTCAAAGGACTTAAAATCAGCATACTACAGAGACACAGCCACATCAATGTTCATAGCTGCTCAATTCACAATAGCCAGATTGTGGAACCAACCTAGATGTCCCTCAATTGATGAATGGATAAAGAAACTGTGATATATATATACACACACACACACACACAAACACACACACACAATGAAATTTTACTCAGCCATAAAGAATGATAAAATTATGGCATTTGCAGGCAAATGGATGAAATTGGATAATATCATGCTAAGTGAGATAAGCCAATCTCAAAAAACCAAAGGACGAATGATCTCGCTGATAAGCAGATGAGGACATATAATGGGGGTGGGAGGGGTTAGCATTAGGGTTAGGGAGGGGGGCAAGAATGGAGGAAGGAAGGACTATATAGAGGGAAAAGAGGGGTGGGAGGGATGGGGGGAGGGAAAAATAACAGAGTGAATCAAAACATTACCCTATGTAAATTTATGATTACACAAATGGTATGCCTTTACTCCATGTACAGAGAAACAACATGTGTCCCATTTGTTTACAATAAAAAATAATAATAAATTAAAGAAGTAGATATGATATGGGAAAAAATATGTGTATATATAAACGTTTTTCCTATATTTTCTGTAAGTGACAACTAGATATGTTGTTTTGCGTTTCCATGTTGTTTTGTGCTGACTCATCGGCCTTACCACCTCTGAGTATGCAGCTGGAAATGCTTTTAAGCTGCTAGTGCTTGCCCTGCCTTGCTATAATAAATAGTGCATTATTGCATTTTGTTCTCTCATAATGTAGAGTGATCCTGTTTAAATTCAGTTTAGTCACTACTCTGATATCTCGCTGTCTTATCACTAGTGGCCTTGCCCCACTTGATTGCAGAGAAATGGGCTTTTGTACCTTAGAATGAAGAAATGAAAGTTAATATTTAATTATAACTTTCAAGTATCATAGATTTTAAAGTGACTGAGAAATTACATGACAACAGTACCACCTTGTGAATGAGATGGAAGGATTAATTTCCTGGGAGAGAGTAAATGGTTGTAGACAGTATTTCTTTTATCAGCACTGTCAGCCTTTTCATTGTGAGAGATTAAGTTGTCCAAGGCTATACGTGATGTGTCAGATAGCAGTCTGGTGTGGAAAGATGTTCATAGATCTACCTCTCTAGCAAAGGTGGTGATGCGAAATATGTTGATTGTTTTTACGGTGCTCTGAAATACAGAATTGGTCTCAATATTTGTCATTTGTTTTTTAACACAGTTGGAAGGAATTGAGAAAGTTTGAAGTAGTTTTTCTAGCCTTCCTTTCTGCCTCCATGGAACCAATGATAATAGGATTAGACCTCACTCAAATTTATCTGAAATGAACATTCTCTCGGGGTGGAAATAAGAAAAAAATCAGTACATGTTGATGAATTAATAAATTCATTTTCCACTGAAGGAATAGAGAGCATAAGGCTTTGTGAGGGGCTTGAATATAAAGTGAAATAGAACCTAATGTGGTACTTTTTCTTTTTTATTTGTTCTTTTTAGATATATAGGATAGTAGAGTATATTTTGACATATTATACATACATAAAATACAACTTAGTCTAATTAGGATCCCATTCTTGCAGTTGTACATGATGTGAAATTTCACTGGTCATGTATTCATAAACAAACATAAGAAAGTTATGTCCGATTAACTCTACTGTCTTGCCTAAACTCATCCTCCTTCCCTTCTCTCTTCATTCCCCTTTGTCTAATCCAAAGTACTTCTTTTCTTCCCTCCCCCTCTCCCCTTATTTTATGTGGGCATCCACATATCAGAGAAAACATTTGGCCTTTGGTTCTTTGGGGGTTGGCTTATTTCACTTAGCATGATAGCCTCCGTTTCCATCCATTTACTGACAAATACCATAATTTCATTCTTCTTTAAGACTGAGTAATATTCCATTGTGTATGTACCACATTTTCTTTATCCATTCATCTATTGAAGGGCACCTTCGTTGGTTCCATAGCTTATCTATTGTGAATTGAGCTGCTATGAATATTGTTGTGGCCACATCACTATAGTATGCTGATTTTAAGTCTTTTGGATATAAATCAGTGAGTGAGATCCTGGGTCAAATGGTGGTTCCAATTCATGTTTCCTGAGGAATCTCCATAGTGCTTTTCTGAGTGGTTGCATCTATTTGTACCACAAGTAATGTATGAGTGTACCTTTTTCCCCACATCCACACCAACATTTATTGTTACCTGTATTCTTGATTATTGTCATTCTGACTGGAGTGAGATGGGATCTCAGTGTAGTTTTAATTTGCATTTCTCTAAATGCTAGAGATGTTAAACATTTTTCATAATATTTCTTCTGTGAAGTATCTGTTCAGTTCCTTTGCCCATTTATTGAGTTGTTCTGTTTTGTTTTGGTATTTTTTGAGTTCTTTGTGTATCCTGGAGATTAATATGACACTTTTCTTTATTTTAGATTTCTTCTGTGCAGAAAAAAAATGAAGATTTAGGACAAGAGGAAATTGTTCAACTTTGTATGAAAAATGTAAAATGGGTGGAGGACCTGTTTGAAAAATTTGGAGAACTTCTAAATCATGTACAGCAGAAATGTTCCTAACATTTCCACAACAGTCCCATCTTTTTTATAGCACTAATGAATGGCGGAGGTGGGGTGATGACAGATAATCAGATGTCAAGCAGAGGCCTCCTGCAGGTATGCCACTTCCGTCACCAAGCTTTCACCAGGACCTCTGCAGAGGACCGTGGTGCTGCCAGGGAAGTCAGTCCTTAGAAGTGGACCTCAGTCCCACCACATTTTTATCCTAATGAATGATTTTTCTATTTTATAAACCATTGGGTAACTGAGTTTTATTTTCAGAAATGTTTTTTGACAAATGATGCAGCATGCACTAAATATAATTTTTCTTTATTGCTAGAGAGATAACACTTAAGTAACTTCATTATTTCTGACTCTGGCTACATGCCAGAATGAAAGAGGTGGCAGAAAGCATGCATTTGTATTCATGTCTGGCCACAAAACTGAAAGTATTGTACATTATGTAAACAGATCTGGTGTGATGTAACATCCTATATGAGAATATCATCGATTTAGAATATAAAGTTCAGAAACTGCATTCTGCTTTATGGACTCCTTTTAACATGTTCAGGAAACTGGATGTGGAATTGGTGCAATTTTATGACTGCTTTTTGTGTCAAATTATATTGTAATGAAAAAAACAGTGACAGACTATTTTCCCTATCTCAAAGAAAAGTATTTTTGTTTATACTGTGTTTTTCCCTCTGGAAAATTTCAATTGTACATTTTATTTTACTAATAGTTTTATTTTTCACAAGGAAAATGTCATGGTTATAATTATGTTCTCTGTATCTGTACTACACTTCATTGCTTTCAGTAAATCCTATTTAGTTGTATGTTGAATTTCTGTTGTGAATTTTATCTTGAGGTAACCGTTTTTGTTCATACGGATTTGCTTCAGTGTTATCCAGAATATGCATTCAGTGCTAGAATTCATTTAGCTTTATAAACGGGGCTGTGTTAGACACTGCAGCAATTTCCTGATTCATTAAATAAATTTTTTTTTATTAAACTAGTACTTCATTCACTGATTTGTTGAAATAAAAACCTAACTACATGCCACATTGGAAAGAATGAAATGGATAATCAGATGACATGCAGTGTTACACACAGCTTCCCTATCTCTTAGAACTGGAAGTGTTAGAGTTCTCCTTTCAGTGCCTTTTCAACCTTTATACACACTATTGTAGCTTTCTTAAGTTTGGTAGCTAGTGGTTCAAGTAGTTTAGCTAAGACAGTGAATGTATTAGGTTCAATATGACCTTGTGTTTTATTTGTGTTTGCCAACAGGATGCCTTATTTGTTTGTGGAAAAGATTTACTAGTGTCATTCTAAACTATCTCCTTTCTTAGGATTCTAAAGAAGTTGTTAATCATCATACTTTTGTTTATTTTACCACCATTTAGTGCCTTAAGTCCTTTCAAGAAAGCAGTATTACTGCTCAATGCCCAAATAAGTCATGCTTATGTGGATATTTCTGTTGTCTCAATATCCAGTTAACAGGCCAATTTCTTATATTTAAAACTTCAGTAAACTGGCAAAAGAATTGAAGGCGACATATCACTTGATTTGTGAATAAAACGTTGTAGCATTGGGTGAAAAATAAGTATTTGAGTTTAGCTTAAATATTTATTTCTGATGGTTATTTTATTAAAAGCAATAATCCTTAATACTTGTACCTGCCATTAGACAAGGTATTCAATAATAGAAATTTTTCTCAAGTGTTAAATATTCTTATTTTAAAAACAAAAGTAACCTATTCGATTAATTTGCCTAACTCATATGAGAGCTGTGGAGAATATCAGCAGTGGGAAAATCAAAATTAATTTTGCAAGTGGAGAAGAGTAGGAAGCAGCCATATTTCTTTCTAGTAGTCTTGACTGTGGACAGAATTGGTTTCTTTGATTTTCAAAGTACAGAGTAGGAAACTACATCTGCTGATGTAGTGTTGTAAGTATACACCTTTACATTTCTTCCCTGGCTTACTTTCCTCAATCATTTATGTTTTAAATATTTTTAAAAGCCACTTTGCATTTAGGTAGTTCTTGAAGTAGATATTTGAAATTGTAGCCACATTCTCCTCATGTTTAAGCCCCATGGAAAAAGATATTTCTTTAAAGTTAACCCATTTGCCATAGAACATAGCCCATTTCCTTTTGAACTGCAGTTGTCCTTAAAGTGTTTACAGCTGTATTCATATGAGTTAGTTAGTAAAATAAGTGTTTTCTTAATATGGGAGGCCAAGTCCTATGATACTGCCTCGAAGAAACCCTGGTAGTTTAGATGGATCATCTTCTCTCATTTGTTCCATGTAGCATAGGCAAAAACATCAACCTCAGGCCTTAGGAAAGTGGGACTTTTACTATGAGAACCATGCCCAAGTCCTCTGTTTGTATGAAGTTAAATAAATATCTAGCCTGTTAGCATTTACATTCCTTGCCAGGGAGTTTGAAATTTATAACGTAGAAATAACTTAGGTTGTAGATAGAATTAAAGAGGTAAAGCACATGTTACCACGACCCAGGAAAATATTTTTAAGAAAAATTGAATTTTCCTACCTATAGATTTCTGGAAATAATTTAATGTAAAAAATTCAGTGTATTGGTGCTTATTACTAGTTCAGATGAGTGGTTGGAGAAAGGGGCCTCCTTCCTTATCATTTTCATTAAGACCCAATTTCCACTTACTTGACCTTCTTAATGAAGTCATAAATTTATAATTATGAAGTATCACAGTAAGTTTAACTAGAAGCTGCCCATTTTTCTGTTATTACCAAATAGGAAACATTAGTAATGGGAGAAAAATCATATTTTAAAAAGGTTTAGAAATTTTTTGGATTGCTTTTGAAATTCTGAAGTTTTTTAAGTTCCTAAAACTTGAAAATATATAGGTGTACTCATGCATTGGGACTATTTTTAAAACTTCATATTTTTAAACCATAATTTTCCTCTCAATATGCATATTTATTTTCTTTAAAGCAGCTATATTCCAACCCATAATTTGAAGATATGCTCATAAAACCAATACAGCAGCAGGGTTATTGAAGTAACTTTCCTAAATGCTGCTTCAGACGTTTAAGTTGCAAATTTTATTGTATTTGTAGAATACAACTTTTGTTTTAAACTGTATTTCCATCTGTTTCACAAAAATGCTTTTCAAATAGAGTGGAATATCCCAGGATAACTGGTTCTATGTCAGTTTTATAGTTATACTTGACACACAACTGTACAAACGAACAATGTACAATATTGGTTGTGCATTAACTTGCACGCACAACATTTGGTATCTGTTCACAAATGCATGTTTTTGCAAATTGCCTTTATTTATAAGTGACAGTAATTGAAGTCAAGGATACCAAGAGGGCTGGGAATGTAACTCAGCGGCGAAGCACTTGCCTAGCATGCGCAAGACCCTGGGTTCAATCCCCAGCACAGCAACACCAACGAAAAAGGATACAAAGAAACCTGCATTTGTAGTCCAGAGTTTTCAATTGGTCCATAGTACAATGTATGGAAATGTGAAAGACAATTTTGTATATTTGTTTGTTACTAACTCAAATCATTAAAATGAAAACATTTTTTTAAACAACAAAATCAGAATGTTTGGGTTTTTTGTTTTGTTTTGTTTGTTTTTTTAAGAATTAACGACTGAGTTACTAAGTAGACAAAAGCCCCACATTCAGATTCTTCACAGAACATATACATCATCACTAAATAGTTATTATACAAATGGTATAAGGCCCACCCATTAATTTCTCAAATAATAGTTAAAAGTCAGTCTGGTGTATTTTACAGCTTTTAAGTTACATCTTTCTAATCTTGTTATTTGAAGATAACACATAGCTAGAAGTAATTGATAAAACCAAAATATTCTTATTATCTTATAAATAGTTGCCTAGGACAAATTCTCCCAGTCCTTTGATTTCTAAACAAGATTCTGTCTTAACCTTCATCTAATATTAAAAAGTATTCAATATTGCAAGTGAAGTTATTCTCAGTGCATTTACTGTCTTGTAACTAGTTTTAGTTGTAAAAACACTGATTTTATTTTGCACAGAAAAATAAATCTTTAATCAATATCTGTCAATATTTTAAAATTCTGTAGCATCTCTGTTTCACTGCTAAAACTGCTGTTCCTTTTAGTATTTTCACGTAATATTTGCCAAAATGGTCATTATCCAAATTACAAACCTAGAGGATAGCTCTTATAGTATTCTGCTTTATTAATGTTTTATTCCTTTCTGGCTCTTTCTACTAGCATTTTTAAAATGTACTTTATATCTCAGAGAAGCTCTCTAAACTCAATTATTTAACCTGATCCTCCCCCAGGAAAATGTGAAAGAGGATACTTTTGCTCTTTGGTTTTCTAAATAGAAATGTTTTATTAGTAGAAAAAATAATAAAGCTACTCCTGCTTATTATTTTAAAAAGTCATTGTGGAAAAGTGTAAAGAAAAAAACACAAACTACTCCACTAAGTCTGACACTGGCCTAAAACATACTTTCAGTTCTCAGTATGGGATACATCATAAGACTTGGCATAATGCATTGCCCCTTTGCTCTGTTACAGTTTTAAATAAAATCCAACATTTCAGAGATACCCATGTTTAACTGAAAATTAAAGAGCATATTTCAAAGTAAAATCAAAAAGATCTTGGTTATTGATCATTTTAAGCTATGTATATATCTGTTCTTTAGGATGAATAATTTAGAGCTGACTGGTTTCAAATTAAAGGGGGATACAATTACCTACTGGTCTATTGTTAAACACCTTATCTGTTTTGTAATGTTAATCAGGAGTCAGGAAATTGCTTTGCAGAAGTAACTTGTGTTTTACATATGATTTACCTGTAATACTTGGCAAGTTTATTGTTTTTACCCAAACAATATAGATTTTCCTTGACTCTTCAAGAAGTATTAAGAATAGGACAACTACAAAAATCATTTATCTTTCTGCTGTCCTTTCCCTTTTCCATGGTTTTTCATTCCTTTTAACCTGACACTTTATCATCATCCCCAAATTCCTTTATTAAGTGGTCCCTTCTAACTCCTGCCCATCTTCCTTCATTGTGGCTCAATCTTGAGGACCACCCTTCCATTCCTCAAATATATGATCTTCTCCCTTGCCTTCAGTTCTTCGTGTTCCCTCTTTGGAACTATTCTTCCTATAGTGAACTCTTGACTCTTCACACTTCACTTTAGCATCACTTTTACAGAACCTAATTAGGTTTTAATCCTCTAGAACAGTTGATGCACCCTTGATTCCTCCCGTGGAGCATTTAGCATACTTTGTTATGATTGGTGGTCTCTTCTCTGCTGGTTCTTTTCATCTCTACATGTTTTGCTCACTGTTGCATTCCCAGCATCTAGTTAGTACGCTATCTGAAACATGGTATATTCTCATTAAATAGTTGATGAATATCTGAATATGAAAGAAAAGTCACAGGACTTAAAGTAGGTAAAACAGGAAAGTATTTGTTGGATTTTTAAGGTAAGACATAAATAACCTTACTAAGCAATAGTAAGTGCTACATCAGGAAAAAAAAATATACCAAGAGTTTGTATAATATAAAAAATGGTATTTTATGAAAAATGATGCAGTGATCCTCACATCCAAAGAGATCCCAGGGACTGCACACGTACTCCTCTTTTGGGCTTGAGATTCTCCAGACAGAATAATTAGGGAAGAAAGTCTGATGACAACTTTAGAATGTATTGTTAGATGCACTTATGAGCAAAATAGCCTGGTGGGGGACTTTATTTACTTGGGGAGGGTCAGGAAGGCGTCCTGAGAGCATAACAACTTGGCTGGGCCTCAAGGGTGGAAAACTTGACAAGTGGAGGAAGGGGGAGGCATCCTACCTACCTAGTTTTTAGGAAAACGGTTCCTATTTCAGTTCTGCCGCTGCTGGAGTTCATCAGGCAAGCCTCGTGAAGCCTCATCTGGAGCTGTTTCCTCATCCTGCAAGTGAGCTGAGAAACAAGGTCTTTTTAAGCTGTTAATATTCTTTGACCCTCGATACTCTGTAATGTTGTGAGAAATAAGAGAAAGAGCAGCATAGCCGAACCTTAAGACTGGAAAGGTCTTCATTATGGAAGGTGAAATACATCCAACGCAGAAGGTTGCTAGGCATGGTGGCATCTCTGCAACCTAGGAGGATCAAAGTTCAAGGCCAGCCTCAGGGACTTAGAGGCCATAAGCAATTGAGCAAGATCCTGTCCCGAAATAAAAGGGCTGGGGATGTGGCTCAGTGGTTAAGCACTCCTGGAATCAATCTCCAGTGCCAAAAAACAAATTCAGAAGGTCAAGGGACATCTGTTTTCTGTCATATGTGGAAGCTAGAGAGGAAAGAGAAAAAAAAAAGAAAGGTAAGGGCAGATCTCATGGAAATCAAAGGGAGATCAGTAGAGGAAAGGGACCAAAGGGTGGAAGGTGGGGAGAGAGGGGGGAAGTGCTGGGGATTGATACTGACCAAATTATACTGTGTGCATGTAGGAATATGTGACAACAAACCCCATAATTATGCATGACTACAATGCGCCTATTAAAAAAGGGAAAAGTCTTGCTACAGTTTTCACTATTTTGCAAGGCTTACTTCAGAATCATTAGGCTTCTATTTTACACACACACACACACACACACACACACACACACACACTACATCTTAATAGCACTTAGTTCCTCTTGTGACATTAGTGAAATATTAGAAACACGTCACTCTAGGTTACTTGAATTATGAAGTGCTTATAGTCTGTATCCACATAGTCTTCATCCTTATATCTCCAAGAGCACAAAGCATTTTATGCAATAGGAACTTAATAGGCGTGTATTGAATAGATGAGGGAATATGCAAATGAGCTTGAAATTGGCTTAAAGTGTTTTTATGTTGGCTTCTTAAGTAGTTCAAGATACCCTGTTGTCGGTACCTTCCCTTCCTTTTCTTTCTGTCTTTAAGAGGAAAGTGTCCCCTCGGAGTACCCGACCTTCTCAAGCCACTGTCACAGTTCTCACTGTGCCTGTTTTCCAATAGGCCACAATCAGTTTTCTTAATTCTTATATTTGTTTTCCATTTAATCCGCGGAAGTGAATGGAGTGTCATCAGAGAGCAGGTAACTTTGAGCAGTGACACAAGGCTAGCACAACACCAGCAAGGGCCCAACAGAAAGAATCTGACCTTGGAATGAATTCCTTAAGTCGGAGTCGTTCCATAGACTTTATGAATGACTTAAAAACTGTTTGTGGGCTAATCAAGAGAAGGTCTTTTTAATGCCACTCCTCCACTGAGTTCATTGCTATAATATGTGACTTAATTCAGGAAGCTAGGATTTTTCACAACTAGTGATAATGAGCTAGGAATATGGGCATACCGAAAAGAGACTGAGTCTCAGAAGTGAAAAGCCCATGAGCCTTTGGAACACAGGGAACTCAGAAATCATTGAAATGCAGAAAACGCTCTTGCAACCCCTCAGCAACCCAGCCCACTCCCTTGGCTTGTGCCCCTGACCCATGTCCTTGCCTACAAAAACAAAACAAAACATGAGGTCAGTGTGCAAGCACAGGGAACACTGACCCCAAATTGTGTAACCACCCTGACTCCACCTCTAGACCGGCCAGCCTCTAGCAATGGTCCATTTATAAATAACACCTCATACCAACAGGTTGCTCTTTCTCCCTTAGGGGGTGGCCCACACTCTACCCCAAAATCTTCCTCTTGAGACAGCTCACGTATCTCCCTTGAATGTGTGTGTGTCTCTGCTTTCCTAAATAAACCTTCATCTCTGTTTCTGACACATGCTAAAATTCTTTTTTGGCACGTATGCCAAGAACTCCACTTGTCCTGAGTTGAGGACCCCCTCTGGAAACTGCTTGAACTTCTGGTGACAATAATGTGAATGCATTAACATTATCACAGGAGCATACAAACAATTCACCATCAAGAGCATTTGTTCAGCTGGGGCTGTAGCTCAGTGGTAGAGCACTTGCCTTGCACGTGTGAGGCACTGGGTTCGATCCTCGGCACCACATAAAAATAAATACATTTAAATAAAAATGTGTCTATAAAAAAGTATTTATTAAAACATCATTCAAAAATTGCAAAGCAAAAACTTACCTTCTTTTAGTTATGTTCATACTGCTAGTGAACAGATGTGACACACACCTGTAATCCCAGCAGTTCGGGCGGCTGAGGCAGGAAGTTCAAAGTCAGCCTCAGCAAAAGTGATGTGCTAAGCAACTCAGTGAGACCCTGTCTCTAAATAAAATACAAAATAGGCCTGGGGATGTGGCTACTGAGTGGCCCTGAGTTCATTCCCCAATACCCCCCCCAAATATGAGACGTCATCACTATGCCTACACTATCTCAACACTCCTGAGCTCAGACTGAGTTTGCTCAGGCTACTGTAACAAAACAGGGTAGATGAGGTAACCTGCACAACGCATTTATTTTCTCATAATTCTAGAGGCTAAAAGTCCGAGATCAAGGTTGACAGAGTCAGTTTCTGGAGAGGGTTCTAACTTGCAAACAGCTGCCTTCTCACTGTCCTCACATGACAGAGCAGGCCTTCTGGCATCTTTGAAAATGTAATCTTAGTTGGAAATAGACTGCAGATGTAATGAACTCAAGAATCTTGAATTATCAAGTTTAGTCCCAGCTCTAATGACAAGTGCCCTTATAAAAGATGGAAGAGAAAAGGACACAGAGGTGATGTGAAGATGCAGGCACGTGTAGTTACGTAGCCTCAAGAAGTACTTGGAATCATGGGAAACTTCCTTTGGAGGGAGTGTGGCCCCTGCACCTTGATTTGAACTTTCTGGTCCCATGAGAGAAGCAATTTCTATTAAGCCATCAAGTTTGTGATAATTTAGCCAGGTGCAGGGCACATGACTGTAATCCCAGTGACTTGGAAGGCTGAGGCAGGAGGATCACAAATTTGAGACCAGCCTGAGAAATTTAGCAAGGCCCTAAGCAACTTAGCAAGACCCTGTCTCAATAAAACATTTAAAAAGGGCTGGGTTTGTGGCCCAGTGGTAAAGCATCCCTGGGCTCAATCCCCAGTACAACAGTACAAAAACAAACAAACAAACAATTTGTGATGATATAATGTTATAGCAGCCCTAGGAAAGTTCAATACCATGTACTTAGTAACCAAAAGAAAACAGGATGGGCTGTATTTCAGTAGATCACTTTTCCATAGTGGGTGTGTATATTCCCAAGACCTCCAATAGATGCCTAAAACTATGGTTAGCACCAAAACCTATATACACATTATAATGGTGCCTTGGGGGTAATTACTAAGTAAAATAAGGGTTACTTGAACACAAGCACTATAATATCACAGCAATTGGTCTGATAACCCAGAAAACGTACCACATGACTAATGGGTGGGTATCACATACAGGGAAGATACATTGGACAAAGGGATGAGTCATATCCTGGGAAGGACAGAGTGGGATTAGCACAAGATTTCATCATGCTATGAAAAAAACACTGCAATTCAAAACTTAGGAATTATTTGTTTCTGGAATTTTCTATTTTCATACTGTTTATAGATAACAAATTTTTGGAAAATAAAATGTCAGATAGGGCAGGACTACTACTCTATCAAAGTAGATTATAAGGCAGAAACTGCTTCCAGTATTTCATAATGATCGTGGGATCATTCATCAAGAAAACATAAAGATCCTACCTGGTACAGTGGCACACATCTGTAATCCCAGCAACTCCAGAGGCTGAGGCAGAAGGATTACAAGTTCGAAGCCAGCCTTAGCAACCTAGACCCTATTGCAAAATAAAAAATAAGATAAAAAGGGATAGGGATGTGGCTCAGTGGTTAAGTGCCCCCAGGTTCAATTCCTGGTACCCAGAAACAAAAAAATAACAATCCTAATGATTTTGCACCTAACAACAGGGCTCTGAGATACATGAAGCAAAAAGTGATATAACAGAAAGGAGAAAACAGACCCATAATTATAGATGATTACTTCAACACCCTTTTTAATAATTGATAGAACAAGGAGGCAGAATATCGGTAATGACTCAGTACTATCAACTAACTTAATTGGGTTTTTGAAATGTTCTTAATTTTAAAAATTTTTTATATAATTTTTTTAGTTGTAGATGGACACAATACCTTTATTTAATTAATTTATTTATTTTTCTATGGTGCTGAGGATCAAACACATGCCAGGCAAATGCCCTATCACTGAGCTACAACCCTAGCATTTAATTAGGTTTTTGTTGTTTGATTTTTGTTTTGGATACTGGGAACTGAACCCAGGGGCACTTAGCCACTGAGCCACCTCCCCATCCCTTTTTATGTTTTCTTTTGAGACAGGGTCTCACTAAGTTGCTTAGGCCCTCGCTAAATTGCTGATGCTGGCTTTGAACTCCTGTCTCAGCCTTTTGAGTTGCTGGCATTACCAGTATGTGCACCACACCTGGTTTAATTGGTATTTATAGAACACCATGCCCAACAACATCAGACTACATTCTTGTCAAGTGCACACAATGCTTTACCAAAAATTACTCTGGGTCATGAAACGAAATTCAATAAATTTTAATGAATTCAATCATACGAGGTATGTTCATTCTCTGACCATGCCAAAATTAAATTATAAAACAATATAAAATAGCTGGAAAATCCTCAAATATTAGTACATTAAATAAATTAGCCAAAGGTCAAATAAGAAAATAATAAAAGTAGAAAATATTTTCAACTGAATTAAAATGAAAAGATAACATCAAAAAAGAGTTAAGCAGGGCTGGGGTTGTGGCTCAGTGGCAGAGCACTTGCCTAGAATGTGTGAGGCACTGGGTTTGATTCTCAGCACCACACACAAATAAAGATCTATTGACAACTAAAAAAAATTTTTTTAAAAAGGGGGTTAAGCAGTGCTTATAAAGAAATTTAAAGCATTTAGGACATTAGAAAGTAGAAATCTCTAAGATTAATGACAAGCATTCAACTTTTGGCAGGGCTACCAGGGATTGAACTCAGGGGCACTCAACCACTGAGCCACATCCCCAGTCCTTTTAATTTTTTATTTTGGGACAGGGTCGCACTAAGCTGCCTTAGGAGAGACTTGAACTTTGGATCCTTCTGCCTAAGCCTTCCTGTTAGCTGGAATTACAGCTGTGTACCACCACACGTTGTTTTTGTTTTGTTTGTGATAGTAGGGATCAAACCCAGGGCCTCATGCATACCAGGCAAGTACTCTACCACTGAGTTACATTCCCAGCCCTCATTAATTAGTTTTTGAGTGTTAACTCAACATTGCATTTCTGAAGTAAATCGCACTGGGTCATGATATGTAATTCTTTTTTCATGTTGTTAGATGCAGTTTGTTAGTATGCTCTTGAGATTTTTTGCATGCATATGCCTAAGAGATATTAGTAAATGGTTTTCTTGTGATGTCTTTGTCTGATTTTGCTCTCAAGGTAAATAGGTTTCATAAAATGATTCTTTCCTCTTCTGTCTTTTGAAAGAATTTGTGAAGAACCAGTATTAGTTTTTCTTTAAGTATTTGATAGAATTCATCAGTGAAGTCTCCTGGGCCTAGACTTTTTATTTCTTTATTTTTATAAATAGTTATTTGATTACTCATTTAGGCATGGTGGTGCATTTCTGTAATTCCAGCAGCTCGGGAGGCTGAAGCAGGAGGATTACAAGTTCAAAGCCAGCCTTAGCAACTTAGCAAGTCTCTAAGACCCTGTCTCAAAATAAAAAATAAAAAAGGGCTGGGGATATGGCCCAGTGGTTAGCACCTCTGGGTTCAATTCCTAGTGTCAGGGTGGGGAAAAAAAAAAAAAAGAATTCAGTCTCTTCACTTGTTATGAATCTATTCAGATTCATTAGTATATTCCGTCTATTTTTCTGGAGTCAGTGTCAGTAGTTTGTGTCTTTCTAGGAATTGGTCCATTTCCTCTGTATTAGTAGTTTTCCTAGGGCTATCGCAGACTGTGTGATTGAACAACAGAAATTTATTTCTCACAGTACTGTGAGGCTGGAAGTCCAGGATCAAGGTGTTGGACAGTAGGTTTTTCCCGAGGCCTCTCCTCTTCGTTTGTAGATGGCTGCCTTCTGGCTGGTCCTCACACACGCCCCCTTTTTGTGCGCACATGTCCCTTCTTATAAAGAACTTCTTATAAAGCACTTACATGGAATTGGGGTTTTTCCTTTAGTTAACCTGCTAGTTAACCTTCAAAGGGTCCATCTCTAAGTACAGTCACATTGAAGCTTCAACATAATAATTTTGGGGAACACAGTTCAATCCATAAAACATCTAAGTTACGTGTTTGATAGCACACAATTTTTCATAGTATTCCTTAAGAGTCTTAAATTTTACTTCTATAAGGTCAATTGTAATGTCCTCTCTTTTTTTTTGACTCTAGAAATTTTGAGTCTTTTTTTTCATTAATCTAGCTAAAGATTTGTTGATTTTGTTTACTTTTCAAAGAACCAGCTTTTGGTATCTTTAATTTTCTCTATTATTCATTTCTTCTTCCTCCTCTTCTCCCTGCTTCTCCGACCCCCATGCTAGGGATCCAACCCAAGGCCTGTAGCATGCTAGGCAAACAATCTGCTGCTGACTCATATCCGTTCTGTTTTTTCTTTCTTTTAGCTGGTTTTTAAGTTTAGTTTGTTGTTCTTCTTCAAGTATTTTAAGGTAGAAGATTAGGTTATTAACTTGAGCTCTTTCTTTTTCTTTCTTTTTTTTTTTTTTTTAACATTTTTAGTTGTAGATGGACACAATGGCTTTATTTATTTATGTGGTACTGAGGTTTGAACCCAGTGCCACACACGTGCTAGGCAAGTGCTCCACCACTGAGCCACAACCCCAGCCCCACTGAGCTCTTTCTTAATATAGGCATTTAAAGCATTATCATGGCTTTCACAACATCCCCAAAACTTTGGCATGTTCTTTGTTCTTTTATTTTTATTTTTGGTAATTTTTAATTTTCCTTTTAATTTCTTTTTGATCTATTGGTTATTTAGGAGGGTGTTAATTTCCACATATTTATGAGTTTCCTGGATTTTTTTTGCATGTTATTGATTTCTAATTTCATTGCACTGTGGCCAGAGAACATTTACTTTGAATAACTTCTGTTCCTTCAAATGCATTCAGATTTCTTTTCTTTCTTTTTTTGTAGTTGTAGACAGACAACATGACTTTATTTTAATTTGCTCATTTTTAGATGCAGTGCTAAGATCAAACCTTGTACCTCACACATGCTAGGCTAGCGCTCTGCCACTGAGCCCCAGCCCCAGCCCAACATTCATATTTCTTTTATTCTCTTCTAGAATATCCATGTGAACTTGAGAATATATATTCTGTTATTGGATGAAGTGTCCCACATCTCTCTGTTAGGATAGTTGCTTTACAGCATTCACATCTTCTATGTCCTTTTCACTCTTCTGTCTAGTTGTTCTATCCTTATTTATTTATTTATTTGTTTGTTTTTGGTACTGGGGATTGAACCCAAAGTGCTTAACCACAAAGCTGCATCCCCAGCCCTTTTTATTTTTTAAGACTGGGTCTTGCTAAATTGCCTAGGGCCTAAGTTTTTGAGGCTGGCCTTGAATTGTGATCCTCCTGCCTCAGCCTCCAGAGTGGTTGGGATTATAGATGTGTGCCAGCAACAAGTTGCTTTTTCTTACTGCTTTCAAGATTTTCTCCTTGCACTAAGACTTTTGCCATTTTTTACTCTGATTTGTTTATTTGTAAAGCTCTTTTGTGTATTCTACTTGTAATTCACTGAGCTTCCTAAGTGTATAGGTTGTTTTTCAGCATATTTAGGGAGTTTTCTCCATTATTTCAAGTAGTTTTTCTATTCCTTTCCTTCTGCTACTTCTATTACATGTTTGTTGCTGTGCTTAATAGCACTCATATTTCTCTGAGGCTTGTTCATTCCTCTGTTCTTCAGCTTACATAATCTATTGATCTATTTTCAAGTTTACTTATTCTTCTGCCCATTCAGATGTGCTGCTGATTCATTCCTATGAGTATTTTATTACGGTTACTGTCTATTTCAACTTCAGAATTTCTACTTGTTTTTTTTTTTTGTTTTTTTTTTTTTTAACTTTGATCTCCTTAGGATAATACAGATGTGCTGTATTTAAAGAAACATTGTGAGTCACTGCAACTTCCAGAGGGGTTTGTACGGCTGGTGCCGAAGCTGCAGGGTCGGAGACTGTGTTTGATGTAGTAGGTGCACCAACATGTCCCGTGGTTCCAGTGTTGGTTTTGACCGCCACATTACCAGTTTTTCACCAGAGGGCCGGCTTTACCAAGTAGAATATTCTTTTAAGGCTATAAACCAGGGTGGTCTTACATCAGTAGCTGTCAGAGAGAAAGACTGTGCAGTAATTGTCACACAGAAGAAAGTACCTGACAAATGACTGGATTCCGGCACAGTGATTCACTTGTTCAAGATAACTGAAAACGTTGACTGTGTGATGACCGGAATGACAGCTGACAGCAGATCCCAGGTACAAAGGGCACGCTATGAGGCAGCTCATTGGAAATACGAGTGTGCCTATGAGAGTCCTGTGGACATGCTGTGTCAAAGAACTGCTGAGCTTTCTCGGGTCTACACACAGAACGCTGGAACAAGGCCACTTGGCAGTTGTATGATGCTAGTTGGTACAGGTGAAGAACAAGGCCCTCGGGGTACAGGTGTGATGCTGCCGGTTACCACTGTGGGTTTAAGGCCACTGCAGCAGGAGTTAAACAAACTGAGTCAACCGGCTTCCTTGAAAAAATAGTGAAAAAGAAATTTGACTGGACATTTGAACAGACAATAGAAATTGCAATTACACGCCTGTCTGCTGTCCTATCAATTGATTTCAAACCTTCAGAAATAGAAGTTGGAGTAGTTACAGTTGACAATCCTAAATGCAGGATTCTTACGGAAGCAGCGATGGATGCTCACCTTGTTGCTCTAGCAGAGAGAGACTAGACATTGTCATTAGTTCACCAAACCCATGATGCCACTTGCCTATGTGTTTGGTAACAACCAATCAACATTATGGAGGCCCTGGATTGAAAAAGGAACCTCTCCCACTCCTACTACTAAAGTGGTTAGGACTCTGTATAAATAAAAACAGTGCTTTTGGGAAAAAAAGAAAGAAAGAAAGAAACATACATTGCTGGGGCTGGGGTTGTAGCTCAGTGGTAGAGGGCTTGCCTGGTATGTGTGAGGCACTGGGTTCAAGTCTCACACCGCATACAAATAAATAAATTAAGGTCCATGGACAACTAAAAAAAAAAAGAATTAAAAAAAAAAGAAACATTGTCATTATATCTTCCTTCACTTCTTCAACCTTAACTCCCTTTAGTTCTGTGAACGTGATAATAAAAACTTCTTTGACGTCTTTTTCTGATAAATCTGACATCCAGTCCCTCTCCGAGACAACTTAGGTTGCCTGGTTCTTTTCCCAGGGTTGTAAGTCATATTATCCTGTTTCTTTGCATTTTTCAAACGTTTCTGATAGAAACTAGATATTTGAGATATTACATTGTAGCTTGTAGTAACTCTGGGTCCTGGTGCCTACTACTTTCTGAGGCTTGTTATTATTTGCTTTTTTTTGTGTAGTGACTGGCTGGATTGTTTTAGGGAAGTCTTCTCCACCTCCAGATCCAGTGTGGAGCTCTGGTGTGGCTTCTCAAGCAAATGTGGTTGCTCCTGAGAATACGGTGGCCAGGCAAGTTTCTCTGCCTCTCTTTTTTACTGACCACATCTGGGTGTTGAACTCCATTAATTACTGTTTGATTGCTCTATTGTTTTCAATGATAGATTGTCCTACAAACTAATCCATTCACATCTCATTTATTTATATATTTTTAAACAATCTTTATGTCTGTATGGGTTTATTTCTGTGGCGCTGAGGTTCGAACCCAGTGCCTCACATGTGCTAGGCAAGTGCTCCACCACTGAGCCACAACCCCAGCCCCTTAAAGGAAACCTTTAACACGATGATCTGAGGGTGGGAGGGAGTGGCATCAGCCTGCCACCCTCAATTCTTTCCATCAGGGAGTACAGGATGGTTATGGTGTTCTGGTTCTTTTCAGGATATTAGGTTGACATTACCGAGTTAATATATAACACCTGGCACATACCCCTGACACAGCTCTCTACAATATTTTTTCTCCTTGGACTAAATTATTTAATTAGCCTAAAGAAAATATATTGTATAAGCTAGCAACATATGTAGGCATTAATTAGCTGGATTCACAAGACTCTAAAATGTATGGACCTTTTAAGAATTCGGACCTGAAGGAAAACAGGCCTGGGGAGCAAAGGTGAGGGTGTTTAAAGCTTTAGAGTTAATATTATAGGGTTTTTTTTTCCCCTTCTATAGTCTCCTTCCTACCCATTCTTATTATATCCTCTGTCATTATGGCTTAAAAATGTGTTTCATGCAAAAACTATAATGGCCTATATTTAAGTGTAAGGATCTTTACACCATGTCTTCATGTGATAACAATGGCAATTCTAATAATTATAAATAAGAAATTAATATAAACAATATAATTTAAATGTAATAAAATAAATAAATTTTTGTTAATGTTTTTGGTGGTATTATTATAACGTAAAAGGAAATACATGGGCTGGGGCTGGGGCTCAGTGGCAGAGCACTTGGTGGCATGTGTGAGGCACTGGGTTCGATCCTCAGTACCACGTAAAAATAAATAAGTAAAATAAAGGTATTGGTGTGTCCATCTACAACTAAAAATGTGTTTTAAAAAAGGAAAAAAGGAAATAAATATTTCTTTTATTTTTTATCATCCCTTGGTCCTTACTTTCATGTTCCATTTTTATTGTACATACATATAATATTTATAAATATTAATCTTAATAGGGTCTGATTTTTTGTATCAGAGAACAACAGCATCTCCTTTCCTCATTGGGAATTAAGAATTTGTTGAAATAAACACATTGACATAGTTAGAATTTTTTAAAAATATATTGAGACTACAGAAAAGTGATTTACTGAGTACACTGTATCCAGTTCTTCAATGAAAAGAACAGTGTCACCATTGCATGAGCACTTCTTGTTTTCAACTTTGAAATCCCGCCCTAACTGCCCCCACGTTATGGACCTATTTATACATGCTGTAAATGTTCATGCCCAAATTGCTACAAGTATGTGCTTCGTTAAAGAAAGGAGATGATTCACTAAGTGAGTATAATTTACTGTTTCCTTTTGGCATATAAATACAGTAGCTCCTCAATCCAATTCATCATAAACACTTAGTTTTTGGCTAAGTGGAAAAGAATATTTGTAATTCATTACATAGTTTATTAACCCATTAAGTCTCATTGCCTCAGATATGGAACATCTATAAAAACAAATTGAACAACAGATAAAACACTTATGGTAATTTTTAAAGTAAATGTTGTTTTTAGAGTTTTAGTCTTTTGAGAAAAGTAATAGGTGAGTGCCTACAGCATTTGGAAAAAAAAAAAAACTTCATGTATATATGAAAAAATATATAAAGCATATATAAGCTCTAGATTTCAATTTCTTTTCTTTTTTTAATTTTTTCTATTTTTTAATTTTTGTATTGGCTGGGTATGGAACGCAGGGATCCTTAATCACTTTGGCCACTGAGCAACATTCCCAGCCCCTTTTAATGTTTTCTTTTGAGACAAGGACTCGCTAAATTGCTTAGGGTCTCACTAAATTGTTGAGGCTGGCTTTGAACTTGCAATCCTCCTGCCTCAGCCTCTCGAGCTGCTGGGATTACAGGAGTGTGCCAATCTGCTCAGCTAGATTTCAATTTCTTTTTCTTTTCTTTTTTTTCAGTCAGTGCTGGGGATTGAACCCAGGGCCTTGTGCTTGCAAGGCAAGCACTCTACCAACTGAACTATCTCCCCAGCCCTAGATTTCAATTTCTAACCTATGTTAATGCACCTGTGTCAACTGCATTGAAATATTCACAGAATTGAAAACTTGGGGATTAATGGGTTAAGCAGGCACTCTCTATACACAAGGTACTCTACTTTTGAGATATTTACAGCAATAAAAACTAAGATGAAATAGGTCAAAAAAGATTATTAACTAGTAGTAAAAAGTACAAATTATTTGTTCTATATTAGGGACATCCTTTCTTCTGGGCACTTTAATAGTGCTTGATACTGAATATCTAATTTAAGGTAGCTACTGTTAGCCTACTTAATAGATGAGGAAACTAGAGAAATTAAATACCTAACCTATAGCTATATATTAGAGCTATATTTCAAGTACAAGTCTTGTGACTCCATAGCTCACATTCTTAGCAATGAAAAATTCAAGGTCCTTAATTCAGTGTTGGACACATTTCGATAAATTCTACGGACATGTGTTCAAATTACAAGCACCTAGTATAAGGCAAGTTTGATAATCTGTGACAGGAAATGCTAGTGACCACAGACCAATCTCTGAAGACATATTTTACACTTATCATTATCGAACTCTTCTTATTAGAATCTTATTGAACAAAACAAAAGTGATCAAAATTTTGCAATGAGCATATCCCAGAGTTCTCTCTCAAATACTGCTTACTGAGCACATATATTTCAAAGTTTCCCCTATTCATTGGTATTGGCATGCTTTTAAGGCAAGAGACTCACAAAACACTATTTTTTATTAAGATATCATTCTCATACTATAAAATTCACCTTTAATGTCTACTATTTAGCTGGCAGTGGTGTTTACAATTAAATGATCACACCAGTTAGATTTCTTTGTTCCTTCTCCATTTCCACAGCTTCACTTGACTAGCCTTATTAATAAATAAAAAATAAAAATTAAGTATACAATTCAGTTGCTTCTAGTGTATTTACAAGTTTTTCCAATATCACTGCTATCTAATTCCAGAATATATTCTCTTTTTGGGTACTGGGGATTGAACCCAGGGGTGCTTAACCACTGAGCCACATCCTCAGCCCTTTTTATTTATTTTTTAAAATTTGAGGAAGGGTCTCAATAAGTTGCTTAGGGCCTCACTAAGTTGCTGAGGCTGGCTTTGAGTTTGCAATACTCCTGCCTCAGCCTCTTGAGCTGCTGGGACTGTAGGTGTGTACCACCATGCCTAGCTCTTTTACTGTGGTACTGGGATTTAACCCAAGGGCACTCTATCACTGAGCTATATCCCCAACCCTTTTATTTTTTATTTTGAGACAGGGTCTCACCATGTTGCCCTGGCTAGCCTCAAACTGGAGATCCTCCTGCCTCAGCCTCCTGAGTTGCTGGGCTCATAAGCATGCACCACCATGCCTGGCTTTAAAATATATTTTAAATTGTCTATTTTTCTTAACACAAGGAGAAATACTAGTTCAATATTCTGTCAAGTTATTGCAGTACCCTTATTGATTTCTCTTAAATCATCTATTAAATAGCAGAAATAATGACTTTGGCAAAATTGCTATCTGTTCCAAACAAATGTTATAGTAATTACGACAATATGGTACTGGCATAAAGTCAGACACAGAGACTCATGGAATGGAATAGCAAGCACAGAAATAAACCCTCAAGTACATGGTATAATGACTTTTGACAAGTGTGCTAAAACCACACTGTAGGCAAATGACTCCCTTAAACACTGTTTGGGAAGCTGGCTCTTTACCTTACACCATATGCAAAAATAATTCAAAATGGATAGATGACATAAATGTATGATCTAAAAATATAAAACTCTCAAAAAACTTTAAAAAAAAAAGAACAGAAAAGAAAAAAATATACAAAACTTGTGGAAGAAAACAAGGGGAAAGCTTCATGATCCTGTACTTGGCAATGATTTTTTTGATATGACACCAAAAGTACAGGCAAACAAAAACAAAGATAGACAAATGGAACTCCACCAAACTTAATGACTTCTGCACACCACAGGAAGGAGTCATCAGGGTGAAAAGCCAACCCTGGGGGAGGGTTATAATTTCTAATTATAAAAGCTATAATGGAATAAAAACTGCAATTCATGAAATCTGATAAAGACAATATTCAAAATATATGAAGAGGCACAACGCAACAATAAAAATAACAGTCCAACTAAAAAATGGGCAAAAGATCCAAACAGATATTTCTCCAAAAAATGATATACAAATGGCCAACAAGCATGTGAAAAGATGGTCAACATCGCTAATCATTAAAGAAAGGCAAATTTTTTTAAAAAGGAGAAAAAGAACAAGTGTCAGCAAGAATGTAGAAAAATTGGAACTTTTGTGCAAGACGGGTGGGAATGTGAAATGACAAGACGCTGTGGAAAACAGTATGGCGGGTCCTCAAAAAACTAGACAATTACCATATGATCCAGGAATCTCACTTCTGTGGGTATAATCCACAGATATGAAAAAAATTTTTTTCAGTGGTGGAGATCAAAGTCAAGGCTTCCTGTATGCTAGGCAAGCTACTTTACTGCTGAGCTTCACCCCCAGTCCTTAAAGTGGAATTTTGAAGGGATATTTGCACACCTACAAGCATTGCAGCATTATTTACAATAGTCAAGAGGTGGAAGCAGCTCAAATACTCAGGGTTAAAAGAATGTGATATGTTTCTATAATGGAATACTGTTCAGTCTTTTTTAAAAAAAGAAGGTGGAACGCACATCAGAGATAGCACTAATCTCTAGGATATATAAAGACTCAAAAAACTTAACACCAAAACAAAACAAAACAAAAAACCCAATCAATAAGTGGCCTAAGGAACTGAGTAGATGCTTCACAGAGGAAGACATACAATCCATCAACAAATACATGAAAAAAATGTTCAACATCTCTAGCAATTAGAGAAATGCAAATCAAAACTAAGATTTCATCTCCCTCTAGTCAGAATGGCAATTATCAAGAATACAAGCAACACTAAGTATTGGCAAGATGTGGGGGAAAAGGTACACTCATACATTGCTGGTGGGACTGCAAATTGTTGCAACCACTCTGGAAAGCAGTGTGGAGATTACTTAGAAAACTTAGAATGGAACCACCATTTGACCCAGCTATCCCACTTCTCAGTCTATATCCAAAGGACTTAAAATCAGCATATTACAGTGATGCAGTCATATCAATGTTTACAGCAGCTCAATTCACAATAGCTAAACTGTAGAACCAACCTAGGTGCCCAACAGATGAATGGATAAAGAAACTGTGGTATATATATACACACAATGGAATATTACTTTAGCCTTAAAGAATGAAATTATGGCATTTGCCGGTAAATGGATGGATTTGGAGAGTATCATGCTAAATGAAATATGTCAAACCCTAAGGACCAAAGGCCAAATGTTCTCTTTGATATGTGGATGCTGATTCTTAATTGCTGGGGGGGGGGGGGGCAAGGGAAGAATGGAGGAATTTTGGATTGGGCAGAGGGGAGTGAGGGGAGGAGACGGGATTTGGGGGTTGGAAAGATGGTAGAATGAGACTCTGCTTCGTGAATAACCACAGAAATGAAAAGTTGTGCTCCATTTGTGTACAATGAATCGAAATGCATTCTGCTGTCGTGTATAACTAATTAGAATGGATTTTAAAAATGGTGGAGATGCGTGCAGTGATGTGTGCCTGTGCCTGCAGTCCCAGCTACTGGGGAGGCTGAGGCAAGAGAACAAATTGAACCTAAGAGTTAGAGGCCAGCCTGGCCAATCTTAAAACTTTGAACTGAAAAAAAAAATATTATAAAGCAATAAAATATAACATCTCTGGGACTGGTAGTATAGCTAAATGGTAGAACACTTGCCTAGCATGAGCAGCGTGCTAGGTTGGGAAGAAAAGGAAGAAAAGGAAGGAAGGAAGGAAGGAAGAAAGGAAGGAAGGAAGGAAGGAAGGAAGGGAGGGAGGGAGGGAGGGAGGGAGGGAGGGAGGGAGGGAGGGAAAAGAAAAGAAAAGAAAAAAAACAGAAGTTTTTTTCTTTTCTTTTCTTGTTTTTTTACTTATCACTGTCTTACATTGTTAGAAAACAGAAGTGAGCTTTTTTAGGGCAGTATCTGAACAGATTAGTGAATCATAAACTTTCTGTTCTGTTTCCTACATCCAGACAATTTTGATTTTAGGCCAGTTTAGATCAAGTGAAATTCTTCCCATATGCTAAACATAAACTGATTTGACATCCCTGTTTGAGAAATATCACTAAAAGTAATTTTAAAGTCTGTGATTTTAAAAAAAGACACTGCAAAAACTACAATCTAGCTGTATGCTGCCTGTAGTTTTTTTGTT
Source organism: Sciurus vulgaris (assembly GCF_902686455.1). Taxonomy (NCBI): domain Eukaryota; kingdom Metazoa; phylum Chordata; class Mammalia; order Rodentia; family Sciuridae; genus Sciurus; species Sciurus vulgaris. The sequence continues at coordinate 39,492,245 of NC_136472.1, read as the reverse complement.
TAATTTTGTATGTTTGTTTTTTGATACGGAGGATTGTGCCCAGGGGCACTTAAGCATTGAGACACATCACCAGCCCTTTTTTGAGAAAGGGTCTCACTCAGTTGCTGAGACTGAATTTTGAATTTTCAATGCTCCTGCCTCAGTCTCCAGAGTCACTGGGATTGCAGGCAAGTGCTACAGCACCCAGCTTGGATAGTGTTATAGTATAGGAAGAAAGAAAAAAGGTCAAAAGCTACAGAGCTGTGCATCAGATTAGCCAGAAAGGGATGGAAATTTCCTTTCACATTATAAACTGTGATACATTATAAACTGATTGTGATACTTGTTTTGAGAGGAATACTTTCAGTAGTTTCTAAACATTCAATTTACAAAAGTGTTAAGCTGGTATATATATGTGTGTGTGTGTGTGTGTGTGTGTGTGTGTGTGTGTGTGTGTGTGTGTATTTACAGTGTTGGGGATTGAACACAGGGCTTTGCACATGAGGCAAGCACTCAGTCACTGAACTACACCCCCTGCCAGAAGGTGATTTTTTTTTTTAAAGCTCAGGATTTCAATGAAGACAACATGCAAAAGCATCCACAATATGCCTACTACTACACAGACAGATGCTAAAATAAACAGAGGTTCAAGTGTGCTCCCTGACCTAGACAATAAATTTTGTTAGGCACTCAAGATGTGTTTGTGCTGAAATAATCAGGAAGTTACAATATGACTGGGGACTGAATAGTAATGCATTTGATAAGTGTCATAAATGATAGGGAATGTATCAAGGTAACGCTGGATAAAAAAAAAAAAAAAAAGCAAAAAAAAAAAAAAAATCAGTGAGGGTAGGAAAGGGGTCAGGCCACCAGGCTGCATTCAACATAGGCAAAGAAGAGAATTCTAGCATTCCAGAGTAGGAGGCCAGGATAGTACAAGCTGATGGAAAATTCTTTGAAATGTTACATAAAGTATCAAAATGGTCACTGAGGTCACCTGCGTTTTTCAAAAGACCAGATTTGTTTTCCACAACAGGGCCAGCTTTTTTTTCCCTCCCAAGTAGTACAACCACACAGTATTCATTTAGTTATGCAGTATGAGACAGACTAAAGTTAAGTGGTGTACCGGGAAACTGAAATTTGTCCTGAGTTGAATATTTTCTGTGAGCAGTAAAGGAGACATTACAAAGAAAATTCCCTGAACAGAAATGAGAACGGGTTTTACTTCCACTACCAGTGGGAGAGCACATTAAAAGGTGCCAGTGAAGTTGGCAACCTTTATCTAAGATTTAGGAGTAGTAATTATCCCTCATGTCCCACCCTCTAAACCTAGGTCTCTAAGGTCACAGCTATGTATTCTCTGAAACAAGCACATGTAAGACATTTTTCTAATAAGTAATAAACTTCCACTTAAATACCATTCTAATTTATACCCAGACCACACAAGCATCCTCCTCCTAATACAAGTACCAAACGTTGAAAATCACTGCAAAATCCCCAAACTTAACAACAAACAAAGGCAAGGATTTGGCAGTTGGGTTATTGGTCTTTTAGAACATCTTTTCAGCACGGAACCCCTGGATTTCCGGCCTCCACTTCCCAAGTAACTAAGGTGCTTTCCTTCTACTTTCTTGCCTTCCCTCTAACCCTTCCTCCTCTTCCACAGCAAACTCCGTCCTTATTCACCTGACCCAGTTACTTTGGAATCAACAGATTTCTTTGGCAGCCAGCCCCATGGTCTTTAGTTGCTGCCCTCCTGTGACCTCTAGACATTGCTCTCCTGAGCCAGGTAAGGAATTATTTGTTCTTAACAGGCAGGGATGCATGAAAAACTCAATGCATTTATTACCATGACGTAATCTTAAGCATTCATATTCCAGGCCCAATTACTAAATGCTGAACGTAGATTGGTTCGTGTAAACCTCATAAAAAGCTCGGTGAAGCGGGTGCTAATTACTACTCCCGCGTCCCAGGTGAGGGCACTGAGGCACAGGGCAGTTAAGCTCTTGCTGGATCCCAGAGGCAAGGCACCGCACCGTGCAGTGTGCCTGAATCCAGCTAGTCTGAGCCCCAGCTCAGGGCCGGCGCGATTCGCAAGGATCCTCCCAGGAAGACCCTTTACCTGGCCACCGCTCTCCTCGTGGCTGGCGGGAGGAGTCTTGTGCGCTGTAGCCGCAGGTTATACGCCCCCCGGGAGGCACGTGACCGGACGGGGGCGGGGCCTGATGGAGCCCCGCCCCGTCCAGTTAACTGGCGGCACATTGCGCGGGCGGCCAGTTCGCGGAGCGGCAGCGGTCTCCGAGGCGGTGTCCGCGCAGCCAGGGCTATGGCCACGGTGCGGGAGAAGGCGGCCGCGCTGAACCTCGCGGCTTTGCACAGTCCGGCGCAGAAGCCTCCGGGTAGGTGCCGAGGACCCCTTCCAGGGCGGCGCGCGCTGTGGTCCGCGCGGGGCGGGTGTCGGGTGTGGGGCGCTCCGGGGGTGGCGCGCCCGGGTCCGTGGGCTTGACGAGCCCGCACAGCTGTGTCCTGGGCTGACGCCCCCGCGGTGCGGAAGGTTCCTCTCCGCGGGTGGGCTGAGGCCGGCGGACCCCACTGCCCGCAGAGCCCAGCTTTTCACTAAGTCACCGAAACTTTAACTGCACCGCGCGTTTGTCTGTGTGCCGGCTTCGTGCCAGGCACTCGCCGCGGGTCTCCCGGGTGGGCTCCGCGTCTTGACTGGTGACAAGTGTGATGATATGTGGAATTTGGGTAGCTCTTCGCTCCGTGTCCGGAGCACGTATCTTGACTGCACAGTAGTTCCAAGGACCGATTGGTTTTCTTGGCTACTTTGTTCCCAAGCTGGTAGGCATCAAGAGTGGGCACGCCGGTCTCCCCAGATTCCACTGGGAGAGATGAGAATTTCCTGTTATATAAGTTATCCAGGCAAGATCTTGGTCTAAAAGGTAATTTTTTTTTTTTTTTTTTTTTTTTTTTTTTTACACTTTCTGTATAAACACTACTTAAGCAAATTAAAGTTTTTGGCTTTTTTTTTTTTTTTTCTTTAATAGTTACACGACATTAGGAGAGAAGATGGAGACTTCTGCCACCGAATCTTTTGGGGTAGTTGCTTTAGGATTTTGGTTTCTTCAGGTGTTTAAACAAATGAACAGAATCCGATGACGGGCTCTAAAATGTTGATCCTAGCATCTACAACTCAGTAAATAGGGTGACTCAGATGACTCTTATGATAATCCAGATAACACTTGGCTTTTATGAGGGGGCCATGACTCCTCCTTCTAGGCCAAATGGGTGCATCTCAGTAGCCCCCCCCCCCCCTTGTGTTTGACTTACCAATTAATGCTCCTTTTAATCTTCAAAATGCTAATGATAAATTGTGATAATGACTTTCATTCGTGCTTTTCTAAAACATCATAATACTGACCATATTCTGCTTCCACTTAGAAAATAAGGACATAATGGCTACATTCAGACCGTCTTCTTGATTATGTTGTGAAGATAAGGAAAACACTAAAATGAGGGAATTTAAAACCAAATAATATTAAAAACAATCTTGAGACTCTTTAGGCTCCAAGTGAATGAAATTTCCAAATTTCACCTGATTAAAAACATGGTGCTCCCTCTCCTCTAACTGCTGTAATGTCAGTTCTGGGCTTTGGGCATTTTTGAACAGGTTCTTAGATGGTGTGAAGGAATATGTATTCAAAATTGAAGTAGGTGGCTGCTGGTTGGTGCATTTTGGAATCACAGGGAAAGACCACTGTCCTCTACACCAGGTGCAGTGGGCAGATATGGGCTCACTGCCTGTTCTCATTTGTTTTGCTAGCTGCACCTGGAATTCCTACCTGTTAGCATTTGTTAATCCCTCTTCCACTCTTGAGTTAGTTGCCTTTTCTTAGTCCTGGTGAGCAAGGTAATGGGAGCTAAGGATTCTTGGGTCCTTGCCATTCCCTGTGTGCTCTGGCAAGCAGCTTTGTATTTTTCCTTCTCCACAGATTAGTAACTCTTTAATACCTTAAAGGGCTATAATAACCGGCGACCTGATTTATGTTGAAGAAATTAAGTTTATATGCTAACCTTCAGTCAGTACTTCAAAGACTCTTGTCTTTTAATATAGACATACAAGAGAGTGGTATGTTATCGTGTTATCCCTTTATACTGTAACCTAATTCTTTGAATTTGCCTGGTGTCACTTTCCAGGGAGCTCAAAGTACTTTCCATATGCTACCATTAATCTGTGTGAATTAAAGCAGGGGCCAATGCTTAGCATATCTTAAAATTGCTTTTGTTAGTAAAGACTTAGTTTGCATATTTTACCTGTCTGCAGCCTCTTTTCAGAGGCAGTCTTCAGCATATCTCTAACAACAAAAAGGAGAAAGATAAACTTTGGACTTCCAAAACCAATATCCAGGAAAAGTGTTGCAATCTTAAGTGTCAGTAGTATAGGAAGTTTCTTTCCCCCACCCACAGAGGTCAGTTTTAACACTCCAAACACAAACACAATTCCCTTTATCTACTTTTATGAAGTTTTGGTTACTGTCCAAAAAATGTAGTCCTTTTCTTTGGTTTTCCAATTCTGTGAGTATTGTTTTAAAACTTCTTTTGTAAAAAAAAAAATGCTTCTTAAATAAAATTTTCTTAAATTCTGAATGATTTAGGATTAATAGATTTATTTGACTAAATTCCTTCCAGAGCTTGACATCATTATCCAGGTGGAAGAAGTAAAAATAAGTTCCCTGGAGCGGGTACTGGGGGTTGTATTCTGACCTCAGAGAAAGGAAGAGGAAAAAACGTATCTCCTTTCTTTTTATGTTTTAATAAACTTAAAAATTTATATACAAAAAAATCATAAAGTTAGTCATAGAGTTCCCATATGCCCTATACTTTGTTTCTCTTGTTATCTTACCTGAGTATGGTCTGTCTGGCACTTTAATGAACCAGTATTAACACATGATTATGAACTAAAAGGTCCACACTTTACTCAGATTTCCTCAGTTTTTGCCCAGTGCCCATTTTCTTTTTCAGGATCCCATCCAGGATATTACATTGTTTAGTTGTCGCCTTCTTAGGCTCTTGCAGACTGCCCCCTAACATTTTTTTGAATATGTGGTTCTGGCAGTTGTACTTCAGGGTACTCTACCACTGAGTTACATCCCCAGCCTCCTTTTTTCAATTGAGACAGAGTCTCACTACATTTCCAGAGCTGACCTTGAACTTTCAATCCTTCTGCCTCAGCCTCCCAAGTAGCTGGGATTCTAGGCATGTGTCTTCTTTTTTAATGAACCATCTGTTCATTGCCGAACACTGTGTTAGCCACATTAACGTATCTTATCTCATAACCCTCACAGTAACTTAGAGAAGTGGAGTTACCTCTGCTTGAAAAAGCAACATAAGAGTTAGGCAGTTTGCCCAAGTTTGTATTATTAGTAAATGATGGACCAAGGAGTGGAATACAGGTCTCTGGGACTCCAAAGTCCATGCCGATCTTACTCTTTGTATTCTTAGCACCCAGCACTGTGCCTGCTGTGTTAGCACAGTTTTTCACATCTGAACAATACTGGGTTAGCCAAAGCATTCATAATCTGGGCACTCTTGACATTTTCTTTGTTGTGGGAACTGTCCTGTGCATTGTAGCTTAGCATATTTAGCAGCATCTCTCAACTCTGTCCATTGGATGCCAATAACACCTTCTGCCCCATTGGGATAATCAAAAATGCCCCAGACATGTCCTGTGGAGGGTAAAATGACCCACTGAGTACCACTTTGTAGCCCTTCTTTAAAAATGCTTTTATAAGATGGATGCGGTGGCACACCCTGTAATCCCAGTGGCTCAGGAAGCTGAGGTTTGAGGATTTAGAGTTCAAAGCCAGCCTCAGAAACTTAGCAACTTTGTGAGACCCTGTCCCAAAATAAAAAGGGCTGGGGATGTGGCTCAGTGGTTAAGTATCCCTGGGTGTAAAAAAAATTTTAAAAAGGAGGGAAAATCCCCACCATTTTTAGGGGGCTAGGGATGTAGCTCAATGGTACAACGCTTGCCTAGCATACACAAGTTTCTGGGTTTGATCCCCAGGACTACCCACCTCAAATAAATAAATGTTTTAGTAGTTATCAATACTCTACAACTAATAAATATTCATTGACCAATTTTTGTTTTATGTTGTAGTCATTGGTGCTCTGTAAAACAGTATCTATAAACTATAAGGAAAATTAAAAGAAATAGGACTCACTGTTTCTCAAAGTTTTATGGAAAATGGATGTTATCTGAATTTCTTTTTAAGTCCAGTCTAAAGCCTAAATTGTTCTATATTCATTTACATGTTAGTATGTTTTAGTAATTGTGTGCATGTTTACCTTACACTGGAATCCAGCTGTACTTACGTATTGATCATCTGAGGATTTAATATAATCTCACTATTTGAAGAGATTATAGAATTGTTTACCATAAGGTAGGTTTGCGCAGTAAGACTAGAGCTGCTGACTGCATAGATCATGATTGATGCTGATTGTCTCCGTTTAACTTTTTTTTTTTCAGTACTGGGGATTGAACCTAGGGTGCTTAACCACTGAGCCACATACCCATTCCTTTTTATTTTTTATTTTGGGACAAGGTCTCACTAAGTTGCTTAGAGCCTTATCAAGCTGATAAGGCTGGCCTTGAACTTGACATCCTTCTGCCTCAGCCTTCAGAGCTGCTGGGATCATAGGTGTGCAGCCACCATGCCTGGCTTCTTTGTAATTTTTGAGTAAATGTAATTTCTTGACATATCTGATTTATGACTTGAGTTTAAAGGGATTAAAAATAATAACTTGACAAGTGTGCATTCTTAGAAGTGAAGATGATTAGTTATTTCAAATACATCTCAGTGTTCAGTATTATCTTGGAAGTTTAACTACTTTTTTAACTTTTGGATAGAGTCCACATTCGTGTGAAGGACAGGTCTTGTTTTTTCAAGCAGATAAAGATGAAGCTACTGAAAAGTAAATGTTTAACAAGTCTAAATTTGATCCAGTGTTTAAGACCATATGTAAGACGAGAAATCTGATTTTAAAATAATTTGAGCCTCTTCTTAGACCACTTTCTGAGTTTTGTGTCTGATAAGGTCAAGTCTGTCCCCATGTCTTATTTCTTACCTATTGATCTGTCATATTCTATCTTATATTCATTGTCCATACCTAAATGCATAAGGTACAATTTCAGTCTTTAAATTTCTATAAATCTGCAGTTCAGACCTGAAACCAACCTTAAACATAGTATTCAACTATTCCATTGGTAGATGAAGAAACCAACTTATGGACATTAAATTTCTTACCCAGCTTTTTATTGCAGCTGGTTTCTAGACCTTAGATTCCATTGGTTTTGATACTTTTAGATAATGCTTGACCAGGGTTGGGGATGTAGCTCACAGTGACCCTGAGCTCAATCTCCAGTATTGCAAAAAAAAAAAAAAAAGAAGAAGAAGAAATGCTTGACCAGAAGAAAACCTCAAGATGTAGATAGTGATGAATTTTAATGAGTTGTCCAACTCATGTGCAAGTGAGGTTTGCTAGACTTAACAAAACATTCATTCTGTACTTCTGATCTCTTGAATCCTGTTTAGAAATCACAGTAAGTCATTTTCCTAGGCTACGGGGTGTTATACCAATATTCAGTTCAGCTCTTAGATAATGATAAGTATATTTCAGACCAGCATGTGGGGGAATCTTTATCCAACTGATGAAGTCAGCATTAAAAAAACAGGTTATCCTGGTGTGGGTTTTGGCACATTTACTTGTCAAGTTCAGGGTACGTTATGTATTATAGTATCTGTACCAACATGAGCTCGTTTGGGTCTGTGGGTGGTGATGCTTGAGGGGAAATATATCAGGATGCAATGGTTGGTCAGTGAGAACAGAGGGGACCTGAAAGGGCTGAATTGTATCATGCTTGAGGACTCTGGGAGCATGTGGCTCACAGGTGACCACTTTCCTGCTCTAACCTGTTCTTTAATCTTTTATACAGTGTTATCCAACCTGCAGAACTTCCTGATTTCCCACATTTAAGCAGCAAACTAATATGGGGGAATTTATTCTTTACCTCTTAATTCCCCTGTGAAGATTAGCCTTTTTCTTGTCTTCGGGGCTGTTTATTCCCTCCCTCTCACCCCCTTTCAGTTGTTTTATTACTCTCAAATTAATAAGTGACTTTGCCTTATCATTTAGGATTTATGTGCTAACTTACTTGTAGCTCAGATGTTAAGACTGTGTGTTTCATCTTTAATATTATCACTAGCCTGTCCAGGTATGGTGGTGCCCAGCTACTGGAGAGGAAGAGGCAGGAGAATGACTTGAACCCTGGAGTTCAGGACCAGCTGGACAACAGAGCAAAAAAAAAAAAAAAAAAAAAAACAGCTTAGAAGTCTGTTTCACTGGTACCTAACAGGCAATCTCATGGTTCCAGCTTTGAATCTTGTTTTCCTGTCTCACTCCTGTGTACAATGGATAGTATTTATTCTAGAATTTACAATATCCTACCTTATTTTAGGAGTACTGACTTTTTAAATACCTTGGTTAAGGGTTCAGACCCTAGAGTTGTTTTGTTCCTTCTAATCTTTTTGGTTCTCTTTTCTTTTTTCTTTTTTTTTTTTTTTCCAATGCCAAGGATTGAATTTAGGACCTCACACATGTCAACCAAGAAAGTGTTCTACCACTGAGCTACATCTCTAGCCCTTTTTATTTTTTGTTTTGAGACTGAATCTTGCTAAGTTGCCTAGGTTGACCTTGAATTTGCAATCCTGTAGTCACTGATGTTATAGGCATGAGCCACCACATCCAATTCACTATTTGGTTATCTTAAAACTGTTGTACTTAATCCCACTCTCCAAGGAAAGAATATTTCCAAATCTGTTTATCTAGTGCCTGACTTTTAATATATAATATTTAAACACTAGGAAAAGCTAATATATATTTGTTAGCTGTGCAACTAAAGGCACATTTCACTCACTGAGCCTCAATTTCCTCAATAGAATTGTTAATAACTATTTCACAGAGAAATTTATCCAGATTAAATGAGAGAAGACATCTGTCATGTTCTACGCACTGTTAGCTCTTAATAACGATACAATAAAGATTTGAAAAAAGACTAAAGTGCAAACACTAAATTCATTTAAATCTGTTATAACTGGTGGTATTTGAGAAAATTGAGAGTATTAGCTGCTAATACTTTTTGTTTAGTTATCATCATTAGAGAAAGTACAGCTACTTCTGAATTTTGGATTCCAAGAATGACTTGAACTTGAGCTGAGCATGGTGGCACACACCTGTAATCCCAGAAGCTCAGGAGGCTGAGGCAAGAGAATCGCAAGTTCAAAGCCAGACTCAGCAATTTAGTGAGGTCCTAAGTAACTTAGCAAGACATTGTCTCAAAATAAAAAAAAATAAAATAAAATAAAAAGGGCTGGGGATGTTGTTCAGTGGTTAGATACCCCTGGGTTCAGTCTCTGGCATGCATGTGTGTGTGCACACACACACATCTCATCAAATGCTCGATTCTGTCTTTATTCAGTAAGGACTAAATACAGTAATAAATCTAGTTCTAGCTTGATAATAGCTGGTTATTTTCCTCAATTCAGGTTTTGTTGTTTGTTTTGTACAAGGGATTGAACCCAGGGGTGCTTAACCACTGAACCACATCCCTAGCCCTTTTTTCTATTTTACTAAGAGACAGTCTTGCTAAATTGCTTAGGGCCTCACTAAGTTGCTGATGCTGGCTTTGAACTTGTGATCCTCCTGCCTCAGCCTCTGGAGTTGCTGGGATTACAGTCATGTGCCATCACACCTGGCTAACAACTCAGATCTTGAAACTGCTCACATGATATTTGGAAGCCTGGCAATAATTACTTCATTCTTAAGAATTAACTTCAATTTTAAAAGATAATTTTGATAGTTGAAAGAATATTGCTGATAATTTTAAATAAATATAATAATGGATAGATGATAAATTGCCCATCTACTTTTGGTATTGAAAATCTACAAGTAAACAGTCAAAGACTTTGTTACTGATTTTCATAGTAAAAATGTTAAAATTGCTAGTAGCTACAAATTTGTCCTATCAAAAATATAGTATATAGTATAGTATCATGGTTCAGTACACTCTTTATTGTAACACAAGAAATGAATTCCAAAAGGCTCACTTAAAATTGATGGCTTCAATTTGCTGAGAGCAAAACTCACTGGTAAAGCATGTACTTAGCACATGCTCAGTCCTGGTTTAATCCCCAGTATCCAAAAAATACAGTCTAATGAGTTTTAAAGCCCTTCAGAAACTTATGTTTTCATGTGACACATTTATTTCGTTAAACAAAAAGAGGAAGATGATTTCAAGTAGCAGTTTAATTATAGGTCTCTTTAATTTTTACTGTTATACAGATACATATTGTTTTCTTTTTTGGATTATTTCTTGTAGTGTAAGTTGTACTACTTCTTTGCCATGATATCTTAAAAATGAAGTAATATGCTTAACAAAAATGGGGCTTAAATTAGGATCACTGAATTTTCAGAGCGTCATTGAGAAAAGTAACACATAAGGGCCTTCTCTGTGAAGAGGAGGAGGGTGAGGAGTGGGCAGGTACCAAGAGCATGATTAGCCAGACTCTGTTCCATCAGCTTACTAAAACCCAAAACCCATTTTGTTTCTTAACACTTTTTCCATATTTTTATTGGTGCATTATAGTTGTACATAATGGTGTGGTTTGCTTTTTTTGTATTTGTACATGCATACAACAACAATATGATAGTACCAATATCACTCCCCAGTATTTTTTTTTTTTTTTCCCCTTTTTATGGGGTGGGGAACTAGGGGGTTGAACTTACAGGCACTTAACCACTGAGCCACATCCCCAGCCCTATTTTGTGTTTTATTTAGAGACAAGGTCTCACTGAGTTGCTTATCACCTCACTTTTGCTGAGGCTGGCTTTGAACACATGATCCTCCTGCCTCAGCCTCCCGAGCTGCTGGGATTACAGGTGTGTGCCACCTCTCCCAGCTCACTTTGTTTTCATTTTGATTGTTTCTTTTTCTTCTCTGCAGTTTTACCAAATAATCTGTTTATTAAGATGAAGAAAAATATGACAAAGTTTTTGGGAGCTTGTTTTCCTTCCTTTGTTTTGCTTTATTTCTGTTCCCTCCCTATCTTTGTTGTAAGTTGTAAGCTTCTATTGGGCAGGAATCAGTTATTTTCCCCTGCTTACTACATATTTAAGTCATAAGTCTACACAATAGGAAGCTTTAAAAATACTAGTTTATCCCTGCAGCCTATGTGTGTGTGTATTTGACTGAAAAATGCTTCAATGACCATGAGTGGATTCCAGCACTACCTCTCAGTAATGTCTGGAAGAAGTAGGTACCCTCTCTGAACGTTTTCAGTCCCACATAGAGATATCTGCCGCCTCACGTTGTTACTGGAGATCCGATGACTTCCGTGAGGCCCTTAATGGAGCTTCTTGTGCATAAGTGGTAACTGCCCCGAGGTTCTACTTGGTCTGTCTCCTTCCCCATCTCGCATCCTTTCTCCATTCCCTCCTTAATCTCAATTCCTACTGCCCGCTCCCTCCACATACCAGGCTGGCCACACAGACCTCCTTTCTGCCCTAGCAGAGCACACATCCTCAGGACCTTAGCTCTTTCTTTTCTCTCTGTTCTCCCCTCCCCCCCCATATCTGCACAGCTTGGTTTCTGCTCTGATATAAGCTTACCAGAGGTTTCTTATTTTGCTACTGGGGATTGAGCTGCGGGGCACTTTATGACTGAGCATATCCCCAGCCCTTTTTGTTTTCTGAGACAGGCTCTTGCTAAGATGCTTGCAGGAGGTGTTGGGGGAGTCTCACTAAGTTACTGAGGATGGCCTTGAACTTGTGATCCTCCCGTCTCAGCCCTCTCCAAGCTGCTGGAATTCCAGAGTGTACCACGGTGCCTGGCCAGAAGTCTTTCCTGACATCTCATTTAAAATAGCATTCTCAGGCTGGGGATATGGCTCAGTAGTATGGCCCAGTGTTTGCCTGTTTGCCTCACATGCATGAGGCCCTGGGTTTGATCCTCAGCACCACAAAAAAATAAATAAAATGGCATTCTCTTCCTTACCTGCCTTTTTCTTTTTAGTGCTGAGCACACACTTAGGTATCATCTGTATCTTCCCACAAGGTCTAAGTCCATAGGAACAGGGACTTTATTTTGTTCACTGTCGTGTGTTAGCACATAGAACAACAATCAGCATATAGTAGGTACTAATTTTTTTAAAACAAATTGCTATTAATAACAGTATTTTAGCAATAAGTTGTCCTAATGAGTTTTCCTTATTAGCAACTTTGGAAATTGCCACATTTTGCTTAAGGATCGCTCAGACCTTATTACAAATGAACAAAGTACTAATCCTCAGTTTTTGTTTTTTTTTTGTGTGTGTGTGATTTCCCCCCTACCCCCCCTTCTAGGTTTCAGTGTGGCCCAGAAGCCATTTGGAGCCACATACATATGGAGCAGCATTATAAATACTCTTCAGACACAAGTGGAAGTAAAACAACGAAGGCACCACTTGAAACGACACAATGACTGCTTTGTCGGTTCAGAAGCTGTGGATGTCGTTTATTCTCACCTAATCCAGAATAAGTACTTTGGCGATGTAGATATTCCTCGGGCCAAAGTGGTGAGAGTGTGTCAAGCACTTATGGACTACAAAGTATTCGAAGCAGTTCCAACCAAGGTGTTTGGAAAAGACAAAAAGCCTACATTTGAAGACAGTAGTTGCAGCCTGTACAGATTCACAACGATACATAACCAAGACGGTCAGTTAGGCAAAGAGAACAAAGTATATTCACCTTCCAGGTCAGTATGTCCTGTTAGATTCTCATGGGCCTATTGGTAGGATTTTGTCTACTTTTTTATGAGTGACTGACTGTATATTACTTTCATAAGCATAACTTGGCTAAAATCTGGATCTGCAGATGTATTTCATAAAGCCCAGTGAAATTTTATTAACTTCATTTCTGCTAAATATCAAACATTTAGGAGCTACCTATTAACAGACTTTGATTTTCCTCAAGTTATAGATAGTATTAAAAAAAAAGTCAAAAAATTTTTTTTTTTTTTTTTTTTTTTTTTTTAAACAAAGTGGCCTGAGGACTGGGGATGTGGCTCAGTGGTAAAGTGCTTGCCTAGCATGGGCAAGGCCCTGGGTTCTATCCCTGGCACCGCAAAGAAGAAAAATAACAATGGTCTGAGTACAGAAGGTGAAGGCCGGCAGGGAGACACCCAGGCCGTAGATATTACTAGAATCCAGAAAGTGGCAGAAGTGAGTGTGAAGTACATGTGGGAGTTAGAATGCCAGGGCCTCGGGTGGCCTGCTAAGGAATTTGTTGCACTTGTTTGTTCCTTTGTTTTTTGGTTGTCGTAGATGGACACAGAATATTTATTTATTTATTTATATGGCGCTGAGGATCGTACCCAGTGCCGCACACATGCTAGGCAAATGCTCTACTGAAGAGCTACAACCCCAGCCCGTTTGTTCTTTAGACAGGGTCTTGCTCCCTGTTGTCCAGGCTGGTCTCTAGCTCCTGGGCTCAAGTGATGATCCTCCTCCTCCTCCAGCTTCCCAAGTAGTTGGGATTTCAAGTATGTGACATTGTGTCCAGCATATTAAGAAATTTGGACTTGACCATCCAGATGTTAGGGAGGCCGCAGAATATTTTAAGAACGCTGGGGATGTAGTTCATTAGTAGAGCACTTGGTTAGCCTGAGCCAGGTCCTGGGTTTTAATCCCAGCAGCAAGCCAAAATGAATAAAATAAGAAAAGGTCATCTTGGTAGTTACATGGCAAACTGCTAGGATAGCTAGTTAGGAATCGATTACATTATTGTAGTCTACAAAAGCGAGGGGAGTGTCAAACTAAACAGCATGGGGTAGAAAGAGGTTCATTTAAAAAGAGCCTGGGAAGACCAGATTGTAGAACCTAGTGGTTGAATACGTAATGAACTTAGTTATGAAGTACAACATTTTACCTTTCCCTTGTATTCTCAGCTAAACTGCAAAGGTTTTAGTGTAATTTGATTCAGATTTGATCAGAAGTCAGAGTTTGAAAGTTGACTTTCAGATTTTTTTTTTTTTTTTTGCCTCTGTATCTAAAATGTGATAACATTTACCTCTGTATACAGAAAGGAAATATGAGGTAGGGCCCCTCTTTTTGGATGTAGTCCTTATGCTTTGAGAGCATTGGGACAGACACATTTAGGAATTTGTAACTTTGGAGACCTTAGAACATTTTTTACATATATATTGTATAACGTACCTCGAGGGATCTGGGACAGCAAACCAAGCATATTAATATTTCTGTGGTGAACAAAGGAATGTTCATACTAACTAGGATAAATAGAGGCTATGATAATCTCAGGATAGGGTTCTTTTGTTTGTTTTTTGTACAGGGATTGAACCCAGAGTTGTTCTACCACTGATCTATATCCTGGATCCTTTTCATTTTTTTTTTTTTTTTTTTTTAATTTTGAGGCAGGTTCTTTCCAAGTTGCTGAAGCTCGCCTTGAACTTGTGATCCTCCTGCCTCAGCCTCCTGGGTCACTGGGATTACAGGCCTGCACCACCATTCCTGGCTCAGAATAGGTTTTGTGAACATAAGAATGCTGAATAAACTTTTGATTTTTTTTTTTTTTTTTTTTTGGTACTGGGGGACACTTAACCACTGCATCACCCCATCCCCAGCCCCCTTGTATTTTTTATTTTGAGATGGGGTCTCACTAAGTTGCTTAGGGCCTTGCTAAGTTGCTGATGCTGGCTTCAAACTTGGGATCCTCCTGCCTCAAACTACCAAGCCACTGGAATTACAGGCGTGCGCCATCACACCCAGCAAACTTTTGATTTTTAAAGTTTTGGCTTCAGAATTGCAGGTAACATTGTAGCTCTGTATTTGGAAAATGATGAGCACTATCGACCGAAGAATGCCGAGAAATAAAGATAACTGATAAAAACAGTAAGCGTAATGAAGTTCAGTTAGGTTTTATTATGTTTTAAAATTGATGACTAAATTTTAGTCATTGAATCACATCCAAATAAATGTTTAAAGAAGAATTATTTAGAGTATATATATTTGAGGATTGAGAAAGCTGTGTTTTTTATATTTTAGTCAACCCTTGGGGTTTGCATTTGTTGTGTTTTTGTTCTAAACTCTCTAGAAACTTAGTTCTTAAATACTGACATATTTCCGTGGGCGTTCCACATTTGTTTTTAGATATGCAGATGCATTGTTTAACTCAGCTGATATCAAATCGGACAGTTTGGAGGACCTGTGGGAAAATCTGAGCCTAAAGCCTGCTAACTCCCCTCGTGTGAATATCTCTGCAACCTTGTCTCCACAAGGTAAGCTAAAGATGAGCAAAGTAAGAAATAGAAGACTAACTTCAAATAAAGTTATTTAAAGTGTTTCAGTCCTGACCTTTATTAGAATTTATTCAAAGTGCAGAGAAAGAGTGTACTATGTATTAAAGCCGTTTATACCACATTTTAACAGAAGTCTATTATCTTTAACAAATACATCAGTGTTAAAACTCTTGAACACTGACTTTTGTCCTATTAGCTGGCAGAGGTTCAAATCTGAAATGTTTTGCATGCAGATTTTTACTTAAAATATCCTCTCAGATATTTTCTTTCCCTCAGGTTTTATTAGGTTAAGTAAAAAATTTGAAAATTACATTAAAACATGAACAAAATTCTTAGGCTCTTCCTTGCGGCAGTGAAAAGCAGCCTAATCGCTTTGATTTCCACCCTCCTTCATCCTGGTTGTGGAAACCCAGAGTGGAATAATCAGCCAGTAGTTTCAAACCAGTTTTTAGATTGAATGAATCATTCTTTCTTCCGGAGTCCTTATTAACATGTTATATGAGTTGATCTCTTATCTCTGACAGATGGCTTTATATAGTACAAAGAATGAGAAGAATTCCTGTCCAAAGTCTATTCTCCTACACTCTAAACAAATCTTGGATTGTTTTACTTTGTTGTAAGAAAGCACTTCAGAAGATTGACTTTTTCTTCTTTTTTTGGCCAAAAGTACACTAGTTTAGACCTGTGGAGACAAATATTGTGGTGAGTATAGAGTAACTATTAATTGTTACCTTTCGCCTTGTCATTTTTCCTGTGTAGTTATTAACGAAGTGTGGCAAGAAGAAACAATTGGGCGTCTGCTACAGCTTGTAGACCTTCCACTTCTTGACTCCTTACTCAGACAGAAAGAGGTTGTACCTAAAGTTCCTCAACCCAAGCGGCAGCCTGACATGATCAACAGCAGTAACTATCTGGATCGAGGGATTCTCAAGGCCTATGGTGACTCTCAGTATGTGGGAATATATATAATAATTTTAGTGTTTGTAGGTTGACGATAGATGATGGTTTTCAGATAATTATTTGAATTCTATCCATAGGATCACTTATGCATTGACACTTGATATTATCAATGTCTGAGAAAGTGAAGAACAAAATTAAAAAAAGATTTAAATTTACTTTTTTTTCTTTTTTTTTGGTACCAGGGATTGAACCCAGGGACACTCAACCATTGAGGCACACACACCTCCAGCCCTTTTTATTTTTTGATACAAGGTCTTGTTAAGTTGCTTACTTGCTAAATTATTGAGGCTGGCTTTGAATTAGCAATCCTCCTTCCTCAACCTCCTGAGCTGCTGGGATTACAGGTGTGTACCACCACACCTGGCTTAAATTTGATTTTTTATGTTCATTTTGCCTTACATACAACTTGAACATCAAATGAAGAGAATGATTATGCTCCATTTTTTTTTGTTAAAATGTAGGGCTCACTGGTCTTAAGATTCCTTAAAGGGATCTGGAGAAAAATGAACAGATTTGAAAAATTCTTGGAATTAGTTTGAAAACTTCTCATTAAAATTATTAAAGTTTAAAGATAAGTTCTATTTCTAGCTGGGGATTGAACCCTGGGGCAATTTACAACTGAGCTGTGCCCCTAGCCCTTTTTTTTTTTTTTTTTTTTTTTTTGGTGGGGGGATACTAGGGATTAAATTCACGAGCACTCAACCACTGAGCCACATCCTTTGTATTTTATTTAGAGACGGTCTTACTGAGTTGCTTAGTGCCTCACAGTTGCTGAGGCTAGCTTTAAACATGCAATCCTCCTGCCTCAGCCTCCCAAGCCACTGGGGTTACAGGCATGTGCCACCATGCCCAGGCCCCAGCCCTTTATTTAAATTTTGAGACAAGATCTCACTACATTTCCCAGACTGGCGAGTTTCCTGTCCTGGCCTCCTGAGTCACTATGATTACAGGGTGGGCTACTATGCCTGGCTAGGTTATTTGATTATTAATTATTTTGCCTTAGCAGATATTTTTCCAGTCCAGTTAAGAAGATGGAAATGTTTGAAAGGAATACAATTTATATTTTTAGCACTTCCTCAGTTCTACATTCCAGTGAACTATTAATATAATTAGTTGAGTATCAAAAAGTAGCTTAAAACCTTAGGTGAAAAAGTTAATCCCAAGATACTAGTTATTAAACTCTGCATATGTAATAGGCTTATTCTACAGCATTTTAATTGTTTTTCTTCAACCTAAAGTAACATGTGAAAACACTTTATAATTACCTTAATTTTTATATACAGAATCAGAATTTGTGCTAAAAGCAACCTTAAAGATCATCTAGCTACATCTTATAAGCTTGATGATACCCAGAGAGACAAAGTGACCTGGTATAATTTACCTGGGTCATGGAAGAATTAGTTATCCTCTGTTGCCATACACTCAAGACATGATTTTTTTTTTAAACTGTGTATATTAAGTTGAATATTGTTAGTCATTTTATTTATGAAATGTAATGCTTTTTCTGAAGTTACCCAGCTGGCATTATTAGACATGTAATTGATAGTTATTTTCAAACTTCCTCTATTTTACCCTAGCCAAAGTGAGAGGTGATAGGTCATACACAGCTCAGAAGTACTGCTTTAGGAGTCAGGTCTGAGATCTAGTCCTGCCAGGGACCTGAGCAAGAAATTTAGAATTTCTGGGTCTACACTGGAGATGTAAAAAGTAGAATTTGAATTTTGATGTCCCTTGATGTCCCCCGTATTATAATAGATAGTTCATTTGTGGGATGGGGGAGGAAAACACATTAAGCTAATTTTTAAAAATCTGTGATTCACAATTTAGCCACATATAAAAATAACTAAGCATAACCCTTAAGAGTATAGAAATGTATCCTGATGGCAGAGCTTGAAATAGCTATCAAATTAGGTGCTGTGTGTATTTCTTTCTTTGCTGTTTAAAATACTCCTTTCTCCCCCAAAGGGAAGATGAATGGCTCTCTGCTGCTATTGACTGCTTGGAATACCTTCCAGACCAGATGGTGGTAGACATAAGCAGAAACTTTCCTGAGCAACCAGATAGAACAGACTTAGTGAAGGAACTTCTGTTTGATGCCATTGGCAAATATTACAGTAGTAGAGAACCACTATTAAATCACCTATCTGATGTTCATAATGGAATTGCAGAACTCCTAGGTAAGTAAGGTTTGCTTGGATTCTAGGTTTTCTCTTCTGGAGGAATCAGGAAAAGGTGAATTTTCTTCAAAATTAATCCCCAAATACTTTGAGCTGGAAATGGATCTGTAATAATGCATGAAAAGTATGTTTGTTCTAAAACTAACTCATTTGGACTGAGGCTTTAACAAGCTCTAAAGTTATGCAGAAATTTCTGGTTGCCACAGGAGAAGGCTACTCTACTCTTGCTGGAAGCTTAGTCACAGAACAGCACACCCCCTCCAGTATCTTCAAAATGGCAATTGTTCTGCTTGCTGTCTACCAGTAAGCCATCCTGTTCCACATGACTTGTTGAAAATAAATTGGGGATTTCAGAGAATCCCTTCTATTTTTCTCAGAGGGTAGATTTGGATCTATCAGTATCAGTACATATGGTATATCCCCAAAATGAATTGAATTAATGAAAAACATGCTGGGAATTTATCTACATAGTCAGGAGTTAGATTTAATGCCCTAGATCATATGACAGGGACTTAAGGTATTAGTTGTGAATTTGAGGACACGCTGCCTTTATGGTATTGGTTCATTCATTTTAATTCCCAGTCTTGTTTTTGCTTTCGGAAATAATTTTGAATAAGTGTTCTACTTAGCTTATACTGTGACTTGAGTTTTGTTCCTTAATATAGTCATATTTAGTCAATTAAAAGCAGTTTTCTTTCCATTTTCCTAAAGTAAATGGGAAAACTGAAATAGCTTTGGAAGCTACTCAGCTCTTTCTGAAGCTTTTGGATTCCCAAAATAGAGAAGAATTTAGAAGGCTACTGTATTTCATGGCTGTTGCAGCACATCCTTCTGAATTTAAATTACAGAAAGAAGTAAGTCTTGTCTAAATGTTAATTGTATTCAGTATCCTTAATATTTATGAGACCCATATGTCAGATTATTCCATCTTCAGCATCAAGTATACTGAAGTGGATAATAGCTATTATTAGTTAATATTCCCTTAATGTTAGTTTTTTAAATATGTAATTACAGGGTGTGTTTTATTTTTATAGAGTGATAATCGAATGGTTGTGAAAAGGATATTCTCAAAGGCTATTGTTGACAATAAAAATTTGTCCAAAGGCAAAACTGATCTTCTGGTACTCTTTTTAATGGATCACCAAAGAGATGTTTTTAAGGTAAAACTCTGACAGTAATGAAATTGAGCTTATTTGTAATAGGTTACTTATGTATAGATTAAACTACTTTTGAGTAATATCCTGTATCCCTTCTTTTTAAGATTCCTGGAACTTTACATAAAATTGTTAGTGTTAAACTTATGGCCATACAGAAGGGAAGAGATCCAAATAAAGACACAGGTAATCCAAGAGCTATTATTTTTACGGTCTTCTGGAGACAAATTCTTTGTATTTATTTGAAAGTATTTTGCTGTTAAGTAGTTCATTTCAGCTAAATTCTCAACATTCTCCTTAGAGTACGGGAGCCTCCTGGGTCAAAAAGCAACTTGCCCAGATTTAGGCAACAGTGTTTATCTTCTTCAGTGCATTTTACAAAATAGGGAAGAAAAGGATAAATATAAAAATATTGTTTGATTTTTTTCTAGTTAAATCTGAGGAATAGAGTCATTAACTGAACTTTTTTTTTTTTTTTTTAAACCTTAAGGGTATATTTATTGCCAGAGAATTGATCAAAGTGATTATTCCAGCAGTACACAGAAGACAACCAAAGATGAGCTGCTGCGTTTACTAAAAACTATTGATGAAGATTCAAAACTGTCCGCCAAAGAGAAGAAGAAATTGCTAGGTCAGTTCTATAAGTGTCATCCAAACATCTTTATTGAGTATTTTGGAGACTGAGTTTCTAATATATGTTATGTATTTTAAGAATAAATTTTGTATCTTAAAGATCCAATCACATTTGTAAACTTGAGATTTCTATATGAAACTGTACTTAATAAAATTTTTTTTTTATAACCTTATGTGTCAAAAACTTATTGGTCAGATGATATAGTGCTGTTAAGTAAAGGCATTTCTTTTTTTTTTTAAATATATTTTTAGTGGTAGATGGACACAATACCTTTATTTATTTTTATGTGGAGCTGCCATTGAGTTGCAACCCCAGCCCCCCAAGTACTGGCATTTCTTAGATGAGTTGATTTATAGTTCCTGTGCCCAATCCCCATTGTAGGGATTTAGATGATATGACAGATAGTGTTTATATAAGAATGTACTTAAAAGTGAAAAAGTCTGTAATTACAAATTTTTTAAATCAAAAATATTTTTTAGTTATAGATGGACACAGTACCTTTATTTTTATTTATTTTTTTATTTTATTTTACTTTATTTTATTTTTTTGCAGTACTGGGGATTGAACCCCAGGGTCTTGTGCTTGCAAGGCAAGCACTCTACCAACTGAGCTATCTGCCCTGCCATTGTTTTTATTTTTATGTTGTGCCAGAGATTGATCCCAGTGCCTCATGCATGCTGGGCAAGTTCTCTACCACTGAGCCCCAGCCCTAGTACTGTAATTACATATTAATAGATTAGTATGACTTGTATTTTGAATGGTATTCCTTAAAGATGCAAGATATAAGAAGCAGTCTGTGATAAAATGTATTTTCTTATTACCAATAAATTGTAAACAAGTAAAAAATCAGACCATCCTGATATTTCTGAAAACTTTAACTTGCCCATGTACCCATCAACCAAAATCTACAATTGTCAACTTGTGGCCAGTCTTGTTTATATCCCCACCCATTTCCCCAGCAAATTTCAGACATCATCTCACTTCCTGTATAAAATTTCAGTAACTATGGCCAAAAGATAAAGATATTAAAAAATAACCACAATATCATTATCACTCAAACCTATAATTTTTGATACCTTTATCTTATTATGTGGTGCTGACGATTGAACCCAGTGCCTTGCAGTGGTAGGCAAGTGCTCTACCACTAAGCCACAAAACCCCAGCCCCATAAATCTATAATTTTTTTTATCATCAAGTATACAGTTAATGCTCAAATTTTCTGATGATCTCAAATGATTTTGACAGTTTATTCAAATAGTGAAACAACATCCATAATTTGCTTAAGTTGCTCTTTATTGGTTCTCCCTCCCTTCCTCCCTCCCTCCCTCCCTCCCTCCCTCCCTCCCTCCCTTCCTCCCTTCCTCCCTCCATCCATCCTTCTTTTCCTGTGTGTCTCTGCTGTTGAATAAACCCAGTCGTTTGTCCTTGAGTTTCTCACAATCTGGATTTTGCTTATTGCAAGCTTAGCCTGTCCTTTATCATGTCCCTTTGTGTCCCATATTTCTTATAAATTGGTCACTAGAGCTAAAGTTTCTTTTTTTTTTTTTTTTTTGGGGGGGGGGTCCTGGGGATTGAACCCAGGGCCTTGTGCTTGCAAGGCAAGCACTCTACCGACTGAGCTATCTCCCCAGCCCCTAGAGCTAAAGTTTTTAACTTTTTAAACAAGTTCATGAATATTGTGGAGCAACTGTCACAATGTATTTGATAAAGAGGCAGAACAGCACAATTTGAAATAAAATTACAATAGAAATTGAAATTGTTCATCTTTAATTTAACCTTTTAGTTTATTATGAGGCTGGATTTTATATTTTAACTGAAGACTTAAAGAGAGGCTGGGAAAACTTAAACGATGCACAATATTGTGGCATTACAAGTAATGAACTTTCATTTTCTGATGTAACTGAAACTTCAAAAGGAAGGTGGAGGACTAATATCCACAATATATAATCTATGATACCAATTCTACTACAGCAGGGAAAGTCAGGTTTTCTTGCAAAGGTAAGAAGGTGGGGAAGCAGCTTTCTTTACAATTAGGTGAAAGAGAAAAAGAGGTAGTTCATGACTTAAGTGTGAGGAAGTTTTCATAAACAAGCCTCTGAAACTGGTGAGCCCAATACTGTTGGCAGAACTGTGTGCTATCTGACTTCCAATCTTTATTTTGCACATAAAGAGCATGATTATTTGGCAACCAAACTAACACCTTCAGGGCAAGGCAGAACTAACTGGTTAGTGATGTTCATGCTGCTAAAAGAAGCAACATTTTAACAGAATAATTGCATGGAAAACATACTGTTAAAATAAGTTTCCCTCAAAACTTCCTAAGAATAGAATAAAGTCTTAAAAAACTTGTATTTACTGCAAACATTGTCAAAGTTTTAAGGCCCAGGTCCAATGCTACCCTGAATGCCTTGGGCAACCCTCCTGGGTTCCTGGAACCGTCAGCTCTATGCCCTCATTCATTTATTCTTGCTGCCTTCCTGGAGACCCAGGCCCGTGTGTGTGCCTGATGCCTGGGTGACTGAGCCACCGTCACCCTCGCAGAGTACCCCAGAGCTGAGCAACTCATCCAAGGGCAGCCTCCCTATAAGCTAATGAGACTGTGCAGACATCAGGTGGTCGATGTTCTATCCAGGTAAACCTAAATTAGGAGGGAGCCAGAAGCAGAGAGGTGATGAAAGACCTTGTTCCAGGGCGGTGACAGAGCAGCTGCCGCCACCTTTCTCCTCCCGATTCCTAGACAGTGTGCAGTGAACTCCTTTTGCCTTGTGGTAGTTTGTTTCCAGTCTTTGCAGCCAAAGAGTCAACTGGAATGAGTGTCAGTGTAAAGGAAACAGCTCAGAATACATCAAAAGATGATAGCTAAATCATTCCAAATGAAATGAGTGCCTGCTGTATTGTCCAGTGTTGCTCCAAGTGAAACTTGGTTATGTTAATCCTTCAAGGAAGGTAGGGGACACTTGATGGGTGGAGGTGGTTCTAGCCTGGCCACATGTCAGAATTACCCAGGAAACTTAATAATACTTCTTGCCTGGCATCACCCTGAGTTTTTAGGTAATAGTTATAGAAGACCCTCTGCCCCTATATGCTAAAATGTAGTTAGGGTTGAAGAACATTAATGTTTTCTTTGTGAATCTTAACAGTTTTAAGATTTGGGTTTTTTTTTTTTTTTTTTTTTTTTTCCCCTCTCCTAAAGTGAACCTTCATCTGAGAACTGTTGCATTACTATTTTTTTTTTTTTTTAAGGAAAATAATATGCTAGTTGGTAAATGGTTTCAGGGCTTTGTATTGCACTTAGTCATCAATACTTGTTCTAAGTTACAATGCACTGGAATACAGGTAGGAGACTTATGTTAAGGCATTTATCATTTATGCCCAATTTTAATTTTTTTAAACAAATGAACAGTAGTCATATGCTGCGGTGGCGTGTTGGTGCATGCCCATCATCCCAGCGATTCCGGAGGTCAAGGCACGAGGATCGCAAATTCGAGGCCAGCCTCAACAATTTAGGGCAAACCTCAATTTAGTGAGAAGTTGTCTCAATTAAAAAAAGGGGGGGGGTCTGGGGATGTAGCTAACTCTATAGTAAAGTGCCCCTTGGTTCAATCCCCAGTACCAAATAAATGTCACTTGCCTTTTAAGATTAAGCACCATAACTATTCCTATTCATGCAGTGTGCTATTTTACTGCTGCAGGCTGATGAAAGCAGAGTTACCGTGGAGTAGCAACTCGTGAGGTCGGTCCAGCACCACTGTAGTCACGGGCCCACTACCTGGCACCGAGGGAGACAATGTTCCAAAATGGGCTTGTGTTAACATGAGACATCAGGGAAACGTTCTTTTCTGGGCAAGACCTAAAACGCTCTCAGCGCTCCCCGTGCTTCCGAACGATGTGCGCGGAGCGGAGCGCTCACGAGAACTGCTTGTCCTCTGCCTTCCGTCTCTCCAGAAGTCTTGCATTTCCTACGGACAAGGTGCAGCAGCCCGCTCAAGTACCGACTCAGAAACCAAACCGAGTCCGAGCCACGGAGACTGCTGTCTAGGTGGCGCATGTGGGGTTTTAGTAGCCAAAATGAGGGAAGGCGAATAAACTTCATTTAGCTACAAAGACGTAATATTTAAGTTTCATAGTCCGGGCGGTTAAGGTTTTAAAGGCGACTGGCCCTAAGGATGCTTTTCCTTCTCTTGATCGACTCCACACTGCCTTCTGTCTCCTCTCCCGCCGCCTCTCGCGGGGCAGCCGGCCGCGCCTCCGCCTTTCCGTACGGAAACATGGCGCCTCCCTGCGTGGGGCGAACACCTCCCGCTCCGAGCACCGCCCACTGGAGATCCTAGGCAGGCACCCGGCACGCCTCCCCGTACGGAAATATGGCGCCACCGGCGCCGAGCCCCTTCGGCGAGTTAGAGTCGCTCAACACTCCGTACGAAAACATGGCGCCGCCCTGCGTCAAGCAGGCGCCTCTCGGCTAAAAGCAACCTCCCCCTTCCACACTCGGAGGTGCGGCTGCTCTGGCCGCTGCCCACCCGAGGCGGGCAGGGAGGACCGCTCGCGGCGCGGCTAGGGATGCGGCCTCGGAGGGGCAGAGGCTGAACCGCCCCTGCCGGCCGCGCATCGCTCCCGCCTCCTCCGCGGCGCCCGCCCCGCCTGATTCGCGGCGGGAGCGACAGGAGGGATAACGCCGACTCCGCGGCAGGTGAGGGAAGCGGGCGCGGAGGCTGGCGGGGCCCGCACTAGAGGCGCGAGGTCGAACCACAGGCATTTCTCCGCCTTCTCCCGTCGGGTCGGGGCCCGGTGATGGGTAGAGGCGAGGAGGAGGCAGGGGCTGCGGGCCGGTTGAGGCCCACCCTCGAGGCCGCCCGCCGGCGCGCCCCGCTCCGCTCCCGTCGCTGGCTCCCGGCCCTGCCACTCCCTTGACCCAAACAGCTGTTCACAACGGAATCCGGACGCGGCGAGAGAGCGGCGCTGAGCGCCGGAGGGAGCGACCCCCGGCGCCCGAGGAGAGCCCCTCTTTTACCGTTTCTGCCGGGGCGGGGGGCGCTGGGGTCCGGCCGAGGCCCGCGTGCAGCTCCGACAGATGCGGGTCTTGACGGCCGCCGGGAGGATCCTCCTACCCTCGGTTTCCTTTTTAGGCACCGTGGAGGCTGGTGATTGTTGAATGAATGAGCGCACTGAGAGCAATTGAATGGCTCCTGGCGGCACCCTGTAGCCCTTTAATGATAGTTACCATTTGTGGAAAGCTTGTGTGCCAGGCTACTGGGCACAATCCCCGTTTAATCTTACCCCCAGTCTAGGAGGTATGTAGCTCCATTTTCCAGAGGAGGAAACCCGAGTCACATTGCTAGTGGGAAGCCAGAATTGGACCCCAGGTACGTCTGAGACTAACACCCCGCCTTCCCAAATACAGTGACATCACAAAGATGACACAGGGATTCATTGCTATCAACAAACACCTGGCGGGTTATCTGTTTGGGTTTATATGTATGGAACATATGTGTGGAATATGGTGGTTCTGGCTCTTAAGTTCAAAATCTAGGTGAAGAGTTCATTCTTGGTTTTTAATAAAAACTTAGCACTTGTACCACATGGCCCCAACCCATCTTTCCTTATTTTCGTGTGCTGTGACTTCTGCCCTTTGAATGAAATGACCCTCTTTTATCTCTTCTGTCTCCAGATATTTTACAGCTGGGTGAAGTTCTTTAAACATCAGTTCAAATGTCATCTCTTCTGGGAAGGAATCAGTTTCTCCCTTTGCTTTTCATAACAGCAATTTTCATAATATCACTAAGGCTTGAGTTTCATTATGGTTCTCTGTAAGCAGTTCTGTCTCCTCTAGTCTATGTATTCCATACTTTTATTCCTATTTAAATAAGCATATTTTGAATCGAATTTAAGCAATGAATGCCTGATGTCTAACAACCAGCCCTGCGGGATTTCTGGGAACTGTGCAAATACTGTCCTGAGAAGAGATAGGACTTGGTGCATCTTAAAAGGTGGGTGGGGTTCGTTTACTGAGCATCAAAGGCCTAGGAATCTTGCTTTTCTTTTTCACTGCACAGAATGAATTACTTCATCTTTTCTGGGCTCCTTCTCATCATGTGAAGAGGATAAAATTAGAAATGTTTTTGTCCTGTCTCATACAATATTGTGGTAATACCATCCTTTGGAGCATTTCCAGACCCTTATAGGATGTAGGACAGTGAGGAAATGGGTGTTGAAAGGTGAAGTTGAATTGCAAAAGGGGAAATACATTTTTTTAAACATGCATATTAATATCACTGGGCCTAAAATTTTCAGTTCCAGTAACTTCATCCTGTTTAATGGAGGTCTCTGAAATTTCAGATAATTATAGCAAGTGATTGTTCTCTCTAATGGGCCGAAGAGAGTCTGCCAGACCTCCCTAAAGCGGTCTGCATTTCTTTTGATCTGTTGATTACCTTCCAGGTGAATAATACAATCTAATTAGCGTTTCAAAAAATGTTTTGTGATCTTTAAGTGCAATGTACAAATGTTAATTATTTTCAGAATTGTAAATACAGAAAACATTTTGTCTTTGTTAACCCTTAATTAGAAACACGGAAAGAATAGAGAAAGGGGTGGGGACTTAGATGCAATTACAGGAGGGCTTTATTAACTGGTCCAAACCAAAATGTCAAGTAATATTCCTGTTCTAATCAGCAACTAATAAAATGAAAACCCCACCCAACCACATACTTTAACGATTGTTTGCAACTTCTTCTTTACTCATGATCTCTTTTCTACTGACTGGTACACATTTCTCTTAAACACTTCATGAGAGTCTACTGTACCTTTGTAGTCCCCATGAATTTTTTTATCCATATTTTTATCCACATGATGGAATTAGGGAAACCAACTCAGTCCGGTGTTTTCACTCTCAAACCTGATGAGAAGCCTTGTTCCCAAGTAGTTTTCCTCTCTGCTTACAGGAGTAAGTAAAGAATTTAAGACCAAATTATTCCCTTTGATTAAAACAGAAGTAATCTTCTATTAGTTTAAGGCACTGCATTTTTGTGATGTGTGAGGTTACTCAGAACTTATTCTCTGAGATCCATAAATGTGATAAATTACAAGGGTCATTTAATAATCTTATAATTTTATATCTGTTTAATCTTGAAGTCGAATATTGTAGCTGGATAAGACCTTAGCAAGCCTGTGTATTTTACAGATCAGAAAACTGACCAAAAAGATTCATTATTTGCCTAGAGTCACACTGGTAGTAACAGAGTTAGAATACTTTTGACTCATTTTTTTTTTCTTTCCTAGGAAAGTGAATAAACTTAATTGAGAATGTCTGAAAACCTTGACAAGTCTCATATAAATGAAGCAGGAAAATCAAAATCAAATGAATCTGAGAAAGGCCTGGGAGGTGCTGTGGAATGTTCTGATGAAGCTTTACAGAAAAAAATAAAGTCGGACTCTTCTAACCCCCAAAGAGTACAAAGACCTCACTGTAAGCAAATTTGACTTCGGTTAGAAGAAGCAATATTATTATTGTTTTCAGATGGCGTTTTTATTAGGCCTCCTTGTGTGTGTGGCCCTGAGCAAAGTTCTAATATGATAACATTAACTACCACTTAAGAGCAACAGCATTTTCCCAGCAGTCAGCCTAGTTGTGGGTTTTCAGTTGCATGAGAAATTAAAATTCTAGAATAATTTCCTAAATATTTCTAGCTTTGGCTAGCTCAGTAGCATTCTGATTTCTCTGAAGTGCTCTGGGAAACAGAAGGGTGGAGTGTAAATTATAGCTTTCATTAAAAAAGTGTTTGAAAAGTCTGAGGCTGATTCCTGCCAGGACTGTACTTGTGCAGGTTTTTAAAAAAATGTGAGTGAGTTCACCACACCCTAAATTCACTGCCTGGGGGTTTAGTTCCCATGAGGTCGAGGGGACTCAGTCTGCTGAGTGAGGGTGAAGTCATTTCAGATCCCTGGCAGGGAGCAAACCTTATACATGAAAGGTGGCAATGTATTGCCAGCAGTTGCCCCAATTCATGTCTTTTATTAAGAATACCTAAGCTTTAGAATCAAGTCCAAAAATGAAAGTTTTAAGAGGGAGTGGTCATAGTCTAAGAATGTCAGAGTTGATGTTATCTCTCTAAAGTGTAAATGATCAGTAATTCTGCATATTTGGAAGAAGTGCAAACGTTTTGAGGTTTCAAGATGTGTTTCTTCTAAAATGATCAAACCCCTTCCCAGGTAATTTATTATTTAACTTTGTATTCTTGTAGCAAACATTATGGACCCCATTTTAAAATTATTTTATTTATTTATTTATTTATTTATTTTTGATATTAGGGATTGAACCCAGGGATGTTCTACCAAACTATATCCCTAGACCTTATTTATTTATTGATTGATATCTGGGATTGAACCCAGGGGTGCTTTACCACTGAGCTACATCTCTAGCCCTTTTTATTTTTTGAGAGACAGGGTTTTGCCAGGCAAACTTTTTGAACTTGCAGTCCTTTTGGCTCAACCTTCTTTTTTGTTTTGGTATTGGGGTTTGAACCTAGGGGCACTTAACCATTGAGCCACATCCCCAGAACCTTCCCGCCTCCCTGCCCCCTCCGCCTTTTTTTTTTTTTTGTGAGACACATCTTGCTAAACTGCTGAGGCTAACCTTGAATTTGATCCTCCTGCCTCAGCCTCCCAAACCTCTGGAAATACAAAGGTGTGCCTCTGAGCCTGGTGTGCTTCAGCTTTCTGAGTCTCTGGGATTAATTGTCACATAGATTTTGATAAACTACTAGGCCAAATTGTGTCTAGGGAAACATTCTACCAGTAGCATAATTGATGGTGCATGTGATAGGCCTTGTCTCCAACATTGTAGTCAGAAAAATTTCTTTTTCCTATCTTTTAAGTGAGGGAAATGCACCTGTTTCTTAGGGTGGCTATAAAGATTAAATGAATTCATATAAAGCATTTAAAATGGTGCTTGGTTCATAATAAATGCTCAGTGAACATTAGTGATTATTGCTATTGCTGCTGCAAATACTATGTCATGATGCCAGGATTGATTGTTGTAATGCGGAAGTACTACAGTTTGGATCTGAAATGTCCTTCATGTGTTAAAGCCATGGTTCCCAATCTGTGGCACTATTGGGAGATGGTGGAAACTTTTAGAGGTGGGCCCTAATGGGAGAAAGTTAGGTCACTGGGTATGTGTTGATGAAGTGGGTATTGGGATCCTAGTTCCTTCTTCTTCCTCCCTTTTTCTTCCTGACCATAAAGTGAACACCTTTGTACCATGTGTTCCCCTTCATGATGTACTGCCTCACCAAAGACCCAAAGGCCTGGATCTGCTTGATCTTGAACTGGAACTTCTAAAACTGTGAGCCAAATTAAGCCTTTTCTCTTATGAAGTTGATTTACCTAGGTATTTGTTACAGTAAGGGAAAACTGACTAACAAAGGATGTATATGGCCAATGTGATGGTTTTATTACCTGTAGTTTCTGATAAAGGAGAACTTTTGGTTTATATCTTCAGTGATTCTTTGATTAATGACCTTGCCTTTTGCATTTTGTCAGTCTCATGGCCTGATTCCAAATTAATGTCAATCCCAAATTAAGCCATGTTATTTGAAATCATGTGTAGTTATGTCCCTAAGGCAAGAGTACTTATCCTAGGACCTATGTTCAAGTTTTCGAGGATCCAGGAACATCCAGAAATGTACATTAAAATTCACGTACATGAGCACTTTTCTAGGAAAAAGTTCATGGAAACTTTCATTAAATTTTTATACAGCTGGGTGTGCTGGCATATGCCTGTAATCCCAGCTATTTGCGAGGCTGAGGCAGAAGGGTCACAAGTTTGAGGCCAGCCTCAGTACCTTAGCAGGAACCTAAGCAACTTATCAAGACCCTGTCTTAAAAATAAAAAAAAATTAAAGACTGGGAATGTAGCTCAGTGGTAAAGCTTCCCTGGGTTCAACCCTGAGTACGAAAAAAAGTTCTCATAAAAGTCTGCTGTGGTTGCATATGGTTTGTCCCACAGGAGTTCATATTCTGAAGGCTTGGTCCCCATGTACTGATCTTGAGGTAGTGAAATCTTCATAAGACATGGAGCCTAGTGGGAAGTGGCTAGCTAGGTCATTGGGGGTGCTGCCCTTGGAAAAGATTAATGTAGTTCTTAAGGGATCCTGGTTAGTTCCTGAGAGAATGGATTGATATAAAACAGCAAGCCTGACCCCTGAGTCCTATGCTGACTTCCTGTCTCACCATGTAATCCCCTTCCGCATACACTCCTGCCATTGTGATGCCATCGCTATGAGACCCTTACCAGGGCAGAACAGATGCCATGCTCTTGGATACAGACACTGTGAACTAAAGAGGCTGCTTTTCTTTATAAAGTATCCAACCTTACATATAGCAGTGGCAAAGGGACTAATACAGAGGTGCATACTAAAAGGTTCTAAGTCAGTGTTCTCAGATGTTCCTTTTGTCTTCTGGGTTTTTACTCCTTGTAGTAATAGATTTTACTTCTCATTATAGGGTAATGAGCCCAAAAGGCAAGGCTGAGGTCCATGATTTGTGGACCAGATAAGGAGGCATCATTGTCCACATAAAGTACAAAATACTAAATTATTCAGATATTTCCCCCAAAATGTAAATGTAGCTGCTGGATTTATAGTATCACTAAAAATCACATGTGGGTTTTTGCAAATTAAAACAATTCACAAAAGTACCTGTGTTTTCACAAATTATAGCATAGAAATATTTTAAGGGTAGAATCGCTATTGGTAACTGATAAGCGAATACTGAAAAAGGAAAAATGGCCAGCTTGTAAGAATAGTTCAGCACTAATCTGAGATGATGATTTGAGTCGAAAAGATGGTTTGTGTTTTACACATAAAGATCCTAGGTATGGTGGTACATGCCTGTAATCCCAGAATTTTGGGAGGCAGGATTGCAGGTTCAAAGCCAGCCTTAGCAATTTAGCAAGATCCTCAATGACTTAGTGAGACTCTGTCTCAAAATAAAAATAAATTAATTAAAAGGACTGAGGATATAGCTCATTGGTAAAGTGCCCCTGGGTTCAGAACCCAGTATATATATATTTAAAAACACATGGTGGTACAAATAATTAAAAGAAATTACAATTGAAAGATCCTTAGAGTAAGGAGCAGTCAAGTCTAACAATGTTTTTTCTAAGACCCTCCACCTCTATATACTTTACTTCTCTGCTCACTAAGCACCTTCTGCTCTAGCAATTAATTACATAATGGCCAGTAAGTGATGCCATATTTATTCTGATGACAAACATCAATTATTATTCCTGTTAATAATTCCCATTTAGTAGTTGGCTCATTTTATTCATGGGTTCCATATCCATGTATGAATTGAAAATACTGGAAAAAAATTGTGGTCTTACTGAACATATACAGGCTTTTATTTCTTACTCCCTAAACAATACAACAGCTATCTGCATAACATTACATCATCTAGAATTAATTTAAAGTATATGGGAGAATATAAGATATTTAAACATCTGCAGATTTAGAATCTGAGAGGGTCCTAAAGTCAATCCCCCACAGACTCTCGAGGGATGAGAATAATTTTGCTTATTAAACCAGTTAGTCTAATTTATTAAATTAAATCAGTTTATTAATTATGATTTTAACTGTTAGACTTAATTTACTAATTAGAGTGAAGTTAAATTAATGGTTTAAATTAGTAGGTCCCAACCATCATTAGATGAATGAGTTTATGACACTGAGTTTATGCCTTTTTTTTTTTTTAATACTCCATAAAAATTGGATTGGTCACATTTTTTCCTATATTTTTTATTGGTGCATTATCATTATACATAATGGTGGGATTTGTTTTTAAATATTCATATGAGTTTTTTACCTTTTTTAAACTCATGACTAGACTTTGAATTTTGGTGTTTTTATATAAAAGACCAAGTATTTATTGAGTGTATACTTTGTATCAGGGATCCAGCAGTGAACAAGGCAGTAAACAGGTGGTCTCTGGCTTGGTGGAACCTTCAGTCTTGTGAGGAAGACAAATCAACCATTTCTATCCAGTATAATAAGTGCTACGGATAACCTTTGCCCTTGCTTTTTCGTACTGTTTGGGTAGGATTCACCATCTGCCCTCCACATGTGTCTATCCATTTATGTGATTAGAAACATCTAAAGTGTATAGACTTTTCAGATTCCAGGACACCTTAGTAAAGAAAGGTAGAGAGTACAACCATTCTAAATCAGAACTTCCTTTTATTTTGGAGTTCATCTGCTAGCCTCCAAGAGGGCATGATTAACTTAAAATATGTTTTTACATTTCTCTGACAAGGCATCAGTGTTCAAAGGATATAACAGAATTTAACGACAGCTTTAGCTTTATACTACATAATAAAATAAACACCATGGTAAGATACATATAACCTGACCATTTTACATGTCTCTTATTATAACTCATATCCTCTCCATAAGGGGACGTGAAACTGTGTCTCCATCACATTGCATCTTTATAAATTTTTCTTTATGAAATTGGTAAATTTGAGAACTCTCAAAAAATAACACAACCAATTAGAACAAATTTAAAAAAGCCCACAAAATTCCTAGATTCCTGTCATTTGTATGCAGTGAATTATTCCTCTAGATATATGTCTGTAGCATATCCTGATCATGTCTTAGAATTGTAGCTTTTCTCTTTTTTTTGATCAGATACCTTCCATTAATAAGTCTGATTTTTAAGTAGTCTCTAAGTTGGACAGCTCCTGAAGACCGGCTTTCTGTTTGTGTGATGTTTGCTTCTTGGTGCCAGCTGTTTTATCCCCAGTGTGCCTAAACACTGAGAATATACCTGCCTAGAATTTGGAGGATTCTCATCTTCATAGACTACCCTTTAGTCCGACTCTCCTCTTTTTGCATATGGAGAAACCATGACCCTAGAAAATTTAAGTGACCTTGTTAAGGTCATACTCAGCACAGTTTGGAGGAAGCCAGGTTTCTTCCTGATTCACTCTGTCACTGTGGTTTTTTTTTTTTTTTTTTCCCCCTAATGTATTCTTTTAGTTACAGATGGACATCATACCTTTATTTATGTGGTGCTGAGGATTGAACTCAGTGCCTCACACATGCTAGGCAAGTGCTCTACCACTGAGCCAGCCCCACTGGTTTTTTTTTTTTTTTTTTTTTTTTTTTTTTTTTTTTAGTTGTTGATGGACCTTTATTGTATTTAGTCATTCATATGCAGTGCTGAGAATCACACCCAGTGCCTCACATGGTAGGCAAGCACTGCACTGCTGAACTACGGCACCAGCCCCCTCCAGTGTTTTGTGACTAGGTAGTCCACCAACAGTGTTCCTTATTACCCAGATGCCTGAACTTGTTGAAAAACAGCAAGTTTTCATAAATTTTATATAAGACTTTATTTTTGCACAATCAAGGTGAAAAAGAACTTTGAGACCCTGATGTAAATTTCTGAATTTCTCTTTAAGAAACAAGAACTTGATGGAGTTTGCTGGGTACAATAGTGCATGCTATTGTACTACAAACCTAGCTACTCAGGAGGCTGATGTAGGAGGATTGTAAGTTCAAGGCCAGCCTGGACAACTTAGCAAGACCCTGTCTCAAAATAAAAATTAAAAGAAAGGGACTTTGGGGTGAGAGAAGGGGAGGGAAAAGGGAAATACTGGGGAATTATATTGGCCAAATTATATTGATATATTGTGTGCATGTATGAATGTATAACAATGAATCTCACCGTTAGGTACAACTATTTTTTTTTCCATCCTGGGAATTGAACACAGGGGTACTTAACCACTGACCTACATCCCCAGATTTATTTTTTTATTTTTAGAAAGGGTCTTGCTAAGTTGCTAAGGCTGGCCTCAAACTCTAATCCCAGTGGCTTGGGAGGCTGAGGCAGGAGGATCAAGGGTTGAAAACCAGCCTCAGCAAAAGTGAAGTGCTAAGCAACTCAGTGAGACTCTGTCTCTAAATAAAATACAAAGTAGGGCTGGGGATGTGACTTAGTAGTCGAGTGCCCCTGAGTTTAATTCCTGGTACCAAAAAATAAATAAATAGATAAATGTGGTAAAAAATCAAAGGGGCAGGGGATGTAGCTTAGTGATAAAGTGTCCCTGGGTTCAGTCCCCAGTGTCAGTGGAGTGGAGGTGGGGGAAGCAAGAACTCAGTGGAGTTTAATAACTCTTAAAGCTTGATATTGATATTCCCACAGCACAAGTTCCCTTTGTTGATAATTGGTAACAGAAAATACAAGCTTGAAGCAATTTATTAGTAATCTGTGAGTAATCTCAACTATGTATTTCAAATATGTAATCTGAGATAAAATGTCTACATATATATTTATATATTTGATATTCAATGTCTCAGATCCCTATTTTAGTGCCTTTGAATTTTGAAACTAGCCTTATGAAGGTATAATTTGTATAATAACGTGCACCAATTTCAAGTCCATATGACTTGTGACTACCACAATCATGAGCTGCTAGCACATTTCCATCACTTAAAACAACTCTCTAATGCCCTTGGCAGCAAGTCTCTTTCCTTTACCTCCTGTGCTTGACAACCACTGATTTGCTTTCTGTCACTGTCATCTTGCCCTTTGTATGATATCATATAAATGGGATCATTGTGAATACAGTCTTTTATGTCTGACTTTTTTCACTAAGGATAATGGTTTTGTAATTCATCTGTGTTTTTGCACATATCAACAATTCCCTTTTTTTTTTTTTTTTTTGGTGCTGAGGATTGAACCCAGGGTGCTTAACCCCTGAGCCACATCCCCAGCCCCTTTTTATATTTTATTTAGAGACAGTCTCAAAGAGTTTCTAAGTGCCTTCCGAAGTTGCTGAGGCTGGCTTTGAACTCTGAGCCTCCTGCCTCAGCCTTCCGAGCTGCTGGGTTTACAGGCATGCTCCACGGCACCCGGCAACAATTCCTTTTTATTGCTGAGTAGTATTCCATGGTATGGTTACACACAATTTGTTTATCCATTCTACAATTGATAGTCATTTGGATTAGCTCCAGGTTTTGACTGTTAAAATAAAACTCCCATTAACATTTGAGTAGAAGTCTGCCATTTGTGTTCTGTTTTCTTGTGCAAATACCTGGGAGTGGAGTTTCTGGGTCATGTGGTAAGTGTATGTTTTACTTCATGAGAAAACACCAGATGGATTACCACAGTGACTATATCATTTCACATTTCCCCACCCATGTATGATTATTCCAAATATTTTAACTCTATGCCAATACTTGGTATTTTTTCTAATTCTGGCCATTCTAATATGGTATATCACCATAAATTTAATTTGCATTTCCCTAATATTCATGATGCTAGGCATCTTTTCATGTGCTGACCTACCATTTGTGTATCATCTTTGGAGAAATGTTTGAATCCTTTGCCCATGATTTATTGGTTGTTCATCTTTTATTAAGTTGTTAGTTCTTTTTTTTTTTTTCGTGTAAGGGATTGAAGCCAGGGGTGCTTAACCACTGAGCCACATCTCCAGACCTTTTTTATATTTTATTTAGAGACAGGGTCTTGCTGAGTTGCTGAGGGCCTCACTAAGTTGCTGATACTGGCTTTGAACTCTCAGTCCTCCTGCCTCAGCTTCCCAAGGTGCTGGGGAAGTGGCACACCACTGTGCCTGGCTAAGTTGTTAGTTCTTTATATGATATTCTGCATACAAATCCTTTGTCAAGAATATGTTTTACAAATATTTTCTCCTCTTCTGTGGCATGCCTTTTTCTTTTCTTGTTTTTTTTTTTTTCATTAAGAGTTTTTCAGAGTACAACTTTTAAGTTTTGATAGTCTAGTTTATCATTTTTTTTCTTTTATAGTTTGAGCTTTTTGTATCCTAAGAAATCTGACTAATCAGAGATCACAAAGATTTTCATCTGTACTCCCTTTTAGACATCTTATTGTTTTACCTCTTAACAATCCATTTTTAGTTTATGTTTATCCTGGAGGAAAGATTTCTTTTTGGTACTGAGACTTGAACCCAGAGGTGCTTTACCACTGAGCTACACCCTAGCCCTTTATTTTTTATTTGGACATGGTCTCTCCAAGGTTCTTAGGGCCTTGCTGAGTTGCTGAGACTGGCCTTGAACTTGTGATGCTTCTGCCTCAGCCTCCCTGGTCACTGGGATTATAAGAATGTGCCACTATGCCTGGCTGTCATGGAGGAAAGAATTAACGGACATTGTTTTGCATATTAGATATCTAATTGTTCTAGAAATATAACAATATAAATAATTTTAAAATATTTACATTAAAAATATTTAATTTTAAAAACTATCCTTGCCTTATTGACTACATATATATATATATTTATTTATGAGTATTTGTGTACGTACAAATCTGTATGTATGTGTGTATGCCTATATATCAGTCTTTCTGGATTCTCTGCCTTGTTCAATTCACCTGTATATCTGTGTGCCAAAAACACACTGTCTTGATGGTGATTGTAGTTTTATAGTAAGCCTTGAAATTAGTGTAAGTCCTACAATTTTATTCCTTTTTTTCAAAGTAGTTTTGATTTTTCTAGGTCTTCTGCATTTTCAGACAAATTTTAGAACTATTTTGGCAATTTCAACAAAAGAGCCTGCTGGGATTTTGACTAGGATGTGTTTAATCAATAGACTGATTTGGGACAAATTGACATATTAATAATATTGTGACTTGAAAAGAGATATCTGGGCTTTGATTTTGGATATGTATTTTATTTTACTAATACCCATGAAGGCGATTTAAATTGTTTGTTTTGTATTCTTATTAATATTCTCTGGAAATGCTGAGGAGGAATTTTGAATATTTTCCCAACTTCCCTTTATGTGAATAAATAAAGATTTTTAGCAGACATAGTATGACTAACTTTCAGATTCAGTTCCTTTATGGGGGGGGAGGGGAAGGGCAGAAGAAAAGAGTAAAAGAAGGAAAATAACTTTTTGCTAACCTAAGAACTTTATATTTCTTAAAAACTGGGCAGACCACTAACATTGCTTATCTGATTTTAAACCCAGATCTTATTACCATCCCATAGAAGTAATGTCATCTTCTAGGCCAGTACTTCTCAAACTGGTTTCTGGGACCATCAGCAGCAACCTGAGACTTGTTGGAAATGCAGGTTGACTAACTCTGTCCCAGACCACTAAATCAGAAACCCTGAGAGTGGGTACAGGAGTCTTTTTTCATAAGCCCGCCCTTTGATTCTGCATAAGTTAAAGTTTGAGAACTGCTGTCACAGGCTTTTTCGGGGTAAGAATGACCCTTTGTTCCTTGGTGCAGAATAGTTGGGGAGACTGGAGAACTAACTTTCTTGAAGATAAATCCAAAGCTTTATCAAGACAGAAGTCTGGAGAATCATGATGAGCAGCAGTTGATATAGAAGTGAAATCTATAGGATTTGGATAATAAGGGCAGTGGGAAAGGGAGAAATCAAGATGACTCAAAGTTTTGTTTTGTTTTGTTCTGTTTTGTTTTTGAGTTCCAGTGGGCTTTTATTGAGATAAATTAACAAAAATCAAGATTTTACCAACTACCTTTTCTGAACCTTGTAAATTCATTTGAGACTCTGGTCTATACACGTGTACATACAACACAACACATCCCATCAAAAACAGAGTCCCACTGGAAGACTCAAAGTTTTTGATTCAGCGGGTCTGAATTCTACAAAATTCTTGTATCATACACGTTCTGGTCTATTCCTTGGTAAGCTTCAAAGCTCTCAGATTCTCTCTTACTATCCCGTATTGGGTAGTGGTTTTAACGTTGTTTAAACAGTACCAGGCACCTTTTAATTTGTGAAGATACATTCATGGCACATTGTTAGCAATAGTGCAAAAAGTAAACTGCTGTTGGAAGCAAGAGATTTTAAGGGCTAGGGCGTAGCTCAGTAGTGGAGCACTTGCCTAGCGTGCACGCGTCCCTGGCTTTGTTCCACAGCACCAGAACCACCGCAAATAAGAGAAGATGTTATATCTGCTATGGCCTTTTTTTTTTGTCCTTTGAGGGAAGGCAGGAGGCAGAAGGATTAGAACATAAGGCCTTAGCTTACTGGAAAAATGAAAATTTATAAATTTTTTTGAAGTCTCAATTTACTGTTCCATTGACCACTCTTAGTAAATACCAGATGTTTTGAGTATTGTACATGACCTCTGTCTCTAGAATTCTGTTAAAGGAAAAAATGAAGCGAAATCGCTAAAACTCTATTGATGTTTGAAAATATCGGAACATTTTAAAAGATGCATAATTGAAATTTTTGACTGGTACCAGAACCACTGCCTTTTCTTTATTTTAACAGAAATTCTAGTCAAGAGAAGCAAATCTCTTACACTGGGTTTTTGTTACAGCTAGTCCTCCTCGATTTGTGACAGTAGAAGAACTCCTCGAGACGGCAAAAGGAGTCACCAACATGGCTCTAGCCCATGAAATTGTAGTGAACAGAGACTTTCGGATTAAACCAGTTGAATTACCAGAAGGCAGGTAAGGCGGTTACTGAGTTATCTTGTTTAGTAGAACACTGTCATTTCCCACTTTTGGAAATGGTTCCTTCAGTTGATGTCAACATATTCAAATGCATTTTCCTTTTGTACATTATTGCTAAAAATTATTCCTGTATTAGGAATTACTAGAGTTGTAAGTGAATCTCAAGGACAATAATGCTTCAAAATGCAAATAAAGGGTCTAGAAAGCTGTGAAAACCTTTCATGTCAGCTTTGTCCTACAGTTGGCTTTAGCATCTCGTCTTGGGTTTTCTTTGCACCAGTTCCTTCATTTCTTTGTGACTGTCCCGTTGCACTGTGGTTATTGGTTTACTCCCATTCTTCACCAGATTGTAAACTCCATGAAGACAAAGTTGATAGGTTATTCTCTCTATCCCTAGCACCTGGCACATGCCATTTTTTATTGAATCTAAAACTCTGTTGATTTTAAGCTGTGCCTTATTGTCGTAAGAAGAAACACCGTCCATTATAATTGTAAAAATGCCATTGATTTTAAGAAAAATCATATTTCAGATGTGTTAAAGTGAAAAAAAGCTTGTTTTAGAATCAAGGGAATTTGTTTCAAAACAGTTCATTGATGTTAGACTCTGAATTGGTATGTCTGTGATTCTCTCGGCCTGTTCCTCATGGCCTCAGGATGGATGCTGCAGCTCCCAGCATCCCATTATGCACTGGCATTCCAGGCAAGAGGGAAAAGGTTGGATGGGATAGGGTTCTTGTGTTAGGAAGGAACATTATTCTTTGGAGTCAAGAGGCAGATATCCCTCATCGTTTTGTTAGTTAGGTTTGGTCACATGCTTCCCCAGCTATGAGTCTGGGAAAGCTTAAACCTGGCTAAAAGAGTGAACTGCCATGATTGGCTTATTAGATCACTTTCATGAATTATTTTCCCAGAGAGAGTTCATTGCTGTCAAACTGTAAAACACAAGGATTCTGTTAATCAAGGTGGCTGCTGGGTTGGTGAGCTACTGGTTCTCTGATAGGAGACTTCTAAATGTGACTTTAGGGGTATTTCTTATATGTTTGCAAAGATAGGACTTTTTCACATTAAAAAGGAAGAATTGGTGGGCTAGGTCATTGTTAGATTGTACTTAGTATGCATGAAGCCCAGGTTTCCATCCCTTGCACCACAGGGGGATGAAAAAAAGAATTGTTTTGTTGTCAGAATTGGTTTTAATGAGTCACTATATATAAATTCTTGCAGTTTGGTAGTTAAACTGTTGGGTATTTTGGGGACTAAAGCCCTACCACCTGTTTACGTGCTGAATTATCTTAAACTGCTTAATTCTACATATCTTGAGAAACTAACTGATGTTGGAAAACTAAAAATCCCTCTGAATTTTCCAGTAGTCTTTTTGTTATATGGTACTATTTTATGCCATTAATTGGACTAATGTTGGCTACTAAATTAGCTGGAAGTTATTCTTCCTAATGAGGTACTTACTGAAAAAAAAATCATGAACTAAAAATAATGTCAGCTGCACACCATGGTGCATGGCTACAATCCTATTTACTCGGAAGGTTGAGGCAGGAGGATTGCAAGTTTGAGGCCCACCTGGGTCATTTAGCAAGACCCTATCTCAAAATAAAATAAAAAAAGGGCTAGGGATATAGGTCAGTGGAGCAAGTACTTGCCTAGCTTGCAAGAGGCCCTGGGTCCAATCCTTTAGACTGTATTTTAATAAATTTATTACATTTTAATAAAAATATAAAAATAAATTGTCATTAAGTATATCTGCAAGGTCTTTTCTTGATCGTTATTTTTAAGATTTGTTACCCTGAACCCATAGAATTTGTTATTTTGAAAGTTATTTGAAGTTCAAGTATTTTGTTTTTTGATTTTCCCTGCACCCCATCATCTCCAGCTTGGAGAAGAAAGTAAAGGACATTGTACATAAAGCTTTTTGGGATTGCTTGAGTTGCCAGTTGAGTGAAGACCCCCCAACATATGACCATGCCATCAAACTCGTAGGAGAGATCAAAGAGGTGAGACGAAGAGCTAATTGTACTTAGGAGTTTTTATTCGATCTCTGTGTTACTGTGCCAGAGACTTTAAAGAAATTGATGGATTAAGAAATTAAACTACTTGTGGAAATATGGGTTGAGTATTTTTGGCTTAGTGCCCTTTTTAAAAAAAAAAATTAACCTGAAGGCATTCCTCTTGTAAACAGAGGGAAAAGTTCATTTTGAAAATAACAGAATAATTTAAAGACAACAAAAGTTATTTTACAAAATATAAGTTATTTATACATTTTTAAAAGGTTGGGACACATTCAATTTTTATTGGCCAAAATGTGATTTCGTTTTTGAGATAGAGAAGGCTTTAGGTGGGAGGTCTTTTTTTTTTTTTTTTGCAGTGCCTTTAGCTATAGTATCAAAGAAGAAATATATCCGTGGAAGCTGGAATAGGTGTTTGGCTCACAGATTCATATTAATTAATGTGTTTTCCTACCATTCCAGATTTTTCTTATATCCAGGTGATGGTTGCTTAGAGCTGAAATCGAAGTTTAAATAGCTACTCTGAATAATGTGAGCAGGCTATTTTGGTAGTTTTGTTGAATAAGAGGTTAAACTAGGTACAACATTACAGTGGTCATGGGTAAAGCCTTTATTTAATTTAGATAGTTATAAATTTTTTTATGTTTAATAAAAAATGATGTCTAAGAAATTTTGATTAAACTTAACTGTGTTCTCTTGTAGACGCTCTTGTCTTTCTTGCTGCCTGGTCACACTAGACTGAGAAACCAAATAACAGAAGTCTTGGATCTGGATCTGATAAAGCAGGAAGCAGAGAATGGGGCCCTAGACATTTCTAAGCTGGCAGAATTCATTATTGGCATGATGGGTACGCTATGTGCACCTGTTAGAGATGAGGAAGTTAAGAAACTAAAGGACATTAAAGAAATAGTGCCCCTTTTCAGGTATGAAAATGTGTTAAGCACACTCAGTACACCTAAGTACAAAACCTGTTTTCAGATTTAAACTTCCTGAAATCTGGGTACTAAAAAAAGTCTAGGCATTAAAAAAAAAATTGGGAGACAGGTTACCAGGATTGATTTCAGGGGCATTCAACCACTGAGCCGCATCGCGAGCCTTGTTTTGTATTTTATTTAGAGACAGGGTCTCGCCAAGTTACTTAGTGCCTCACTTTTGCTGAGGCTGGCTTTGAACTTGTGATCCTCCTGCCTCAGCCTCTCCAGATGCTGGGATTACAGGTCTGTGCCACTGTGCCAAGCCAAAAAAAATTTTTTAAAGCAAACATTATCTAAAATACAGAAAAGTAGGAATAAGGGAGAAATTCACCCATAATTTGCCACTTAGAGCCACAATCACTGTTTTCAGTATGAAATATGTATTATTGTACATAACATAATGATGTCTATTCATTTATAATGAGAAATAATTTTTGATATATAAATAAATAACTTTAAGTACGATTATAAATGAATTATTTATTTATTTATCATTCCCTCAGTATCTTATTTTGAAAAATTCCAAGCCTACAGGACAATTGCAAAAAAAGTACAAGCAACACCTACTTATCCTTCATGTAGATCTACCACATTTGGTCACGTTCACTTAATCTTTTTATATGTACATGAATATATATGGATATTCTTTTATATATTTAAACTATAGCCAAAAAATTAAAGACATTTTACATTAATATAATCCTACTAACACATACAGTCCATATTAACTTCTTTTAGTCTTTTGAATATTAATTTTTTTCTTTTTTGGGGGGCAAGGATAGAATCAAGGGTTTCGTGTGGTTAGGCAAGCTAAACCTCCAGTCCTCTGAATATTTAATTTTAAATATGTGTGATTGTGATAAAATTTCTTTTTTTATGCTAATATGGGTAAAGGAGTGAGAATTCTCTGCCTGAGAATTTGACTTTTGGTTAACTGCTTAGTTCAGTTTTTCTGTAAATAGATAAAGGTATTATGTATCAAAGTCATACTAGACAATGTTGCTTATGAGGAAATTGACCTCTGATTTATAATTTGCATGTGAACTGAAAGAAATGGTAATGAACTTTAAATAGGGGATGGGTCACCATATTTGGATTTCCCTGAGTGGAGTAACTTTATAACTGGGCATGTCCCTTCTGCGAGCCTTCAAACCCATGCTGTAGAGTTGTTAAAAATCATACTTACTTCAGTTAGGTGTGGCGGCACACACCTGTAATTCTAGTGGCTTGGGAGGCTGAAGCAAGAGGATCATAAATTCAAGGCCAGCCTCAATAATTTAGTGAGGCCCTAAGCAACTACCTCAAGATTAAAAATAAAGGACTGGGGATATGGCTCAGTTGGTACGGTGCTTGCCTTGCAAGCACAACACCCTGGGTTCAATCCCCAGCACCACCCAAAAAAAAAAAAAAAAAAAAAAAAAGATTAAGATTAAAAAGGTTTAGGGGTGTAAATCACTGTAAAGAGCTCTGGGCTCAACTGCCACCCCCTGCAAAGAAAAAAGAAAAAATCATTTGGCTTCTGTGGGACGTGAGACTTTTGAGCTGGGTGACTATACCCTTCTCATGTGACTGTCCTCACATTTGAGTGGTGGGCTTGTGGCTGAGACTATTACTCTTGCTGAAGAAGATGCCTGTAGCCTTTCTACAGGCAAGCTGAATAGACGATGCCAGATGTGGCCATCTGAGTCACAATGTTCAGTTGAGCATAAGAAGACCCCTAGTGGGTATTGCGGGTATAATTTAACATCATACCCTAATCATTTCACTAAATTTTTTTAATTGAAAGCTTTATTGAGATCATTGTATATTCACATGGAGTTTTAAGACAGTACACTTTATGCAGTTTCCCCCAATGGTACTGTTTTGCAGAGCTGTGTAGTATACTATCACAACCAGGATATTGACATTGGGACAGTCCACCGATTTTATTTGGATTTTCTGTTTTACTTATACTCATTTGTGTATGTGTGTATATTAACCTTCATACAATTTTATTACCTGCGTAAGTTTGTGTGTCCCCCATGACAGCCAAGGTATTGAACAGTTGCAGTACTATGAGGATTTCTCTCATCATCCTTTTATAACCAACTTAATGATTTTTTAGTACTCTCCATAAACATTTTAAATGACTGCTAAATATTAATTTGTATACATAGAATTACCTTTTTACTTTAGGAGAAACAGATTTTATATAATTATTAACTATTTAATCCTGCAATGAATATCTTGTGCACAGAACTTTTTTTCTGTATTTTAGGTTATTTTCTAAAGATTCTTTCTTTTGCCAAGTGTGGTGGTGCACACCTGTAATCCCAGTGACTTGGGAGGCTGAAGCAGGAGGATCTCGAGTTCAAAGCCAGCCGCAGCAAAAGTGAGGCGCTAAGCAACTCAGTGAGACCCTGTCTCTAAATAAAATACAAAATAGGGCTGGGGTTGTGTCTCAGTGGTTGAGTGCCCCTGAGTTCAATCCCCGGTACCCCTTCCTGCCCCCCCGCCCCAAAAAAGAGGCTGAGGACGTAGCTTAGTGGTTAAGTGCCCCTGGGTTCAATCCTCAGTACCCACCCCCCACCCCCAAAAACAAGTCACTACTTTTTTTTTTTTTTGTACCACAGATTGAACCTAGTGGCGCTTCACCACTGAGCCACATCCCCAGCCCTTATTTATTTTTATTTTGAGATAGGGTCTCCCTAAGTTGATGAGGGCCTCGCTAAGTTTCTGAGGCTAGCCTTGAGCTTGTGATCCTCCTGACTCAGCCTTCAAAATTGTTGGAATCACAGGTGTGTCCCTCCGTGCCCAGTTAAGGTTTTAGTTGTTCCTCAAATTGTGAGTCCTGTCTCATACATGATTTATGTGTAGGTAAGTTTATAATATAGTGTATAGTCACCCCCAAAGGACATCAGGAGACTTTTGAGAACATGTGATCTTATTCCTACTTCTCTGTAGGCCACAACTTAACCCTGTACCTT
This sequence comes from Sciurus vulgaris, assembly GCF_902686455.1. Classification (NCBI taxonomy): domain Eukaryota; kingdom Metazoa; phylum Chordata; class Mammalia; order Rodentia; family Sciuridae; genus Sciurus; species Sciurus vulgaris. Next base: position 39,447,503 of record NC_136472.1, on the reverse strand, counting down.
GGGTTTTAGACTACTTCCTGCAAGTAGGCATGTAGCAGCTCTTGGCATGTGGCAAGAGTGGCTATGGTGCATGACAGGCGGGATGAAAGGCATCCTTGGCCTCAGGCCAGGGCTGTCCATTGGGTGCACTCGGGGTACGAACTAGCCGTTGACACCACCAGAACTGGGGAATGAGGCATACCCTACAACTAAGAAACACGGGTAAGAGGAAAGGAGCAAGGAGAGAGTTAATTTTCTTTCTACCCTAAGAAAATGAAATAACCTACATGAGAGTGAAAACCAGGTGGTGGACCTGCTCCTCCCCTTGGTCTTGGGCTCCGTCCTTCCTCTGTGGTTGCCAGGAGGGCTGGCCCAGAGCCCAGGTACATGTCTGTGCTGGAAAAGCAGTATGGGGAGTTTTAGCGACATGGTATAAAGGGTAGAAATGGAAAACAACTTAAAAATTTGCAGTATTTTCAAGCATTATTTATATTTGTGTTTTCTAAATTTTTTTCTTTTAACCTAATTAAGATTTTGTGATTTTCTGAACTTTTGAACACAGCAGGGCCTAACACACTGAGCCACATCCCCAGCACTTTTTATTTTTATTTTGAGACAGGGTCTTGCTAAGTTTTTTAGGAGATTACAAGTTGCTGAGACTGGCCTTGAACCTGGGGTCCTCCTGTCTCTGCCTTCTGAGTTGCTAGAATTACAGGAGTGCTCCACTGTGCCTGGTTCACCTCTGTTTCTTTAAACTGTGTGTATTTTACAAGTGTCTGGTTCTAAATTCTTCTATCTCTTCTCTTTCAGGGCAATTTTTTCTGTGTTGGACCTAATGAAAGTAGACATGGCGAACTTTGCTATTACTAGCATCAGGCCACATCTCATGCAGCAGTCGGTGGAGTATGAAAGGAAGAAGTTTCAAGAGCTTTTGGAGAAACAACCAAGTATGTTCATTGCTTTGTGGTGCTTTTTCATTGTTGGTGGTTTGTTTTTGTTTGTGTTTTTCCTTTTAGTTGCTGTAGCTTGTTGCATAACAATATTATTTCTTTTTTTATAACATTGTTTTCAAAACAGAACTACAATTAGGTATGAAAATATTCTAATTTGAAGAAGTAAAAGCACAAGATGTTGGGACTACATCTAGAATTAAGCATTGAAAAGACTTAATTGACAAGCTAGAGCAGTGTTGTGATAGGATGTAAGAATAGGAAAGAAAAAAGAATGAAGATGTCCTAAATTATTATTATTATTTTTTAGTGAAAATTCCAGCTTGAGGTAAATGATATTCTTGGTCCTGATTTTAACACCATGACAAACTTCTTGTGAATGTTCATTCACTTTTTTTCCTCCCCATGGGGTACAGCAGGCAATTTCACTTTGCTTTTGCTGTATTTGTGTAGTATTCTGGTTTCACACCCAGGAAAAAAATCGCATTTTTATGAACCTCAGATGACTGCAGGAAAACAGACAGCAAAATCTAAAACCATGTTTTATTTCTTATATGCTTTCTTTGGTCTCTGTGGCAGCCACTGATGTTCTGGGTGAATTTCAATCTTCAGACCCAGTTTCTTATGAATCCTGTTGAGTCTCCAGCCTTGCTGGTGACAAAATGAAAATGGCTGTATCTGCATAGATGGTGCTACCTGACCAGATTAGTCAATTCAGTGCCTTTAGTGGTTGATTCATATTCAATCCAGACTGGGGAGTCTGAGGGTGCTGAGAGCCAGGAGGAGCCGGAATAGAGCAGAGTAAACTAGTCAGAGAAGCAGATCTCCTAACACGACACACACTTAGCTGGTTTGTGCCCCTTGGGAGGCACCCAGGCTTGCAGTGTTACAAACTGAAGTGCCTGCTACAGAACCAGATCCCAGAAGCCAAGGTACAGAGAAGGACTCACTGTGGACTGAGAAGTACAGCTGTAATCTTTGATCAGCCGGAGTCTAATACTTGTCCACAACGTACAATTCAGGATTTCCAGAGCGGGTGAGTCACAGAGAATGCTGTCTGCAGAAGGCTCTCGGCAGATTGAGGCCAGATGACCCAGCAGTCAGAACGGAGAGGAGTTCATGGGAATCAGTGTGCTGGCAGAGAACAGGCACATCCTCTTGCAGCAGGGCTGTCGCCATGACCTTGGCTGCCCACCTGGTCTCTAGGAGACCCCCACTGGAGAAGCTACACCTCCAGGACCTCACAGATGCATTTTTTTTTCTCAAAACGTGGACAAGAGCCTCTTGTTCAAAATTTCTGCATCCCTTAGGGTACCTGCTTGCTACATTACTCAGCTTAGAAAAGCTAGGGGGGCGCGATGGCTGATGAAAGCCCACTGAGGATCCCCCGGCAGTGTTCCCAGCACAGTGAGTTACACACACCAACACCATGTGCTCCCAAGCAAACCGCATTGCTAGTAAAGAAAAAGCCCATTGCCATGCGAGGGTGTTTTAATAGGGGACTCCCGCCAGTGTCTTGGCCCATCTGTCTTTGGGCAAGAAATTTTGCCATCCCATGGATCTCGAGTCACTAGAGCTTTCGGTCACATCTCCTGCAGGACAGGAGGGGAGAAGGGTTTGCTAAACACCTGGCAGGTGGCAAGGCCTGGCATGGTATCACTACCGCCTGGGAGGTAAGTGTGGTAAATTTCTTTGTATCAGGACTCTGATTTTCAGACAGATGATGACTTGCCTGAGATCCCTTAGCTAGTAACGGATGATCTGTGATTTGGATTAAGTTCTGTTTGATCCCAGAGTTCAGCCTGTACTATCTCACACCGCCAGGGCGATTGTCCCTAAAGTAATTACGAGAAGCATCCCTACTAAGTGTCATAGTAATACTTGCAGCTTTGTTTTTCAGATTCCCTGGACTTTGTCACCCAGTGGTTAGAAGAAGCCTCAGATGACCTTATGGCTCAGAAGTATAAACATGCCCTTCCAGCTGGGGGTGAGGCTGCTGGCTCTGGGGACGCCCCTATGCTGAGCCCTGTCGCTGTCCAGAATTATGCATACCTGAAGCTTCTGAAATGGGACCACCTCCATAGACCTTTCCCTGAAGTAGGTGCTCCTGGATAGTCTTAGCTTCTCGGACTTCTTTTTGTGCAGCTGAGCTTTTTAAAAGCAATTGCATTATTCTTATGATTCATATACTCAAAGTTCCCTCTTAACTTAGTGGTTTTTAGCATATTTGCAGTTACATAGTCATTACCACTATTGAACTTAGAACATTTCATCACCCCCAAAAGAAAAACCATTCCCTCTGCAGTCATTTGCCTTTCCCCTTCCCTCTAGTTCCTGCTTTCTGTCTCTAGGGATTTGCTATTCTACAGATTTCACATAATTGGAAGCCTACAATATTGGTCTTTTGTGTATGGCTTCTTTCATGAAGAATGATATTCACCCATGTTGTAGCATATATCAGTACTTCATTTTATTTTTTCTTTTATATTTTTTGTTTTTAAAATTTTAAATTTTGGTACTGGAGATTGAACCTAAGAGCCCTTTACCACTGAGCTACATTCCCAATCCTTTACATTTTTTATTTCATGACAGGGTCTTGCTGAGTTGCTTAGGGCCTCACTAAATTGCCAAGGCTGGCCTCAAACGTGGCAGTCCTCCTACTTCAGCCTCCCGAGTTGCTGGGATTACATGCCTGTACCTCCATGCCTGGCTTCCATTGTATTTATTTACAGTAGTAGACTATACATGCCATACAGTTACCATTTTAACCATTTATAAGTGAACAGTTCAGTGGAATTAAGTATATTCATATTGTGTGACCATTATTATCATCTGTCTCCAAAACATCTTCCCAAGCTATAAAACTCTCTACCATCAGATAGTAGTTCTCCAATCACCTGGCTCCTGGTAGCCATCATTGTACTATGAATCTATACATTTGACCACTCTTGATACTTTATATAAAGTGGAATCACACAATATTTGTCCTTTTGTGCCTTGCTTATTTTCATCTGTGTTGCAGCATGTATGCATGTGTCAGCATTTCCTTCCTGTTTAAGGTGGAATAATATTTCTACTGTGTGGATAGACCACGTTTGTTTAGTTGGTGCACTTGATTATTTCAGTTCCACTAGATTGTTCTGAATTATGTTTTTTTGAACATTCATGTACAACATTTTGCTTGGAATACATTTTCAATTCTCTTGGTTATATATTTAGGATTGGAATTGCTGGGTGAGTGTAATCTTAACATCAAGCAGCCACATCATTTTACAATCCCACCACCAAGGTACGATGCTTCCACTGTGTACTGCTGAATTTTTATCCTGTTTTTACTCATTTTGCTCAAAACCACAACAGTGGTGGTGTTACCGCTTTATCTAAAGGAACTTCTCTCCCTTCTGTGCTGAGCAGTGTTTAGTGCTTCTAACTACAGCATTCCTTTAAGGGGATGGTTAGCATGGGATCCCCTCACATTTTCTTTAAATGGCTAATTTAATGTGTGCCCTCTCCCTCTTTTTTTTCCTTTGAGGATGCTTGAGCTCCTTATCTCTAACCTCAGATCCTGCTACTTCTCTAAATGTCTGTCTCAGAACTTCCTTATTTTTCCTTTCAAGAAGTTGTAAGCCTAAGATTTCTCCTCTTGCCCTGAGTTCCCTGTTTTGCTAGAGGAAGATTAAAGAGGGTGCTGAACTGGTAGGGGTGTGTTCCTCTCTGAATAGTGGCATGTGCTCTTCTGGGAAGTTCTCAACCTGACATTTCTCTTAGAAGATGGCTGCGGTGATGATGGTGGTTTTTACTGGGGTCAGAGGGTTGCTCTTGAAATTAATCCTTGGAAATTTTTTTTGATCCCTGAAAATCTTTTTCATCCTAAACTCAAGTACTGTACACTGTCGAGAGGCCACAAAGCCAAGTGCAGTCCCTGCTGTGTAGCACAGTGGGCTAAAGGAGACCGACAAGTCAGTGGAATCAGTCTGTTTGAGAACTGGAGATGTCCAGTCTTCAGAGATAGTTTTTCCTTTTGAGAAGTTTGGGCTCTGACCCCAAACAGTTAATGTCTGATTTGACAATCCTAGTAACTTATAGCCAGAGCAGTCCTTAACGTTTATTTGATTAGCCAGCCTGTAGGAACTTGGGTCTGAAACTGGATCAGCTCATCCTTTCTGCCGCTCTTTCCCTGTTCCACACGGAGGTCTCTGACATGGTAGGACCAGAGCTGTCTTTAACACAGGAGAAGTCATAGTAATTCACTCATCGACTGCTTTCCAGGCGGCTGTGATGTGTCGGTCCTGCTCTGTTCACTGTTTCTTATTCTTCATTCACTTCCTACTTCTGGAGAACCTCCTTTGTGCTAGATGTTGAGCATTCCAGGCGAGTAAGTGTAGGCTCTGCCCTCAAGGAACTCCTCCCCTGCATTAGGCTGCAGGGAGACTGACTGTCCTGGTTTGTGGGGGACTCAGGGAGAGTCACAGGACTTGGGAGTTTCCTTTTTAGACCTGGGACAGTCCCAGACAAACTGGGAGGAGTTGGTTGTAACTCTTTCCTTTCTAGTGCCGTGATTCCTCTTTACTAAGTGTTGGCTCTGCCACCCACTTTATAAGCATTTTTTTTTTTTTTTTTTTTCATCTTTTAAACAGCCCTGCAAAGTAGGAATCCCCATTTTGCATAGGCCTGAGCGGGTTGAGGAAACGTGAGGTCGTGCTGCTGTGAAGTGACAGAGCCTGGATTTCCACCCAGGTCTGTCCCAGGTTTTTCAGGAGTGTGCTGTGGAACTACAGACTTCCTCAGGAAAAGGGCACTGGAAGGGAAGGACTGTTCATCCTGTAGCTCTGAAATGACTCTAGGAAGTCCTGAGGACGCTGCGGAGAAGGGTGGGGCTGTGTGGCCTCACTGCCCTCTGCTGGCCAGCACAGATCTCAGCTCAGCGGTGACTTTCTTGTGTTACAGACGGTTTTGATGGACCATTCTCGCTTCCAGGAGCTCCAGCTCCAGCTAGAGCAACTGACCATCCTGGGGGCTGTGCTGCTGGTCACGTTCAGCATGGCAGCCCCCGCAATTTCTAGCCAGGCCAGCTCTGCTGAGAAACTCAAGATGATTGTGAAGATTCTGCTAACTGATATGCATCTGCCGTAAGTGGCTGGGAACTGTGGAGGGGACCTTTAGTGGACAGATGGGATCAGGGGTCAGAGAGCAGACCAGAGGAGGGCCTCCCAGTGTCAGGCTCTCGCGGAGCAGAGAAGAGACCTCGCTTCCCTGACTGCTCACCTGGTGAGATTGCAGCAGAGTTAATTCAGGGCAGTAGGTCAAATGTTTTAGGTATAACAAGGCTCTGAATAGTGGTTTTCAGATGTTTGTGATTAGGACCCACAGTAAAAAATTCATTTTCCATTATGACTTACATACATATGTAACTGAAATTAAAACCTCACAAAGATGGAACTTACCCCAGTTATGTTTAATGCATTCTGATATTTTCTACCCTGTTCTTATTCCATTAAAAAAAAAAAGTTTGCTACATACTGTTGCTTTCACAATCAACTAGCAGTAAAAACAACACTGGGGCTCGGGTGTAGTACTGCACTTGCCTAGCGTGTGCAAGGTCTTCTGTTTAACCCCAGCCAAAAAAAAAAAAGACCAGACTTAGAGACCACCAGTAACCCAGTCCCCAGGACAGCCAACTGCTTCAGCTGGAGCTCTTGGAAGAGAAAGGTTACTAGGAGAAACGAGGATTCTCCAGAGCTACATGCATGAGATGGAGTTTTCTGCCCTCTGCACAGTCCCAGCAGATGTTCTGTGCTGAATATGGATGTTACCCAGCAGAATTCACATCTGTGGGCTGCAGTGAAGCCATTAGACAGCTTACAGCTTATGGAACATCTTGAATGGTTCTGAGTAAACCCTGTATCTGACAGGGCCCAATTCAGAGGATTCTTCCAAAGAAGCACCGTGACACATCCTCATCCTTACAAAATGGAGGAATCTTACTGTGGAGCTTGCACAGAGCATGGATGTGTTCAGTGCTGTCTGGGCGTGTCCCCATGTTGTGACTAGGGGTTGACTCAGCATAGAGGCTGTTTGTTCAGCTGAGGCCTAGCCCAAGGCCCTTGCCCAGGTGCAGCCTTAGGCTGTCACCTAGGTCCCCTGCCAGTAGAACTGCTCTGTCAGAGCTACCGATAAGGGGCCCAGTGCAGTGCTTCTTGGGAGTCTGGCCCTGTACTCCCATATCCATCAGGGCTCTGGCATGGAATTGAGTTGGTAGAGGCAGTGAGGCCCAGGCCTTGCTCTCTCGCTCCCCAGGAATTCTCCTGTACAAAGGATCTAGATCCAGAGCAAACCTTAATTTGTAATAGAATAAGTACTCAATAAATGGTAGCTTTAGTTAAAATAACTGAAAGTTAATGACCATCTGGTTCCCAGAGGTACTCTAGGAGAGTCTTGGGGCCCCATGGAATAGTGCTTTTTATTTTTTATTTTTTTAGTTGTCAGTGGACTTTATTTATTTATATGCACTGCTGAGAATCAAACCCAGTGCCTTACACATGCCAGGCAAGGGCTCTACCACTGAGCCACAACCCTAGTCCCAATAGTGCTTATTTTATTCTATTTTTTTTCTTTTAAAAATAGTTAATGTGGTTGGGGATGTAGCTCAGTGGTCGAGTGCTTGCCTAGCATGCCCAAGACCATCCCCAGTGCCACAAAAAGAAAAGAAAAAAAAAGTTAATGCACTCACATGTTTCAAAACCCAAAAAGCAGGCTGGAGAGATAGCTGAGTTGGTAGAGTGCTTGCCTTGCAAGCACAAGGCCCTGGGTTCAATCCCCAGCACCGCAAAAAAAAAAAAAAAAAAAAAAAAACCAAAAAAGCATAAAAGGCTATCCAATGATAAGTTTCTCTCCCATTCCCATCCCATGGCTTACCAAATTCCTGGTTTCTTGTGTGTTCCTCCAGAGGTGTTTCAGGGTATTCATAAGTCAGCTTATTTCACCTCACAGGTGGTAGCCGGAAGTTATGCTTTGGATTATGGGTCCTAGGATAGTCTGAGCCCATCCCTCCCCGCAGTCCTTCCTAGTGGAGGGAGGGAGAGTCCTTGGGAGTTTGGCATCATGCACGGCTTAAGCACAAGGAGCAGGGAAGACAGCCACGGATTCCCCCATAACACCTCAGTCCTCGCCTGTTGGTGTCGCCGTGCGAGGCAGGGCTGATGGAGCTGGTGCACTGTACAATGGCTTCTTTCTTTCCCTGGCTCTTCCTTTCCCTTCTCTGCTCCAGTTCCTTCCATTTGGAGGATGCCCTGACCACGATTGGGGAGAAGGTGTGCCTGGAGGTGAGCAGCTGCCTCGCGCTGTGTGGGTCCTCCCCCTTCTCCACAGACAAAGAGACTGCGCTCAAAGGCCAAATCCTGGCTGTGGCCAGTCCTGACGACCCCATTCGCAGAATCATGGGTACGTTTGCGGGAAGGCACGCAGCAGGGGGCTTAAGGGACAGGCCCCTCTGAAGAAATCCAAGAGGGTTTTATGGGCTAATGAGTGTCATTAGTAAGGAAGGAGCGTGATTCATCACCACTATGATCAGGGTGACTTAAAAGATGGCAAGTGGCTGGACAGCCATCCTTGTCTTGAGGGTTTGGACTTTGAAATCACAGACTGTGGTTCAGATCCTTCTCCAACACTTACTGTGTGGTGAGGCAAGAAACTTGACACTTGCGTTTCTACATCTTTAAAAAGTGGATCATACCAACCACCAGCCCAGGTTACTGGGAGGATCACCTATGAGAAGGTAGCTATGTCAGGTGCTTGCCACCTTGCCTGGCAGCACTAGTAAGTACTCAATAAAAAAATGTGATTATTAAAATAGCTAAAAAATAAAGACTTTGATTCAAAAATTAAAAATAAAAAATACTATTAAAATATTATTAAATATTAGCCAGGCATAGTGGTGTGTGCCTGTAGTCCCAGGTTCTCAGGAGGCTGAGGCAGGAAGATGGCTGGAGCCTAGAAGTTGAAGGCCAACCTGGGCAACATAGTGAGACCGTTTCAAAATAAAATAACACAAGGGATGGAATGTGGCTTGGTGGTGCTTGCTGAGCATGCAGGAGGCCCTGGGTTCAGTCCCCAGTCCCCCCCCCAAAAAAAATTAATTTTAGCTGTTTTCATCATAATAGCAGTGGTACTCTGAAGAATTCTATATTTAGCTTATTAATCACTTCATAGTATGTACATGCATCAAAACATGTTATACACTATATAGGACTTGTCTATAAAGCTTGGTGGAGAAAAAATTCCATTCTCTGGTTGATCAAGGAATACAATGTTCAACATTTAAAATTGAGATTGAGTTAATTTTGAAGCCCTTCTTCAAATTCTTTGAAAACGTTTTAAATAAATAATGAAAAATTAGCAGTTGTCAGGCAGAAATTGAATGATCTTTGGTTGTATTTCAGATTGGAGTAAAAGACTGGACCTCTAAAAACTGTAACATTTTTAGCTGGGCCGGTGGCACACACCTGTAATCCCAGCAACTCTGGAGTCTGGGGCAGGAGGATCACAAGCTCAAGGCCAACCTGAGCAATTTAGTGAGACCCTGTCTCAAAATAAAAATTAAAAAGGACTAGGGACATGGTTCAGTGGTAAATTGTCCCGAGTTAAATCCCCAGGACCAAACAAACAAATGAACAAAACACTATGACTTGTTTTTTTAAATATTATTTTAGATGTTGATAGACCTTAATTTTATTCATTTATTTATATGTGGTGCTGAGAATCGAACCCAGTGCCTCATGCATGCTAGGCAAGCACTCTATCACTAAGCCACAACCTCAGCCCCTGACTTTTTATCAAATAATATTTTGTATGAAAAAAAGAATTATATGGATCAATGTGTATTTTTTTTTTAAACACACTTCATCCCAGCCTGTGTTGGTGACTGAGGAGGAGGCTCCTGCAGATCTTGCCAGGACCCTTGGATTGTTAATGACTATACTCAGCTTTGGTAGAAAGGCAGGAAAGTGCCTGGAAAGAGACCTGGGGCTAACAAGGTGCTTCTCGTCCTGCCATCTTGGTTGTGTTGTGTTTTTGGTACCAGGGATTAAACCCACGGGTGCTTAACCACCGAGCCATTCCCAAGCCCTTTTCCATTTTCTTATTTTGAGATAGGGTCTTGCTAAGTTGCTGAGGATGACTTTGGACTCACGATCCTCCTGCCTTATCCTCCTGAGCCACTGGCAGGTGTGTCCCACTGCACCTGGCTTACCTTGGTTGTTTTCTTAATAGGCAGTTAATACACATGGAGATCAAAAGCAGCCATAGGTAGGATGTCGGAGGAGCTCCACTTCTTGATGAGGCTGCTAGCTCAGGAAACTAGAGAACCACACTCACTGCAGATCAGGAGCCAGGGTGCTGCCGCAGCGGCTTTGCTATCAGTGTGGTTTGGGGTTCAGAAAGGTAAGTTAGTTACACCAGAGAGGATACTCCAGCCCAGGGCTGGGACATGTCATTTGAAAAGGCCTATTCAATATAGATGTCCCTTTGTTGTTTTTATAACAAAACCTATAAGAATTATGACTTGATCAAATCTTGTTTGGCTAATAAGGCTACACAGTAGAGTGCAAAAGCATGGTAGAGGCAAATGGGCTAAGAAATGCATTAGGTGAAGCTATTCCTCCAAGTAGGATAAGTTTGCAGATGTCTGTGACTTCTGTGACCCTCTGTTGTCAGCACCAAAGAAGGAAGTTCATGGGTCTTTAACGTGGGTAGTAGTAGAAAAAAAAACAGATCATAAGTCAGTGGTTCCCGAATCATCATCATCATCTCCCCCTCCTCCTTCTTCCTCTTTTGCACTTGGGATTGAACTCAGGGTTTTGCACATGCTAGACATACTATGTCCCCAGCCTCGCCTTAAACTTGTGATCTTCCTGCTTTAACTTCCCAAGTAGCTAGGATTACAGGCATGTTCCATCTCACCTGACTCTCTCCATTTTCAAACTTATAATCCTGGCTTCAGTTTTCCTTTGTGTGTGATCTTGAGCAGTGGCTAAGGTTGGTTTCAGCGTGTGTGCGCCTCCGGCAGAACGTCAGTCCTTTCTGTTTTCTCATCTGTGCATGTGTTCTTGCGTTGCAAATGTGGTTTGATCTTCTGGGGGCCCGATCTCATGCCAGACCTTGTGCTGGCTGCTGAGGAGAGAATGACAAACAAGGTAAGTACAGTGCTGTCTTCATGAAGCCAGCCATCCTCAGGGAGAGAGGATGCATTGCACATGGATGAATGTTCAGACACACAAGGTGCTGAGGGTCTGATCTAGGGGATTAATGGAGAAGACTTCTCCAAAGAGATGGTAGTTAAAGCTAAGAAGCATAATCAGAAGTTTGTAAGGCCACCCTCCATGAGAAACAATAATCCTTTTCTTTTCCATGACAGAATCCCGAATCCTGACCTTCTTGGAAACCTACCTTGCCTCGGGTCACCAGAAGCCATTGCCCTCAGTTCCCGGAGGACTGGGTCCAGTCCAGAAAGAGCTGGAGGAAGTCGCTGTTAAATTCATTCGCCTGGTCAACTATAACAAGATGGTGTTCTGCCCATACTACGATGCAATCCTCAGTAAGATCCTCCACAGATCCTAACACGTGCACCCTACAGCAGCAGTATTAACACGCCTCTGAACACCTGTTCTCAGCTGTACCGTTGCTTTGGAAATGGCTATGTAGTACATTTCTATTTAACAGCGCTGACTCCAAAGGAAAAACTGTTGTGTATCACTGTTGAAAAGACTTGTTGAAGAATGCACTGAATTCTATTTTGAGAGATTGTATTTATGAGTGCAAGTTTACAAATCAAAGAAGCTTTTTGTTATCTTGACTTAGTAGGTAACAGCCAGCATTTAAGGAGTTGGTAATCTGTGTTTCCACTCCTACTCCATTGTGATTGTAGCAGCCACCTCCTCCCAAGGAGACTGGGACGTCTCTCTTCTTTGATCTTGGTAGTTTTTTTCAGGTACCCCATGCTGACAGCCATTTGACTTTACCTCTTGCCCCTCCCTTCAGTACTTCGTGGTAGAAGGGCTATATGTCGTCTTATTGCTTTTTTCCGCCTCCGTTTATATCTTCCACTGTGCCTAGCCTAGCTGGGGCTCCAGAACTCTTGTTCTAGAACAGTTATTTGATTTTAAAAAGCTGTTCTATTGGGCTAGGGATGTAGCACAGTGATAAAGTGCTTGCCTAACATGCACGAAGCCCGGGTTTTGATCCCCAGCATCACAAAAAGGAAAAAAAGGAAAACAAAACAAAACAAAACAAAAATCACGCAGGCTGGGCATGGTGGTGTGTGCCTGTAGGCCCAGCTACTTAGGAGGCTGAATAAGGATCATTTGGGCCCAAGAGTTCAGGGCCAATCTGGGCAACATAGACTCTGTCTAAATAAAAAAAAAAGCTTGTTTTTTTTTTTTTTTTTTTCCACAGAATTACTCGTAAACCTAAATGATAGCAGTTAAGGCTTCGGGGATCCAAAGAAAGGAAATTCTTTACCTTTAAGTCTTGAAAGTTAAGGAGGAAATTTGAAAGCTATATATATATAATATATATCTGTGTGTATATATATATTATATATGTATATCTTTATATATAGGTATATATAATTTAGCATAACATGAAAGGAGAAATATTGTCTGGGAATTTTATTGATAAATTTACCCTGGTACAAACACAGATGCATTGATTACATTAGAATTCTGAAATTAGATTTAGGTATTTTTAGGTATTTGAGTAGTAATTTTCAAGGAACTTCAATGACCAGAATTCCTGACATGCCCTGTGACTATAAGAGCAATTTGGGTTTCACAGATGATTTGTTCTGTTAAAAAAATATAATAAAACATGTATATGTGTGTATATGTATTTTAAAAAGGGCATTATGTTAGAATCAGAGCCACGAAGTTGTTGGAGTAACCTCCAGTGTCAGAAGTGCAAGGATTAAAATAATGCAGGGAATCCCTTTATTAACCCTGATTGGGGGGTGACGAGGTGAAAGGGCATGAGAAACATTCACTCCGTAGACTGTCTAGTGATTCCAGAGCTGATAAGAAGGAATGTTAGCCAGGTGCAGTGCTGCTAACTAATCCCAGCTACTGGGTGGGTAGGAGGCATAAGGCAGGAGGATCATAAGTTCAAGGCCAATGTTGGCAATTTAGTGAGACTGTTTCAAAATAAATTTTAAAAAGAGCTGGGGGTGCAGCTCCTTGGACTACACACACACACACACACACACACACACACACACACACACACACAGCAGTGGTCATGTTGGGGCTGTGATTGATTTCTCTGGTCATGCTACACGCTGCGTGGATACTGCTTTTTACTTGCAGTAAAAAATAGATGCTGCATTATGTGATTTGGAAAGTCATTAAAGTTTAGACTCAAGGACAAATTTTCCCTGGTTGATTTAGAGGGATAAAAGTTGATAAGTAGGGCATGAGAGTCATTCAGTAGGGCTGGGGTAAAGCTCAGTGGTGGAGTGCCTGTTTAGCATGTGCAAGGCCTGGGTTCCATCCCCAGTACCTGGCAGAAAGAAAGGAAAAGAAGTCATTCAGAATAACAGCATATAAAGACTTTTGGAGGCTGGGGCTGTAGCTCAGTGGTGGAGCACTTGCCTAGCACATGTGAGGCTCTGGGTTCGATCCTCAGCACCACATAAATAAATAAAATAAAGGTATTTTTAAAAAAAGACTTTTGGATGAGAAGGTAGAAGAAACTTGGAGCCATTTCAGAGAGACCCTAGAAAAGCCAGCAGCTATTTTGAGCAACCAGGGACATAGGCCACATTTTACTGAAGGCAGTTGTTTTCTCTGGTCCCTTTGGTCAGGGAAACGGCACAGTTTTGGTTTCTCAAGGAAGACTCAAAGACACAGTTGGGTTGGCCTCGAGAGTGCAGGTACTTCAGTGGTGTTGATCAGAGGAGGAGAGCAGTACCTGTGAGGAGGCATCAGCCCCGCACTATCAGGATCTGTTCTGCTTTTGGTATTTTTGAGATTGCTGATCCCTTGCCCAGGGTCCTGGTTGTGGGAGCTTAGGTAGAAATTATATGTAAGCAGATAAGCATAGAAGTGTTACTTCTAATCTATAATAGGGCAAATTAAAAAAAAAAAAAAAAAAAGAGCCAGGTAATATTTGGGTCCCAGGCAGGAGAATCTCGGATCACTATACATTGGTAGACCAGCCATATTTTAGAGGGGAGTACTTTAAAAGAGAAATATTCCACCTTTTGCAGTATGCTCAGCGTGGTCCCTTCTGGAGTCATTCCTCTGAGGCAGAGGTCACTGTGGCAGTGCTGGCTGGTGTGTGAGCTGGGTGCGAGGCTGCACCCAGGGGCGTGCTCTGCCTGCTTCAGCTGCAGACTGTCTGGGGGCTCGAGGGGAGCTCCATCCAGCTGCCTCCACCCTCTGGTGGCTCACCTCTTCCTCTAGCATCTTCCTGAATCTCAAAAACTCTTTTTCTCCTTAAGAATGAACCCTTACAGGATTTTTTTTTCCTTCCTGGGTTCCTATATTGGCAGAGCTGAGTTCATACTGTTGGAAATCTTGATGCGTATCTAGCAAGGAGCCTCACAGTGGGCACCCCTACCTCGGTGTCCCCCAGTGGAGTTCCTCAACCAACAGAAGCCAAGGACGAAGGAACGAAGTTCAGAATCACAATGTTCCTGTTGAATCATTCAGTCATTGCTGTATGAAGATAAGTGAGCTAATTTTCTTCCTGGAACCTCCTAGACTCATCAGAGGGCCAGGAAAATCCAGGTAGTTCATTTAGTCACTCAGGAAAAACATCCACTTGCAGCCCTCCCTCCAAGACAAGCATGCTTTGGAAGAATCCTTCAAAATTGACTTAACCATTGCACTTCATGATTGGATTGGATTGGCTTTCTTGCCTAACAGTTTTGTGGAGACGAGCATCTTTTTATGAAATTACTGTTTATTCCATCGTGCTGTATCACGTGTGGATAGGACTGAGCGCCTGAGAGTGAGGTCTGCATCTGCAGGCCTTGGGTTTCATAGTCATGGGTGAATGGATGGATGAGTGTGGAGAGCAGGAACTGCTACTTTGTTGTCTCTATGTCAGGTGGATGGATTCTTAGTCTAGGTGTTTGTAAAAATCTCCTTCCGCTTAAAGCAAGCTGCAAGACGGGATCGCTTATGAAACCATAGAATCCAACTATAAATACAGGTCAGGTAAGAACTGCACTGATTGGTGTTTTATTGATTAAATGCAGTAGGTAGACAAGAATTTTTTTCTCTAGAAAGAAAAGTTAGTCATAATTTTGTCTTCATAGGCATATACTGTGCACATACTGACAGACAGTTCTGAATAGACTTCTAGGCAGTTCTGTTTGTGTAGAGGAGCTTATTTTCATCTCTTCAAAGCCTTAGGACTCCTGGGAGTGAATAGAGGAAGTGTTGTGGCCACCAACTTTCTTGATGTTTCATTTCCAGTGACCTTTTGGCATTCTCTGATCTATATGTATGACACTGGTGTTTAGTTTTGAGACAGGGTGGTAGAGAGGAAAGAGGGCGTTGTCAAGGAACCAGGGATCTGATCTCTCATGTGCAGGTCTGGCACATCAAGGCCCATTCCCCACACCTATAAAATGACAGGACTGACCTCGATCTTTAAGTTCCCTTCTGATTCTGACATTTGGTGATGGCCGCATTGTGCCCAAAACTTGACCTCGAGAAGGATCCTGGTTTGATCTTTTTGCTCTGTTGTCTTCTGATTGTGTGATACTGGGCTGGTCATTCTCCCCGGGGCCTCAGTGTTTTCGTCTGTAAAATGGTAACGCTGCTGACACTGTTGCTGCGAGGGCAGATTTAGATAATGGTCATCAGAATATTTTGTACATGGAAAAGGGCTAAAAATGGCTTTGTTAACAATTTAAGAAATACAGAAACGTCTGCCTGTAGGTATACATCTGCTCTCATGATAGACTCGAGCGCTTCTCCAGTGGAGCAGGTCTTTACAGACCTGCAGGAAAAGTTTTCTTTCTGTCCTCTCCCGGGACTGTGGTCTGCTTCCATCATCTCTTCTGTACTAGAGCTGCAGTCTTGTCTTTATTTATCTGCTGACATTCAACTCCACCCCAGTGATTTCTCATCCCAACTTGCAGGTTATTTGAACTAAATGAATGAATGAATGAATGGAGAATGAATGGTAATGGATGGGCTATGAAACTCACATTTAAAGGCACTGTCTCATTTAAAAACAATCCAAATAAATAACTACAAACAGCATTTGCAGTTGTGTATTTATACTGGGTTTTGTGTGATATAATTATTTCAACAGATAACCTTTTCAAAGCAACTTCATGGGGCAGGAAGGGATCTATCATCTTTAAGCTTAATAAGCTCTAAGCCCTCTCTACTTATTAACCTATCAAGTTCTTCACTTGTACTTTTGGAAATAACTAGAGGCCTAAAAAATAAGTGCCATTAGTTGAAACACACAGGGTTTACTTAAACTGTCCTCCAGGTGTGTTTCTGTCACACCTGACTTGTATGTGTTGCCTCCTGAACCTAAACCCAGAGCTAGGCTCTGTAGGCCTGGTTTGACGGAATGTCACTTGATGTTGAAATCAGATGAGTCTAGTGTTAGTATCACTAGTCAAATTTTACTTCCCTTAATCCTAAACATTTTAAAGTTTGTTTTATCTGAATTTAAATATTGAGAACTTTTTTTTTATATATATACTAGGGATTTAATCCAGGGGCAATTTACCACTGAGCCACATCCCCAGCCCTTTTTTTAAAAATTTGAGACAGGGTCTCACTGAGATGTTGAGGCCCTAGCTAAGTTACTGAGGCTGGCGTCAAACTTGGGATTCTCCTGTCTCAGTCTCCTGAATCTCTGGGATTATAGATGTGTGCTGCCACATCAGGCAATATTAAGAACTACTAAATGCAACTTCTGAGTTAAAAATAACCTTAAAATTGAGCTGGGGTTGTGGCTCAGTGGTAGAGCACTTGCCTAGCACGTGTGAGGCACTGGGTTCAATCCTTACACCACATAAAAAATTATGTATTAAAAATACCTTAAGATTGAAGTGACACTCTCTTTTCCTGTCTCATTCACATTGCCTCTGCTTTCTAAAGCACTGTCATCCTTCTGCTCAAAGCAGAACTCTGGTCAGCGCTCGTGCAGGGAAGAAACCATTTAGTAAAGGACTGAATTGTTGTTCTTGACTTTTGTGTTTGAGATGGGGTCTTCCTGAGTTGCCCAGGCGGGCCTGGAACTCCTGGGCTCAAGTCATCTTGGACTATAGGCATGTGCCACTGTACCCAACTCTTTTCTTGACTTTTGCTCCCAAAGTTTGGTAAGCTGACATTTCTGTTGAGTATTTAAGATTTTACCTAACTCATTAACACAGTACCTGAATTTTGTTATTTGGTATGACTTGAAATTTTTATTGGATAAAGCATAATTTCACTTGCTTTATGTCACAGTCAAGGAAGACTTTCCAATTTAAATGAAGATTGCTTTGGGAATGTAACAAAACAATTTACGAACATGGTAACTATACTATTGTGAAAATGAACTCTTTTTCTTGATTTGTGTTGGCGCATTCTAGTTGTACGTAACGGTATGATTTGTCATATCTGTACATGCACACAGTGTAGCAATACAATTTGACCAATATCATTCCCCAGTATTTTCCCTTACCCCTCCTCCTCCCGGGTCCCTTTCTTCTACTCTGCTGTCTCCCTTTGATCTTCATGGGATCCCCTCCTACCTTTCTTTTCCTTTTTCCTCTCTAGCTTCCACATGAGATAAAACAGAAAACTCTTGACCTTCTAAGTTTGGCTTATTTCCCTTAATATAATGTTCTCAAGTTCCATCATTTTCCTGTGATTGACATAATTTCATTTTTCTTTATGGTTGAATAAAAACCCATTGTGTGTATATACCACATTTTCTTTATCCATTCATCCAGTGATGAATACCTAGGCTGGTTCCCTAGTTTGCTGTTGTGGATTGTGCTGCCATAAATGTGGGTACACACGTGTTGCTGTAGTAGGATGACTTTAATTCTTCAGGAGAAACACAAAGGAATGCTCTAGCTGGGTTAGACGGCATTTCCCTGCCTGGTCTTTTGAGGAGCATCCATACTGATTTCTGTAGTGGTTTTACTATTTACAATCCCACCAACAATGTGAAGTGTTCTTTTTTCTCCACATTCTCTCCAGCATTTATTATTGTTCATATTTTTTTTAATTTTAATTTTTCAGTTTGTTCTAATTAGTTTCACATGATAGTAGAATGCATTTTGACACACTGTACACAAATGAAGCACACCTTCTTCTTCCTCTGGCTGAACATGGTGCAGAGTCACACTGGTAGTGTAATCATGTATGTATATAGGATAATAATGTCCGTCTCATTCCACTGCCCTTCCCATCCCTGCACCCCCTCCCCTTCCCTCATTCCCCTCTGCACGATCCAAAGTCCCTTCATTGCCGCCCCCCATTATGGATCAGCATCCACTTATCAGAAAAAACATTTGACCTTTGGATTTTTGGGGGTTTGGCTTATTTCACTTAAGCATGATATTCTCCACCTCCATCTGTTTACCTGCAAATGCCATGATTTCATTCTTTAAGACTGAGTAATATTCCATACTGTGTTTGTGTATGTGTACTACGTTTTCTTTGTCCATTCATCTATTAAAGAGAATCTATGTTGGGTCCATAGTTTAGCTATTATGAAGTGAGCTGCTATAAACATTGATGTGGCTGTGTCACTTATAGAATGCTGATTGTAAGTTCTTTGGGTATAAACTTAGGAGTGGGATAACTGGGTCAAATGGTGGTATTATTGTTCATATTCTTTTTTTTTTTTTTTTTTTTGCAGTACTGGGGATCAAATTCAGGGCCTTGTGCTTGCGAGGCAAGCACTCTACCAGCTGAGCTATCTCCCCAGCCCTGTTCATATTCTTAATGGCTGCCATTCTGACTGGAGTAAGATGAAATCTCAGTTTCGATTTACATTTTCCTAGTTGCTAATGATGTTGAACATTTTTTCCTAGTTTTGTTGGCCATTTGTATTTGAGAAGTACCTGTTTACTTGCCCATTTATTGGTTTGTATCTTTTTTTTTTTTTGGTGGTGCTGGGGATTGAACCCAGGGCCTTGTGCATGCTAGGCAAGCATTCTACTGACTGAGCTATATCCCCAACCCCTTGTATAGGTTTTTTTTCTTTAATATTTTTTGAGTTCTGTATATATTCTAGATATTAATCCTGTCCAAAGAGTAGCTAGCAAATATTTTCTCCCATTCTGTAGGTTCTTTCTCTTTTTTTTTTTTTTTTTTTTTTTTTTTTGCGATGCTGGGGATGGAACCCAGGGCCTTGTGCTTGCAAGGCAAGCACTCTACCGACTGAGCTATCTCCCCAGCCCTGTAGGTTCTTTCTTTATACTCTTAAAATTGTTTGCTTTGCTGAGCATGTTTTTAATTTGATGCCATCCCATTTATTAACTCTTAGCGTTATTTCCTGAGCTTGAAGGGTACTATTGAGAAAGTTGTTGCCTGTGCTTCTGTGCTAGAGTGTGAACCCTACATTTTCTTCTAGGAGTCACATAATTTCTGGTCCAATTCTTAAGACTTTGATCCATTTTAAGTTGATATTTGCACAAGGTGGGAGGTAGTTTAGTCTTATTCTTCTACATATGGATAACCAGTTTTCCCAGCACTATTTGTTAAAAATGCTGCCTTTTGCCAACATAAGGAATTCTTAACATTTATATATTAACTATGGACCCATAGAGGGTTAAACAGTTACCAAATAAATCCCTAATTATCAACCAAGGTCAATATGCTGACAAAAGTGATCTTTTTCATTCTTTTTCAGTGGTATAATTTTGTTACGTTTACTAGTAGGTAGATTCTATAACTTTTTATTTTGCTAGGTATGCCAGCATAGCTATAACATCTTCTTTGGAGTTCTGGTAGTTAATGCAGGAGTTTAAAGCTGATTTTTTTGGGGGGTGGGTACTGGGTAGTTTGGAGCAGTTAGCCACTAAGCCACATTCCCCAGCCCTTTTTTAAAAAAACAAAACAAAAAAAAAACCCTTTATTTAGAAACAGGGTCTCGCTGAGTTGCTTAAGCTGGCTTTGAACCCACCGTCCTCCTGCCTCAGCCTTTCAGGTTGCTGGGACTAAAGGCATGCACCACTGCACCCAGCTAAAGCTGATTTTTAAATATAAGATTGTTTAATCATATCTGAATTCAAATTCTAAATTATGTTCTCAGTATATAAGTTTCATAGAAACCACACGACTTTCCTTTTCTCTCCTTTCTGTTTGTTTCCTTCCTGAGTTTCAGCTTTCATTCTGAATCACAATCCTTCAGGCGTAACTAGTTTTCAGTGTAGTAGTTTTTCCAGAAATGAGTTAAGAGAAGATAATGTTACTACCAAAGAACAAAACTTAGTTCTTTGGACTGAATCTGCATGACAAGTTTTTGCTCATTATAATTATAATTTGGTTAATTGGATATAATTTTCCTTAATGCTATCTGCTTTTAAGAGCAATGCAAAGTGAAATATCTTATACCTCAGATTAAAAAAAATTTTGTCATTGTAGATGGACAGCATGCCTTTATTTTATTTTTTTTAATGTAGTACTAAGGATTAAACCCAGGGCCTTACATGTGCTAGGCAAGCACTCCGCTACTGAGCTACAGCCCCAGCCCCTGCCTCAGATTTAAATAGGGAAAAACATGTAGACATTTGAGGATTTTTTTTTTTTTAATTTACTGTTTAAAAATATTTTCAAGGTCTGGGAATAGTGGCGTACACCCGTAATCCCAGTGACTTGGGAGGCTGAGGCAGGAGGATTGAAAATCTGAGGTCAACCTCAGCAATTAAGACTGTCTCCAAATAAAAAAAGGGATAGGGTGGTAAAAGAATATTTGCTTGAGCATGTGCCAGGCTCTCGGTTTGATTGCCAGCACTAGGGAAGGGGGAAAAAAAAAAAACCTTTGTGAGTACCCAAAACGACCAGGAAATGACATGCAATTGAGTGTATATGACCTTTCCTTTATTTATGTATTGGTACTGGGGATTGAAACCAGGGTGCTTAACCACTGAGCCACATTCCCAGCCAACCCCCTTTTTTGAGACAAGTTCTCACTAAGTTACTTAAGGCCTCACTAAGTTGTTGAGGCTGGCTTTGAACTTGCAATCCTCCAGCCTCTGGAGTTGCTGAGATTATAGGCCTCCTGGAGCTATTATTATTATTATTATTTTATTATCATTTTGTTACTGGGAATTTAACCCAGGGGTGCTTTACCACTGAGCTACCTCTCTAGCCCTTTTTATTTTTGATTTTGAGACAGGGTCTCACTAAGTTGCTAAGTCTAGCCTCAAGCTCAAGCTCACAATCCTCCTGCCTCGGTCTCGAGTTGCTAGAATTACAGGCATGTGCCACCATGCCCTGTGCCATTTATTTGAAGTGATATTGGCTGCCTGGGCATGGTGGCACAGGTCTTTTATCCCATTGACTCCAGAGGCTGAGGCAGGAAGATCATAAGATCAAGGCCAGCCTGGGCAACCTAGTGAGACCCTGTCTCAAAACATCAGAAAATTAAAAATGGGTTCAGAATATGGTTCAGTATTAGAGCACCCCTGGGTTCAATCCTCAGTATTGGGCGGGGGGGGGGGGGGGGAATGGCTGAATAATATAAAGTAGCTATTGTAAATAAAATGTGAATGAAAAAGTAGAGGGAGGCATGTTTTTGAAATCCTTTATTTTCTAAAGGACTGTTTTAAAATTTTAAACTACAAAACAGACTCCATACATTCTGCCATAAATAAAAACAAACAATAAGGCAGGACTCTACATAAGCAAACTGAGAACAACTGTTTTTCAGAAAATGTGATAAAATGCTTTACAATCATAAGCCATCCAGTTTTTAAAATAAAACTGTGGAAAACTCACAAATCTTCAAGCGGCACATACAAGACACCCTTGAAGAGGGAACAAAATGTGGTTCTGCCATTTTGTACTGTTCTCACATTTTTGAAAACCTAATCTTGCTTAGAGCATAGGTCTGTTCCATATTCTAAAATTCACACAGGTTTGTTTTTTTCTCAAGAACCATATGATAGAGGCACCAATGACAATACAACTTTGTTTCCAAGAACCTTGTAACAAAGTATTGTCTCTTTTAAACATATGACTTAAGAGGCAAAAGGGAATCCTGGGTAAGAGTTTTCTCAGAGGCAGGTTTTTTTGCCTGCTTCATCGAATTCGCTTCTGCTGCCGCGCTCTGTAAATGTCATGGACAGGGGGAACAACAGCTCCCTTTTCTTCATCTTCATCTGAATCCTCGTTGGGCCTTTTGACAGCCTTGGTGAGTACTGCGTTACTTTCCACTGGGCCATTGCCTTCCACAGCCAGCTCTGGGGCCCCGCCTGTAATGATCCTCACGGCTTCCTCAACAGCTACAGAAACAGCAAAGAGGACTGTTGGACAGTGTTTAAAATTATGCTACTGTGTTCTACTTTGGATGTGTTTTAGCTCATTAGCCCATTAGCAAGGCAGGGAAGTATTGCTGATTCTAAACTAAGGGAAATAACAAAAACTGTGATTAAAACGAATATAATTATTTTCACAAGCCAGATTGGATAGTGCATGTTCACATGAATAGAAAAGATAAGCTTATGTGACATTTTACTTAGTGGAAGTAGAATCTGAATAAGTCTCTCTATTCAAGAGGGTCCAGTCCACTCCTGGGTTTCATTGTAATTCTGCAAATTGGCTAGCTGGTGGAAGACTTCAGCAGCAAAGAATGACCATCTAGGAGACCATAATGTGAATTACACACCAAACACGGAGTTTTCACTACTCACTATTTGGTATCTTGCATCTTCGGAAAATTTCCATCAGTTCATCCACTTGTACAAAAGGACCCTATTTTAACACAAATTTTAATCTCCAGTTATTGGACAAGTTAAAGTAGAAGTATTTTACATTTCTCCTAAAAGGAAAAGCACCAATGAGTAGAACCCACAGAACAGTATATACCATGAAAATAGTGAACAAACCTGGAAACAGATAGGAGGAGGGAGAAGTTTCATCAAAACGACAGCTGCAGGGGGCACTGGAAACACTCCACCAGGGACAGGGTGTAAACCTGGAGCTGTGAGAGAGGGAAAGCATGAACCCAGTGGGATGGGAGAGCTAAAACGAAGCAACTTGCACATAATGATTTTCTAGGTCTTGCTTTGTTCTGGATGTTTTTTAAACGCTGTCAGTGCTTTACCGGCTTGACCAACTCAATAGGTGGGACAGGAAATGCATTCTCAGCCACATGGCCACTGGGAAGCAGAAAAGTGACAAGTGACTTGGTGTAAGGCAACCAGGTGCTGAGCTAAAGTAAGTTTTTGTCAAGGACTTCCTGAGCTGCGCATGTCACTTGTTCATCAGTCCTATTTAGAGGCAGTTCATCAATAGCATATTTAATCAGAAGGGCCTTGTTTAAAAAGGATCTAGTAACTATAAGTAATACCAAATAACAACACCAAAATTAAGTTTCCAGATATTCAAGTGAGCTGCACCTACAGCATTTCTGAAAACTAAGTATCACTACCCAAAATGGGTTACTAGAATCTGGACCACAGAGAGTTTTGTTTTTTAGGACATTCTTAGTTTCTCTCATTCAAAGATTACTGCCAATTCACTTGTCAGTAACCCTAAGTCTAATAATTAACCTATAACAGAAAGGCCATGTTACTTTCCCCCCACACCTTGGATTTAAATCCACAAACACACCGAAGCCTCTGGATCTGAAGTCATGGCTTACGTGCTAAATGCCGTGGCTGAAATGGAATCATCTGCTGGGTGTCTGGTTTAGGGTATTCTGGTTTTCTATCCACTTCATCTTTCAGAACAGGCACTATAGAAGGAGCTACAACTGGGTCTGGAATTATAGCTGCTAGCTTAGCACGGGAGACATCCTGAAAATGCAGAACAGAAGAATCCTAAACCTGAAAAAGGGTCTTATAATTGCACAATTCTACAATCTTGAGGATACTGTGAGAATAATTGGGTTAAAACCACAGGAAGAGAATGGAGAGAGAGATGCAAGAAGTTCAACGATGGTGAAGGTTGTTACTTAAAGGATAGCTCCTGGCTCTGAAGACCTGGTGTTCTATAACCTTACCCCAACCCCATCTAAGGATCACTAGACTGTGTCACCAGGTAGGTGACAAATTTGCCAAGCTCTTGTGGGAGAGATTGTAAGATGACAGCAAATAGAGGGTAGGGTGATTTGGAGGAAAATTCAAGATTTTAGATATTCTTTAGAACCTCCTTTCCACTAGACTTGAACAACATCTGTCTTTTTGGTTAGGTGAGGTCCTGCTACATAAAGGCACAAATAAAAGGTTTGCCAGCACCTATGCTCATGAGTAAGATTTCGCTCCTGAAGAATGATTCTCAACACACTGTTACAGGGAAAAAGGAACATATATTGAACAGCCACCATTTGTCAGTTTCCCTCTTGGATGAGGCAAATAATAACAACTCCATTTTTTTAGAAAGGACTACAGCTCAAAGGGTCACATTTCTCATAAGAAATAGAGGTTTAGGAGCCTGGCCTTTGACCTCCCACCAGTCCAGAGGCATCTTTTCAGTATGCTGTCAGGACTGAAAACTCCCAAGGTATGTCAAAGGAGTACTACAGTCACCTGTTAACAGGCCCTGTCCCATTTCACTTTCTCAAATTTACTCAGACAGTTGGTGACATCTGGTATTATATAGGCAAATCTAAATGACTTGGCACAATGGGAACTGCTTTTCTCTCTGACTCGTGTACGTAACATGCTACCGACCACCACATGAAGAAGCACATTAATTCTTACCAAATAAGAATAGCAACAAACACAGGATGGAAAATAACACGTTATTTTCATTAACCTTAATTTTCATTTTCAACTTGGGAAAGTTCAAATAGCCTTTTTCTAATAAAGTAGTCTTAAAATGTCTTTGCCTTTTAATTAAGTAAACAAGAAGTAGAAGCTACTTATTCCTGAGCAGTTATTCCATGAACACTAAGAACCCATGGTTGAGAACAGGAACAAGGGACTGGCACAGAACTAGGGCTGCCACTACAGGAAAATGTCTGAATTATGGGTAGTTTTTTCTCAGTTTCAGTCTGGTCAGTGAGGAAAAGAAGAATGGTGGTCAAGAATACCCTAATGCTAGTTGGCATAAAGCAACCAAGCAGGCACCGGAGTATCTGACTCACCCTTGGATTCCATCTTGATCTTTGTTCACATGGCACAGAAAGATCAAGAAATGATTGCTTTCTCAGCAAGGGCTATTTCTGATTAATAAACATTAATCCTTCCTCTTGACCTAAACTGGTTCCCGGATCAGATTTGTTTGTTTGTGGCTGGGTGGTCTACACGGGAGAGTTCCATTCCTATGTGAGCTATTCCCCTAAGGGCTGCTGAATGAGTGCTGTTTTAAGGCTACAAATCTCCCAGGAAATTTTATGACAAGTTGTCATGTTTCTTCATTATGTTTTACAAAATAGAGCAGGAACTACATTTGGTTGAAGAGCTGTCAAAACACGTTCATTGATTTGATGAAAATTATTAGAAAAAATAGCACCTAAGATGACATTCAGAATTTTTTTTTTCTTCCCTCCACACACTTTTCTACTCACTCACAGAACATAAGATATAAGGCACTGATGATTTCAGAAACAAATTGAAAATCTCATTTTAATTGTCATTTTTTTCAGCTACTTTTGATACTCAATATTTCATAAACCAAGAAAATCACTGAATCTTTTTCTTTTTTTTTACAAATCTATTCTAAAACTAAATTTATATTTCAGAATCTACTCATTTAGAATGATGGGTATCCACAAACTCTTCTAAAATATTGGAAAAGTAAAGACAATACAGGCATCTTGATTCTGAGTACATACCTTATAACCTAGTGCTTTTAGTTCACTTGCAGAGCAAGGATACAGATCCATGAACTTGTATCTGTCCACCAACAAAGCAGTTTCTTTGCCTTCGTACTCTTCTTTAAATGCTGTAAACCGTCTTTTTTCCACTTTGAGTATACTGGCAAGATCACCAATATTACTTTCAAAAGCTAGAAACCGGGCCCAGATTTCTCTATAAGAAAACAAATACAATCAATGCTTAGAGTTATTCTGGGTTTGCATCAAGGAGTCCATTTACCAAAAAGGAAAAAAAAAAAAAAAAAAAAAAGTCTGAATCTCTCCCCTTTTCTTCCTAAATTATGTTTTTTTTTTTAATTGTAAAGACTTCCAGACTATAGAAAAATGGAAGAGTATGTGAATACCTATATACCATTTCCCAGATTTAATAACAATATTTTGTCAGATTTGGTCAATCTTATTTTTATTTAAGCATTTAAAGTAAAATATAGGTATAATATTTCACCCTAAATATTTGAAAATTTAAGCTTTTTTTTTGAGTTGTTTCTTATTTAACATAATTTCCCATTCTTTGTAATCATCAAGAAACACTTAGGGTAAACTCTAGGTGGAAGAGTTAGAAAAGGAACCTAGAAAGATTTCTAATTTCTTCTGAATTTGTTTAGTAGCATGAAATAAAATATA
The DNA here is from genome assembly GCF_902686455.1 of Sciurus vulgaris. Lineage (NCBI taxonomy): Eukaryota > Metazoa > Chordata > Mammalia > Rodentia > Sciuridae > Sciurus > Sciurus vulgaris. Next base: position 39,420,939 of record NC_136472.1, on the reverse strand, counting down.
GAATACATTTTTCATCCAATATATGAATAAAAATACATTCTAAAATCTAATATGTCTTTTATTTTTTCATGTGAATGTGGATCACTTGGGACAAATTGTGTCTCATCATTATTCTAACAGCCAATATTAAAGCTCTGAGTTTGCTTAAATGTATGAAAGAATATATTGAGTGCCTATGATATACCAGGTACAGGTCTATCAGAAAAATCCTACACTGGTAGACATTACTGTGACTCAGTAAGAAAGTGAGGATTGGCGAGGTTGTAAAATGTGCCCAGTGTCTACGTGGGCTGAGCTGGAAATTAAACCCAAGATGCCAACACATTTACTATGTTGTTCCTCTGGTACAACTGACAAGAGTCAAAACCAAATTGGGGACAAAATATGTAAAACAAACTTTGAATATGTAAGAACAGTCTGCTTTGGATTAAGGGAAGTAAAAACTTCAGAATTCCTCTCTAACATGTTTATATCAATTTCTAGAGATATTAAGTGAGAAAGATATTAAATATTTAATAATAAATTATGAAGGCATCTCTCAAAACAATTCTAATCATTATGGAAAAAATAATCAGGTATGAAAATCTTACAGGTAGGTAAAATGAACCTCAAGAGAAAAGCGAAATTTCTCCTGAAACCCCACTCAGGCAGACATTCACACAGATCCTCACTGGCGGATTAAGCTGCCCTCAGAACCTGACTGACACATGTTCACAATGGCTTACCCAGACTTCTCCGGAGGAAGGCTTCCAGATGTTAAAACTCGTTCAAACAAAACTCGGGTATTATTGTCCTCTAGGATATTTAACAGATTTTAAATATTAAAAAAGGTCAGTTTTACAATTTAACAATGTAGTTTCACAAGCATTATCTCAACTTAATCCTCACAAAAATCCTCTGCAGAAAGGTAAACTATTGTCACACCTGATTTTTACAGTTGAGGAAACTTGAGGTTCGAAACAGTTGAGTGACTTTGGTTTGGTTTGTCGTCATTACACAACAGAGTTGTAACTAGAAGCCAGGTCTTTTACCTCTAGTTCGGCTATCTCTGTGCCACACTGCAGTTGCAATACAGTGTGATATTGGAATAAGGTGTCCCATTTGTCTTTCAAAAATAATGATAATTACATGCCTGCTGACATTATAATACTCAGACTACTAACATTAAAAAATACACTGAACGTGAAGGATGGCAAGTTCAAACTTAGTTACAATTGAGTTTCTTATTTTAAGACACCAGGACTACTCTACATTTCATTTCTTTATTTTACCATCTTGTAGAAGTACAATAATATCTAGACTGAGAAGCAAATAGTAAATGAATTAAAAACTAGTTGCCAGAAGTAGATTAAATTTTAATGTTAGGAGTTCCTCTGCAATTGAAAGTGGGGAAAAGACACTTGTTAAACTATAAGGGACTTTTTAAAATTTAAGAATATAGTAGTAAATCTACTAATAACAACTGAATTGTACACTTCAAATGGGTGCATTTGTGATATGTAAACTATACTCAATAAAGTTATTTTAAAAATATCTTGGGCTGGGGATATAGCTCAGTTGGTAGAGTGCTTGCCTTACAAGCACAAGGCCCTGGGTTCAATCCCCAGCACTGCAAAAAATAAATAAATAAATAAATAAAAATAAATAAATAAATAAATAAAAATATCTAGCATAACTGGGCTTGGTGGCACCTGCCTGTAATCCCAGTGATTCAGGAGGCCGAGGCAGGAGGACTGTGAGTTCAAAGTCAGCCTCAGTGAGGCCCTAAGTGGTTAAGTGCCCCAGAAAAAAGGAAAGGAAAAAAAAAATTCTCTCGCAGAGTGGCTGGTTTGTATTGCCTTCAGGTAGTTATTCAGTTTGCTCCACATCCCTATGCAGGATAAACCCGAGAGAGAGTAAATGTATTTTGCCAATGGCACCATCTTCACAACTTTCAATTTCACATACTATACTTCAAAAAATATATTTTAAAAATGTTAATTAAATACTGAATCTTACCCTTCTTGCTTTATCCCAAGTTTTGCTCCAACATACTTTTACCATTCCACATAATAGTTACGTGCCATGTTCTCTGCCTGGAATAATGCCTTTTTCTCTTCATCTGGCTACTTCTCATTTCTCTCTCTCTGTTTTGGTATTTGGTTCGGGGTGGAACCCAGAGGTGCACTACTCCTGAGCACATCCCCAGTTTTATTTGAGATATTCTAAGTTGTTGAGACTGGCCTCGAATTTGCAATCCTCCTGAGTCACTGGGATTCTAAGCATGCACCACCATGCCCAGCTATTTCTCATTTTTCAAGACCCAATGCACGAGGCCTTTTCTATGACACCCTTTAGGACAGCACTGTCCAAAAAAATACAATAGAAACCAAACATGTAATTTAAAATTTCTGAGCCAGGCATGGTGGCACACACCTGTAATCCCAGCAACTTGCAAAACTGAGGCAGGAGGATACCAAATTTGAAGCCAGTCTGGCAATTTAGCAAGACACTATCTCAATATAAAAAGGGTGTCTAGCTCCATTGGTAGAGCACCCCTGGGGGGGGGGTTCAATCTCAGTACCACAAAAATAAAAACAAATTTAAAAAAATTTTTTTGGTACCAGGAATTGAATCCAGGGCTGCTTAAACACTGAGCCATATCCCCAGTCCTTTTTAAATGTTTTTTATTTTGAGACAATCTCACTAAGTTGCTGAGGTGTCCCCAAACTTGCAATTCTCCCGCCTCAGCCTCCCTAGTTGCTGGGATTACAGGTGTGTACCACTACAGCCAGCTAAATAAATATTTTTAAAAATATATTTTCTGCTACTCAAGAGTGAAATGAGAAATTAATTTTAATATAGTTTATTTATTTCAACATGCAATCAATATGAAAAATTAAGAAATTTTATATTCCTTTTTTTAAAACAAAATACTAAATCTGAAGTCTGATGCATATTTTACACTTAGAGAACACCTTGTTTTGGCCTATCACACCCAATAGTCTAGTGGTGACTTCATCATTTGGCCTAGCTCAGTATCTTAATAGTCTAGTAGCTACCATAACTGTATGGCACAGCTCTAGAACTCTCTTCTCTGTGCTTCCAAAATACTTCATTCAGGGCTGTATTTAGCACATTTCACTATCATGATCAAAAATAGTTAACATTTATGGACTGCTTTCCACATTTCAGGTGTTAAGTCAAAGACATGCAAAATTTGATTTAATCCTCAAGAATTCTATGAAAGTTATTCCTATTCTGACCATTCTGCAGATGAGAAAATTGCAGTGTAAGATTATACAGCTAACTTCAGAACGATGCCATAGTGAAGACTAGTGATGCAATTGTATTTCTACATGGAAGTATTCTGTGACCGTAAGAATGGAGTCCTAGTCATCTGTGTATTCCTGGACCTTAGTAAAGGAAGGCAATGAATAAATTCTTGACTATCTAAGGAACTATCTAAGATACTGAACTTGGGAAACAACAATATCGACATCAGATATCATTCTCATGTTAAGAAAATAGTAAGAAATACACATACTAGTAACTATTCTAAAAAAATATAAAGCAAAATAGTTTAAGATTAGTGAGGAACATGGACTTCATTCAAGAAAATTTCTTTATCAATTAAATGCCTTACTATCTTACTTTTTGAAGTTAAATCTTTTTCCAGAGTGTAGAGTCACTAAGCTGAAATTAAAAATCATATTTAATTTATATTTTATTTTAAAAAAAATTTTTGTAGTTGTAGATGGACAGCATGTCTATTTTGTTTATGTTTATGTGGCGCTAAGTACCAAACCCAGTGCCTCACACATGCTAGGCAAGCACTCTGCCACTGAGCCACAACCTCAGCCCCTCATATTTAATTTTGACTCTTAAGATATTATTATACTATATTTTATTCATCTTTTAGTATAATAGGATGCTATATTTTTCTGAAATATTAAAATCATTAAAATATGGTTATAATATCTAATTCTATAATTATTTACACATAATTGCATATTTCTTTTTTTGTTTATTTTTGCTGGTACTGGGGATTGAACCAAGTCTCACACATGCCAGGCAAGTGCTCTGCCACTGTGCTATATTCCCAGCCCATGTATATTTCTTTCTTAAACCAGCTTTTACACAATATTTACACAATGTTTATTTTGTCAAGAAGTTGCATATCCTAGACTATAGGTAACTAGACTAAGTTTTACACACACACACACACACACATATGGATGAATGAATTACCTAGCACAGTGCCTGGCAAATACTAGGACCTCAGTAAAGGATGGTTGTATTATTGTCATTGTAACAGGAGAATAAAAATAAAGATGCTAATGAACATAATGTATCCTTTAAAATTTTTTCCCAGTAGCTGCAAAGTATTTTACTTTACTACATGGACATCTCTGAGTATTGGTGGCTAGAGTTTGTTTTGTTTTGTTTGATAATGCTGGGGATCAAACCAGGGCCTTGTACTTGCTAGGCAAGGGCTCTACCACTGAGCTACCTCCCCAGTCTTTGAGGTTTTATTTTTGTCAGTTTCCCTCTAGGAGATGGGAGATGAGTTGCCCAGAGTCATCAGAAATGAATATCAACAACTCTGTGTCTCCTTACTCTGACTTTGTAGCTTTATCCTACTACTAACAGAACTTTACTTATCAAAGCCCATTCTGCAGTCAAAAGGCATCTACCATTATTCAACTCTTGGTGGATAGGCCACCAATGTTTCTTGGGTGACTATTAAGTGCCTGGTTTTGATGTGATGTCAAAATTATAATACATTCAAGAAGGAAAAACCTAGCAACATAATTTCAGATGGTTTAATATTGAGTAACCATTATAGCTTCTAGAATTAACTTACCATTGAGGTGAGAGAGATAGTCAATATAGGCCAGGACATATTCTGGGATGTCTCCATATTTCTTTAGTCCCAGCTCAAAAATCTTAAAGGCAACAGATTTATCCTACAAGTAAAGACAGCCAAGTACTGATTTTTATGAAATGTCAGATAAAATACTCAGAAGAATATTAAAACTGCAACTTCTAAATATGACAAGGTATGAAAGAATTAAAATGAAAACTAAAACCATGTTAAGTAAAAATTACTGCGCTAAAAATCAGCCAGTGGAGTTTAGGTTCAGATATATGGGGTTTAAAATAAATAGATAAGCTGACCATGGTGGTGCACGCCTATAATCCCAGCAGCTCTTGAGGCTGAGGCAGGAAGATCAATAGTTCAAAGCCAGCCTCAGCAAAAGTGAGGCGCTAAGCAACTCAGTGAGACCCTGTCTCTAAATAAAATACAAAATAGGGTTGGAGGGATGTGGCTCAGTGGTTGAGTGCCCCTGAGTTCCATCCCCGGTACCCAAAAATAAATAAATAAATAAATAAATAAATAAATAAATAAAAAAAATAGAAAATAGAAATATGGAGTTTAAACTGGGCATGATTGCACTTGCCTGTAATCCCAGCAATTTGGGAGGCTGAGGCAGGAATATTACAACTTTCAGGCTAGCCTAAGTAACTGTCTCAAAAACGTCGGGGGGCAGGTGCTAGAGATGCAGCTTGGTGGTAAAACACCTGGGCTCAAACCCAGTATTAAAAAAAAAAAAAAAAAAAAAAAAAAAAAGAAAGAAAGCAAAAAAGATACAAGGTTTAAGGAACAGCATGGCAGCACTCGCCTGTAGTCCCAGCTGCCTGAGGCTGAGACAACAGGATGACTTGAACCTGAGAGTTCAAAGCTTCAAGGTCAGCCTGGCTAACAGAGCAAGGTCTATCTTTTTAAAAGAAAAAAGTAAAATAAAAGGAAATATGGAGTTTAATAAGGCATAAAGACACACATAAATAGCAGGGAACTAGTGATTTGGCTAACACTCCACATCATTTTACACAGAAACACTTAGACATCCTTTATGAAATGAAGCAATTAAAGCTTAATGACAGAAACTAGAACTACTTTTTTTTTATTTTCAGGTCTGAGGGCTGAACTCAGGGCCTTGCACGGGCTAGGCAAATGCTCTGCCACTGAGCTAAATACCCAGCCCCAAGAACTATTTTCTTTTAATTAATGTTTTCAGATAAAGAAGATTACTTCATCTTTAAGTATTTCGGTATTTACCTTACTACAGTAATACTCCATGAGTGCTGCAGTAACATAGACATGGTGGCGGGTTCTGGTATCTTCTCTTGCTTTTTTAAATATCATTCGTCCAGATTTGATACCTTCTGCTCTCCTTGCAAATTTCATATATTGGATATATACCTTTGCAAAAAAATTATATATTTGTATTATACAAATTAGGCAGAATGTGATCTCTGTAGCATCACCAGCTTACCTAATTCCTCTGCTAATATTTCCTATATAAGAAAGCAATCCTGGGGCTGGGGATATAGCTCAGTTGGTAGAGTGCTTGCCTTGCAAGCACAAGGCCCTAGGTTTGATCCCCAGCACCACAAAAAAAAAAAAAAAAAAAAAAAAAGAAAAAAGAAAGCAATCCTTAATACCCAAGAAATTAGAAAGTAGGATTATAGAAGATGCACTATTAAATCCATAAACTATTTTTTTTTTGGTATTAGGGATGCATACTAATTGAGGTGCTTTGTTTTTTATTGAGATATAGTTCATATATCACAACATTTACCATTTAAAGTATATAATCCAATGGTTTTAAATATAATCATAAGGTTGTACAGTCATCACCATATTTAATTCTGGACTATGCAATTTAAATTTTAAGGGGGAATTCTATCCCTAGTACCATAAATAAATAAATAAATAAATAAATAAATATAAATAAATAAATAAATATTGGGCTAGGTATATAGGTCAGTGGCACTTGACCAGCATGCATGAAACCCCAGTTTCACTCTCCAGAACCAGAAAAAAATAATTAAATACACAAAGTCATACAAATTTGCTTAAAAATTTAAACAGCAGGGTGTGGTGGAGCACACTTATAATCCCAGTGGCTCAGGAGGCTGAGGCAGGAGAATCCACAAGTTCAAAGCCAGCCTCAACAACTTAGTGAGGCCCTGGGCATCTTAGTGAGATCCTGTCTCAAAATAAAAAAATATAAAAAGGGCTGGGAATGTGTCTCAGTGATTAAGGCTCTGGGTTCAACTTCCAGTACCAAAAAAAAAAAAAAAAAAAAAAAAAAAAAAAATTAAGTAGATATAAATTTTAAGAAAAAATTGTGAAAGTACTAGAAAAGACTCTATTAATGAATTTTAATATCTATGAAACTCAATATTGGATTTAATGCTGTGTTTTATGTTTAACTTGGCATTTTCTTGGTTTATTTAGAAATCCCACTATTTATTTTATTTTATTTTATTTATTTTATTTTCCAAAGACAATATAGTAGAACTTCACTGATAAACTATTTATGATCCATTTATACCTAACACCTGCAGAGTGCCCCACCCATAATAAATATGCAGTGTTTGTTTATGAACTAATGACTGTTAGTAGGGACCTGGTTAGTTTGGATGGATGGATGAACTATATGAATTCTTCAAGGAAATGAATTTTATCTAGTTTGCCATCATATTGCTGCAGTCTAGTACAATACACATAGGCCAGCAATTTTTGCTGGATATATTAGCTAAGTGAGTTTTTAAATGATGACTAAATACAAGTAATTAGGGCAATAGAACTCCAATATAAAGAAACAAAAGAAGCAGTGTTGTGTAGATGACATAAGGCAGTGGACCTAGCATCATAGGCTTCTACCTTTCCCACCTACTGAAAGGTCACTGTACTTCGGCGGAACCTCAGGGCTCTGAAAACCACTGCAATAGCAAGATTCAGGATAAAATGAATTTCTGTCAAATCCCTTCCATTTCTCCTATCTCTGTTTATTTAAAAAGAAATATTTATTTAGCAACAAGTATGTGGCACAAAGTGGCTTCTGACCACGATCACAAGGAAAGGGTGTTAGAGAAACCCCTCTGTAGCTGTTTCATACTATTGTGCTAAAAAGAAAAACAATGGAGTAGAGTTCAACTCAGCACTCAGCAGCAAATGGGACACGAAAACGATGCCCAAGAAAGAGGTCACATAAGGGAATTTTGAGGAAGGTGAAGGAAATGTTTTGTATCTTGATTGTGCTGGTGTTCCATGACTCAATGTTATTTATCAAGAATCATGGGGCTGGGGAGATAGCTCAGTTGGTAGAGTGCTTGCCTCACAAGCACAAGGCCCTCAGTTCAATCCCCAGCACCAAAAAAAAAAAAAAAAAAAAAAAAAAAAAAAAAAAAAGCAGTATATTTTACCACATATAAATTATTTTGTTGTTAAATCAGACTGTCAAAGTAGGAAAGAAAGATTTGTAAAGTTACTCACCAAGGTGGGGTCAATATCCTCAATTGCCAGAAGTCTGTTATATATACTGTGAACCTTCTCATACTTCATGCGACTCTGAAGTAGAAGAGAAGTGTATATATGTGTATATATATATATATATATACATATATATATATGTATACACACACACACACACACACACACAAAACCATGCAGTTCTAAGGAATACAGGGGCCTGTATCCCCACCCCTCAACACAAACACTATGGCTCCTGCAGTGAGCATAAATAAAATATGAGCTAAGAACTAACAACTGTTCACTTTGTATCATCTCTGGCTAACAAAAGCAATATGCTCAGCAAAGAAGGATCCAGAAAAGAATTTAGTCATGCAGTAAAACTCTGAATTATAAAGTTTGAAACATTTTTACTCACTTCTTCATAATCTGCATATGCAAAATAAAGAAGCATATTTTTCTTTAATAAAGTGCTTATGGCTCTTTCATATATATTAGCAGCTTCATCACTAAATAGTTTGGCATTATTCATGTCCTAGAAGAAAAAAGAGAAAATATATCTTCAACAATTTCAATATAGTTGAAAGTGTTTAAAATTAATAAAGCTGCATTTAATTTTAAATATACGTATGTAAGAAAACACACATGACACTCTCAGAATTCTAACAATTCCAAGACTTCTTCCTATTTTTTTAATGCTGAGGGAACCCAGAACCTTGTACTTATTAAGCACATGCTCTACCACTAAGCTACACCCATAGCCCACCATTATTTTAACTTATAGAATAATCCTGCAAATATTTTGGTTCATCACTTTAATATAATAAAAAGCAGCCACTCTATTTTTAATTCTAAGCATTCTAATCATATGGATGTCACTAAGATTCATATTGACACGAGTTTAAAATTTCCAACAACACTTTGTTACCAAATTCAGTGCTATGTTTTTCAGCAAATCACTGCCATATCAAAATCACAAAAAGCCCATGGGGCGTGGCATACTTACTCCCTTCTCTGCGAGCAGTTTACTTGACTGTTCAAGATACTGGGCAGCTTCATACCAAATATCAGGGTGATGGCCCAGGACCAGCAGGCACTGTTCATAAGCAAACATTACTAAGGGAAGACATGTACAAACAACACTCAATTAAAATAAATACTATTTTTAAACTATCAATAAAGCATCACAAGTAAATTATAAGGCTCAATACTCAATAATAAATGGTAAGTTAGAAATCAAAAGCTTTAGTGATTTATGTCACCACCATCCACCCAAGCCACATCTGTTCATCATTTATTGTTAATATTTACTGATCACCAACTATATGCTAAAGAGTATGAAAGGCACTGTGAGTATACTAGTGAATAAGATCTCCTGTTTTCAAGAAGTCTGCAGTATACAGAGGATAGACATTAAGGAAGTAAATATAAAAATTACTAGGATAAGAGAAGTACGATGTATTCCATCATACAACTGTAGGATTTAACAGTTTACAGACTCAAGACAGGCTTCACTAAAAAACCGACATCTAAAGCAGAACCTGAAGAAGGGATAGAAGATAATCAGATGAGGAATGGGAATAACTCAGTGGTTGCCTAGCATAAGCAAGGCCCTGGGTTCAGTCTCCAGTACTGAGTTAAAAAAAAAAAAAAGAGGATAAATTGAAAATAAATGGACCAGAGAAAGGACAGGGGTAGATTTAAAAAATGATATAGGCAAAGGAAGCAATATTTACAAAGACCTATAGGTGAGTGAGTAGGGCAAGATTGATGAATTCACTAAGTTGCCAATTCAGTCTGGGCAGTGGCAGAGTAGTTTGAATCAGACTACCCTTTCTGAAATATCAGGACTCAGGGTTGGGTGTAGCTCTATGGAGGAATTTCGTATGCATGAGGCCCAGAGTTCAATTTCCAGTACACTCCCTATCTCAAGAAATGGGAAATAAAAGTACAAAAACCAACTCTTAAAAATGTACTAGAAAGTCAGGCATGGTGGCACATGCCTACAGTTCCAGTTACTTGAGAGGATCACTTGAGCTCACAGGTTTAAGACCAGCCTAGGCAACACAGTGAGTCCCTATCTCAAAATAAAATAAAATACAAATTTTAAGTACCACAAAGTGACCGAAAGGAAAGAGTAATCTGAACAGATTGATCCCTTGGAGAAAAGGTAACTACACTGGGTGGAATTCATATTTAATATGTCTTCTTCCTTTAAAAGGGCACATCCATGCCCATGTAGTTCTATGATAGCTAGAACTCAAGTCTTACTGGCTCAAAGAGTTCTAGGCTCTGAGAGCAGCGGGAAATTCCCAAAAGGAAAGAGCCAGAGCTGGATTATCTGGGGACAAATGTCCTCCAATCTTTAACTAATCCCTGAAGTACACATATGTCAGAAAGAATACAAAGAGCCCAGCAGAAAGCAAAGCTGAAACACTGAATGATTTGAGTAGATATCTTAGCAGTTGCCTATTGCAAGGGATACCAAATTTGGTATTTGAATTCTATCCCAATGGTTTGAGTAAATACCTTAATGGATTTTCCATTATGTTTTAGGAGTAAAGATTATGTTCCAGGACTAAGAAATTTACCTTAAGTTTAAAGATAAAACTAAAACAGACCTGTCTTAATAGTATAAAACCAAATCTCACCCACTGTAAGTGATCTGTCAATAAATTTAACTTTCTACTAAATAAAACTCAACATTCTTCTGTGGAAGTTAAAAGAATCCAAAGTCTTTACAATGTTTCATTTGTACATTTGTACTATATCCAAAAGAAAAAATGGGAATTTTCAGACAAGTAATGAAACAGAAAAATTGACACATAGTCAAGAGAAAAAGCAGTCAAAGGAAATCATCTCATGATGGCTAATAGCCTAGTGTTGGAATTAGCAGACGAGGACTTTACAACCACTGTTCTAGGGTTTAAAGAAGAAGATGATAACATATAAAATCTCAAAGACAAATGGAAACTATAAAAAAGGAATTTAGAACTGAAAAATAGAGTACCCGAAATGAAGAATTTACTAAATATGCTTAACAGAAAGTTGGATAAAATAAAACATGGAGGCAGTGCAAATGGAGATAGATCTATAGACATGAAGTCTGGAGAACATAAGAAAAAAGACTAGGGATAAAAAAGCACCTCACTAATCTGTGGGACAATATCAAGTCCCAGGAGGGTTAATTTTGTTACCTCTTTTTGTTATAAGAGTCTGATCCTCTGTACGAAGAGGGTTGCTCTTTTCCCACTGTATATACTTCTTCCACATATCTACTTGCTGAGCTTCTTGAGGAGTATTCTGAGGAGGCACTGAAGGGGCATTGCGGTCCAAGCCTTTCATTACTGTTTCATATTCCTAAACAAAAGCATTTAAAATTCTTTGGTGACACTGTAGCAACTCAGATGTATGGGATGGAGAGGATCAGTTTGGAATACTTTGTTCAAATGCCTATTTTTTCCAAATACCACTTTGTTAACATAACCTAAAAACAAAGGGGAGGCAAAAAGATACCCATGCATGAATGGGTTCCCAGGAGTGGGTGAAAAGACCTTCCAGGGGTCCTTTCTGGAGGCAATCTAGGAGGTGGCTCTTTAGGATGTACCAACTGACAAATAACATGACCGAAGATTTGGTGGATTATTGCCATCTTTAGAGAAGTTATCTTTTTAAATTTTAACAGTTTGTATTTTTCCTAACTTCTAAGAATATCAATGATTGGAAAGACATGCACACTATAAAATTTGTCCCTGAGAACTATGTTATTTTATAACTATACTCTGACTGCAGAGTAGTACAGTTTTCTTATGAGCAAATATAAGGAAGGGTATGAACCACTATATCAGTTCTAGGTAGAACCTTGTTTCAACAGTCTCTAAATAATAATTTCTTCTAAATCCAATTTGTTCTATTTTGTCCTTTAACATGCCTGCAAAGAAGAATTTGATTTCAAATATATCATCTCTTCAGACAGATGTGATGATGTCAACTGAGATTAATCCACATTAGTTGAGATTGCTAATGACTGAAATATCAAGAGTAACTAACATCAGACAGGGAAAGTCTAGATATAAATGGCAGACTCAATAATTATTAAAATAATATGTGCTCACACCAGCAGCACATATACTAAAATTGTAACAATACAGAGAAGATTAGCATGGCTCCTGATCAAGGATGGTATGCAAATTCATGAAGTGTTCCACATTTTTTCTCATTGAACAGCTTTAAGAACAATGTAAATGAAATCTTAGCAACTTGGTTAGTAATCTGAAAAGTCTATTAATATATACTTGTAATTCTGTTTGTATGAAAATGCATTTTCCTTTTTATTTAAACACTTGTAAAAGAACATTATGTATGTGAGGGTTTGAGAATTGAATGGTTTACTCAAAAATAATTGAATACTCAAAATAAATAAATAAATAAATGACTTGATGGAATTCCATACCTTTGCCACTCGCCTAGCATTCATGTAGTCTCTACTCCGATCTTCAATCATTTTTTTAGCTAAGTGAATATTGATACCCTAAGAAAAAACAAAACATATTACTCTTGTTTCTGGTGGATGCAACCTCATATCTAACAAACTGAAAACAATAATCACATCACTGAAATTAAGTGAGAGAGATGCATAGCAACTGATTATTACTACTGGAAAAATAATTCCAAAAAGGTATCCTTTCACAGGAGGTTGAAGTGCAATATGTGTGTACATGAATATTTAGAGATGAGTAAGCACTGAATAAAAATGGACTGGGGATACAGCTCAGTGGTAAAGTGCTTATCTATCATGTAAGGGGCCCTGGGTTCAATCCCACCATCCCTGACACAAAGAGTTTTATAAAAAGTATATTTTTCCCAGAATAGTTCACAAAAAAAATACCAACACAATATGGAGACTCTAAAATCCTTGCAAAAACCCTAGGAGTATCCCTTTCATTATAATCAATATAAACACAGACAATGTTGGGGCTGGGGTTGTGGCTGTGGCTCAGTGGTAGAGCACTTGCTTGGCATGTGTGAGGCCTTGGGTTCAATCCTCAGCACCACATATAAATAAAATAAAAGTCCCACTGAAAACTAAAAACAAACAAACAAACAAACAAAAACAAAAAGACAACAACAAAAAAAAACCCAGACTATGTGGGCTAAGGGTATAGCTCAGTAGTAGAAAGCCTGCCTAGATGCTGAAGGCCCTGAGTTTGATCCCCAGTTTCAAAACAGAACAACAGCCAGGAATGGTGATGCACACCTGTAATCCCAGTGACTAGGGGGGCTGAGGCAGAAGAACTACAAGTTTAAAGCCAATCTTAGCTTAGCAAGACCCTGTCTCAAAATAAAAAAGGGCTAGGCATGGTGGCTCATGCTTGTAATCCCAGCAGCTTGGGAGACTGAGGAAGGAAGATTGCAAGTTCAAAGACAGCCTCAGCAACTAAGTGAGGCCCTAGACAATTTAGCAAAACCCTGCTGCAAAATAAAAAATAAAAAGGGCTGGGGATAATGCTCAGTGGGTAAGCACCCTGGGTTCAATCCCCAGTACAAAAAATAAAATTAAATTAAAAACAAAAACAAAAACAAAAAGGGCACAGGCAGAACTCAGTGGTAGAGGGCCTCTGGGTTCAATCCCTAGGACTGAAAGAAAAAAATAAAAAGGACTGGAGATGTAGCTCAGAGGTAAAAGCACCCCTGGGTTCAATACCCAGTACCAAAAGAAAAAAAGTAAAAATCCAGACACTGTGCAACACTGATATTCAGTTACCTGATATGAGAAAGGCTAGAATTCACAAATCCAGGATGTTTAAAAATTAAAATGTCTGGTGCAGTGGCGCACGCCTATAATCCCAGTGGCTCGGAAGGCTGAGGCAGGAGGATCGAAAGTTCAAAGCCAGCCTTAGCAAAAGGGAGGCACTAAGCACTCAGTGAGACACTGTCTCTAAATAAAATACAAAATAGGGCTGAGGATGTAGCTCAGTGCTTGAGTGCCCCTGAGTTCAATCCTCAGTACACACACACACATACACACACCCAATTAAAATGACTTGGTTTACAATAATAAACTAATTTACCTCTTCGTACTTATTATAGTCTCTCCAGAGTTGTTCAATGTTGATCATTGGATTAACACAACCTCGTTGATAAACTCTTCGGACAGCTGTTATTCTCTGATTTTCTGCATAAGATCCAACAGCTTCCCTGAGATTGAATAAGAAATGCCATCATTTATACTATAGTTAAGTCAATTGTTTACATAAAAATTTTAAATATAAAGTATAAAGCTATACTTACACGCCTTTTAAAAAATTGATGTAATCTACCCAAATCTAAGAAATAAAACAAAATGTTAGTATCTTTTTGAAATTTTAAATGTATATATTTAAGGGTATATAATTTAAGTGTATATATTTAAGTTTTAACGCTACCTGATAGGACATAATTTCCATTCCAATTTTATCCAGTGCAAAGTCGTAAGCTTGAGCCATTTTTTCTCTGAAATGAATGTGAAAGACATTTTTAAAAAATGTTATCAAAATACATCTACAATTAAAACCTAACTTCTGAACATATAAGAATAGTATTTGAATCTTTTCTATAAACGAAAATTAAAGACATCATTGTAAGCACATAAAGTAATTATTTTAAGTTTGTCATTATTATTAATTTATGTACTGTTTCCTTTGTCTACTGCTTATGGCTACCAAAGATAATGTCCATGTCTTACTCATCTTTATATCCTTTAAGTTGCCTAATTATATATATATATAGCAGATTAAAGTATGAAAATAGATTTCTCTTTGAGGAGTTAAGTTATATCTGAAGATCTATTAGCTTGGAAGTAAAATTTAAGAAGAAAGAACTTCTTCAACATAAGACAATGAAGTATAGTCAGGAAAAGAAAATTAAGATATAACTCTAGTCATACAAATAATTACTTGTCATATACAAAAATAGCATCTGAGAAGGTCCACTATTTAGATTAAGCAAAGATGGGTAGGTAGGTAGGTAGATGTAAGTCATAAAGGGGAAGTAAACTACCCAACATTTGACCTTGGATCAACTGGCACATTGCATTGAGAGGTGCCAGAGCGAGTATGAAGATGTTTTTTCAAAAAGTTCAACAAGTCTCTCAAAGTGGTTTGGTGTTGTAAATTCATGGTGCTTCAATATGGAAAGCCTGTGTGATTCAATTTGCTAGAGTAAGACTGATACCAGTGGTTTTCTTTTGAAGCATTTTTCCTGATTTTTTGGAGAATCCCAAGTTCATTTTTTGGTATTAGGGATTGAACCCAGGGTCTCAACAAGAGTATCACACATGCTAGGCACATGTTCTACCACTGAGTTACACTCCTAGCCAGAAATCCTGGCTTCAAATTCTTATGTCTCTTTTATCTGGAACAAAACCTATGTTAGTTTCTGTGGAACTAAATGGAAATGTCTTGCATTTTTAAGATCTTGATTTTACTTACTTGTAACTGGGTAGTTTACCCTTGGTTTCTCGGACATATGAAAGATAACATTTCCATAAATCAATGTGCAAAACCTTCATAAGGCATCTCTGAAATAGCTTTAAATACAAGAAACAATGATCAGAATCCAGTTTCACATACACATGATTAAAACAGAACATTAAAAAAATAATTTCAGCTTCTTTCAGGAATTTCTTTTCTTTCTTTCCTTTTCCGCCTCCATAGAGATTGTCAAAAATTGCTAATGCTGAATACACTGCAAGTCATCTTAGTGGGATGGATACTGGGAAAAGTTTTCAGTTAGCAATAATTGTACCTCAGAAAAACTTCATCAGATGATACTACCACTGCATAAGCTAGGGATATGTTTTCTTATGAATAAAAGACAAAATTTCTCTCTGGTTTTCAGTTTGGACAGTTAAATCATTCTCATGCTTCTGGTCAGTAGAATACAATTTTTCTTTTTTCTCTCCCCAGCACCACTAATTAAAAAATAAATAAATAAATAAAATTATTCTTTTTCTTTTTCAATTTTTCTATGGTGAATATTTTAAGCATATAAAAAGATCAACAAAGTACAATTCCTATATAATCACTACCTAGATTAACTGTCAATATTTTACCATATTTGTCTTACACATATTGAATCATAAATTCCACCATAAAATACAAAGTGTATTTAAAAGAACTTACCTTTTCAACCTTGTCGTAATTTTTAGCTTTAATCTAAAGAGAAACAAAGATAATCATAGGATTAACATTGTTTTTAGACTATCAAAACACTTTTTCTGGATTGTTGACTAATTTTTTGGCCTGTTTTTAACCAACGTTGCAAATTCACCTCTACACTTACTCTTGTTCTTCAATAACAATAGAAGTGAAAAGCCAACATTGATAATATTCATCATAGATATACCCAATATAAATTGATTCTATATGGATTTTCAAATTCATCTACACCTAAACTTGTGAGTACAAAATTTTGTCAAAGTCCCAACACAAATATAGAAATAAAAGGCCTACCCAAATAGGGCTTTATTTATCTACAGAAGACAAATTCTACTTAAAGTCTTACTTTCCCTGAATAGCTGCTACTAGTACAATTTGAACAGAGCAATAAGAAAGAAGATTTGCAAATCTTAACTACACATATTTAAATAGTCACTACACCGCAGGCACTGTGCTAAGCACTGGGGCTACCTCAGTGAACATGACACGTTTGCTAATATTTTTTATGGGGAGATTAAAGCAAGAAAGAGTCATTTTAAGAGACTGTGGTAAATGCTAAGATGGAAAAAGCACAGTGTGCTATGAGGGTATTTAAGAGGAAAAAAAAGACTCAAAGAGTGGGGAATTGCAAAAGATCTTAAGGATGAAATGGCTGGAAAAGAACAAGAGTTATTCCAGTCAGGAGGAGTAACATGTGCAAAGACCAAAATTAAATACTATTAGGTTTCCCTTTCCTATCTCTTGAGTATTTTCATCAGAGTAGGTGGGGTTAATTGTTCAATTGTTATATTGGTAAACCTTTGTTTTACTCTGATTGGTAAATGAGTATTTTGGTTGGTTAGAGAAATTCTGATTTGTCCTTTTTCTCAAGTAGTATAGAAAACAATTATCCAGCTTCCTGGCTTAAGCTGCTACAGATGAAAACAGTGTCTTTTCTTGTTCATAACTTGTTCTTTCTCCCTGGAACTTGCAAATTTTCATTTTAATCTTTAATTTTCATAAATTCTACACCACATGCCTAAATATAGGTCTTTGTTCTTTGAGGCACTTTAGTCAGCTTACCCCTAAAGTCAGACCTCTTAGTTCACATTTATGTTTCATTTAATTTCCTTTTTCTTTATTGGAGTACAGGAAATAGTAGTACCTATTTTTCAGGGTTATTTTGAAGAGTCAATGAGTTAATAAATGAGAAACCTTTAGAATACTGGTAGAGTGAGCACTCAGTAATTGAGATTTATTATTATCACTAATTTTGCTTGGAACTCAACAAGCCCTTCAAACCTATAAATTTAGATCTTCTTTAGCTCAGGAATTTTCTTCTTTTTAAAATCTTTGTCTCTCTTCCACCTGTTATTTTCCTCTTTCTAAAACTTCTACCATGTACACCTTAGGTCTCCTGGTTCTGTCCTTAAAATCTGTTAAACTTTCTTCGAATTTTTGCTCAAGATTTTTAAATAATCTGTCCATCAGATTCTCCAGGCTAATTTAAGCCTCCATAGGACCATTCTTCTTCATTTTACCTTTTGCTCTATCTGGCTCACAATTGTTTTTTTAGTCCAGAGTTTTTTGTTAATACTGAAATTTCAATTTTATGTTCACTCCAGTCTTCCTTCTCTTCCAAAAAGTTCTATTTTGTTGAGGGTCTGATCTGACAATTTTAGTTAACATCCCTTTCTGGTGGGTGAATCCTTAGATGTGCAGTTATTTTTCTGTCTATTCGCTGATGCTGTGTTGGCACTCCTAGCCTAGTAGAAGTTGACTCCTTCTCTATTATGACAGCCAAGGAGCAGGTGTTGACAGCAAATAGGCCACTGACAATCTCCTGCCAGGGACCCACAAAGAAACTGCTCAAGAGTAGGGAGGACTCAGTCTGCCTCTTCTATTCTGTTCTGGTTACCTAGAGGACAAACCAATATCAGCATTCCTCTGGGGTAGAAAAGCAGTTTAGGAAAGCTGGGGTTGTAGCTCAGTGGCTCTGGGTTTGATTCTCAGCATGACATATAAATAAATAAAATAAAGGTCCATTGACAAATTAAAAATAAATAAAAGCAGCTGAGAGTTCCAAATGTTAATGTGGCTATGGCTAGCTTCTTAGATCTTGCACTAGGCTCTTTGCCACTACTCCTTTGAGACTCCCATAGAATTTGAGGCCTTCTTGCCTCAAGTTCAGAGAGAGAGTAAAAAGGATGAATTCAAGTCACCAGCTTTCTGAAAGCAGATGAGATTATATACAATTCTTAAAACTGGTCTGAGAAACCAAAACCACCCAATGGGAAAATTGGCAAAGAATATAAATAGGCAATTCCAGAAGTAAAAATGAAAATGGTTAAATGGCAGTATGTAAATATTCCAAGGGGAGAAAGACAAATGAAAATAATAGATATCACTTTATACACATCAAGATGGTAAAAACTTAAAAGGATATTAATACTACCAAAGCTATGAAAAGTAAAGAGATCTCATAGTTGCTGGGTAAAACATGAATTATTAAAGCCCTTATGGAAAGAACAGCTATCCAAATAAAAAATATTTATCTTTTAACCCAGAAATTCTACTCCTGGGATCTATTTCATTGAAGTAAAAGTACCAGGATATAAAGATATTTGTGCAAGATTATTTACTGCACACTTTGTAGTAGTAAAAGCCATTAATAAGCTGGGCATGGTAGTTCATGCCTGTAATCCCTGTGGCTGGAGAGGATGAGGCAGGAAGATCACAAATTTGAAATCAGTCTCAGTAACTTAGGGAGACCCTGTTTCAAAATAAATAGGGCTGGAGATGTAGCTCTATGGTAGAGCATCCCTGGGTTCAATCTCCATTACTGCCCATTCCCCCCAAAAAGTAAATGTTCAATAATAGGAAAATCACTTAATAAATCATGATGCATGCATCCATATCATGGAATATTATGTACTCATATAAAATGAATCAGAGCTGTACCAGGTAGTTGGGATTTCTATAAAATCTTATTGAATGAAAAAATTAAAATGTGTATAACATAATTCATCTTTATAAAACAATATCAAAAGTAAATCCTATATTTATATGTATGTTTATGTTTTAATGAACATGGAGAAAAATATGGAATATACACAAGGTCACAAGGTCATGGTTGGCAGTGATAAAGGTAGAAGAACAGAAGAAAAGACACTGTTCTATAACTACATAACCTCATTTATGATTTCATTAAAATTATGTCTAATTTCACATTACCACCTACACAAATAGGTTCTGTATCCCGATTCACCAATTATTTCTTCAAATATATTACTACAACAAATATGTGTAGAAAGATATTCTTAATTAGAAGCTCTTTGGCTTTCAGATGTCCATTGGTTGACATTCATTAATTCAATCAATGTTATTTGAGAGCTCTTCTACAGAGCCAACACTGGTGGCATTACCACAGCAGCTAAAAATCTCATGATTTTTTAAAAAATTATTTGTTGTTTTAAAATCTAAAAAATTATAGTCAATCTGGTTTGGGGATAAAATCTACAGTGATAAAATGAAAAGAATTTGATCACACTGATCAACTACTTAATCTCACCCAGCCTCAGTTTTGCCACTCAGACAATGGGAACAATAGTAACATCTTCAAAGGGTTATTCCAAAACTTGAAAATCCAGACATTTCAGATACTGAAAAAAATCTTACCAATTATCAAAGCTATGAATGGGAAAAGTGTACTTTTTATTCTATCTTCTCTGAACAGCTACATATACCAAATAGCCAGATAGAGCAATACTGTTACTGTAATTGGCTTCACTTGACAGCAGAACAAATTCCATTTTGGTGAGAGCTGTACAATACCATGTCTTCAGCCAGCTTATCACTAGTCCCTTTTTCTTCTTTAAAAGTTATTCTAAGTGGTACTTACTAGTATTTATATATGATTATCTTACCTCCAAGTTAAATATTCTTAAATATATTTAGCATAGTCATGTGCTTTTGTACAGGAATCCATTTTGACAGATAGCTAAATCTTGGTTTAAATTTTAAAATTAAAAAATTTCTTGATAACTTGAACTGTTTTGACATCTGAGATTCTCAGATCCTTTTGTCATTTAACAACAGAAAATATGTCCATTATACACATATAATTTTGCAAAGCTCACATTGCTTATATCTTATTTATTAAAAGCATGTTGTGGGGCCGTAGGTGTAGTTCAGTGGTAGAGAGCATGGTTTGCATGCTTGAGACCCCGGATTTGATCCCAGGTACCACATGCATCAAAAAGAAGGAAAAAAAAAAACTAACTAACGAAAGAAAGAGAGAGAGAGAGAGAGAGAGAGAGAGAGAGAGAAAGAAAGTAAAGAAAAACCAGTAATATTATAATTTTTCATGGCATAGACTCTCAATAAAATCATGTTGGGTTGAGGATATAGTTCAAGAGGTAGACTACTTGCCTAACATGTGCAGGGACCAAGGTTTGATCTCCAGCACCACAAAAAGAAAAAACAAATCATCTTTATAGAAGCTGGGATGTAGTGCAGTGGCACATAGGTACTTATGAGCATGCATGAGGCCCTGGCTTCTGTCCCAGACATGTCATGTACACACACACAAAACCCAAAACAAAAAACTTTAGTTTCTTAAAACTTTAATCTTTTAGTCAGGAACAAGAGTTCTCAACTTTTAATGTGTAAATAATCATCTGGGGTGTATGCTAAAAAATGTTTCTCAAATTACTCAAATACAAGTATATCAAGGAGCTCACACTTTAGAAGCCATGATCTAGAAAATTACCAGATATTTACTTAACACTTACTAAAAAACAGGATATTTTAAAGTGATTAGAAATATACCAAAACATAAACACTTTATGTTAGGGTGATAAAATTTTTTTTTTTCAAAATTTCCAGATCATTTTCAGTAATTTAAAAAATCATCACAAGAAAAAATTTAGTATAATTTTTAATATCTATTCTTCCAGTATATCTCATTTTTTGTTTGGAGTTTGTTTGGGTACCAAGTATTGCCTTAGCCCTTTTTATTTTTTGAGACAGATTTTCACTAAGTTGCTTAGGGTCTTGCTAAGTGTTTATTAGTGGTAGACACCTACCTTTATTCTATTTATTTTTATGTGGTACTGAGGATCAAACCCAGTGCCTCACACAGGCTAGGCAAGCACTCTATCACTGAGCCACAACCCCAGCCCCTTGCTATGTTCTTGAGGTAAGATTGGCCTCAAACTTACGATCTTTCCTGTCTCAGTCTCATGAGTTGCTAGAATTACAGGTATATGACATCATACCTGGCTTGTTTTATTGTTTATCATAAGAATTTGTTATTATTTTTTCTTTTCTTTTTATGGTGCTGAGGATTGAACTCAGGGCCTCATGCATGCTGGGCACGTGCTCCAACACTGAGTTACAACCCTTTTACACTTTAAATTTGATTTGATTAAAATAAGTGGCTATTTGGGGGAGTAAAACAGATCTCTTCTTAATACTTTTGAACAATTCAAATTTCCAGTCCTTTGTTAATTTTCACAACTATTTTTCAATAATTAATTGGTCATCAGTCGTCTTGGAAAAAAACTGAGGAATTATTGCAACTGATGTTCACTTATATAAATTAATTTTGCGAAGTTTAAAATTTTCAGAAAAAAATCTTACTAGACTTTTATTAAGTATATCTGTTCTTTTTTTTTTTTTTTTAGTATATCTGTTCTTAACAATCTAAAGTACCCATGTCCTTTACCTGGAATATTTTCATATTGGAGGTCTAAAGAAGCCAAAGAATTGAGCTTTTGAAAATAAACTCTCCTCAACTAATGTTAGGAACATTTTTCATGCTTCATTGAACATTTTATGCAATGCTGGTGTAAATGCCTACAAAATTAACATCTTTCTCATCAGGGAAATAAAACCTTTGGTCAACAGGATTTGGACAGATTTCTTCAAATTCATTTTTTCCTTATTCCTTGAGGGAAAAAAAATCCCATAATATCAAAATTTTAAAAAGTATATGTTGATTTTTTTTCAATTGTCCATTATAAGGATCATTAAAGTGATTAATCTGAAATGGCTCAAAAATCTATTTGACAATTAATTCAAATCATATAACTCTTGAGAGCAAAATCAAGCAAAACAAGAAAAAAGTCTTGGTATGTGTTGTTTAGGTTTTCACATAATAACCATTAGGGACAAATCAAACTTTGTGTTTTTCCACAGTACTGAGCACATAGCAGAGGCAGGGCAAGGATCCACTTGAGTTCATATAGCAGTTGTTTATAATAAATATAATAAATGAACCCATGAATTGCAGTCCTACATTCCTAATTGTTTCTTGCAACTTTTCTAAAATATAACACATATGCTCTTTATGGGACTTAATAAACTTAAATGTAGTTTGAGGGGCAGAATCTATGTGATTCTGATTATCCAAAAAGCTTAACCTTAATTCTTAAAGTAAATGGAATCCTTGGCTGTTCTTTGACCTTTTATGCCCTGAAAACTATGCTTTGAAAGATTATAGAATATAAATAGTCTTAAAGAATTTGGAAAACAATGAAGAATGACATTGGAAGGTCTACAAGCAGGTCTTTAATTGCTGGAGTAGTCGTAGAACAATTCCTTATTTTAAGGAAAAATTATCAGGAAAGGATTGTCTGCAAATAAATTATTTTTTATTCAACAAATAAGTATGTGCCCACCAAGTAACAAGCCCTTTCCTAGCACTGGAGATACAGTGGCAGATTAGTTATATTTCATAAGGGATTAGGTCAACAACTAAAGAATATAGACAATTTATAGTTTTTGCTCATCTATTTCCTAATTTTCCCTACAATAAATTTTAGCTTCTATAATTTATAATTTTCCTACTAAATATAGATGTAAAAGGGGCTGAGGGTATTGTTTAGTGGTAGGCTGCTTACCTAGCATGCACAAGACCTGGGTTCAGGGCTGGGGCTGTGACTTGGTGGTAGTACACTTGCCTAGCATGTGTGAGGCACTGGGTTTGATCCTCAGCACATTCAAAAAAGAAAAAGTATATAAATAAAATAAAGGTATTGTCCATCTACAACTAAAAACATTTTTAAAAAATCCTCAGCACCGTATATATGTGTATACCTACGTATGTGTGTACACACACACAAACACATATATATACACATACACATACTTTACATACAGACATGTCAACTTAGACTTAGCAGGTTGGCCCAAATCTATTGATGTCTCATAATCAGGCATGTAAATGTGTCATAGAATTATTCATCAAATGAGTGGAAATTACAGGCTACTATGAGTTATATTTTATCATTATGTTTAAAATCAAAATGTACTAAACTATAATGTGCTTATCTTCAGGTCTAAATTTGGTTTTGATTCTTTGTAATAATTATATGGTATTTCCTGAGCCAACTAAAAATTTTTGGTGGGGTGGTGCAGTGAAACTCAGTGATAAGAGTACACGCTTTCTATACATAGGCTCTCAGTTTGATTTCAAGCACTACATACACAAAAGTATGTCATTTGTTCTTAGGACTTACTAAACTAAGTGTGATGGACCAGAAACATATTAAAGATCTTAAAACCTAGTTGAGATCATAAAAATAATGTTGGAAACAATACAGAACTGAATTTACTTTTAAATTATCTTATATATACTCCATGCCCTATAAAATTCAGAGGAAAAGGAGGTCTATGTAAACTGGTTAACAAGGAAAGTTTCATTGAATAGATGGAATTTAGGTCATTATTAGAATGTGTGAGTATGTGAAACGACATGAACTTCTTAAGCTTTCTGTGGAATACTGAAGACATCCATGTAAGAATATGTACTGGAAAAACAGGTTGAGTAACTGCGGTGAAGGTCCATTACAGAGGGCATACAAAGCCAATCAGAGTTAAATCTATACACAAAAAACCTTGATGTCACTGAGGTTTTTCTGGTGGGTGATAACAATGGTGAAAGTAGGGAAAGATGGTTCATCACAATATGTTGGAGCTGAGGGGTTACAGGTTGGAGAGAACACAGGTAGCTTTTGGTGCTGTGAGATGAGGCAAGCAAGTAATAGCTTCAAGAACAGCCAAGATGCTGTTGCTGTCATCTGTTTGTGGGGAAAATATTGGCCTGAGCACTGGGAAGGAAAACCAGTAATGTATAAGAAGAAAAAAAACAAAAAACAAAAATTTTTTCCCATGGGAACAAAAATGAAAAATGTTATGAAAGTTGCTGTAAAGTTTACCTTTCTTTAGATATAACTATATATAAAGTAGGTATAAATTGATTGAAGTCAGGAAGTAAGGGATTGTTTTCAAATTAGCATGATTAAACATTTATGCTCAGTCACTTGTTAAAAGAAATGTTTATGTATACCTAGGGCATATAATACATAAAGCATTGACAATATACAGATATCCAAAGATTCATTTTTTGAAATTATACATTCCCGGACAGAGCAAAGGAAGCAAACTCCAAGAAGAACCTGAGATAGGAGGAGAAACAGGAGAAAATCACACCTAAGAAATCAAAGGAGTACATTAATAATAGAGACCTGGTGGATGGCGGAATATGCCACAGGCCAAAAGGAATGAGGGTAGAGAAAAGATAAGTGAAACTGGCAATAAGAAAGTCATTGTTTGTTTATTACAAATTTAAAAGTGGAAGCAATTCATTTTCTTGTAAGTTGAAGTTAATAACAAAACACTAATACTAGTACCATGTATTAAATACTTTACGTGTGTAAGCAGTACTCAAGATTGCATGCATTAACCCATTTAATCCTTAGAGCACTCAAATTAAGTACTAGTATTCCCCATGTAAAGAGAAAACTGAGGCACATGGACATTTAGTAACTTGACCAAGATCACACAATTGAATTTTTAATCACTTCACCACATTACTCTCAAGCATATGTCTGAAAAATATTTACTGAAAGAGAACTTGTAATACAGAAAAAGTAGGAAACAAATGACTAGAGGCATAATGATTAAGAAGTTATGCTTTGTCTAAACAATGGAATGGGTTTCCAACACAGATGCGCACGCTCGTGTGCGCACGCGCGCGCACACACGCACACACACACACACACACACACACACACACACACACACACACACACACCTTTAAAAGGAATGATATATAATACTGAATGGAAATAGATCTACAATGCATTGTTTCAAAAGAATTTTAAGAATATCTACTAGCCAGAAGCAGTGGTGTGCACCTAAGTCCCCGCACTAGAGAAGATGAAGCAGAGGATCACTTGAGCCCAGGAGTTTGAGGCCAGCCTGGGTAACATAGCAAGACTCTCAAAAGTAAGTAAAATTAAATTTTTTAAAAAGTGTATATATAGTGAGTATATTCACACTAGTTATGTGGCTATCTGGAGTGCAAGCACAGATGCAGAAGGAATAAACATAAAACTATAGGCCAAAACTGATACCAAGGGAGTTAATCATTTTTCTGCCAGTTACATATTTCTGTAACATTTTATTTTCATAATAATTTCACTCAAGTCAAGAGAAACAAAAAATGTAAGAGAAAGAAAGTCATAGTAAATTCCTCTTCGTATTTCAACAGTAAATTCCTCTTCATAGTATCATTCCCATTTTAAATCTTTTTTGAGTGCTCTCGGATTCTTATCCAGACCTACAGGGCTTGATTTCAACCAGGACTGCTGAAAGGCAAAAACTCTGGCCCAAATTTTTGTTCAAGTTTATAGGGTTTCTGTCATTAATCATCACTTGACATTTATAGCCTCGGCCTTCTTTTACTCAAATCTAAACTCTCTGTAGAGTTTTATATATAAAACTATATGCGTGTGTGTGTGTGTGTGTGTATATATATATATATATATATATATATATATATATACACTATAAATAGTATATAGTAAATAGTAATAGTAAATAATTTGTCAACATCATTCCAAACATCACCTTTCAAAGGATAATTAATCTGAAATTGCTGAGTTAAGAAAAATTCAGCAGAGTATGTACTTTTTCAGAAAAGCAAGTGCAGTCATGTGCCATATCAGTCAACAGTGGACCACATATAGAATGGCAACACCGTAACATTATACCAGTCAGTGAAGTTATAACCTCTTAGTTTTTGTAAATACACTTCCTGATGTTTGCACTATAATAGAATTGGCAAAAGTTATTTTCAATACTTAACCTAATTTTGATAGATTTCCTAATTTTGATAGTGATTCCTATCAGAATATTGTTTTGATAAGCAACACACGGCTAAAATTGTTTGAAGTATAAAAAATTGCTAATTTTGTGATTCAATGGTTTTGCTATTCTACTTCTCATCCTGTCATCTAGAGACCATGGCACCCCTCAAAACTGATGTCTGGCACAGATGCACAGATCTTTCAAAAGGCAAATTAAAACTGAGAATGAGAAATGTGTCCAGTGGTTTGAGATTCTTCAGATATCGAGGAGGTCAGAGGATCAGGTATATGACAATGACCTTAAAAAGTGTATCATCATCATGCCAGGTGCAGTGGCATATGCCTGTAATCCCAGTGACTCTGGAGACTGAAGATCACCAACTGAGGCCAGCCTCAGCAATTTAGAAAGACCCTAAGCAACTCAAGAGACCCTGTCTCAAAATAAAATATACAGGGGCTTGGGATGTAGCTCAGTGGTAGGACATCTCCAGTACCAAACAAATATAACCCCCAACTGCATCATTTCCATAATGTACAGTCATAGTAATACTCCAGTAGACATGTCAGTATGTTTTCCTTAAAGGTTGAATATTAGTTTATGACACATCAACTTGTCTTTTCTGGGTTGCTACTGCAGTTTACAGTTTTTATGAATTGTTATATTATTCAAAAATACAATTGTCCAGGATTACAACATGAACTTTAAACATTCCCTTAGAAAATCTCACTCCACTCTCATTTGGTAAGTTCATCTCCTAAAAAGTCTGGAGGAGAAAGAAACCATTAGGTTCATCTGCCACTCACTTCTCACTGCATGCAATTTGAAAACTGCTATTAAAAAAAATTAATACTTGATTTATCATTGGACAAAAGCTTTACTTTAACTTTCTAGTTAATTTCCTCACAATTTTTATATAATTTCTTTTAGTTTTCAGTAGTATTCAATGAGTTTACATATTTCTCTATGCACGTTTTTGTTACTAATTTAATTCTACCTATATTTTATAGTGAGGAATAATACATAACATTTATACTAGACATCTACTGTTGTGAGTTTTACTTCACTTGGCTTTTATTTTTCAAAAAACAGGATTAAACTACAATGAAGTGGATACAAATTCAGTGGATTGCATTTCTATTTTTTAAGTAACTTGCCCAATCTTCCAGTATTTACCTCTCAACAGATTCATGATTATGAAAATAAATCATTTTCTTATTCTACAAAACATACATTTCTTAGACTAAGATATTTCATATTTTTTCTTTTTCTTTTTTTTTTTTTGGTGCTGGGGATTGAACCCAGGGCCTTGTGCTTGCAAGGCAAGCACTCTACCAACTGAGCTATATCCCCAGCCCTATTTCATATTTTTTAAACCAATACTTCTACTCCTAATTTTAAGCCAGGAATTAAGCAATCCAACTTTATCCAAGATATATAATCAGTATTTCTATTCTAACCCAATTCTAGTCTTCTCAATCCTATATGTATAATTTATTTCCATTTTGATATTACAATGATCTCATTTCAAGTACCTTTTAAAAAATGCCTATCAAATAATCTCCTAATCATCTTTTACACCAAAATTATACATTTATTCAACCCAGTTCCCTGTAATTTTGAACAAACTGCACGTTGGCCATTCTTTCTAAAAATTTGCAGCAGCTTTTAAACCATTCTCTCTCTCAATTTGAAAGATCTAACCAGCAAACTTTGATAGTGAAATACAAATTCTAAAATGTAAGGCTAAAAAAACTGTTTAAAAATACGGAAATAAAATTATGTTACTTTCTTATAAAGCAAAACTCTTGAAAACCATATGAATATAGAAGAAAAGACTGGTTAAACAGCATATATCTATAATAGACTATTGCGCCATCACTAAAAGCGAGTTTGGTAGTATGTCCTGGTGTAACTCTGTAATTTCAACTACTTGGGAGTCTGTTGCAGAAGACAGAGCTCAAGTTTAAGGTCAGTCACAAGACCCTGTCACAAAAAAATTTTTTGTGTACGTGGTACAAGGGATTGAAACCATGGCGCTCTTCCTCTGAACCACATCTCCAGCCCTTTTTGAGTCAAGGTCTCACTAATGGTCCAGGCTGGCCTCAAACTTGGAATCTTCCTGTCTTACCCTCTCAAATTGTTTGGATTACAGGCCTGCACCATGACACCCAGTTCAAAATAAAATTTAAAATGTAGCTTAGTGGTAGAGTGCTTGCCTAGCATCCAAGAAGCCCTGGGTTCAATCCCCAGAAATGAACACACACACACACACACACACACACACACACACACACACACACACACGAGTTTGTAAAATATAGTAACAAAAAATACACTACCATATGAAAAAATACAAGTTAAAAAAAAGCTTTAAGGCTGTATAGACGGATCTAGAAAAATTAACAGCAATTATAGTTTAAAGGTAAAAGGTAAAATATGAACTTTTTCCCTTTATAATTGTAATTTTCTAATGTTTCTAGAAAAATAACATGTTGTTTGCCTTTTATCATGACCAGTTCTTTTTCTCCTCTTTTCTTTCATGTTCCATTTAATAGTATACCATTATGCTTGCCTTTTAAAATTAGCTATTTCATTCCAAAAACTTTGTCATGTACTTAGCTCTAGTGACAATTATTAATGAAAGTATACTATAATTGTTTAGTTCATATAGGTATTATTCTGTTTATTCATTAGGAATCAAGCAAGCAAAAATCATTTGAAAAATTCTACTAAGGCACTGACTTTTGTGTTTTATTTCACAGTACCCAGAACAGTGGATAACATATAGTAGTCAATAAATAATTACTAAATGCACATGGATATAAATCTACCAGCTGTCTGCAAATATGAATATTCATATTTGCATACCATAAACATTCAAAATAACTTGCATAGGATATACTATCTTAAATACAAAGAGAATGTAAAACTAAATGTCTTTTTAAAAAGGTTCTTATGAGTTCCGTAATGTTTGTTAAAATGTTAACTAAAAACCTCACTTAAATAACGGGTTTATAAAAATTCAGACTAAAATGATTTCTGAAATAAAAGACTGATTAAAACCCTAACGTGTGGGGGCTGGAGTTGTAGCTCAGTGGTGTAGCGCTTGCCTAGCACATGTGAGGCACTGGGTTCGATTGTCAGCACCACATAAAAATAATAAAAGGCATTGTATCCCTATAAAACTAAAAAAAAAACAAAAAAAGTACTTAAAAAACCCTAATATGGATTTTAAAATTAATAATTTTCATGATTAATACCTTTCCAATCAAATCAATTTCATTTTTCCACTAATTATCTTGAATGGATGGAAAAATGGTTCTATTTCTCAAGCAATTCTGCTTCAAACTGAGATGGAACAGATGAGAAATTAGGAATTTTGAAAGTACAGATGTGAAGAGATAGACACAGCTAACAAATAATCCTTCTAAAAGTCAAAGAAAAAATTCTGTTAAAATTATTAAATTCTGGGCTGGGGAGATAGCTCAGTTGGTAGAGTGATTGCCTCGCATGCACAAGGCCCTGGGTTCGATCCTCAGCACCACCAAAAAAAAAAAAAAAAAAAAAAAAAATTATTAAATTCTAGAAAAATCAATAAGATTGAGAAATAAATTTTTTCTTCAAACAGGCATGTTTTAAAACTGAAAATTTGACACTATTTTAATGTACTGTCCTAACTTAAAATTTGAATTTACCACTAGAATATTTGTAAACCAATCTACTAGGTACTTAAAAAGATTTCCCCCCATTTCATAAATTCCTTAGTACATTTCTCCAAATGGCTATATTTAAAGGCACAAAAGCATGTCCTATTTTCCCTCAAATTTTTTACATGATTTGAAATTTTTGATTTGTATTTCACATTTACTCCAAATATGTGGTAACAGTTTTCAAACTGATACCACTGAAAGTAAAGAATTAAGTTCAAATTACATATGGAATGCCGCCATCAAGATTTTAATAGATGAGAAACAAAGGTTAGAACTGTAAAGAAAGTTAAAGGGGAGAAAACCTGAATAGCGATCTTTGGGTCAAGATGGTAATACTTTACCTAATAAATTCTGGTGGCAGCAAGGAGTTTCCTATAATCTAATAAGCACAAGGACCATTACTTCTAGTTAATTCTAACATATGCTTCTAATTCTGTCCAGTTTTAATTTAACATTTACAGTGGACTGTCAGATTATGAAAAGCTGTGACATGCAGAAAAATAGGAAAATAAGAGTTTCCTAATGCTCAATTATTCAAAGCAGTAGCGCTCCTGGCAGCCCTTTTTCGAACAGCACCTAAATATGAGGGAGGACAGAGGAACAGGCCCCAGACCATCATTTCTGTTTCCCTCTCCACATCCCATCATCCTCCCACAACTGTATACAAGCAAGGTGTAAAATAACATAAGGGTGGGCTTTCAAATTGTTATTTAGTTAAAATTCATTGCTGGATAGGAATGTTTGTACTTCAGAAAACCAGACTGTATAAAGTTATATAATTACATCCCCAAAAGAAAACCTCGTTTTGAAATGTATAATATTAAGTAAGTAGGAGGAATATAATCCTTATACATAAAACTTAGTTCAAAGGAATCTCCATGATTCTTTAAGGATGTATTCATGATTTTGATGTCTATTAATTTCTACAAAATGTCTTATTGAATTGCTCAAGAAATTACTGTGAGTTGTTTATCTTCGCAAGTATTTTACAGGCAAATCGATTTCAGAAGGGAAAAAATACAACTAGCAAGAGAAACATGCTATAAAATCTACTTAAAACTACTTCACTATTTAAGAGTATTCAAGTCTTAGGTATTTCTAACGTTGAGTTGTAAGACTATAAAAAACTTAAGTTCTATGAAAAAAATAATTTGCTAAGATTTAATCTAAATGTGAAATTAAGGTTTGGTCAACTAAAAACCTAAGCATAAAACATGCAGTTGAAAGAAAAATTAAAGCATGGCATATTTAAGAATATCAAAATAACAAAAGAAAATGTTTTTTATCTAAGAAAATATCATTTCCTTGACTCTCACATTAAGAAAAACAAGTATAAGCAATAAAGGTTAACACACACATACATATAAAAATGATAACACATTGATTATTTAAATGTTATGCCAAAATTATCTGAGCTTTTAAATAGCAAGTTGTGCTAAAGTTAAATTTCCCTTAATTTCTCTAATGTGTTCCTATAAATAAGGGAAGTAAAAACAGAAAAATGAACCAAGACTAATTCTCAGAAAAAGAAATCCTAAACATATGAAAATATGCTCAATCTCCAAAAAGAAATGCAAATGAAAACAACAATGACATGACGATTTTTGACTCAGGTGCTGGCAAAAATTAAAATGTGAAAAAATACATTGTAGGTAGAAGACCCACAATGATTAAGTAAGTGAACTCTTTCAAGGATTATTGATATTATTTAAAATTGTGATGTCTGTAGATCATTTGGATGGTGCAAATATTTTTAAAATCTTTTGTGGTTCAGTGGTAGAGCACTTGCCTGGCATACGTGAGGCCCCTGGGTTTGATTCTCAGCACCGCATATAAATAAGTGAAATAAATCCACTGACTACTAAAAAAAAAAAAAAAAAAAAAAAAAAAAAAACTCCTTGATCCAGCAATTCCACATCGAGGAACTTAATCTATAGAAATATTTATACAAGTGGAGGTTGAATGTGTATAATAACTCACAGCAATAATGTCTGTAATAAAATAAGTTGTGGAAGAACTTAAATGTCCATTATTAGGGAAGAGGTTAAATAAAACAAGGAATATTGGTTTGTTTGTTAAAGAAAAAGAAAAAAATGTAGATATATGGGAATGAAATATTTCTGCGTTCAAAAGAAACTGAATGTTGTCATTGGGGAAGAGACCTAGTGCCTCAAGGACAGAAGTAGGTGACTTTTCACTGTAGGTTCCTTTCATATTTTCTAATTTTTGAAACTCATTAAAATATATTTTAAAAAAGACCTCTTCTTTAGGTGATACATAACCTTTTTAGTTACTTTTACATGTAAACATATTCCTGCATTTTTACCATCAGTTCTCAAAACAAATATTAGAAAATTCCAAAAATGTACAAGAGAAATAGGACGTACATTATTGTACATAAAAATTACATATATAACATTCTTAAACTATCTAACAATACTTTTTATGGTAAAGGATTACTTTCACAGCCTCTAAACGCATAGAATTTAAGCATTTTAAAGCATCCAACTAGGGGGGGATGTAGCTTAGTGGTTGAGTGCTTGTTTAGGCCTTGGGTTCAAGGCTCACTACAACAAAAACAAACAAAAAACCCTATTATTCAGAACTGGTAGCACACCTGTCTGTAGTTGCAGCTACCAAGGAGGCAAAGGTAGGGAGATTTCTTGAGCCCCAGAGTTCTGGATCAGTCTGTCAACATACTTACATCTCATTTTGTGATAATTTTTTTTTTTTTTAATTAAAGAGACCTTATCAACCTCAACACAAATAAAACATACAATAAAAACTATTAACCTTAATACAAACTGATAAAGTACAGAGACGCACTATCATAAAAATCTCTTTAGTCAGGTAATTTTCAAACCTAAAAATAACATACTAATTAATGGAATGAGACACTGATGTAACCTAAGATTAATTTCCAACAAAGTAAAAGTGTATATAGTATTAAACATATAAAGAAAATCACCAAACTAATATACCTGGGTAAAAATTTGACTTTAACATCTTCTTTAAGAAATCACTTGTTTGATGCCACAAACTACAAACTACTGGCACTAAAACAAGTAAGATTTATAGTCTACTTACAAGTTAGGAAACATAAAAATAAAATTCACAATCAATTTTGCCCTGAAAAACAAATGGAATAGAAAATATACTATTAATCATAATTGCAATAAAAGTCCTTTTACTTATGAAAACTTGGAGCGGAATGACTTGTGGGGGGAGAAAGCTTATTAAGAAAACAAAGGCTGGAGCTATGGCTTAGTGGTAGTGTTATGCCTAGCACCCACAAGAGCCTGGGTTGTATTACCAAGCAACAGAACACAAAATAAGAGTAACCCATTGGAAACTGAGTACACATCCTATAGGTATATGCAATTGGAAATGTCCAAAAAAACGAGTAACTCTGACAATGTTATTTTATTAACATTGCCTAGACATGTCTTTATTTCATTTCCATAATATAAACATCTCATTCCCCAGTACAGAACATTAAAAACTGACATACTTTCTTTCAGCAAATTGAAGAGGCAATTCCACTGGATTCTGGCTTCCTGTGTTGCTGTTGATAAGACAGCAACCTAACCACCATTCCTTTGAAGATCATTCCTTTTGAATACACCTGCTTCTGTGAATCTTTTTAATCTTTAGTTTTCTGTAGTTTCATTCTCATGTCTGGGAGTTTTTTTTTTTTTTTTTTTAATTCTTCATGGAATCAATGAGCATCCTGAATTTGTTCATTTATGTCTTCAATAATCTTGGGAAATTCCTGAAATTTCTCTCTTCAAATTGTTTCTGAACAACATTTCTCCTCTACTTTTAGAACTTCAATTGGGCATATTTTCATTTTATTTTTTGTTTTATACATCTTTTCTATTTTCCATCCCATTGTTTCTTTAAACTTCAAACTGGTTTCCTTCAATTTTCCAATTCTCTCTTCACCTGTGTCTAATTCATTATTAACCTAATTCAATCTTAATTCTAGTCTCTGAAATATGTGAAGCTTTCTGCTATATGCAATTTCCTTATATGCTTACTTTTAAACTGAATTCCTCCTTTTCCTCTAAAGATTATTTGTAGAGATTCTTTGAAGCCTACAAGACAGGTGGCCTGACTCCAAAAAAGTCTCAGTGGTCATTACCAAGCACCTAGTGGCGTTATTCATGTTGATCTACCTTAAATTCAGGGCTCAAGTTTTGCTGAACACATTTATTTCCACGAATCCACGCAAGAACTGCTGTTACAACATCTCAATATTTCCCCTTTCCACTCTTCTCAGATGAAATCCACTTTGCTTAGTGACTCATGGGTTGTAAAATAGCATAGATTTACTTCTGGTTCATTGTCAACCAGTCTGTAGCCATTTGGGAACACAACTTTCAGGCAACATGTTCCATTGGGCACCCCACCTTGGGCAGGCCTTAGACTTTGACTTTTGCTGCCTGAGCTTCTAGAAGCCTTCAAAATTACAATTCAAGTTCTTCCAGTTTGGCAAATGTAAAACCAATTCAAGAAATTTGCTTATCTGTGTTCCTTTTCTTTTT
Organism: Sciurus vulgaris; assembly: GCF_902686455.1. Taxonomy (NCBI): domain Eukaryota; kingdom Metazoa; phylum Chordata; class Mammalia; order Rodentia; family Sciuridae; genus Sciurus; species Sciurus vulgaris. Next base: position 39,386,042 of record NC_136472.1, on the reverse strand, counting down.
CCTTCCAGTTAGGTTTTGGCCTGGCAATCCTTACATATTGTCAATTCTTCTATAATTATAAAGATGTTCTTGAAAAGCAACTCAAAACTCTAAAACCCAATGTTCGCTGAAACGTGTAAGGTAAAATAGAAACTTGGAATCCAATTAATCAATTGTTTCCTGTATTATGGGATTTCCAAATAAGTGTAATTAAGTACTTTGAGAGATTTTTATAAACCCAACAATTTGAATTTACCTTTAATGTTTGCTATGCCTATGTGAAAGGATTGGGTTAAAAAAATAAACCCACATGATAAAACAGTTAACTGATTTCTGCACAAGATAAAAACGATTAAGCACATGAAAAAGATTTAACAGATTTTAACTGTTTTTTTTAAGTGAAAGCTAGAATCATTCATTTTTTACATTTTTTGAAAAGAAATCAATGATAATTTTAAAATAGGAATTTATATATATTTTGAATATATGTCTCAGTTTTCCACTCAAGATTTTGGCACTATGTAAATAAAACTATTAGTCAAAGTTATCATAGTTAAATTAGTCAAATTTAACAAAGAAGTTAAAATGCTTATACTTCACTACTTTGAGAAATCAACCCATGAAATTTGATAAATAAACCAACATGTGAAAAGTCAAGGTTTTATCGTATTATGTACACATTGAAGTATCTCAGAAATTTTACCCACGTGTATAAAATTTTACTGTATTGAGCTAGAAATATACCCTCCATTAAGAGGAATAATTATTTCAAAATCACAAGCAACTGATTTAAAAAAATAAGAAAGCCAGGTGTGGTGACATATGCCTGTAACCCCAAAGACTCAGAAGCCTGAGGTAGGAGGATCACAAGTTCAAGACCAGCCTCAGCATTATAAGACCCTGTTCCAAAATAAAAATTAGAAAGGGCAGGGGATATAGCTCAGTGGTAGAAAGCACACCTGGGTTCCTGACCCAGTTACCTAACCCCTCCCACCCCCAGCACCAAATGAGAAAATTCAAGATGCTAATTAGTAATATCCTTTAATTGGGTAATCATTTTAAAAAATAAATTTTTCTCTTGTTATACATCAAGGTATTCTAAATGTCAAAGAATTTTACTCTAAAATAATTAAATGTTAGGGTATTAGACAATTCAAATGGGCCTTCAGTCTTCCACTTCGGCCTAAGTAACTACCCTACTAGGGATTACAGGTATATGCTACTCTGTTCAGTGAGCATTTCATTTTAGTATTCTTATATAAACAGATTTTTAAAATTAATCCAATGTTAACAGTGATGATACTGGTCAATTAAAATTTGATATTCATGAAAATAATACTTTGTTGTAAACTAATACCATACAAGCTATAAAATTTATGGAAATTAAGATTCAAGCTACAAAACATAATTATTTCCCATTATGGATTTTTCATTCACCAAATATTTATAATGCCACTATGTGCAAAGCATTGTTCTAGGTTCCTGGAATATATCACTGTACAAGAGACAAACTATAAGCATAATCAGTAAAATGTTCAGTACATTAGAAGCTGGTATTACTCGGTGAAAAGGACAGCAAAATGAGGCACAGTTCTGGGGTGTTCAGAATTGGGGTGGCAATTTTAAATATAGACAATTTTAAATATAGACAGATCTCATTGAGAGGGTAACATTTTTGTTAAGATGAAGAAGGCAAAGGAGCTAAATTAAATAGCTATCTGCAGAAATATGGTTAAGTAGATGAAATGTAAAGAAAAGCTCTAATGTGGGTATGTTTCTGGGGAAGTTTAATACCAGGTGAGTTTAATACCAGGTGAGTTTAATACTGTGTAGATTCTGTCTTGCAAATATTATGCACAAAAATATGTACCTGATGATAGCTTACTATCTATTATTTATCAATCTGTCTTACCTGAATTGTTACAGAAACAAATGATTCTTAAAACATAAAAATGTTAACTTTTCATATAATTACCGATACAGATACAAATTCATTTAAAAGGAATCAATTTTTTAAAAAAATCCTATTTCCACTTGGAATAGAACCCTGATTATTTCAATGTTTTTAGAGTCTAGGAAAGTAGCCCAACCTGAATAAAAAACAGTACTTACTAATTCAGGGATCAAAATTCCATTATAATCCTCATCCACTTTTAATGCTATGAACACATTTCACGTAATACCATCTTTCAAACACATATCAATAACTTTTTTTTTTTTTTTTGCGGGATCGAACCCAGGGCTTTGTGCTTGCAAGACAAGCACTCTACCGACTGAGCTATCTCCCCAGCCCATGTTCTTAATATTTCCTTCTTCATAACAATTGCCTAGATAAGCAACCTGCCCTAACAAATCTGATTATACAAATTGATAAAACTAAAAAATTCAGAAACATAATCAACAGATTTAATTTTGACAGATGTTTGGAAACTGTTTTTGTACTCTTTTCTTAATTTTAAACATATTTATGTATTCCACAGGTATTTGGTGTTTTGAAGGCATTTAGATATTTCAAAGATGTTCAGAAGATATTGAGACATTAGTTTCAGGATTCTATTTTAAATTGTTACAACATAGTAGGAACAGAAAATATTAAGTTGTACCTTTTAATCCTAGTTATTCTTTGTTCCTTTGGTACAACTGTCTCATTTAAAATACACCTGTGTATTATCCTAAGCTTTAACCAAAGAGGCAGCAAAGTTTCATGTTTTTTCATTAGCAAAATGCATATAACAAATGAACAAACCTTTCTTTTTCTATGCAGAATAAGTTAACTGGAAAACTGTACATCATTGCATGAGCTAAACACCTGACAATGTAGTATCTTTGAACTCATAAAAAATGTTACCCATGGTGAAAATATTTCTATGCATCAAATAGTTTCATGCAATTGCTCAAGTTTTACCTACTATGAAAAACAACTAGTTTTCTCTGTTGGAAAATGATTTCTCTCTAAAAATGAAAAGTCTGGCCAATTAATGTCACATTTTCTTCAAACTGTATGAACACTATTAAAAAGGTTTTATGGCTTAATTCTTTTAAGACTTAAAGTAAAAAAATTAATGAAACCAAGAGAATGTCTAACCAATATGCAACTTTCTTTGTGAGAATTAAACAGGAAGTCTGCACTCTCAGTTAACTTCTAAGTATGCATAGGCATGAGTAAAATATGGGCCCAACCTTTTTTCTACAACAAAATTATATTCACTTTGCTTTATCCATTATAAAATTTCATACATTCTTGATTTTTCTCCAGTTCTATTCCCTAACAGTCTAGCTGCCCTTGTAGATTAACTATTGGACTATTATACTCATGTATTTTTTTTCCATGTATTTCTAATAAGAAAAAATTCATGTAATAGCCACGAGCCATCTGTTTAATAAAACACTAGGAAGACTAGAAGCAAAATTCAACATAAAACCCATCAAGCTAAATCTTTCAACTTCAACTAAAGCATGTTTTTCCTCTCCCTATAAGGCTCTCTTTGCTACAGTCTCTAATCTTTGTTTAGAAGTCTTCTTCAAGAGGATTTCCTCAGCCTACCCTCCCCAAATTTTCTCTATGTAATTGCCTCCTATATCAAATAATTAATTTCTTCACTGAGGTGTCCACAGCATCTAACAGCATGGCATGTGTTTAGTCAGTAGATATTGGAAGGTTAACAAATTTTAGAAGGAATAAGGAAGTAAGACAATTCCACTTTTCTTAATATGCAAAGTGAAAGCAAGACTTTGAAATAAGTCATGTACAGTGGTACTTGCCTACAATCCCAGTAATTTGGGAGACTTGAGGCAAGAGGATCACAATTTTGAGGCCAGCCTGGACAACGAAGCCAGGCCCTGCCTCAAGATAACAAGGACCAGGGTTGTAGCTCAATGGTTAAGTTACCCATGGGTTCAATTCCCAGTTATCCAACCCCCAAATCTGAAACAAGACATTTTTTTTTTTAAATCTATAATGACATTAAACCTATGAAAATACACAGATGGTGTGGAGCCTGCAATAGTTCCAGATGACTTTTTTGAGAACCTATAAAGTCAAGTCAATTGTAGTACTTAAAGAGTTTAATACTTTGGGAATTTTTTTTCCTAAATAGAAACCAAGCAAGCACATCAACAGGTACTTGTAAATTTCATTCTACCAAAAATTTACCATGTTAGGGTACTTTTAAGGACTAAGCTTCCACAAATCAAATTACTTGCCCAGAGGGTTTGTTAACAATTCTGCATGTTTAAGTTTGTATAGACTCCTAAGTCACAAACTGTATCATATATTCTTCTGTCCATAAAGTAGCTTAGAAAAAGTATCTCTAATCATATTTAAGTAAAATTCCACAGTTCTGCCAGGTGTGCTCCACATACCTATAATATCAGTTACTTGGGAGGCAGAGGCAGGAGGAGCCCAAGTTCAAGGATACCTTCTTTCAATATGAAATAGAAGGGGCTATGAATGTACCTCTGTGGTAGAATTCAAGAGTTCAGGTTCAATTCCCAGTACAGAAAATAAACAGGTAAATATGTACATAAATACACATCAAGCTATTGTTGAAATGTGAGAAACCTGGAACTGCAGGTTTGTGGTACAGGTAAATAATTCAAATTTTGACATACTGTCATGATGGTTTACTTAGAATGAATTGACCAGTAGTATCAGGTAATTGCCAAAGGAAGATACTTGATACTTCAGTTTTCAATGACACGGACTGGAGATATGAGTTAAGTTTGATAAACCACCTATTACCAGTAAGTATAAACGCTGATCTAATTTTAATGTGATTTCCCCATAAGCTACAGAAAATTTTCTTTCATATTTTAAAGACAGCTAGATACTACACGTGGTTTCAGTTTTCCATTTCTATTTCTGCACGAAGTTTTGTTTCATAACCTCAAATACTTTAAAGATTTTCCCTCTAAAAAGAACATATCATAATGAGCACAGTCTAGACTATATCCTATCAGAAACATTTTGTAAGACTTCTATACTTTTTGGAAAAAGTATGAAGACATCTGTTCAAGTAAGCTAAATTAAAAGGCCACCATTCTCTACCTAATGCTTCATTGGCCTCGATTTAAGAAAAGGCTAACCTGGAAACACATGATAAAGTTACAACTCACAATAATGGGAAAAGTTAATACTACTGAGTGGTTTAAAAAAAAAATGTTTTTTTGAATAACGGAAGTCCCAAATTACAGACTTACCCGTTTTATGTACAAAATTCCTATTACTTCAAATTAGATCCAAAGTTTAAAAGTTTAAAGTTTTAAAGCTAAAACTTTAAAAGACTAAAAGGTTGTAGCACACAGAAAAACAAAGTAAAATTTCAGAGATAACATTTTATTTTTAAAACACACTGAATACAGTGGCACATGCCACTAATACCAGCAACTCAGGAGTCAAGCAGAATGGCAAATTCCAGGTAAGCCTGGGCAATTCGGGGAGTTAAGTCTCAAGCAGAAAAAAAAAAAAAAGGGCAGAGGGGCTGCAGGGCAGTTAGGTATGTAGCTCAGTAGTACTGGATTCAATCTGAATGGGGGGTTGGCATGGGACACTTTGTAAGAAACCTAATTTGTGCTTGCATAGAAGTTATTGCACAATGCCATCTTCTAAAAGATTTGTTGAAAATTCCATTAAAGCAATTTGATATGGCTGCGTGCTCATAAGGTCTATTTTTCCAAATGCATACTGAAATCCTGATAGACTTAATATGAAGGCAGTTTAATAAAAATACATGAAAATGTTGAGCAGCCAGGTACAGTGGCACACACCTGTAATCCCATTGACTTGGGAGGGTGAGGCAGGAGGATACCAAGTTCAAAGTCAGCCTCAGCAATTTAGTTAAGCACTAACTTATTAAGAACCTGCCTCAAAATTTTCAAAAAAGGTCTGGGGATATGACTCAGTGCTTAAGTTCCCGTAGGTTCAATCCCACGTACTCAAAAACCAAAAATCAAAAAACTGTTGATTTAACAAAAGAAGGGAGTCACTTATGAACCCATTGTATTACGTTTTTACACAACTGTATTATGTTCTATATTTCTTAGGCTAGTGTAGTGGCTAGTGATTAGGAGCCCAGATTAGGGAAATAGAACTCCAGAGTTTAAATTCCTAGTTTTCCCATTTATGTCCCAGTAGATTAAGCTTAAACCATCCTAAGTCTCAGAAAAAGTGAGTACCTCAAGATAATGGGAATTATACATCCCTACATAAAAGAGTAAATTTGACCAATTTTAAGTTGTAATGATCCATAAGTACTAATCAGTGCATGGAATATATTCAAGATCCAATACTACAAATTACTAATAAAAATAAAATAGAAAATAACATATATTTAAGAATCTACAGTGAAAAATTTAAACATGTACTTTTCTACTTCTAAAAACCTCATTCAGAAAACAATGTACCTCCAAAAATATCTTCCGTGTGCACTTTTTCTTCAGCCCGTGTACTTTTTCCATAAAATACTATAGACCTACATTTAAAATATAACTGAAAAACAACTGCATATTTAAGACAACTCTGATCTAGAATACTTCATTGGACTTTTCTATTTGTCTTAACTTGCAAACAATATTTGAGCTCATATTAGTTTTCTCATTTTGATGGGGGAGCATCAAGTTGAAAACAGTACAAAATCTGTGGTAAACTAATACTTAAACACAAAGCACAACAGAAAAAGAACTATTTTTAGTGATGTGATATTCAAATAATTTAATCAGCAAGAGAAATGCAGAATTTTACAAAACTATAATCTAGAACAATTAGGAAAATAAAAGCAAATAGCATTGAATTAGAACAATATTATTCCTTTAAAGTGGGTTAATGGTTGGTTTTGTAGGAAAATATTCTATGTAAACCACTCATGGCAAACTGTAACACTGAGCCTCAGTGGAATTTATAATGGTATTCACTATGTTTTTGCAATTACTTGAGATCTATCATCATAAAAATTTGGGAAGAAAAAAAAATAAATCACTTGCTTAAATGTCACAATAATTCAATGGAAGGGCTATGGGTTCTAGGAGTTGTAGGTGCCCCAACTCCAAATTCTGTTATTCCTAGTCTTACATACTCTCCCTTATAGAGTAACCAGCAAATTCCTTGCATTTCTTTTAAGTAAGGATTTTTGAAAAGTATCACTTCTACGCTACTAAAAATGATTAGGCCAAGGTTGAATTAACACAGATACTGAGTAAAGTTCTGTCCTTGCAGTTGACGTAAATAGCAAAGAACAATACCCCCCAACCCCTACTAAACATGAGATAAAATTTAATATAAATTTCTTTTAACTTGAATATTGGCTCTTTGTGAGTACTGGTTCTTTAAATATAAATCTCCTAATTTAGTATCAATTCAGGAAATTCAAATTTACAATGAACCAGCTCACTTATCAAGTTGTTTAAACATAACATTTGCCAACATGATTACTTAGACGATCTTTTTGACATTTTGTAACTTGCTTTTAATGTGAAAGATGTCACTGAATTTTTAAAAACTCTTGCAAAAAAACAATTTGCAGGTCACAGTAGCATAGCGACTACAACCTCAGTCACTTGGGAGGCTGAGACGGAGTATTTCAAGTTTGAGGTCAGCTTCATCATCTTAGCAAGACCCTGTCTCAAAAATAATAAAAAAGGTTGGTGATGTAGCTTAGTGGTAAAGTGCCCCTTGGTTCAATCCTCAGTACATGCCCCCCTGCAAAAAAAAAAAAATCTCATTTGATTAAGTAAATCAACAGCTATTTCCAGTAGGTTACAGAGGTTTATATTAAAATTTAAGTTCCTATACAAAGTAATTGTGTGGATGGAGTAATTTTTTTGGTTTCTTTCCCCATAGGTTATGAACTGACAGGCATTACTGACAAAAGTAAATTATTTTATATTGGGAAGAGTTGCTAAAATAAAAAAATTAAAAAAACCACTTTAATCCTCAAAACAGTCTTGTTGAAATACTCACTAGGAAGCTGCTTACAAAGAAAAAAAAAAAAAAAGTGGGGAAAGTAAATACTTTCCAGTAGTTTCCAAACATAATTAAAAGTTTGAGATATTAACATAGTATCCATTTACATTCAGCAATAAACATTGAAAAACTAGATAAGGAAAAATATCGCTAACTCAGGGAAAAATCATCAACAGGTTCAAATGGGTAGGCAGTTTCTGGAGGAGAAAAAGGATTAATGGAAGTACTGTCAATCTGCCCCCAATATAATACGTTAAACTCCCTCATGACACTACACTTTTTAAGAATACTTCATATAGTATTGTCATTTTTTTTTAACAAAATTTACATTACTAAAGTAAAGATTGTTTCTCAAAGACTACTGGTGCTGGGGATCCAACCCAGCACCTGCAAATGCTAAGCTCTCTCTCTACCCTGGAGCTTTACTCCCTATTTCACGACATGATTTTTCGTACTAATCACAAAAGAAAAATTAGCAATTACACAGTGGACAAGCTGGTCAAAACTTGACACACACTACAAAATTGCATCATTGCTGGGCATGGTGGCCCATGCCTATAATCCCAACGGCTCAGCTTAGGAGGATCCCAGTTCAAGGTCAACCTTAGCAACTAAGTGAGGCACTAAGCAATTTAGCAAGACTCGGTCTCAAAATGAATAGCTAGGTATGTGGTTGTGGTTAAGCAAACCTGGGTTCACTCTTTAGTTTAAAAAAAAAAAAAAAAGTATCACCAATAAGGGGCAAATGAACATCATGGTGTCTCTGGATGAGTTGACCATTTTGTATCTTTTCAGTTAAAACACATAAACTTCAGGTGCATGCAGAATCATGAAATTTAAGGGCTGAGAAAATTCCACATCAAAGGAGATTAAAGAGAAGTGACAGTTACATACATATGATGATCCTGGATTAGATACCGATTAAGAAAATTGCTATAAAGGTCACTGCTCTAAAAAGTAGACCATATATGGCAATGTTCAATTTCCTGAATTCAATAAATCTTTATATATTGTAGTATACATTTGCTATTGGGAAACACAAGCACTAAAGGTCATAACGTGAGCAACTCATTGCTTAACACTTAAAAAAAGGAGAGCTGACAAAACACATATAGATGGCCCCACAAATCTGTGGGTTCTGACAAATTCAACCAACTGCACATTGAAAATATTCAGGAAAATATAAATTGCATCTGTGTTGAGTATGTAGATTTGTCATTATTTCTTAATTACCTCAGTATAATTAAGAACTATTTACATAGCATTCACATTGTACTAGATATTGAAAGTAATTGTGGAGTAAAATATATGGAATAATGTACGCAGGTTACCTGCAAATGCTACATGCCCTTTATATATAAAGAATTTGAGTGAGCATCTACAGAATTTGGGCTCTGAAACTAATCCCCCATGGATAAGGAGATGAAAGCATGTCAAAATATTAACAACTGGACCAATCTGCAAAACAGATATAGAAGGTTTTCTGCATTCTTCTTGCAACTCCTCATAATTTCAAAGTTAAAAATTCAGTATAAAAACTATTTAAATTATATACACCCACTTATATCCCTTAAGAGCAAGGCTCTATTTAACCCATACAAAGCAGATTAAACCATGCGATTGGCGAACAATTTGAATGTTCACGTCCAAATACTAATAATCTAATGTTTTAAGCATTTTCTCAACTATCATATCCCTATTATAAGAATCCCAAAATCTTCAAATTTCTTGATTGCTACATAGTAGCTAACAATGATAACCCAAGTAAATGGCAAAATGAGGTAATGTTTAAATACAAGAAATGTTATTTTATTGTTGATTTGCCCCCAATAAAATACTTGAAATTCCCTCTATAACACTGCACTTTAATGGGAAATTTCACATGGTATTGTCATTTTTCATATTTGTTTTATAAAATTTAGATTATTGAAGTGACCCTCAATTATAGCTGGAAAACCACTCTAAAATTATCACTGGTTTGATTTAAAACATGTCAAAAGTCATTAAGGATATATTTTGAGATTTGTTTTATAAGAGGATGAGTTTATAGTAGCTGAGACATTGCACATCTAATGAAAAATCTCAAAATGAACTGAAACCTGGTTACAAAAGAAATAACTGATTCCTTTTGAGAACACTTTTTTCCACATCCTGGAAAAGAATTAGTACCCCTACTACATATAAGACTCAAGTACTGGGGCAGAGCGCTTGTCTAGCACACATGAAGCACTGGGTTTGTTCCTCAGCACCACATAAAAAAATGAAATAAAGGCAATCTGTCCATCTACAACTACAAATATATTTTCTTAAAAAAGACTCAAGTACTATTTAAATAAGTGGATGTTCAATGACAAAATATTAACATATGGAATTCTTTAAACTAGTTAGCTACTATAAAATGTTGCAGTTAATTTTTTTAAAGTCACATTCTGTAGGTTAAATGACCCTCATATAAGATTTAGGACTTCCTTTGAGGTTATCTGATTCTTAAGTTTGGCATCCATGTTATTTCACTTTTTAAATAAAGCTTATAGAAACAGAAAAATGGGTTTCAGACCCAGTTAGTAAGTAAAATACTGTCAAAGCTAAAATGACAATCCTGAAATTGCAAAGTTATCATCAAGCACAGAGCAGATGTCTCAGATTATTTCTTGATTATATAGGAAAAACAAATTTGACTATTTTTATTACGCTGATGAGTACAAGTTCATAGAGTATACCAACAGCAGGAATATTTGATTACTGCCCTCTAATACCTCAATTCCCAAAACTGGCTGACAGAAAACACCTTAACAAAAATATATCATGTATCCATTCTTCAGAGATTTAATCTTGCATTATTGGTATGCTAACCTAGTAGTTTGTATGCTCTTAAGACATCTCAGGTGATCCAAAAGTAGGGAAATGTGAAAGCATTGGCTCCAAAGGATAACAATTTGACCTATTCATGTACATAATGAGGACTAGGAGCTAGGTGTGGTGGTGTGTGCCAGTAATCCCAAATGCTCAGGAGGCTGAGGCAGGAGGACGGCAAATTCAATGCCAGCCTCAGCAAAAAATGAAAATGAAAAGGGCTGGTTAACATAGCTCAGTGGTAAAGTATCTCTGAATTCAATCTCCAGTACCAAATAAACAAATGTTAACAAAATGAGGAAGGCCAAACAGCTATAAATTTCTGATTTGGAAGATAATACCCATTTTGGCTTTAAATATGCAAAACTCATGTACTCAATCTGGCAATTGAAAAAATAATTAGAAGAAAACCACCATTAAATGGCTAACATTCTTTAAGTCCAATATGAAAAACTGCAGAAATTACTGGCATAAAAATGGTCATTTCTGGGCTGGGGATATAGCTCAGTTGGTAGAGTGCTTGCATCAAATGCACAAGGACCTGGGTTCAATCGTCAGTACCAAAAAAAAAAAAAAAGAGAGAGAGAGAGAGAGAGATCATTTCCCATATATGAATTTTTGAGTAAAGGAAGACTTAACATTTTTACGTGCAAGAGCTGAAATTTCACACCTAAATAAAAAGGCAGTAATTCATATGACATTTTCTATCATATAATTAGAGTCAATTTTAGAAATATCAAAACAGCTTTGGGAATTTATCTTTGAACCTTATTACATTTCAACATTATTCCAAGACTACAATTCAATATTGCTTTGACACAGCTATGTCTTCAGAATTATCACTTGACATCTCCAAATATCATACTTTTCTTTGGAGGTCTCTCAGCATACAAAATAGTAACTTACCCACATTATGATTCTCTGAGCCTTAGAAAAGTAGAGTTTCTCAACAAGTTGTATTTAACTTGTTCACCATTTTTTGTTCAAATTGCTGTGGATTCTGTTATGTGGAGGAAAAAAAATCTATAGACTTCAACCCATTACACCATTAAAAAAATACTAACTTTTGTGCTAGAAATCTGCTAAGAGCAAAAGATTTTGGTAATAAAAATTTGTCTAAAAATAAATTCTTTACAAGCTAATGAATGCACCGTTATCCACATTTATAATAATGGAGCTTTTTATAGGTATCACTGGTAATACTTTAGACATCTTCATTTCCTGGAAGTGCCTTGAACAGATTCATACGAAATGACCATTTCAATGTTGATCTACTAAACAAAATAACGAACCAAGAGAAAACATCTGAGCCTTTGATGTTAAGTGGTCTTTTTGTTTTTTAAGCAAGTGAATTGCCATCTGGTTCTCCTAATGCTCAAATGCTGTACACCATGAAAAGGCGTTCATGTGCTGAAATCAGTTCTCTTCCAAATATGATTTTAGCTGTGTAGTATTATAAAGGGCTTAAGTGTGCTTTGTTTATTCATGGATGCTGTGTTCAAGAATATCTTTAATACCTCTTGGGGAGGGGGCACAAATCGAAATTATTCCCTATGACTTTAATGACTACATTCTCAATAACTTTTAAAAAGATTAGGTATTATGTAAATGTTATCCTATAAATGCCCAAGAAGCTTATGTTAAAACACTCCTACACTCAGGAAGGCAATGAACTGCATGATCCAATACTTCTTGTGTAACTAAAATTACTAATTTTAGAATGTAATTTTTTTCATAAATCTAGTTATCCTTTCCCATGTTTTCAGATACATAAATTCTATTAAACAAAACAGAATATAAAGAAGTCAGGTTAAAAATGCCTTTACAGAAAAAGGAAAATGACCATATTTTTTCAATTTTACTAATGATTGCAGAGATTATAATTTTGCATGCCTGTAATACTGACAATTTGGGAGGCTGAGGCAGTAGGATCCCAAATATGAGGCAGCCTTAGCAATTAATAAGACTGGGGATATAGCTCAGTGATAAAAAATCCTGGGGTTCAACTTCCAGTACCAAAAATAAATAAAATTGAGAAATGTAAAGGAAATTAGGTTGATTAGTACAATATTTTGCTTGAAAACAGTTAAATTTTACATAAAAGAATAACCTAAGCCAGGCGCAGTTGTGCAAGACTAATCCAAGCTGTTTGGGAGGCTGAGGCAGGATTCTCAATTCAAACTCAGCCTCAGTAACTTCGCAAGGCCCTAGGTAACTTAGAGAGGGGTGGCTCTGTGGTTAAGCACTCTTGGGTTCAATCCCTGGTACCAAAAATAAAATAAAAATTACCTAGACAACACAACGAAAACATTAAGGATTTATTTAACGAAAGTTTGTTATCTTAGTGACTATGTCCTTTTTTTCCTTTTTGGTGGTGGTGCTGGGAATTAAACCCAGGGCCTTGGGCATGCTAGGCAAGCACTCTACCAACTGAGCTACATCCCCAGGCCCCTGACTACGTCCTTTTGAAAACAGTTTTAGTACGAAATGTCTTGGAAGAAAAGGCCCCAAGTTGGGAGGAAAGTATATACAGACCATGTTAGTAGAAGTGGTAACACCTAAATACTGTTGCTATGACAATGGCTAGGGGGAAAGGATGGAGTAAGATATTTTAATAAAACCTAAAATAGTTTACTATTTGTAATGATGAACATGCAAATACTTCTTTTGCTTTTATCAAACAGTACTCTAGTTATTCAAAGAACTTTCAGATATTTGATCACTCAGTTGTGTTTCCAAGTAATTCCTGTTGCTTTTTATTTCTACTCTACATTTATTTATGCATTTAAAAAACTGTAGATGAAAAAGCATATTGAATTTTAGAGTAAAATCTGAATAATCACACAGACATGGACCAACATTTATTACAAACAGGAAAAGTTTGGATCTATAAGAGTACAGATTTTTTTTTAAAGGGCAGCAAACTGAAGTATAAAAAATAAATCACCATGATCTATATGATAATGTAATATTTTACCTGCATTTTAAAATCACATAGTTCAATATATACAAAACATTATAATACAGTAATTTAAACTGCTACGTAAAGGTAGTAAAACAGTATCATCAGTGGAGAAGTTTTATTTCAATTTAGGTCACTCATGATCCATCCTGAGTTCACCTCCATTTTCCAAGAAGAAAGGTTATTTTGAAAAACTGAAATTTATACTTCACAACCTAGTATTTATAAGGAAAGAAAAACCAAGTAAAGAGTTCATATTTTCAAGTTTTTGAAAATAAAAAGCAATCAATTCTCTATATACTTTTATTAAAGAATTACAACTTTCACAGACATCAGGATACATTGTTGCTATTACCAGCAGTATTACCTTCTTCATTTCTCCTTCAGCTACCAGAAAAAAACATCCTTCTGTTGGAAAATTTCTTATGAATGTGGCTCAATTCAAAACAAAATTACTTTTAACAATAAAATATTGTAGCTTACATGTTGTCACATTGATCACCTAATTACATGAAAAGCTACGGAAACCATGGAAGAAAGAGAAGCTTAAAGGAATATGGCAAAATTGTATAGCTTTTTTCGATTTTGTGCTACTGAGTGAAACTTTTGATCGCTGCAAGAAGTGGTGCTATAAATATAAAGAGCACTGAGACTGATTACGAATGGAATATACCGGTGTTAAAAATTAAACTGAATTTAAGTCATTTGTATACATTTAAAGTTGGAGATATTTTGAATATTTCCTTTCATAAAACTAGGAAGCAGCAAAAGTTGTTTCCTACCACAGCAGTTAGATTTAGACTCTACTGATAATTATCTCTCTTTATGAATACTCCTAAAATTACTTGCTCTTATGATTTTGTTAAATCATGTGAAGCGGAGGTTTGTAATGTGAGAGTAAAGAATAAATTTCAAAGAAAAGAGGCAAATATGATTTCCTAAATATACACAACACTAAAAAGAAACTTGGACTAATGTTCAAACTTATATAATTATATTACAAAGAATATGACCCTAAATATCCATTTGCTAGAAAAAGAATTTTACCTCCATCTGTTTCTATACTGTAGCAAAAAAATATAAGTGGGTAATAAATTAAGGATGACATTTTAAACCTCAATTTTATGAAGACAAGGAGGTAGGTAATGCTAAACTCTCACTAATGTGAGAAAAGCTGGTATTAGTATCATTTAACTTCATTTCTAAATAACCATTTTGATATGCTCTGATTTTCAACTAATGTTTCAAATTCAAAAATAAAATTTTTTTTCTTTTGCCCCTCAGAACTTAAACAACATGTTCAAAAAATTTCTCTGGGGACGCAAATTACTTTCTTAAAGGTGTGTATATTTTCTATGAGAAAATATTAATATATTTAGAGTTATACATGTTAATAGTTTAGCTTAAATATAAATAAATGAAACATCATAATTTTCCCACCATGAAGTACCGAGTTACAACAATGTATTAACACAATTTTATTTTCTTGAGAGTGTATACAGGATGTTATGTAAACACTGTTAGTATTACTTTCAATGTAAAGACATTCTTATTATTAACTCAGGTATTTAAAAAGTATTATAAACAGATTTTGTGTCTTCTCCAGAAATAAAGGTCACATTGAGTGACATGACAAATAAGAAGTTTAGCCTTCCACAGGCTAAAACAAAAAACAAAAAAAATGTGAAAATAAAAATAGAGAGCAAGTCAGAAAAGAGGAAAACACAGCTCAGGTATGCATTCCTGAAACCAGCATTCAACTTGACACCTTAATTCCTAAATCAGAATTGTAAAATTTTAAGTATACACGTTACCATTTTTTTTCAATAGATGATTTATACAATATACATACTTATGTTTTATACATACATCTTTGTGTACATGTGTGTATATGAGTGAGAAATAACTGTAAACATTATGAATAAATCAGGCAACTGCTAGCAGTTGTGAAATATACAAAATGAGCCTGTTATTTAGACAAACTTCAGCCCCTGGGAATAGCACACGTTCTTTTTCAGATTTTTTTTTTTTTTTAAGAAAGAAGTTTTATATCTCACAGTTAGAAAATGAAAGACGAAAACTCATTGTATTCATAATTACAGAATGCAGTATCTGCCAAATTCAATTTAACTTATGCTACAATAAAATGCATCGAAAATGTCTAAATGCTGGAGAAACAAAAAAATTTCAAAGACTCAAATTACTACACTATTACACAAAAAAGATTATGTATCAATGATGTTTGTTTCTGATGAGTTTAAATATAAGCTAATGTGTTTGTAAAGTCAGACTAGAATGCAAAACAGGTGCAGGTGATCCAGGTTTCTTGCTTTAATGAGTATACAAAGCAGCACTGGCTTCAGCATACTCAGGCCTCACCTGTTAAAATTTCATGCCTGCCTACTCTGGTGATTAAAATATAGGAAGGAAAGAAATGGTCCAGAGAATAGGTGATGAAACTTTAAGGATATGCTCATGGATCAAAACTACCAGACTCCACATAAGGCACAATCACACTCATACACACAAACACACAAACATACAGACCATATATACAACCTCACACACAAAAATAAAACACACACAAATGTTCTTGCTATTGTCCAGTAACTTCCCTCCCACAAAGTAGTACGATCTAAATTATAGCACAAATTTAGTGAGTACACTGTAGCCTCTATTTAACTCTTCTGTGGGTTGGGTCCATTCTGAGGACACATCACAGGTGACAGACACTGTTTTGTGCTGAACTCTATTCAGTACTGCTGATGGCTAAAGTCCTTTAACAAGGTCTAATCAGACCCACATAATACCAAATTTCAACTACTGTAGAAAATGTTGAGGCTGCAGTGTACTTAATTACGTTGAGAATTTATAAGTTAACATTTAAAATAAAAGTACTGCTTAAAGTATTATAAAGGAGTTATAAAAAGAAATGGTTATTTTCAGCTAAATGTGGATATCAATTATTCCCATTTCACCATTTCATCCTATTAATTTATAACCTGAAAATGATTTCTTGGTGCTAATTGTTAAGACACATGAACACTTTAAGAATTTACTCTTTAAACATGCCTGGCTTCAAATTTCAAGACAGATTAAAAAAAAAAAAAAAAATCAAAGTATCATCAGGTAAATTATGATTAAAAGGTCTGAGTTACATTAGCTTATTCCTGAATAATATAAAATTCATCTTACAGAAAAAAACTTTAAAATGAGTGCTTACATAGACAAACCATGCATTTTCACAAAATTAAAATTTGAAATCATTCTTCTGTTTCATTTCACCAGACACTCAAAAGACTCTATGAAACTAAGTTAACATTTCTGTATTTTCATATAATCCCATTCATATTAGTTTGTAAGTAGGAATAAAAAGAAAAATGAGTTCTAAATAAATGACACAGGAGGCAATAAATTGACACATGACAAGTAAATAAAAGGCTAAAGCACTCCAATACCATTGAAACTGTTTTAATGTTGTTGCAACTCCAAAATGCAACAATCATCAGCTTGTCAAAGACCCAAATTTCAAAAATTCATTTTAATTACTCCTTCATACCTATTTTACAAAATAAAGGCACGGGACATTTAAATCCTCCTTGTCCTACTTGTGCTATGTTCCTAACTTGTTTCCTATCTCTATAGTGTATGCTGCAATTCCCATCAGATGCTATATATGAAAAAATAAAATAAAATATTAACCTCTGCTTCAATGTACAGTTTCCAGAATCTGCCAGAACTTGGGAACTGGGCAACAAGGCGTTCATAAGTCTTCCGTGCTTTGTCTATAGGTTGATTCTAAAATTGAAAACCAATAAACAGCATTTACAATGTTAGGATTATGAAAATATTATTTACTGCAGAACCAAGTAGTGTGATTGGACCCATAGAGAAGGAAATGTAATCCTATATCACTAAACCTGTGCCTCTCGAATGAGAATGCTCCAAGCATCAAGGTCATATGGATTCTCTTCTAATTTCTTTTCCGCTTTCTTCACCTTCTCTGGGACATACTCAGCTGCCTGAGGAAAAAAAATAAATAACAAACTGAAGTTATTGTTTAAAAAAAAACTCATGCCTAACTTAATTCAAAAACAGCACAGAACATACCAGTTCCTAGAAGCAATGTCACAGAGCATTAAAATATCCTCTTATAAAAGAGGACTGCATTTTAGAAAAGAGGAATCTATGAAATGCACACATAATCAGAAGTCACATGCATAAAAAGAATGAAATCAAGTGATTACTATTTTTTATCCAATTACAATTTCTTAGACTAAATACCATTCTATGTTAAATAGCCTATCACAGCTCTCAAACTTTATGGTCTTAGGACCCCTATATACTCTTAAAAAATTCAGTCAGTCAGGAGACTGGGGATATAGCTCAGTTGGTAGAGTGCTTGCCTTGCATGCACAAGGCCCTCGGTTCAATCCCCAGCACCCCCACACCCCCTCCCCTCCAAAAAATTCAATCAGAAGTCAGGTGTGGTAGAAATGCGTATAATCCCAGTGACTCCGGAAGGCTGAGGCAGGAGGGTCAAAAGTTCAAAGTCAGCCTCAGCAACACACAAGGCTCTAAGCAACTCTGGGAGACCCTGCATTCAAATAATATAAAAAAATAAAATAAAGAGGGTTGAGGATATAGCTGAATCAGTGGGAAAG
Organism: Sciurus vulgaris; assembly: GCF_902686455.1. Taxonomy (NCBI): domain Eukaryota; kingdom Metazoa; phylum Chordata; class Mammalia; order Rodentia; family Sciuridae; genus Sciurus; species Sciurus vulgaris. Next base: position 39,367,627 of record NC_136472.1, on the reverse strand, counting down.
CACCCCAGGTTCAATCCCCAGTATTAAAAAAAGAAAAAGGAAAACAAGAAAAAAGAAAGAAAATCAGATAATTTTGTTTTTTGTATTTGCAAATATTACTTTTTTAAAGGCAGCTGAATTTTTCTCATCTGCTTCTTCATTCAATCTGCTGACATATGATGTTATATAGATGTTGAAAACTTCCACTGTACACTCATAAGAGAAAGTCTTAGATTTCCTTCTTTGTTTGAGATGGGGGTCTTGCTATATTGCCCAGGCAGGTCTAGAACTCCTGGGCTCAACTGATCCTCCTGTCTCAGGTAAATGGAATTACTGGTTATGTGTCTTAGATTTTTCTTTTTGGTACCAAGGACTGAATCCAGGGCACTCAACCCTTGAGCCACATTTCCTACCCTTTTTATTTTTTATTTTGAGGCAAGGTCAAAAGTTGCTGAGGCTGGCTTTAAACTTGGTTCCTCCTGTCTCAGCCTCGCAAGCCCCTGGGAATACAGAGAAGCACCACTGTGCCTTGCTGTGTCTTATATTTCTTATGAAATGATTTACATTCACCTATCTTCTGAAAATCTCAGAAGCCCCTGGGGGTCCCTGGACCAAATTTGAGAAATACTGCAGTTAGAACATTCATTCTGAGCCACAAAACCCAAGCATGATATGACATAGAAATTTTATTTGGATGTAAGAAATGATTTACATATATAAAGCAAAAAGAAAACCATAAAGAAATCTGCAATGAAGGGGATTAACAAGGCATGCTAAAATGTTAAACACAGTCATGTTTGAGTAATGAGTAGTGGAAAATTTTCTCCCCTTCTAGTATTTTCCAAATTCTTTAATAAGTTGGCTTCTTGTTTTTCTTTTTCTTCTAGTTGTTGTGCAGTACTGGTGTGACTGGAACATTCTGCCACTAAACTACATCCCCAGCCCTTTATTTTCAGACAGGATCTCATTAAGTTGCCCAGGTTGGCCTGGAACTTGCAACCCTTCAGTCTCAGGCTTCGAAGTACCTGGTATTATAGGCAGATGTCAATACAGCCAGCAAAAGGTGGTTTTATTTTTACAGAAATTTAATTTTAGGAATGGGGATGTAGCTCAGTGGTACAGCACTTGCCTCACGTGTATAAGAGAAGCCCTGGGTTCAATCCCCAGTACTGTAAAAAACAAAGGGGATAGGGGCAGGAAAAAACCCAGAAACCCTAAGATAGTAGCTACCACCCAAGGCATAAGAAACAAGTATTACTTTGCATTATTCTGAACACTTCTGTGTAGCACCAAAAAGAAAGTGATGCTCAAACAAGTCAGATTAAAATTTTGTTTTTCCAGGACTTCTTGAAATCTACAGTATAGAATACACAATAACATTTGAGGATTCCCTATCATCTTTTTCTTTTTCATGTAGATTTCATGTAACGACTATGTCAAAACACCAGTTTAGAAAAGTTTTAAGAGTCATCTGTTTAGACACACAAATTACGTAGGAGAAATGAACTCCTGGAATAAAGTGCACCACTGGCAAGTATGCGTTTAGAATGAAAAATTTTAAAAGACTACTGCAATTTAAACCTAAATTATGTTGTTTTGCCAGGTGCAATAATGTATGCCAGCAACTCAGGAGGCTAAGGCAGGAGGACTTCAGTTTAAGACCAACCTCAGAAACTTGGTGAGAACCTCAGGACTTAGGGAGACCCTGTCTCAAAATAAAAAATAAAAAGAACGGGGATGTAGCTCAGTGGTAAAATGCTCCTGGTTCAATTTTTAACTATGGGTTAAAAATGGTGACAAACCAATCACTGGACAATGTAGTTTAAAAGAGCAATAATTGGAAAATCAGCAAATAATAGGGAGGCATTTCATATCAGAACGGTCAATTATTCAATGAATATAGTCCACTGTTAGAATTGTTGTCTTTATCAAAATAAAGTCAAATTTCTATTAACCCTTTCTACCAAAGAAAGATAGATCAAAGATTTAAACATACAATAAGGGTTTGGGGATACACTGAGTACTAGTGCTTAGTATCTGTGTATGAGCAAAGTGTCTAAATCAAAAGACAAACTTAGTACCTTCAACCCATATGACAAAGTACTACATTTATTAGTATACCAGTTTGCAATGTAAAATGTCAGTTACTCAAAAAGAAGATGATCTGTGGATGTGGCTCAGTGGCCAAGTGTCCCTGAGATCAATTCCTGGCACCCCACTCTTCCCCAAAAAAGAAAATAGATGAAGGAGGCTAGAGGCATATCTCAAAGAGTGCTTGACTAGAATGTACTAGACCCTGGGATCAATCCCTAGCACCTCCTAGGCAGGGCAATGCATATGAATAGGACAAAAAATAAAAACTAATTAACTTTATTTTATTTGGTACTGGGGATAGGACCCAGAGTTGCCCTACCACTGATTTATTCACTGAGACCTTTTTTACTTTGAGACAAGGTCTCCCTAAGTGTCCTAGAACTTTTGATCCTCCTGGGTCAGTTTCCTAAGTAGTTGTGATTATAAGCATGTATCAACATGTGGGCTACAACTAAATTTTTAAACATTCAAAAGAAATGCAAATGTAATTCCTAAAACAGAAATCAAGTACCTTATAATTAACACTTCACTGGCAAAGGTATGCAGAAACAGACCTTTTTTTTTTTGGTACTGGAAACTGAACACCACTGAGCAACATCCTCAGCCCTTTTTATTTTTTATGTTGAGAGTGTCTCACTAGGTTGCTTAGGATCTTGCTAAATTGCTGAGTTGTTGGGGTTACAGGTGTGCCCTACTGTGACAGCTTAAAAAGACATTCTTACATTGGCAGGGGGCAAGTAGCATTACTGATCAAAATTAAGTATGATTGGTGTCCCCCGCCACCCACCTCACCTGAGGTTTCAACACCAGATAATCAACCTCTGAGACAGGAGTCTGGGGCAGATAAATAAGTTACAGACACTGTAGTCACTAAAAATAATAAGGCATGTGGCATCATAACACATGCCTTTAATCACAGCAGCTGGGGAGGCCGATGCAGGAGGATGGAACATTCAAGGTCAGTTTCAGCAATTTAGCAAGTCCATAAGCAACTTAGAAGACCCAGTCTCAAAATATTAAAAAAAAAAAAAAAAAAAAAAAAAGGGCTGGGATGTAGCTCAGTGGTTAAGTGTTCCTGGGTTCAATCCCTGGTAACAATCTACAAACAGCCAGCCAGCAAGGCAGGGCAGGCGGCAACATGCTACAATATCTATAATGGTGGGTTTTTAAAAATCCCAGGGCAGCCAAGCTTGGTGATGCATGCCTGCAATCCCAGTGACTCAGGAGGCTGAGGCAGGAGAATCTCAAGTTCAAGGAGGGCTTCTCAACTAAGTGAGATCTTGCCTCAAAATAGAAAAATAAGGGCTGGGATGTAGATTAGTGGTAAAGCACTCCTAGGTTCAATTCCTAGTAAAAGAAGAAGAATACATAAATATATAAATCAGGGCAGTTAGGTACAGTGGCACACCCCTAAATATCAGCGACCCATAAGGCTCAGGCAGGAAGATTGGGAGTTTCAGCCCACTCTGGGTAACTTGGTGAGACTACGTTACAAAATATAAAAAACAGTACTGGGGATGTAGCTCAGTGGTAAAGTGCCCTAGGTTCAACCCCCAGTACCCAAAATAACAAAACCAAACCAAAAACCACATACAAAAACCACTTTACAGTGTTCTTGGGTATTCTTCTAGAGCTAAAGACCTATTTGGCTAAAAATTAAACCACTGAGTTGAAAAAAATGTGTATGCATATATGTAAATATTTTTAGTTGTAGGTGGACATAATACCTCTATTTATTTTTATGTGGTACTAAGGATTGAACCCACTGCCTCACACATGCTAGACAAGCACTCACCAGAGCTACAACCATAGCCCTACTATATATATTTTAAAAAAGAAGAGAACTCAGAAGTTAGATTTTAACATCTGACCAAGCATGATCACAGCAAGAGGTACACATGACTCCTTATGAAATAAGACATTCCTACAGTGATCTGCAACCCTGACAGTATCTTAGAATCACCTGGGGGATGGAAAGTTTAAAAGATGCTCATGTTCCACCCTAGATTAATTAAACCAGAGTCTCCAAGGATTCATGTACCATCTTTTTTTTTTAAGCTGTCCAGGTGATTCTAGTTCAGACTGATTGAAAACCATGGTTATATATTACTGACAATTTTTAGTGCCCCCAAAGTTTTCTGTAGTTAAGTAAAGCCTACGAGCCCTTTCTCAGAATAATGTTAAGTACACAAAATGTTTCTCTCTTCCCCTCCCTCCCTTCTTTTGCGATACTGGGGATTGAATCCAGGGTCCCAGGCACACCAGACAAACTATCACTGAGCTTCCCCAGCCCTTTTTCTTCTTTTATTTTGAGACAGGGTCTCACTAAGTTCTGAGAGTAGCCCTGAATTTGCAATCCTCCTGCTTCAGTGTCCCAAGTAGCTGGGATTACAGGCACGGGCAACCAGCACTGCAAATTCCAAGGAATTCCAAAGGAAACCAACTTTAGAAGTTACAGAAATATTTTTAAAGCAAAATTTATATATAGTAATGTAAACTTAAAACATCAAAACATTGATGAGTGCAAGCAAAATTTTGAATATTTATGTCATAATATTCAAATATTTATGTCATGGATGCTGCTATTTGGTTTCTGGTGCACGTTAATAACAGAAGGGAATGTTCCATTTTAATTAGACGTTAATAAAAAGTTTATCCCCCTGCTGGGCACAGTGGCATACACCTGTAATCCCAGCAGCTCAGGAGGCTGCTGCAGGATGATCAAAAGTTTGAAGCCAGCCTCAGCAATTTAGCAAGGCCTGAAGCAGTTTAATGAGAACCTGTCTCAAATTAAAAATTTTAAAGGGCTGGGGATACGGCTCTGTGGTTAAGTACCCCTGGGTTCAATCCTTGGTACCCCCCAAAAGTTTATTCCCACCCGCCACCCAATTCATGGAACCCCTAAAATTCAAATGCACAGGCACCTGGAGGATCATCAGGAGTGTCAGTTACATCTTTATTTTCTCTAGCCAAGGATTAGCTAAACATTCATAAAGCAATCTATATAGTTAATTCTCAATTGACTACCTTATAGATGTATGCTAACCTAACAACCAAGAGTACACACACTGCAACTGTGGCTGCATTTAATTTCCACAATTAAAAAAAAAAAAAAAACCCTTTTGTCACAGTTATAAACTAGCAAAGTGGCCAAGTTTGAGACTGTAGCATTTCTGCCATCTGGACTGATGACGTACTACTACAGGGCAAAAACTGAACAGTTTTCTAGAATCCAAAAGAGAAACTAGGCCTCCATAAGGAATGGAGCCGGCCAGGCAAAGCAGCACATGCCTATAATCCCAGCTATTCAAACTGAGGCAGACAAATTTCAAGTGGGAGCCCAGACTGGCCAACCTATCTCAAAAATAAAAATAAACTGGGGGTGGTGGTGCATGACTGTAAACCCAGCAGCTTGGGAGGTTGAGGCAGGAGGATCAGAAGTTCAACCCAGCTTCCGCAACTTAGTAAGGCCCCAATTTAGTGAGACCCTATCACGAAAAGGGCTGAGAATGTGATTCAGTGGTTAAGCACCCCTGGGTTCCATCCCCAGTATAGACAGACAGACAGACAGATGAATGAATGAACTGGGACATAGCTCAGTTGTAGATTATGTGTACAGTATGCTAGAGGCCCTTCACTAAAACCTTAGTAAAACCTTAAAAAAATAATATATTACTTCCTGACTCTGTTGCAAAAGCATTCTTACCAGTCACTCTAAGAAAACCTAGGACAAGTCTTCAATGTCCATTTGTAATGAACTAAGGTCATAACTGTTTTAGTACAGCCAAAAGAACAGATGAAGGGAAGAGGGGGGAAAAACAGCCAGCAGCTGTCCCGTGCTTCTATGCCAACTTTCTACAGTAAGAAACTATCAAAATACAGCTTTTTGTATTTGGAATAACTTATAATTCCAATATAACTCTTCAGAGGATGCTAAAGAAGAATGAAACTCCAAATCAAGTGAGCAGAACAAAATTTAGACTGCTTCTCAAAGCATGTACATTACCAATTATTTCATTTTCTAATTTATTTTTTCTGTGAACAACAACATGAATATAACTGATTGTGCTGGGGTTGTAGCTCAGTAGTAGGGCGCTTGCCTCACATGTGTAAGGAACTGGGTTCCATTCTCAGCACCACATATAAATAATAATTATCCATTGACAATTAACAAATATTTTTAAAAATAATGTAAACTAGGGCTGGGGATATAGCTCAGTTGATAGAGTGCTTGCCTCACAAGCACAAGACCCGGGGTTCAAATCCCCAGCACCGCAAAAAAAAAAGTAAACTGATTAAATGTTGGGAAGTAAACATATTTAACCTTTAAAATTTACATTTTAATAATGCCTTTAAGAAATGACTGACATAATGTACAATTTACCCATTTACAATATATAATTGTTTTTCATTTATGAATATACTGTTATGTAACCATCATAAATTTTAAAACATTTATCACCCCCAAAAGAAACCAACATTTATTAGCAGTCACTCCCATTTCCCTCCAAATCCCCCAGCTCCCCCAATCTACCTTGTCTCTAGAGATTTGCTAATATTTCACATAAATGGAAAACATACACTATGTGGATTTTCGTTTCTAGCTTTCAATTAGCATGATGTTTTCAAAATTTATGTTTTAGCCTAATCAAGCATTTTTCTTTTTACTGCTAAATAATATTCCATTATATGGGATACTCTTTTATTTATGTAGTAACTTTAACACTGAACAATCACCAGACTGCTTTCCAATGTGACAGAACCATTGTACATTAACACCAGCAGTGTATGAGAGTTCCAATTTCTCCACATTCCCAATATTTGTCATTATCTGTCTTTCTGATTAAAACCATAATAGTGGGTGTGAAATGGTATCTCACTGTGATTTTGATTTACATTTCCTAAATGGTTAAAGAAATCAGGCATCTTGAGTTGGGGCTGTAGCTCAGTTGCAGAGTGCTTGCCTACTACTACTACTACTACTACATGTGAGGCACTGGGTTGGATACTTAGCACCTCATAAAAACAAATAAAATAACGGCATGCTGTCTGTCCATCTACAACTACAATTTTTTTTTTTTTTTTAAGTCAAGCATCTTCTCATATTGCTTATTGGCAATTTGCGAATCTTTTTTGGAGAGATCTCTATTCAGTCCCACTGCCCATTTTTTAATTGGGTTTTTTTTATGACCAAATCATTCAAATTCTTTATATATATTAGATACAAGTCCCTTATCAGACACGATTTCCAAAAATTTTCTCCCATTCTGTGGGGTCCCTTGTCACTTTTTATGTTTAATTTTTTGTTCGTCATATGAAGTTAAGTAACATACAGAAATAGAACTTATGACATTGTCTTTACAGGCATGAAACACCATTCCAATTAATTCTCAAACTTTTTATAAAGAAACACATTATACTCTCACACATCTGTAAACATAGCTACTCAGGAAGATGGGGCAAGAGGATCCCAAGTTCAAAGCCTGCCTGGGCAACTTAGCAAGACCCTGTGTCAAAAACTAAAAAGGCTGGGGAATATGACTCACTGGAAAAGCACCCCTGGGTTTAATCATCAGTACCAGAAAATAAGCAAACACCTTCAATATCAATATAAATAACATTTTATGAAAATATATTTTCTAAAAACAATAAAAAGTATGACACTTTTTGTATTTCTCCTTTTTTGCAGTGTTAGGGATCAAATCCAGGGCCTTGTGCATACTAGGCAACTGCTCTACCACTGAACTATTTTACATTCTTGTGATCTTTTAAAAGTCTATCTATCGCTTCTCAGCCGTTTGGCTAAGATCAAGTACAGTATGTGTTCTTATCAGTTTAGTATCTGACACATCCTCTATCCAAGGACAATACATTAAATGGATTTTTGGAGCAGGGATATGGAATAAGAGCTTGCTCCTTCCACTCTACACATCAATCTGGCATTCCAGTACCTCCAGGAATGGTGCACCCGCCTCGGGGGATAATTGGGGGGGGGGGGGGGGGGAGGCTACCTATAAATAGAAAATGTTTTCAGTTCATCATAACATAATTGGAGAAAGGGGGAACACTTTCAATAGACTTTTCTTAACTGTGGATAAGTCAGGCAGTCTTGGGAAAACTCCATGAATTATACTTTACTGAAATTCCAAACCACTTTCTATATTAGCTCTTAACTTTTACCAGGGCTATATGAGGGAAGGGTGTGGAGAGGTGACAGGCACCATGAATGATTAGAAGAACTATATACTGGTAGGATGTATAGCTCTGTGGTAGAGTGCTTGCCTAGAATGCATAAGGTCCTGGGTTTGAACCCTAGCACTGGAGGGGGGAAAAAAAAAACCCAAAACATGAAAATGTAATTTCTTCTTCCCATTACTACAGAAGTAAAACAGACTGGGGGGAAAAAAAAGTTTTTGTTCTAAATAAAATTTTCAGTAACTGGGTATTATGCTAGGGTCAAAGTGAATTAAAATAGAGATCATCTTAATACATGTGATACACTTAAAAGAGGGGGGATACTGGGTGCAGTGGTGTGCCTCTATAATCCCGGATAATGGTGAGACTGAGGCAGGAGGAGCCCGAGTTCTAGGCCTGCCTCAGAAATTTAGCAAGACTGTGTCTCAAAAAAAAAAAAAAAGTTGGGGGTGTACCTCAATGTCCCTGGGTTCACTCCCTGGTGCTGAGAAGAAAATAAATAAATAAATAAAAATTTAAAAAGTGTAGGCAATGTGGAGCAGTGGTAGAGAGCCCTTGGGTTCAATTCCCAGTACCACCATAAAAAACAAGTATTAGGTTGGGAGAGATGGTAGATTAAAGGACTTATGTCTACTTCTGCATAAGCTCTTGACCATGATCAACTGAATAAAATAGAAAAGCCTCAATCCTGGTTTTGTAATGAGTATTTTCCACTATATCTCAATAAAGTTGAAGGATATTGTCAGTAAAATACTATTCTCGGATAATCTGCAATTTTCCTACTTATTTTATCCAATAAGTATTTTATTTTATTAATATGTTTGGTACTGTACCACTGTGCTACGTCCCCCAGTCCTTTTTATTTTGAGCAGGGCCTTAATGTCATATACTATGATGGTTCCTATAAGACTGTAATGGAGCTAAAAAATTCCATTACAATATAACCTAGTGATCTTGGCCATCTTAACAACATGACAGATTACTCACGTGTTTGAGATGTTGGTGTAAACAAATCTACTGCACCACCAATTACATACTGTACATAATACTCAATAATGAAAATAAACAGGTATCCACTGTTTTATGTATTCACTACACTTACTAAAGCACAGTAGTGATTATAACAGTGTAGTCATCATCTTAGAATATACTATTTTTTTAAGTTTACTATAAAACAGTATACACTGTAAGGGCAGCAACAATCTCATACATTTCATGTCTCCACTATTATCATTATTATTATTATTCTGCGGTGCTATGGATGGAACCCAGGGTCTTGGACATGCCAGGCAAACACTCGACCACTAAGCTACATCCTCACAACTCTTCTGAGGTTTTGACTGTATCACTTTCTCTGCTGCTTGATTTAACCTTGTGTTCTTTTGTTCATTAGGGCATTAGGAGCACAGGGAGATAGACTACCATACACATACATCCTCCACAGAGCCATAGGTTGTAACATTTAGGTTTCTATAAACACTATGACGTCCATGATGATGACAAAATCAGGAAACAACCATCATTAACTAAGCACGACTATCATATAATCTATCTGTTCTCTAATACATGTTTGTAAAATGTCATGCATCCTTAAAAATAAGGTAACACCAGATTCAAGTCATTCTAACAAATTTTAGCTAAAATGTTAAGAACTACACAAAAAGTCTTAAGTTTCTCTATAGTCAACGTTTTTGTTTTTCAAAATTAGAAGTAGACCACAGTAGCACTTTGTAAGATTTTCTAAGAATAGTAACTTAATTAAGCCAACTCACATGCCCAGAGAATAAAGTATTTTATGTGACTGGTGTCAAGGACTAAAAGCCAGCTTAGTTCTGTGTTCCTTTACCAATGCAACTGAACTCATAGACTATGAGTTTTTGAGAACAAAACTGAACATGCATTATGAACCAGTAAGCCCTCTGATCCTTACAAAGACTAAAATTCTACACATGCAAACAATTAAAAAGCTTTAAAAATAAACTACACTTATCACACACTGCTTATTATATTTGCTTATTCATCTCCTAAGAAAAAATGGCTCCAAAATACAAATAAGTGCTGAGGATATAGCTTGGTGATACAGAACGAGCTCAGCATCCATGAAGTCCTGGGTTCTATGCCCAGCACCACAAAACAATAACAACAAAATATATAAATAAAAATCCGAACCTTTTGGAATTTGGAAGACCAGGCTCTTTCAACCAAGAGTAGCCACGATATTAAAAATAAACCAAGTCAAACAACAGAAAAACATCAACTAAGGCACAGTTTTGCACTTCTGATTTTATTCAATATTTAATGTACATCAGTCCCACCTTTTTTTTTTTTTTTTTTTAAGACCAGGTCTTCCTAAGTTGCTGAGGATATTCTACAACTTGTGATTCTCCTCTTGCGCTCATCCTCTAAGTAGCTGGGACTTAAGGCACACTGTTGGCATCTAACTCAAAACCCTTTCAGATCAATTTTTACACCATTACCAACTATCCAACAAAACAAAAATAACTCCAAATCCACAATTAGGTCCTAAAGAGAAATATGGTAGAAAAGCTTAAAATTATGACTTGTTTTTGGCAACTGTCCAACTAATGAGTACAAACAGCCAAGTACAGACTTTGCCCTTCTAAAGGTCTACCTGGGATCCCCTGAAACAACCTATGAAGGAAAAAAAAAAAAAAATCACTCCTAACAGTTCCTTTCTGTTTTAACTTTAAGAAAAACCAATACTAAACCCAGGTTAACTACACTGAGGAAGAATCACTGCTACATACAACATCTTCTAATGTTCAGATCTGGGGCTAGAGATATAGCTTAGTGGTAAGAGCACATGGTTCGATCCCAGCACCACAATAAATAAATAAGAAAGCCTTTCTAAATAGCAAAAATAAACAAAGATGAAATTAATTTGCCCACTCAAAACTGTTAGGGTAAGCCAGGTGCAGTAGCACATGCCTGTAATCCCAGAGGCTTAGGAGGCTGAGACAGGAGGATTCCAAGTTCAAAGCCAGTCTCAGCAACTTTGTGAGACCCTGTATCAAAATAAAAAATAAAGGACCGGGCATGTGGCTTAGTGGTTAAGCATCCCCGGGGTTCAATCACCAGTACTCCCCCCATCAAAGAAAAACAACAACAACAACAACAAAAAACACCAAATGGCTACTCAACAAAATAAACAAGGTTTATAGTTTCATTCATAATTGATAAGTATACCACAGAACACATTTTTCATATTTTTTTACTAAGACAAAAAAAAACACTGAGACTGGTCTCCAACTTGTGATCCTCCTGGGTTGCTGGGATTATGGGTAAGGGCCACTACACCAGGCTAGGCTAGACATATTTTAAAAAGTGAAATACAGGGCTGAGGATGTATCTCAGTGATAGAGCCCTTGCCTAGCACGTACCAGATCCTGGGTTCAAGAGCCAGCACCAGGGGAAGGAGTTAAAGTAGTCTTTTCCAAAAAGTGCAGAAACACAATTTGAGAGGCTTAAAGGTTCAGATAAATTGACTTGGCCAAACACATGTTCCTTTCTTCCTCCCATCCAAGTCATCTTTAAAATAATCCACTTGTATAACCCAAATATTAAGCTAAATATAAATTAGCTATATACCTGTCATCCCAATAGTTCCTATATGCAAAAATCAACCCATTCATCTAACCAACATCATAAGAATCAAAATAGTACTTTCTAGGTTTTTAACATATAAAGCTGAATAGGGCAGTCCCTTCAACTCAAGAATCTCAGAACAGATGGAGAAACAATAGCCTATCATACGATACTGGAGTAGTGTACAAGGTTAAATAAAGGAAGAATGAGATCAAGTTGTAGTAAGCACTAAAAACATATACAAAACTAAAATATAGCTGTAATTCCAAAAAGAAATCAGATGTTTGTTGGGGGCAAGGAAGGAAGCAGACCTACATTCAAATAGTTTTATAACAGTTAAACTGGCAGAGTAAACTGTTGTGGTGACAGTATGGGAGGAAGGGGAAAGAAAAGACTAGACACAGTGAACAAGGAGCTTCAGACTATCCTTAAACACTAAAGCAAAACTGAATTTCTTTACAAGAGTTAAAAAAAAAAAATGTCCAACAAACATTAGCAATGATTTTGCTTGTCAATAATCACTGCTATCTTTCGAAAGGCACAAATCAGGACTGGGCTGTAGCTCAGTGGCAGAGCGCTTGCCTAGCATGTGTGAGGCACTGGGTTTGCTCATCAGTACCACATAAAAATAAGTAAAATAAAGATATCATATCCATCTACAACAAAAAGTATTTATTTATTTTTTTAAAAAGGGGGCACAAATCACAAAATCTTAATGTTTGAGGGAGAGTTACTGAGGGCAGAACCCAGGGGGGTACTCTACCACTGAGCTACATCCTAAATGCCCTTTTTCAAGGCTCTCCCTAAATTGCCCAGGTGACCTCAAACTTATCCTCCTGCCTCCATCTTCCAAATAGCTGGGATAACAGGAAGGCACCACAGTACATAGCTAACCGCTCATATTTTTCAGTAATAAATTAAGATGTTATCAGCTCTATTCTACAAACTTGACAGCTTCCATGCCAACTGAAAGGCTAAACGAAGTCTACACCTGTTATCTTGTGTGATCTTTCTCCACCTCATTCATCCTTTGTCATTTTTCCAAAACAAATCCATGATTCTCAATAATTTTGGTTTTATTTGTATTATTCTTTAGTTTTGTTTAGTCTCTTTCTGATCCATGATTTCAGGTCATTTCAGGCACTTTCTATTGACTTCCAATGACCACTGTCTTACACATAGAGCAAGGTACAGCTGATTCTTGTTTTAAATCCTGTCACTCTTTAGCATATTATTTAATTACTTCAGTTAAAACTGAATTGCATAATATCTGGTATACTGCTTCAGTGTAATAAGGGTGGAGACAGTGTAATAAGTGAAGGTATGACATGAAAATGAGATGAGGCACCCTAGGTATGGTATTATATGCCTGTGCTTGGGAGCTTGGGAGGCTGAGGCAGGAGGAATGCAAATTCCAGGACTGCCTGGGCACACTTCCCCAGACCCTGTCTGAAAAGTGAAGAATGGCTGGGGACGTAGTTCAGCAGTAGAGCACTCAAATTCAATTCCCAGTTGGGGGGTGGGGGCAGGGTGCAGGAGGACCCCTAGCTTCAATTACCAGCATCACAAAAACTTTTTTTGGAGTTAAGATTACAAGAACATGACTACTTTGCAAGACATGGTGATGCGTGCCTGTAATCCTGGGAGGCTGACACAGGAGGCTCTCAGATTAGAGGCCAGTCTGAGCAATTTAGAAGGACCCTAATCAACAAGAGACCCTATTTCAAAACAAAAATAAATAAATAAAAGGGCTGGGAACACAGCTCAATGGTAAATAGCTCTGGTTTCAATTCCTAGTATCTAAAACAAACGAGAAAAAGGGAGAAAATCTCTTCTTTACATAAAAGTATAAAGCAGTAAGTTGACACACAACAACAGAATTTAAAAAATAAATAAATAACCCATCAGTTTGTCAGGCATGGTGGTGCATGTGTGTAATCCCAGCAACTCATGAGGCTGAAACAGAACTGCAAGTTCAAGGCCACTCTCTGTAACTTGGTAAGACCCTGTTTCAAAATAAAAAACAGGAAGGGCTGGAGATGTGGCCCAGTGATAAAGTTGTCGTGGGTTTAACCCCAGTACCAAAGGGGTGGGGGGAGTGTGCGCGCAGCAGTCGTGGTGGTATATGCCTGTAAACCCAGAGGCCAGGGAGGCTGAGGCAGGAGGATCACAAGTTCAGCAATTTAGCGAGGCACTAGGCAATTCGGTGAAACCCTGCGTCCAAATAAAACACAAAAAAGGACTGCGGATGTGGCTCAGTGGTTAAGTGCCCCTCGGTTTAATCCCAGGTACCAAAGACCGAACAAACAAACAAAAAAAGAATGAATTTCAAAGCATGCACAGAAAACTCAATACCCTACCTCCTTCGCTTTCAGATGCAAAACACCAGTCCACAAAAGGGTGAGTGAAATAAACACGGGTTTTTTTGTTTTTTTTTTTTGCAAAGGGATTGAACCGAAGGGGCTTAACCCCTGAGCCACAACCTCAGTCCTTTTTTTATTTTGAGCAGGTTTCCCTAAATTACTGAGGCTGCTTGAGCCACCATGCCAGAGTTTAAAGTTTTGATATAACTTAGACTCTGCATTTGTGGACATCCTAACATCACGAAAATGTAAATACTACAAAGATTTCAATATTGAAAAGTCCTGAAGTAAAAAACCAACTTTCCCAACAAAATGAAATTTTATAGTACCCAATCTATACAATAAGGTACAGTCCTATTTAGCCTCATCTGTCTCATCCAATAAAGGCTTCCATGTTATAAACTGAAAACTTGAAAAACAACAACCTAAGTGTATTTTGTTGCTATGGCAATGGAAAATTGCGAGGAAAAGACTTTGTAGGCTGGCTATCCTCCATTTTAAAAACACCTAAACATACAACCAAGACTAATATAAAAAAATAAAAAATACCTAAACATACCAGACCTTACGTAGAAAAGCACATTTAACGACATTGTTCATAAAACCAGTTTCCTCTTCATACTAAAAAATAAATACCAGTCCACAAGAGCAAATCATTTAAAAATCTGAATCTTAAAATATCTAAACGTCACTCATATCTACTACTAAAACAGATGCTTTTGTTTACAGTAACCAAAGCAGATGTCCCGTTTTAGATTTACAAAATTCTGCATATCTGTGTAGCCGCAAAAACGAAAATGAAAAGTGGCTAGAAGGGAGAAAAGAGGAAAGCCACACAACTCCCCAAAACCTCGGCATAACCATGCTGTACTTCTAGGCTGCTTCTTTCTTCACTCACGACTTCAAGGGTCTATTTCTCCAGCTTAGTTTCATTTCAAATATTTTTTTCTCAAGCTAGTAACCTATTTCTGCGTACAGTGTATTGTGAAGGAGGTCGGACGCGAAGGAAACATTGTCAAGTTTTTGAAAACAGCAGATACACATTAACATAACCAATTCCTCATCAACCGAACACCAAAAATATATCAAATAAAAGCAACCAAACGGAAGCATTCCCATGAATCTAACTAGGACGAAGCAGCCTCCCAGCTATTGTTTAAGTTCAATGTTTATTCGTTTTAACACGTAAGAAAAGCCACAAAAATTTAAAATCTAGATCATGTTCCCCGCTCCCACGATTCTTCAGAACACGGTCCCTCGGGTTCACTAACTACGAACATGGCTGGAGTACTCGGACGAATTGAGTCGTGGAGAGAAGAGGTCGCCACGAGGCCCCGCACTCTCCTTCCTCACCTGCTCCGTGGCTCCGTCTCCTGACATGGCCTCAGATGATTACAGCGTGCGCACTGGTCGGCGATGGGAAGCTAGAAAAGAAAAATTAAACTAAAAACAACCCCCAAATCAGGAAAGTAACCCCCTGCCCAGCGGAGTCAGACCGCCAACACGAATCGCCACCGCCCACTCAGCTATGAATTAAAATGGCTGCGCCCCTGCCGGCGGAGAAGGGGGTGTGGCTTCTATTAACTTCCGGGGCAGAGGGCGGGGCTAAATCTCAACTCGCCGGTTAGTCTGGGCGCGCAGACTCAGAGAGCTCTCAGGGGGCGGTGCCAGTGCGTGAGCTAACGTCGGGGCCTTAGGCTGATGAGGCTGTTGCGGAACTGGTTGAGACCGGCTGGCAAGCGGAAAGCTATTGGCTTGAAGGCTCGCGCGCTTCTTGGAATTTAGTTATCAAGGGGTAAAGCCAGTTCCTCTTCGTTGACGCCTGACTGCAAGTCATTTGAATTCACGCAAACTAACCATGTTAGGGAGCAATGCTAAGGGTTTTATGCCTCCTGTAGTTCCGTAAGGAGGAGTCCGTGGAAGTTTTCTGTGGTTTCGACTCATGCCTTCCTGGGCGTGTAAGGAACAAATTAAACACATATTAAGTTTTATAGTCGCTTTCTCTCTTTGTATAATATAAGTCTGCAAGAACCGGTTTTCAGCACAGCATCTCGTTTTCCATTCAAGGATCGTTATAAGAGGTCTCATTCCCGTCTCCCTTTCCATCCTCCGCCCCATAGTGGATCCCCAGGGATACTCTACCACTGAGCTACACATCCAGCTCATTTTCTTGAGACAGGGTCGAGTTAAATTGCCCAGGCTGGCCTTGAATTTCTTACACTCCTGCCCCAGCCTCACAAATTGCTGGGATTACGGGAGTGTGCTGCTGAACCAGCTACACTTGCCTTTTTCACTTAGTATATCATGTAAAATTCGGGATGAAATAATGAAAATCTTTATTTTCATTAATTTTTTGTTTGTTTTGTTTTTTACAGTTGCATACTACTACTATGGTTGTACCATAGGACTACCCAATCCTGGACGGCATAGTAGCGTCCCCCTGTAATCCTAGCAATTTAGGAGGCTGAGGCAGGAGGATCGCGAATTTGAGGCCAACCTGGGCAAGTTAGCAAGCCCTTGGTAACTTAGTGAGTCCCTATCTCAAAAACTAAAAAGGACTGGTGATGTAGCTTGGTAAAGCACCCCTGAGTTCGGTCCCTGGTTCACAAATTAACCAACCCTGTAAATAGAGATATTGTGTTATTTCTGATATTTTGCTGTCGACTGAGAATAAAATTAATGAAAAACAAAGAAAAATCTTACTTATTTGGTGCTAATTAGGATTGCAATTCAGGAAAACACAGACTGTAGCAATCCTGAAAATGTGCTCCAAGGTTTTACAAAATTGGTTAAACTGTTTTGTTATGAAAGGGGATGGATGCCCTCTCAGATTCTGGGTGGTTTGGAGGAAGGAGTATGTTGTGTAGAAGTCAGCAGAGGTTAACAGTGTTGGTTTGGCCAAATCCAAAGATCAGCTCACAACTGGAGAGTGAGAGTACTTGCAGTCCACTTAAAAAGGTCTCAGGACATGTCTGACATCTAACAGTGGCCTCCTGATTCCCTTTTTTTTTTTTTTTTAGGTTGAAAAAAAAAGGGGGGTATATTTAGAATTAGACAGCTGGACTCTGTTTAGATGATCCCAATTTTGTTGGCAACATCCAAAGCATCATAATCAGGAGCCAGTCGAACGTACGCCTTCTTCTCTCCATCAGGCCTAATCAGGGTGTTAACCTTGGCCACATCAATGTCATAGAGCTTCTTTACAGCTTGTTTGATCTGGTGTTTGTTGGCCTTGACATCCACAATGAACACAAGTGTGTTGTTGTCTTCAATCTTCTTCATGGCTGACTCAGTGGTCAGGGGGAACTTAATGATGGCATAGTGGTCAAGCTTGTTTCTCCTGGGGGCGCTCTTCCGAGGATATTTGGGCTGCCTCCGGAGCCGCAACGTCTTGGGTCGCCGGAAGGTTGGTGATGTGCGGATCTTCTTCTTTTTATGGCTGTGGACACCCTTCAGCACTGCCTTCTTGGCCTTCAAAGCTTTTGCTTTTGCTTCAGCTTTGGGAGGGGCAGGAGCTTCCTTCTTAGCTTTCGGCGCCATCTTGTGAAAAGGCCTGATTCCCTTTTAAGTGCCCTAAACCTATACTACTTCACTTCCACAAATAATCTTGTACATGTGTTGTACTATAACTGTGGGTGTGTATCTTCAGGGTGCATTCCTAGAAATAAGATTGCTAGGTCAAAAGGTAAATACATGTAGATTTTATGATATTCTTTTGCATGGAACTTCCAATATGGTGCCATTTTCCCCTCCCAAATCAGTGTAATTATTTTTTTCTGACAGCTTCCTCAATGGTATGTTGTCAAATTTGGATTTTTGCCAATCTGATAGGTAAAGAGAGGAATCCCAGTGTAGCTTAATTCACATTCCTTTTTATTACAAGTGAAACAGACTTTCTTTTTTTTAAACAGTTCCAGGGATTGTACCCAGGGACTTGCTCATGCTGGGCAAGTGCTTTACCACTGATCTATATACCCAGCCCACATCTTTTTACATGTTTAAGAGCCGTTTTCTTTCTTTAATTCTGAACTGTCTGTTCATATTTTTTGCTCATTTTTCTGTTACATTTTGGTCTCTCTTGTTAATGTAAAACAATGACTCTGTTTTAAAGGAAATAAGAAGATAGTTTATGCTGAGCCAAATATAAGTGATCCAGGAACATGGATTCCAGTTACCCTGAATGACATGTTCCACCATGAAAAAGCTTTTATAGTCATAAAACAAAAAGTCATAAATAAATACATTTACCAATTACATTGGTGATAGAGTCAGGTACGTGCACTGTAGCAAAGTGGAGAAATCTCTTCTACAGGTTTCAGATGTTATATACCATTCTTAGCTTTGGGCTTAGCTAGAGGTCTGTTAGGCTTAGCACTATATTCTGAGATGTTTACATAATAGAATATTATGCCAAATACAAAAGCTAAAGTAAATAACTATTAAAGGATCTAAAAGAGCCCACCATAATTTTGGCTCTGGACATACATTTCATCTCTCTACCATTGTGATGTTCTGTCAGCTAAAGTCAAGCAGTGTACAAGATCTTTAATGCAGATGCAACTTCTTCACAGAAGTTCAGTTCACACTATTAAAGGATTAACTTGGAGTGTTATTAAGGTTGCCAATATTTTATCCTTATTTATTGTTTATCATTTAATTATGATAAAGGTTTGGGGGCAGTAGATAGGTTATTTTTGTCATAAAAATAATTTTTTTCAAATATATTTTTTAGTTGTAGGTGGACACAATATCTATTTATTTATGTGGTGCTGTGGATTGAACTCAGTGCCTTGCACGTGCGAGGCAAGTGCTCTACCACTGAGCCACAGCCCCAGCCCCATAAAAATAATTTAAAAAAAATAATTTAAAAAAATTGTGTGACTTTATACATAGCTCAATGGTAAAATCTTGCCTAGTATGTGCAAGTCTCTGGGTTTGATTCCAGCACCACCAAAAAAAATAAGGTTTTTTTGTAGATTGGGCCTTGAATCCAGGGCCTTAGCTAATGTTAGGCAAGTGCTCTACCTCTGACCTACATCCCTAGTCTCCCAGCCCTTTTTATTTTAATTGATACCAGGATCTCACTTAGTTTCTCAGACTGAAGTGGTTGGGATTTCAGGCATGCCCCACATCCAGCTTTAAAAAAAAAAAAAAAAAGTACTAGAATTTATTAACTTGTATTTATTTACTTATTATTTATTGGTACTGGGGATTGAACCAAGGGATGCTTGGCCAGTGAGTTACAACCCCAGCTCTTTTTATTATTTATTTGAGATAGGGTTTGGTTTCACTAAGTTGTTGATGCTGACCTCAAACTTTGGATCCTCCTGCCTTAGCCTCTCAGGTTGCTGGGATTCCAGGCACATGCCACCATGCCCAGTGAATTTATCAAACTTGAATCCAAGATAAAATAAATTTTCCATCCCAGGTCATAAAGAAACTCACCCATGATTTTAGTACTCCTATGGTTTTAATTTTTTCCACTTAGATAGGATTACCATCATTAACAAATAAAAATATAAGATGTCCAATTAAATTTGAATTTCAGATAAACAACAAATGCTTTTTTTTTTTTTTTTTTGTATAAGTATGTCCTAATAGAAAACCCTACATGTGAATCTATAACCCACATAGGTTTTATTCTGATGAATAGTAGAAGGTATTGTCACTGGAGGTCTGAGGAGTTCCCAGAGAGGAGGACCAGGACTCAGGATGAGTGGGGTCCTTGGCATGTGTGACAGAAAGGAATTTCAGCATGTGTCAGAGAAACAGGAAAGTATATTTAGGAAAAAGGCAAAATATTCAAGGGAGCATGTGGTCTGTCTCTAGAGGGCAAACCTTTTGGGGTAAAGCAAAGAATACACATTCAAGGGAGAGTGTGGGTCATCTCCTAAGGGAGAAATAGCAACAAGTCAGTGTGGGTGTCAATATTTACAGAGGAATGGTTCCTAGGGACTGCCCTCGAGGTGAAGTCAGGGCAGAGTTACACAATTTCAGGCCAGTTTTCCCTACACTTGTGCATTGCCCTTTTGTTGCTTTTTGCAGGTAAGTGTATGGGTCAAGGGCAAGGGCTGGGTTGCTCAAGAATTGTAGGGGTTCATGGGTGTTTTCTGCATTTCAATAGTTTGTGGACACTTCTCTTGAGACTCAGTCTATCTTTCCTTTTCAGTATCCCCAAATTCCTGTCTCAGTAGGAGTGTAATTTTATCTTCTTCCAAATATAAATGTCAACTCCAAAAACTTGTTTGTAATGAATGAGTAGTTTAAATTAATGGTTGAGCAAGTAACCTTTGTCCCTAAATGCTGCACTGTGCATTTCCAAAAATATGAACATTTTCCTAGCTAGCCAACACAACACTAGCATCCAGTACAAACTTTTCCAATAATCCTAAAATTTCCTTCACAGCTGGTTCGTTTAAACCAACAACCAACCCAGAACAACACCTTGCATTTGGCTTTTGTGTCCCTTTGTCTTAATCTAGGACAGTTCCTTTTTTCACTGATTTGCTGAAGAGACCAAATAAGGTTTGTTTTGTTTTGTACTTGAATTGACCCTAGAGGCACAGTACCATCCCCATTCTAAAAGACAACTGATTTGAACCAGGAGTTTTGGTGCACGCCTGTCATCCCAGTGACTTGGGAGGCTGAGGTAGGAAGATGGCAAGTTGCAGCCATCCATCTTGGTATTTGTTTCCTATTGATATCATCTGTGAGTGTAACCATGGTCTACTTGATGCTTTGGTTATACCCCTTGATGCTCTACCACTGTGACTTATTTTAAAACAGACCTATTTCTCTTCCTCTCTCTCCTCCTCCTTAATCTTGGGGAAACAGTATTACCTTTCTCATCCTAGGTAGAGTTATTTGTCCCTGAACGCACACCCACCACAGTAACAAAGTAACTCAGACTTCAGGATGACACCAGAAGAGCTCAGAAATGTCTGTCTCCCAAAATAACAAGTGAATTACAACTCCTGACAAGAGAATGTGTAACTAAAATCTCAGTCCTTGTCCTTGATGCCAATCCAATAAGGAAGACAAAGTTTTGAGAAAAAGGAAAAAAGAAGTTTTCTTGCTTTGTTAGCAAAGGGGAAACATGGGGGTCAACTGTCCCAGAGCCTGTGATTCTCCCTGTCAAGGGGAAAAGGGGGTTTTTAAAGGTGGTTCAGAGAAATTAGATGAGGAAGGCGAAGATCAGAGAGGAGATCAGGGAAAGATGGTTGAGGAAAAAGAAAAAAACATGTAAGTTTGAAAGCAACAAGGAATATATTCAAAGCATAAAGTGAACCCCTGTTACATTTCCCCACTGTTAATTTCTAGCTTCCATCTCTATAGAAAGTGGGTGACAACATCCGCAAGTTGCTTCCTGCTGAAAAGGGATGAGGAAGGGGGACTTCAGAATGGAAGCATTTTACTTCTTGTTGTCTCTTCTAGATTTTTGTTGCACAGTTGCAAAGGGTAGAACAGCACAGAGCAGTAAATGGAAAGACACATACACAGGGCAATGATGAACAGGTTAGTCAGAATGAGATAGAGAAGTACTAGTAAAATTGATTTAATATCACTTGCTATCCAAGAGAAGAGGCTAGAGAACCAATCAGTTAGGCGTGTCCTCATCCCATCCAAAAGGGATGTGTAGTGGTCAAGGGTCTGCTGTAGCCAGGTTGCTTGTTGCCTGATCTTTTCAATACTGGTCTCTACGTGTGAGGAGGTGTTAATATAAATGCAGCAAGATGTATTAGCTATAGCACAAATTCCCCCTTGCTCATCTAATGCCATGCACTTATCTAGAACTACCTTGGGCAAGGAGTCCAGGGAAGTCTAAATTTGAGATGGACAAGGCCGTCTCTCTGGCCAAGGTGATCAAAGTTTTTGACACATTTCGGAGGACCCAATGGTGTGCCCCAATTTCCTATGAGGGTAATAAGGTGTAGCCAAAAAAAAGTATTCATTGCCATCAGGAATTCCACCAGGGAGGTCCTGGGCCAGTCAGTAAAAAACTTTAGGGAGCTTGCCCAGTGAGCTGATTCCTTTAAGGGATGAATTGAAAATGGTGTCGCTAAATTCCCTAGAAAACATTGTGAAGTTTCTGCGGCATTCGGTAGTCCAAGGATAGTTATTAATTTTACAGATGAACACATGTCCTGCAGGGACACAGAAAACCATTGTTTCTTTAAAGAAATCCAGTAGGTCCCCAATAAGGAAATAATCCCCAACTTTAAATCCTGTGCATTCCATCCAAGAATGGTCTGGGAAGGAGTAATCAGTTACTGCTGTAATCTTCTCTGCAGGAAATTGGACAATATTTTGTACACACTGTTAGTTTTTCTTGTTTTGGGGGAGTTCTCATTTTGAGATATTCTGGAATCGTATTCCCCTATGGACCAGGTAAGTGGTGTTAGATACAATAAGGGAAAGAGTGAGACGAGGAATGTTGAAGACGATCTCAGCTGGGTAATATATTACTCGAACACAATATGTATTGGTGTAGGCTCTGAGGTCCCATATTGGCCTCCGGTCTCCATCCAGGATCTGAGTAAAGTTTGTAACTGGATGTAAAAAGGGGTCACCATGGTCCATAGAGGGTGGGGCTCTTGGAAGGCAGATCCAGCAGTCAACTGCCTGAGTGGAGGTAGCCAAGGTCTGTGCTATTCTAACCAAACTGTTGTTCTCCCAAACTAGCGAGGGAATGGGAACAAAGTCAGTAAAAGCATTAACCCTCTCATTATGTTTTCTTTTTTTAAAATTTTTTTAGTTGTTGATGAATCTTTATTTTATTTACTTATTTATATATATGGTACTGAGAATCAAACCCGGTGCCTCATACATGCCAGGCAAGTGCTGTACCACTGAGCCACAACCCCAACCCTCATTATGCTTTCTTAAACAAGTATTTTAGATCCCCTAAGAGTTCTGATGTCCACACAGGGGAGGCAACTTCCTGCAAGTCTCTTGGACACTTTTTCACTTTAGTATGATGAACCCAGGGTTTATTCCAGCACGTTTCAGGGATGCGTGGGTCATCAGAAGTACATCATAAGGTTCCATCCACTTTTCTCCCCATCGTTGCTCCTGTGCCTGGTCTTTCTAAGTCTTAAATGGCACCTGGTCTCCAGACTGGAAGAGATGAAGAGGTGATTTCAAACTTGGCAGGGAACTGAAAGAAGCATACTCATGCACAGTGGTTAATATTTGACTGATCTATTATACATAGTGTTTTAGCCTAGTTTCTCCTGCTATCGCTATATCCTCCCCTTTCCCTTGGGGTGCCAGGAAGGGTTTCCCATACAGTACTTCATAGGGACTCAATTTAAGCCTATATCTGAGGGCCTCCCGTAACTGGTGAAGAGCAAATGGCAACACTTTATCCCACTGCAGATGGATTTTTTGGCATAATTTAGCCAATTTTTTTTAAAGGTATGATTCATTTTTTCTGTTTTTCCTGAAGACTGGGGTCTCCAGAATGCCTGTTGCTTCCACTGGATATCCAATGCTTTGCTCACTTGTTGGGTCACTTCAGCAATGAAAGATGGTCCATTGTCACTTTGCATGTAGGAGGAGAGACAGTATCTTGGGATCAACTCCTTCAAGAGAGCTCCAGTTACTTCCAAAGCCTTTTCTGTTCTGGTAGGATATGCCTCCACCCACCCAGAGAAGGTGTCAAATATCTGAAGTTTCCTGTGATATGGGACATTTGGGTAAAATCTGTTTGCCAGTCATCAAAAAGCTGTGTTCCTCTTAAAATAGGATGTGCTTCGGTCTTGGGATTGTTATGGGCACATAACACACAGTTCTGAGTCACCTGCTGAATGGTTTTTAGGAGGTGTGGTCCCCACAAATGGGGCTTAATAAAATTCACCAAGGCATCCCTCCCATAATGTCTACTCCCATCTATGTGTTTCACCAAGGGCCAGACCAGTGTTTCAGGAAGAAGGTTGAGTCATGGGAATTTTGTCTCCACCTGGCAGTACTATCCCAGGAATCACAATCCCACTCCTTGGCCCATTTTTCATCTTCCTCAGCATAAACAGGCTTGTATTGGTCCAGTTCAAGCTGAGGTATCAGAACCCCAATAAGTGGTTTACTCTTTGCAGCCCTTTGGGCTGCCCTATGGCAGCTTGATTTCCCCTGGCTACATGCGTGTCTACCTTCTGGTGACCAGGACAATGCATGATTGCCACCTGTTTGGGTTCAACCACTGCCTATATTAATGCCAATATTTCAAGAACATGTTTAATGTACTTGTTTTCAGCAGTGAGGAGCCCTCTTTCTTTTCAAAAAACCCCATATGCATGTACTATCATGAAAGTGTATTTGGAGTCGGTATTAAAGTTTGCCTTTTTTCTTTTTGACAGGCTGAGAGTTACCTTGTCAGAGCAATTAGCTCTGCTTTCTGGGCCTATGTTCCCAGCAGTAAAGCCTTAACTTCCAGTACCCGTTGTTCTGTGACCACGTGTATCCAGCTACTTGCTGGCCATTGTCCATGCAGCTGCTCCCATCTGTGAAGAGGTCCCAGTCTGGCTCTGTGATAGACGGATCAGACAGGTCCAATCTGCTAGAGTAGACAGCTTCTAAAATTTCTGGACAATTATGTTGTGTGGTCCCATTATCATCAAATGGAAACAGCGTGGACACAACTTTAAGGTGTTTGGGGTTGTCTAGTAGGATGGCCTGATATCTCCCAACCTCCCAGCAGTCAGCCAGTAGCTACCCTTCTGTTCTAGTAGGACCAAGACTTAGTGTGGGACAAACACAGTGATAGGTTGTCCTAGAGTGAAATTTTCAGCCTCTTGTAGCAAATCGCAAGTGGCAGCTACTGCCCGTAGGCAAGGGGGCCATCCTATTGCTGTGTGATCAAGCTGTTTTGATAAATAGGCCACTGGTCGTGGTATATCTCCCAGTGTCTGTAAGAGAACTTCAAGGGCTGAACCTTGTTTCTCATGCACATATAATCTGAGTTCCTTTTGTAAATCAGGAAGTCCCAAGGCAGGGGCTGTCATGAGGCTCTGTTTTAACTTCTCAAAAGCAGCTTGGCATTCTGGGGTCCAAATCAAAGGTTCTATTTCTGTTCCTTTTAATGCCTCATACAAGAGTTTTGCTATTAGTCCAAAGTTAGGGATCCAGATACAGCAGAATCCTGCCATTCCCAGGAACCTACGTAACTGCCTCTGGTTTCTGGGTTCCCTAAGGTTTAAGATTGCCTTTCAGTCTGGCATCAAACTTTGGGTTCCTGGGCTAATCTGAAATCCCAGGTAAGTGACTTGTTGTTTGCAAATTTGGGCCTTTTTAGTGGATACTTTATGTCTGCATAAGGCTAGATGGTTTAGAGCAGCAATAGTATTTGAAAAACAATGTTCACAGTCTGGGCTAGCTATAAATAGGTCATTTATGCATTACAAGAGGATGCCCTGATCCAGTTGTAACCCTCCCAAGTCTTTTGCCAGGCACTCATTAAACAGAGTAGGAGAGTTTTTAAATCCCTGAGGTAGGACAGTCCAGCAATTCTGGGTAGTTACTTTGGTATTTGAGTCTTGCCATTCAAAAACAAATAGTAATAAGGACTTTCTTTCCAGAGGGATGCAAAAGAATGCATTCTTTAAATCCAGCACTGTGAACCAGCCATAGTTACCTGGCATTGTAGTCAACAGGGTATATGGATGAGGTACTGCAGAATGAATGTCCTGAATAATATTATTTATAGCTCATAACTCTTGCACAAGTTGGTACTTATCAGTGTGAGGTTTCTTAATGGTCAGGATGGGTGTATTCTGGGGGGACTGACAAGGCAGAATCAACCCTCGTTTTAAAAACTTAACTAGAAGTGGCTGAATTCCTATTAGTGCCTCTCTTCTAAGGGGGTGCTTTTTTTGAAGCACGTTACTCCCTCCTTAAGCAAGATCTTGACAGGAATGACACTGATGGCCCTCCCTGGCAATCCATGGGCCCATACAGTTTTCTTACTTTTCCAGTGAACTCCAGTGGGATGGGTTTAGTTTCCTTTTCCTGTTAGCAAGAAAAGCTGGAGCCAGAATGCATTTTCAGGAGGTACTTGAAGTTGTTGCTTTGCAGGTGAGAATGTTATCTGTGCACTTAATTTACATAACGAATCTCCTCCCAGGAGAGGGATTGGGCAATCTGGCAGGTACAAAAAACTGTGCTTTAATTTTTTTTCCTCCCAGTGTATACTCAAGGGACTGGAGCAATGGATGATGCTTAGCATGGCCTGTCACTACAACTATTGCCAGCGTATTAGTGCTTAAGGAGGTCAATTTAGAATTTACAACAGAATAACTGGCACCAGTGTCCACCTGTAAGTCAGTCGGTTGGGTGCCCAATGTCAATTATACCTGGGGCTCTTTGGGGGCTATTGGTATATAGGCCTCCAACAAGGCCTAGAGCCCCGGGCCTGTCACTCATAACTGAGCCTTGGTTTCAGGAAACCATTTTTTCCCCCAGGGGAGTGATTTGGACCTGGAGACCTTCATTTCCTTGGACAATGCTTTTTTTTGATGTCCTTCCTCCTTAGAGTAGGCATGCTGGTTTTGCTTTAATGGACAGTGTTCATTCCTGTCCCTTCCTTTGAATTTTCTTATGGCTCCCTTTGCAGAGGTTGCCAATAAAACACGTACTGATTTCTGTTTCTGTTCCTCTCGGGAATTGAATACCTTAAAGGCAATATCAACCAGCTGTACAGAGTTCATACCAATTGCTTCTTCCACCTGCTGAAGTTTCCTCCTTATGTCTTGGGCACTTTGCCCAATGAAAATCATATTGACTATGGGAAGGTTTTCAGGGGCTTCTGGATCTACATCTGTTTATTTCCTATAAACTCGCTCTAAAGATTCTGAGGGGTTCTCACTGATCTTTTACTGTAATTCCTGAATCTTACTTAAACTTTTTTTCCCTGTTGTGCTGGGGATTGAACCCAGGGCCTTAGTGTATGCAAGACAAGCACTCTACCAACTCAGCTATATCCCCAGCCTTTATTTAAACTTTTTTGCTTGGGTACTATCCTCCTGAGTCCCACCGAAAGACATTTCTGATAATGATTAATCATTGCACTGTCTGCCACCACATCCAGGTCCCTATTGGGCTCCCTTTTAGGAATAGCTTCTGCTGATGCAGCAGTGTAATTGGGATCCTTATTTTGGACTCTGAGCTTCTTCCCTTGCCCTATCTACCACTAGTCACCCATCAGCCATGAATAATATATTAAACAGAGTAAGTGGCAAAAATGGTAGTAAATAACTCAGCCATTTTCTGTGAGCTTCTTCAATAGGTTGGGTTCAAATTTTTCCAATTCATCAAGTCAGAGGTTGAGAAGGGACTGTGTAAGCCCAGTAATACCCCACCGGTTGCCCCTATGCATTTATGCCGATGGGTTATTGCCTTAGGGGAAATTGACCTGCCCCAAAAACAGTTGCTTCCTGTGCTGGTGGGTTTTAGTTAGTGAGACTGTCCCTGACCCCAAGTTATAGCCCTGTGATACCAACAGTGGAACTGCCTCTTCCTCCACCTTCTCTTCATGTGAATGGCTCCCTAGCAGGAGCCAAAGGTGATGCCAGACCAGACTGGTCAGGCACCAGGTTAGAATTAGAATTGAAGAGGTTCGTTATATTTAAATTTATGAAATCCTCCTCAACTTTCTCTACCAATTTTCTGCTATCCCCACACGCTAAAGGCTGTGCCTTTTTCTGAACCATCAACTTAGTCCCTGGACCTTCAAGTTCCTCATTGTGCAGCAATATAAAAGCTTGCACATATGGGATTTCTTCCCATTTTCCTGACCTCTGGCAGAACAGTTCCACCTGCAAGATCATATGGTAATTCAGAGTACCAATGTCCACCTTTCTTCCCCATTCAGAACATACATTGGCCATACTTGGTTATAGTAAAACCCCATCTTTTTCTTAGTCATAAGTTTATAGCTATACATGGCCCACTCAGCCAAGTTCTTTCCCAAGAGACCATCATGGAAATTAACCCAGTGTTACCCATGTCTTAAAGGGGCCAGTAATGGCTATAAACAATCAACACAGACAATGGAGGGTTCCCAAACCCAAGGCCAACAAACAGATGAAAACCTAGAGCAGACCAGAAGGGAGTAAAATCCCTAAGTTTTGGAGTCACACTTAGCCAAGAATCGTATACCAACAGCGCCACAGTTATCCCCATGAAGAGGGACCAGATATTCCCACAAAGAGGAACCTGTTTGTGGAATCAAGGGTCTCAGTGTGCACACTGGGGGACTGTCCAGATGGCCATGGGTGTCGCAATTTTATGGTGCTCAGTTTCCTTTTTCTCAAAGTAGAGCAACTTGTACAGTTCAGGAAGAGAAGGTGAGAGTTCCCCAAGCAAAAAGCTTCAGCAGTTGCTGGAATGGGCCCTCAGTCCTTCCTTTTACTCACAGGAACAGCTCCTCTGGTTAGGACTGAGGCAAACTCACACTATCTCCCAATTTCTCCACCGTTTGGCTCTCAACAAACTCACAGCCCCCTTGTATCCTCAGCATAGAAGTGGGTGCTGCTTGGAGTGCCAGACCTGCCCAAGAAAGCTGGAGCAGGAACTCCTCTCAGGTCCCTTCTTGGTCACCAAATTTGCAACCGAAAAACTTGGTCCTTGTCCTTGATACCTATCCAATAACAAAGACAAGGTTTTGAGAAGAAGGAAAAAGAAATTTAATTGCTTTGCTAGCAAAACAGAAAACACAGGGGACTCCTGTCCTAGAGCCTGTGATTCTCCCCATCAAGGGGAGCAGGGGTTTTTAAAGAGTTGATTCAGAGAAATGAGATTAGAGAGGACACATCAGGAAGGAAAATCAAGGAAGAGAAGGTCAGGGAAAAGAAGTTTGGGTGTTAAGCGTTCTCAGAGGCCCAGTGTTGAAGGCTTGTACTGGCCTGGGTTGCTGTTGTAATATTTATTTATTTATTTACTTATATTTGTGATACTGGGGATTGAACCCAGGGCCTTGTGCTTGGGAGGCAAGCACTCTGCCAACTGAGCTATATCCCCAGCCCAAGAAGTTTGGTAAAAAGAAAAAAGCATAAGTTTTAAAGCAATAAGGAATATAGTCAAACATAAAGTGAGCCCCTGTTACAAATGTAGAATGTAGCCTTTGAATCACCTCTTTAAAAGTTCCCTGTTCCCCCTAATGAGCAGAATCATAGGCTTGGGACAGGAATCCTCTGTGTTTGTTTGCAAAACCATAAAACTTCTTCCTTTTCCTCAAAACCATGTCCTGATTATTGGATTGCATGGGGGACAAGGACTGAGCTTTTGGTAACATGAGTTCCTTGTAATGGTGTGGGTAGATTCCAATGAGTAAGATAAGATTTACAACTGGATTAGGGTGGAGACGGTCTGACTCTAACATTTGTACTGCCATATTCTTTTCTCTTACAACCAGGAAATAGTCTATATGGTGTTCTTTGTGTCACAAATACCAGAGTGCCACACAAACATGTGCTGAGAAGTGGCTTGGCAAGGCAAGCTATTTCTGCACCAGGGTGTGCTACGGAACAGAGTCTGGCAAGAAGTCACACTTTAGGTTCAAGAGTACCTAAAAGGCATTCTTTCAGCAAAAACCCCAAGGCAATAAAGCATTACTGTCATTCCTCATGTTGAGTACTAGATCTCTAGACTTGTTCATCCTACTTTTTATTCTTTGACCTACATCTCACCATTCCTCCTCTGCCCAGCTGGATCTCCTGTTTTACATGTTACTGTATCATTCCTGCCAACACACACACAATTTTTGTTAGTACTGGAGATTGAACCCACAGGTTTGTTTTTTTTTTTTTTTTCCTTACGGTGCTGGGAATCGAACCCAGGGCCTTGTGCTTGCAAGGCAAGCGCTCTACCAACTGAGCTATCTCCCCAGCTCGAACCCAGAGGCTTTTTACCACTGAGCTAAAGGGATGCTGTTCCACGGAGCTATATCCCCAGCACCCCCCATTTTTTTTAGGCAGAGACTTACTGAATTGCCCAGACTGGCCTTGAATTTCTGATCCTCCTGCTTCATCCTGCCAAGTGGCTGGGTTACAGGTGTGCACCATGGCCTGGCTTTGTTGGTTTTTCAAACAGGAGAAAAGACAACACAGTTGTATACTTGTTAGGAGCCATCGCTGTTGGCTGTAATCCCAGTGATACAGGAGGCTGAGGCAGGAGGGTGGCAAATTCAAGCCAGCCTCAGCCATTTAGCCAGACCCTCAGCAATTTGGGAGACCCTATCTCAAAATAATATAAAAAGGACTGAGACAGTTGCTTGGTGGTAAAACCACACCTGTATTCAATATCCGGTCCCTAAGTAAATAAGAGGAAGCCAAAGAGAGAAAGGTAAGTCAGAGGTCTAGGCAAAGGATAATTTGTAATGATTGTGCATGGTTGGCTAAGGAGGGAAAATGAGGACACAAAAGGCTGACGAAAAGCAGGATCACATGATTTTGAGGACCTGTGCCACCTAAAGTTTGTTATTACTGCTACCGGGAATCAAACCCCAGGACACTCCCCCACTGAGCTAGCTATATCTCCAGTCCTTTTAAATTTTGTTTTTAAACAGAGTCTTGCCCAGGCTGACCTTGGATTTGCAATCCTCCTGCCTCAGCTTCCTGAGTTGCTGGAATTACAGGCATACATCACGGTGCCCAGCTCACACTATTTTTTCATATGTCCTCTGTTCTAAGTGTGCAGTTTTGAAGAAAGTAAGGCTATTTTAGGAAAGGAAAGATTTTATTATAGTGGAAATGTGTGTATATGCCAAATTCTTGCCCTCCACCTTTTTTTTTTTTTTAATATGGACTGCTTCATGAATTATCATGTCATCCTGGTGCAGGGCCATGCTAATCTTCTCTGTATCATTTCTATTTAGTATATATGCTGCCAAAGTGAACACCCATCTTTTTAAAAAATTATTTAATTAATTAATTTATTTATTCTTATGTGGTGCTGAGGATAGAACTCAGTGCCTCATACGTGTTAGGTGAGCGCTATACCAGTGAGCCACAACCCCAGTCCACCCTCCACCTTTAATCCAGTTTTTTCAGCATCTGATTTACTATGAATATGTATTTGGAAGCCAAACACGGCTCCTTAAACAATACAGCACTATTAACACATGTATTGCAATATTTTTATTACTGTGATTTTACCAGTTGCAATGTTTTCATGAATCCACCAGGTGGCAGACAAACATAATTTCCACATAATGATTCAACAAACTAAGAACATTGCTTCCTTACAGAAAATAAATTAGAAATGTTAACATAAAAGACTGGGTGTATATTTGATATAATGTACATACTGGCTATAAATACATCAAGCATATCTGACCTTCTCATCCCCACAGTAAAAATGTATTTGCTATATGGTTAAAGAAATTTTTACAGTTCACATGAGAATTTTTTTAGAAACAAACTGCCGAAAAATCATTGTAATTAGGCAGTCGGAAAAATATATGCCCCATGCTATCTATTGTCCTAAACACTTAGAAATGTATCTTCTGGCCATGAAAGCTAGCTTGGAATCTGAAAAGCAAAATCGATGATGCATCACTGATAAAACAAAATTCCTGTTACCTGTTACTCAACTGACTGGATTTTTAAAATTCTTTGAAGATCTACAATTATTTCTAAGTTAAAACTCATAGTCAAAACTGGACATAAAATACTGGATGTATATTTGATATAATCTACACACTTACTATAAATACATCAAGCATATCTGACCTTCTCATCCCCACAGTTAATGCTTCTTCTTTTTATATTTTGATTTATTTTACAGAAAAGGTTAACAGGCATATGATTTCAGCTATGTAGAGGGATGGGCAAATATTTTTAAAGATTGTGTAAGAGGGTCACAGATATATCTGGGATTTTATTTTTAAATTATTAGCACTTCCAAGTAATGAATTCTCCACATACATGAAGAAAATGACTGGGATGACTCTTGACTCATCTTGAATGAGAACGTTGATTTTATTTATTTTTTTAATTTTCATCTTTTACCCACTTCCTAAATTTAATCTGCTTCCCTTGCTTGATTTAAAATGATTTGAAATTAAATAACTTGCCTGGTGCAGGCATGGTGGCACATGCCTGTCATGCCAGTAATCAGAGGTTTAGGTAGAAGATCACAAATTTGAGACCAGTTTCCTTGATAGTGAGGCCCTAAGCAATTTAGTGAGACCCTGTCTCAAAATAAAAATAAATAAATAAAAAGGACTAGGGATGTAGCTCAGTGGTATAGTGCCACTAGGTTAAATCCCCAGTACCATTAAAAAATGTTTTAATTAATTAAATAAATAACTTGCCTGGTATAGTGTTGCATGCCTATAATCCCAGCAATTTGGGAGCCCGAGGCAGGAGGATCACAAGTTAGAGGCCAGTTTTAGCAATGTAATGAGACCTCTAACAACTTAGTGAGACTCTCTCTCAAAAATAAGTAAATAAATAAAAGGACTGGAGATGTTGCTCAGTGGTAAAGCACCCCTGGGTTCCATCTCCAGTATCATAAAAAAAAAAAAAATTAGAGATAAACAGTTTTAAAGCACCTGGGCATTATTAAATTATATTTATTATTCTAAATATTTCAAAAACTTAATTATTTTTGGTACCAGAGATTGAACCCAGGGGCACTTTACCAATGAGCTACACTCCCAGCCCTTTTATTTTTTATTTTGAGACAGGGTCTCATTAAATTCTCAAGGCTAGCCTTTAACTTGGGATCCTCCTGTTTCAGCCTCCCAAGTAATTTGAATTACAGGTGAAAGCCACCATGCCTGGCACTAGCCTCTGTCTTTAAAAAAAAAAAGTGCTGGGGGTGTATGTAGCCTGTTGGTATAGTGTCCCTGAGTTCAATTCCCAGAACTATAAACAAACAAACAAAACAAACTAATCATGTTCTTACAGTTCACATACACGTTCTTACAGCCCACCTTATTTTTCCTGAAGACTGAAAAGTCATTAAAAAAAAATACATATATACTCAGTGCCTCACATGTGCTAAGTGAGTGCTCTACCACTGAGCCCCAACCTCAGCCCCCAAAAGTCATTTTTAAAAACAGATTTTACCAGTTTCAGAATAATAATGAGTATTTTAGAATTTTGCTTCTACTAGTTTTACTGTTTGTTATCCTTTGTCATAAGAATTATATAAAGAATTATTCATTTTCTGAGAGAAAAAAATCTATGATCCCCATAAATTTACATTATTTAAAATGCCATGTCTGTTTTCAGTGCATGAATTTAACCTACAAAGGGCTCTCAGTAAAATATGTGTGCCCCATAATCTTGCTGTAATAATACTCGTCACAGTAGCACAATACTATTACTATACTCTGCATGGTGACTTCTATCCAAAGACACTTCTAAATTCCTTGCATGAGGCAAGACGTACTTAGGCCTCTGATGGTCATTTCATTGTTTACTTGTATCAGTACATGGAGGATGGAATGTGCTATCCCTGGCACGAAGAGTTCTTCTGGAAATTTAGAGAGAATAAAATGTCTTCATACTTCAGTGACTAAAGAGAAAACACTTGTGGAAAAGAGAGAAAGCGAGTTCTAAGAAGTATGTATTTATTATCTCTGTGCCAGTTTGTTGGAACTCTTCGTCAGTGAGGTCATACTTTTTGTCCGAATGTGGCTCATTTATCTCTGCTAGCTTCCTTAATCATAGCATGGACCCCTAACCCCAACCAATCACTTGACAGATGTCTTTTCCTGGGCAAAGAGCATTAAAAAGGAATTTAAAAATCTGTTTGAAATCACCACTATAATTGGAAAGCAATTTAAAACTCTTGTTCAATTAAAATGAATTAATAGTTACCATTTTCATTTAGATACTAGTTAATAGTATATTCAAAGGCACTGCCTATAAACAGAGACAAAACAACTAACTAGGTAAACAACTAACTTATCCATCTTAATGGTGATGGTACTTTCCAAATGTATTTCGTGGTGTGTCAATCAATATACAAACAGAACCTTACTTTATTTATTTTTGGCATTGGAACCCAGGTAAACTTTATAACTGAGTTACATTCCCAGTCCTTTTAATTTTTTTTTTTTTTTTTTTTTTAATTTTAAGACAAAGTCTTGCTAAGTAGTGTAGGGCCTCCCTAAGTTGCTGAGGCTGGCTTTGAACTTGCAATCCTCCTACCTCTGCCTCCTGAGTTGCTGGGATTACAGGCATGTGCCATCATGCCTGATGATATAGCTTAACTAAAATACAGAAACTAGCAGGGCACAGTGGCATGTCAGTAATCCCAGGTACTTTGGGAGGCTAAAGGAGGAGGATTGCAAGTTCAAAGCCAGCCTAGGAAATTAAGTAAGACCGTCTCAAAATAGAAATAGGGCAGGCGTGGGGCAGTTGGGGTCATAGCTCAGTAGCAGAGCCCTTACCTAGCATATGTGAGGCACTGGGTTTGATCCTCAGTGCCACATAAAAATAAATAAATAAAATAAAGTTTTGTGTCCATCTATGACTAAAAAGAGAGAGAGAGAGATTAAAAAAAAAGGGCTGGGGATGGTAGGAAGCCACATTTACCCCAGTACTGCTAAATGTGTAAATAAAATTAAAAATAAATAAATAAAAGAAAGGAATCAGGGCTGAGATATAGCTCAGTGACAGAGCATTTGCCTAGCATGCTCAATCCCTGGGTTGAATCCCTAGCATCATTAAAAAAAGAAAAAGAAAAAATCCATTAGTGGCGTGAGGTAACATATTCCTGTAATCCCAGTGACTTGGGAGGCTAAGGCAGGAGGACCACAAGTTCAAAGCCAGCCTCAGCAACTTAGTGATGCCCTAAGCAACTTAGTGAGACCCTGTCTCAAAATAAAAAATAAAAAGGGCTGAGGATTTGGCTCAGTGGTTAAGTGCCCCTGGGGTCCATCCCTGGTACCAAACCAAACAAAACTAAAAGAGTCAAGTAAATCAGTGTATAACTTGCATAAATGACAAACAAACATGGACTATTCTGATAAAAATTCATTTTTGGATCAAGTTTTTGTGTTGGTGAATATCAACATTCAAGAAGTGAGGTACAGGCCTGGAGTTGTTGGGGGCTCAGTGGTAAAGCGCTTGCCTAGCTTGTGTGAGGTACTGGGTTCAATCTTCAGAACCACATAAAAATAAGTAGATAAAATAAGGGTTAACATAAAAGAAGTGAGGTACAAGAAGAAGCGTTACTGTATGAGTCTTGCCTATAAGATGATTTACCGTACCACTCTGGAAATCTAAGCCTTGTGATGGGTGAAAAGTTTTGGGATAGTCTCGACAGTCCCCTTATTCCTTCTTGTACCAGGGACCATTACTGCGGTCTCTTTAGAGAGAAGTTGTTTCTTTTGGCATAGTGGAAATTCCATATGCTTGATCTCTTGTTATGGCTGAAGATATAAATAGAATTATTTAAAAGCTTCATCTTTAAATATTTAACACACAAACCTTAACTGAGGTCCTACTCTGTACTTTGAATCTTCTCTATATGAAAGATAAATGACATACAGTCTCTGACTTCTGGAAACTAATAGATTTTTTAATTGAAAAAAATTTTTGTAGTTGTTGATGGACAGAATGCCTTTATTTTATTTGTTTATTTTTAATGTGATGCTAAGGATTGAACCCAGTGCATCACACAGGCTAGGCAAGTGCACTGCCACTGAGCTATAGCCCCAGCCTATAGAATCTAGTAGATTTAAATGCCTCCAAAGTGCTGGCTAGTTGTAACTCTGTTAGTGACATTATAGTTTTAGTGCTAAATTCCTTTTAAAAATATAAATTCTTGCCAGGCGCCCTGGCACACGCCTGTAATCCCAGGATCTCGGGAGGCTGAGGCAGGAGGATGCAAAGTTCAAAGCCAGCCCCAGCAAAAGTAAGGCACTAAGCAACTCAGTGAGACCTGTCTCTAAATAAAATACAAAATAGGGCTGGGAAGGTTGCTCAGTGGTCAAGTGACCCTGAATTTAATCCCTGGTACCCACCCCCACACACACAAAAAAAATTCTAGACTTACCTTCATACAGGTATTTGAACATTAGGATGCAACTATGAAAATGATAGCAGTAAGCTTGATGACAATATTAGACTTATTAAATATGAAGCTGTCTGTTGTTCACAGATTTGATCCATGTCAAATTAACCTTTCAAAGCAATTACAATCAAAACAACAGCAGGTTTTTTGAGGGTATTGATGATTGATTCTAAAATTTATGTGGGGGAAAAAATGACACAATTGAAGTTCTTGCTTATACTACTTAATTTCAAAACCTAGAAAAGGCTGGAGATACGTCTCAATGATACAGTGTTTACCTGGAATGAGACCCTGGGTTTGATGCCCTAGCACTGCACAAAAAACAAAAACAAAAACAAAGAAACAACCCTAGTAGGACAGTCTGATATTGGCAAAAGCATAGACAGAAAGACAAGTGGGGCCGAATGGAATCTAGAAATAGACTCGCACAAGTACAGCCAAATGACTTTGTTGTTGTTGTTTTTCCAGTACTGGGAATTGAACCCAGGGGTGCTTTAGCACTGACCTACACATTAGCCCTTTTGTATTTTGACACAGCATCTTACTAAGTTGCCTAGATTGCCTTGAACTTGTGATCCTCCTGTTTCAGTCTCTTGAGTAGCTGGACTATAGGCATGCAACACTTAACTGATTTTTTTTTTTTTTAATCTAAGATTAGACAAAGCAGTTTTGGATATGATGCTAAAGATTATATTTAATATCAAAAGGAAAGTACTAATAAATTGGACTTCAACAAATTTTTTTAAAAATTTTGTTCTTTGGAAGATATCATTAATAAATCAAAAGATAGTCAGGCATGGTAGCACACACCTGTAATCCCAGCAGCTCAGCAGGCTGAGGCAGGAGAATCACAAGTTTGAGACCAGCCTCAGCAATTTAGGGAATCCCTAAACAACTTAATGAGAACTTGACTCAAAATTGAAAAAAGAAAAAAAAAAAAAAAAATTAAGAGGAGTGGGGAGTAATTCAGCAGTAAAGCACCAATACCAAAATAAATAAGTAAAAACAAAACAAAACAAAACAAAAAACTGCTGGGGATGTAGTTCAGTGTAAGAGCACATGAAGCATGAGGTCCTAGATTCAATCCCCAGTACCTACTCCCCACACACAGAAAAAAGAAAAAAGAAAAGATAAACCTGAGAAAGGAGTTATATCCAGAATACATAAAGAACTCTCAAATTTTAATAATAGGGACACAAACAACTCAATGTAATGATAGGCTAAAAATTGAAACAGACACTTCATTAGAAAGAAACATCTTGCAAATAAGCACATAAAAAGGTGCTCAATATCATTAATGATCAAGAAAAGGCAAATTAAAAGCAGAATTTGATTACACATCTTTTAGAATGAAACAAAACGAAGATACCTGAGAGTACCAATCGCAAGTGAGGGTGCTCAGTAGCTGGAACTCATATGCGGCTGGTGGAATGCAGAGGCGCACGGACCCCTCGGAAGACAGTTTGGCAGTCTCAAGCAAACTTAAATATGCACACCGTGATGGTCGATTCTAGGGATCAACTCAACTGGGTTAAGGAAAATCTTGAAACATGGAAAAGCATTATTTTTAGAGTGTCTTTGACGGTGTTTCTAGAGGAGGTATGTGTGTCTGAGGGGACTGGAAAGTCCCGCCATGTTGAATGGGCACCATCTGATTGGTTGGGGGCCCAGAAAGAACAAATACAGAAGGCGAATTGGTCTCTCCCCTGCTAAGAGCTGGGGTACTCATCTCCTGCTTTAGACTTCAGAGGTCCAGGCTCTCTGGCCGTCGGACTCCAGGATTCATACCAGCAGTTGACTTCCTGGATTCTCAGACTTTTGGTTTTGAACTGAGAGTTATATCATTGGTTTCCCTGGTTCTGAGGTCTTTGAACTTGGACTGAGTCAACCTTTCTGCATCCCAGGGTCTCCTACCTGCAGATGACTTTTTGGGACTTCTCAGTCACCATAAACGCAGGAGCCAATTCCCTAGTAAATCCCCTCACGTACATTTGCACACATACCCTCTTGACTGTCTGGAGCACTGGAATACATACAACTACTATATGATACTGTGATTCCACTCGTAAGTATTTATCCAGGATAAATATAAATGTATGCTCACATAAAAACCCATATGCATATTCAGGAGGGCAGAGCAGGAGGATCACAAGTGTGAGACCAGACTGGGTAACTTAGCAAGAGCCTGTCTCAAAATAAAATAAAAAGGGCTGGGAACTTACCTCAGTGGTAGAGTGTTTGCCTAAGAATGTACAAGCCTCTGGGTTCAATCTCAAGTACCATCGAAGTGGGGGAAAACACACACACATGTTTATGGCAGCCTTATTAATAATCTTTAAAAACTGAAAAATGAACCAAATGTTCTTCAACTGATGTTGAATAAACAAACTGTGGCACATCTCTATATAATGAAATACCATTCAGCAATGAAAACATTATCCCTCTCTTGGGACCCTCCTTGGGAGCTCTGCTTTCTTTCTATTACTCTAATAAATCCTGTTACTTTGCTCTCAAAAAAAAAAAAAAAAAAAAAAAAAAAAAAAAACAACAACAAAAAAACAACCTGTTACATATGGAATAATGCTGATGAATCTCAAGTGCATTGTATCAGTGAAAGAAATCCCAATCAAAAGACTACATATTTGTTGATTCCATTTATGTGATATTCTGAGCTAGCATGGTGATGCATGCCTGTAATCCCAGTGGCTTGGAAGGCTGAGGTAGGAAGATCACAAGTTTGAGGCCAGCCTTGGCAATTTAGGGAGGGCCTGAGCAACTTAGCAAGACTGGGACTCACCACCACCACCAACATCAACAAAAGATATTCTGGAAAGGGGAAATCTATAGGGCCGTAGACCAAATTAGTAGTTAAAAGTGGAGGGAGAGTTTCCTTACAGAGGGGTAGTGTGAGGAAGGTTTGGGAGGGTATATATATATATATATATATATATATATTTTTTTTTTTTTTTTTTTTTTTTTTTTTTTTTGCAACTGGGGATTGAACCTAGGGGTGCTTTACTACAGAGCCCTTTTTATTTTGAGACTAAGTCACAGAGGCAGTCCTCAAACTTGCAGTCCTCCTGCCTCAGCCTCCAGAGTTTCTAGGATACCAGGCATGCACCACCATGCCTGACTCTAGCTATCTTTATTGTGGTGTTCACACCGTTCTAAGCATTTGTCAAACTCATAGAGCCATGCACCAAAAAAGACTGAACACATAAACTTAAAAATATAAAGGTACAGAATGTCCATTGACAGATGAATGGAAAAAGAAAATGTGTTATATAAATACAATGGAATATTATGCAACCTTTAAAAAAGAAGGAATTTCTGTCACATGCTATAACATGACAGAATATAATAAGTGGAGGACACTTATTATGCTAAGTGTAATAAGCCAATCACAAAAGGACAAAATACTGTATGATTCTAGTCAAATAAAATATCTAAAATAGTAAAAAAAAATCATAAGAACAGAAAATAGAAAGGTTATTGTCTAGGATTGAGGGGAGTAGAGAATTACTATTTAATGAGTATAGTTTCCATTTTGCAAGATGGAAAAGCTCTAAATTTATTGCACAACAATGTGAATGTACTTAACACCATGTAACTGTACACTAAAAATGGTTAAATTGTACTTTTGTGTGGGAGGGTACTAGGATTGAATTCAGAGGTACTTTACCACTAAGAATCCACAGTCCTTTTTATTCCAAGACAGTCACCAAGTGGCTGAGGTTGGCTTGGAGTCTTCAATCTTCCTGCCTCAGCCTCCTGAGTTGCTGAGATTACAGGCATGTGCCACTATGCACAGCTGTTAAGTAATATTTTTAATGTTTTTTTTTTTTTAATTTATTGCAGTAAAAAAAAAGAAGAAAGAGCTTACTGAAAGAAGTTAGAAATGGTTATTAATAGAAGTGTGGGCAGGGGGTGTGTGGGCAGGGGGTAAGAGAACAACATAGTTTGAAGCACACAGGGACTAGTGTCCCCAGCCAGAAGGGTGGTAAGAGGTTGGATCCAACACCAGAATCTGGCATGGTATCCGGGAAGGGACATTCAATAGAAGCTGTTCCCACGGGTAAAAGAATCTAGCCATTGCCCAACCTTTTGATGAGAACCAAGTCAGAGCCCAGGAGCCAGAATAATGCAATCCCTAGAGGTCAGCAAGGCAGAGCAGTGGATCATGTCCCTAGTAAGGCAAACAGAAAATAACCTGCCTAGCCTAACCATCGTATCAATAAGGTTTCTTTACATATTTTTGTCTATTTTCTTCCCAAGACTTGTAAATTTCTTTCCTTTGGGGGGTGGGTACTGGGCATGGAACCTAGGGCCTCATGCATAGACAAGCACTCTACCACTGAATCACATCCCCAGCCCCACCCAGCATCCTTCACCCCACCCCTCCCCCCAGTATTGGAGATAGAACCCAGTACCATTCTTCTCCCCACCCCTCCCCCCAGCATTGGAGATTGAACCCAGTATTGGAGATTGTTCCCCATTTTGTGAAAATGTGAGACAGGGTCTACCTAAATTGCCCAGACTGGCCTTGAAATTGTGATCCTCCTGCTTCAGCCTTCCAGGTAGCTGGGATTACAGGCATGTATCATCACATCAGGCTCAAGTTTTTTTTTTTAATTATAAAAATGTTCAAACACAGACAAGTTGAAAGAATAATGTGATGCCATTCTACCCTCCCCCCAGACTTCACAACTGTAAATATGTTGCCATACTTCCTCTTACTCTCTATAGTGCACATACACAATTCATTTTTGCTAATCTTTTTAACATTGAAGTTGATGAGAATTAGCTATAATTCCATATCATCTCATATGCAATTCATATTCAGATTTCACCTATTGTTCCAATAAGGCGTATTTTATATTTTCTTTGAACAAAAAAATCAACACACTCTTTTTTTTTAACTTCTTGGCATTTCATTTATCAAAAATTCTAGGACGGTTGTCTTTTGAGGTGCCTACGTTCTAGATTTGTTTTATTTCCTCTTGGTGTCATTTAATTTGTACTCCATTCTTATTTCTCTCAAGATGGAACTCTAGAGAGTGGATTATAAACACTTGATAGATGATGTTGTATACTTTGTGTTGCAACCCATCATGAGGCACATAATAAGAGGTCATCCCATGTTCAGGACTGAGTTTGATCACTTGACTGAAGAAATCTGCTCAGAATTTAAGTCCCAGGGAAGTCAGACACTGTCTACAAAGCAACAACCATTATTATATTAAATAAATTAAAGAGAAAGCTAGAATACATATCTGGATAAATTAAACATACAGTCTATAAACTATGAAAGAGGAAATTTGGAGGATAGAATGAGATGTTCTAAAATATATCTAATTGGAATTTTAGAAGGAGATAAAAAATTTGAGATAAATTTCTAAATTTTCCGTTTTTTTTTTTGTTTTTTTTTCTTTTTTTGGTGTGGTCCTAGGGATTAAACCCAGTAGTGCTCTACCATTGAGCTACATCCTCAGCCCTTCTTATTTTTGTTTTTAGGGAGGGTCTCACTAAGTCACCCAGGATGACCTTGAATTTGTGATCCTCCTGCTTCGACCTCCAGAGTAGGTGAGAATATAGGCATGTGCCACTGAACTTAGCTGAGAATTTCTATTTTTAAAAAGTATTTTTTAGTACGTATGCCACTGAAAGCTCATGTGTGAGACAATGCAGGAAGGTTCAGAGGAGAAATGATTGGGTTGTGAGAATCTTAACACAATCAGTGAATTAATCCCCTAATAGGAATTACCTGAGTAGAAACTGAAGTGGTAGGGTGTGGCTGGAGGAGGTAGAACTTGGGGGTCTGGCTGTGGGGTATATATTTTGTATCTAGAGAGTAGAAACTCTCTTTTTGCTTTTTGATCATGATGTGAGCTGCTTCCCTCTGCCATACTCTTCCGCCATGTTGTTCTGCCTCACCTCCAGCCCCAAGGAATGGAACCCTCCTTCTGTGGACTAAGACCTCTGAAACCATGAGCCTTCAAATAAACTTTTCTTCCTTTAAAGTTGTTCTGGTCAGATCTTTTAGTCACAGCAGTGAAATAGCTGACTAAAACACTTTTTTTTTTTTTGTACCAGGGATTGAACCCAGGGGTGCTTAACCACTGAGCCACATCCCCAGTCCTTTTTATATTTTATTTAGAGACAGGGTCTCACTGAGTTGCTTAGG
This sequence comes from Sciurus vulgaris, assembly GCF_902686455.1. Taxonomy (NCBI): domain Eukaryota; kingdom Metazoa; phylum Chordata; class Mammalia; order Rodentia; family Sciuridae; genus Sciurus; species Sciurus vulgaris. The sequence goes on along the minus strand of NC_136472.1, from coordinate 39,325,180 downwards.
GTCTCATTAAATTGCTGAGGCTAGCTTTGAACTCGCAATCCTCCTGCTTCCACCTCCCAAGCTGCTGTAACTGGCAATATTTTACTTTTGAGCAAAAGTCCAGGACTAAAATATTGGGCACAGTTGCATCACAATTAGCATTGTGGAAATCAGAGTTAATGTATTCCAATTGTGTTCCATTTGTGTACAATGTGTCAAAATGCATTCTGTTGTCATGTATAACTAATTAGGACAAATAAAAATATTAATGTACTCTAAAGTTCTTGTATTGCTTAGGAGAATAAGTATATTGATTAATTCTGGACTTTGTTGAGAAGATAAGTTAAAATAGTTAAGGCCATCACTAAAATAAGAGGTAAAGAAAATATAAACTGGCTGGATGTGGTGGCACAGGCCTATAACTCAGCTACCTTGGTTGGTGGAAGCAGAAGGATTAAAAGTTTCAGGCCAGACTGGGCAACTTAGTGAGACCATGCTCAAAATTAAAAAAAAAAAAATGTGATGGAGGTGCACTAAGGATGTAAGTTAGCGATAGAATGTCCTGGGTTTGATCTCTGGTACTAGAAAAAACATAAAAAAGCAAACAAATAAAAACAAAGAAAAAAAAAAGGAGAAGAAAGTAAAGAAGTGCTGAAAAATTTGTAGGTACACAGGATCCAGCTTGAAGCTTCGACTTGTCAAATGTGGGTCAGTTTGAGATCAAAAAGTAAATAAATAATAACTGGAATGGATATGATCCACTCATTGATTAGCAAAAAGAATCTATGAATACATGTTATCACAAAACAGAAAATCACTTTTTTGTAATCCTCAAAGTAATAGTTGATCTCTATAATAATAATCATTTGATACTAAAACTTAGTTGGCTATGGTGACATACACCTATAAACCCCACTACTCAGGAGGTTGAAGCCTGAGGATCTCGAATTCAAGTCCAGCCTGGGCAATTTAGAGAGACCCTGTCTCAAAATAAAAAATGAAAGGGTTAGCCGGCCCATCGGCCTACACCTCTAATCCCAGAAACTCAGGAGGCTGAGGCAGGAGGATCCCAAGTTTGAGGGGCAGTCTTAGCAATTTAGCGAGATCCTCAGCATCTTAGCAAGATGGCGTCTCAAAATAAAAAATAAAATGGACTGGGGATGTGGTAAAGCACCTCTGGGGTCAATCCCCAGAACTAAGAATAAAATAAAATAGAGTAAAAATGAAATAAAATGACTAAGGATGTAACTCCGTGGCAGAGCACTTGCCAGCATGCCTGAGGCCCTGGATTCAATCTCTAGTACTGTAATTATAATAATAAAATAAATATTAAAATATTATGTGGAAAACTATTAGGAAAGAGGATACTTGTCCAGTCCCAACTTATCCAAATACTTCTGAATTACAAAGGAAAAGGACATCTTTATGTTAGAGGAAGCCAGGAGGAACTTAGCTAAATGAACGAAGTTAAAACCAAAAATGAAGTAAATTGACATGACATAATTCTGTGTTGAGATCACCAAAACTCTCCTTAGGTTTGATGATTCACTAGAAGGATCACTAAGGCTCAATAAAGCTATCACACACACGGCTACCATATATTATGAAGAAAGACCACAGATTAAGATCAGGAATGTGAGATCAGCATGGGTTAGACATGGAAGAAACCAGGTGCCAGCTTCCAGCTGTCCTCTTCCCGTGGAGTCATGTAGACAGTGCTTAATTCTTCTAGCAACTACATGGGACATGTGTGAAGTGCTGTCAGTCAAAGAAGTTGACCCAAGCCTTGGTGTTTTATTGGGAGTGAGTCACATAGGCATGTGTACTCATGTGACTGACCTTAGCTATACAAGCTCTAGTATAGTTAGAACCTCAGGCATATTAAAACAGATGTTGGGCTAGGAACATGGCTTGATGGTAGAGTTCTTGCCTGGCATGTGCAAGACTCTGTGTCCGATCCCCAGCACCCAAAAAAAAAAAAAAAAAAAAAAAAAAATGGTGTTTACTGTAAGTGGAATCATTAGCATACCCTATCTGATCAAACTGATATGGTATGGCCCAATGTCTAAGGCATACAAAAGCATTCTTATCTAGCAGAATATTTCAAGAACTCAGAGGTTATCGCCCAGGAGCAGGTCAAAATCCAATCCTTTCTTTGGACCATGCAGTTTCAATAACCCAAACTCAGTTGAATTAACCCTTTAGAGTACTCCCACTGATTGGAAAAGGGTTCAAATCAACAATATAGTATGCTGCCAAAAAACTACTTCTATAGCTAATCATGAGGAAAACATCAGACACACCTGGACGAATTGGCATTTGGCAAAATAACCACCCTGCCTTTAAAAAACGTCAATATTATGAATGAAAAATAAAAGGGGGGTGGCCAGGGAATATAGTTCAGTGGTAGAGTACTTGCCTAGCATGTGTGAGGCCCTGGGTTCAATCCCCAGCACTGCAACAAAAAAGCAGGGCTAGCCAGGTATGGTGGCACATGCCTGTAATCCCAGAGACTCAGGAGGCTGAGCCAGGAGGCTCACAAATTTGAAGCTAGCCTCAGCAACTTAGGGAGGCCCTAAGAAACCTAGCAAGACCCTGTCTCAAAAAAGAATAAATAAATAAATAAAAAGGGCTGGGGATGTGGCTCAGTGGTAAAGCACTCCTGGGTTCAATCCCTAGTTTAAAAAAAAAAAAAAAAAGCAGGGTTATTTTAGGTTAAAGGATCTCCTTTGTACTTTCTGCTTCTTTGATTTTTTCAGTGCTGGGGATCAACCCCAGGGCCTTGGGACTGCTTAGGCTAGTGCTCCACCTGCATTTTCTATGATTTTGCCTACTTTAGAAACTTCATAAGAGTGGACTTACAAAGTATTTGTCCTTTGGTGAAAGGATTATTTTACTTAGAAAAAGTTTTATCAATGTTTAGTCTGTGATAGGACTTTTCTCCTTTAACCTAGAACATTTCCTCATCTTTTTTTTTTCTTTCATATGTTGGATCATTCATAGGATTCTGCATCATATTCCATTTTACTTATGTATCACATTTTCTTTTTCATCTTTGACTAATATTTGTGTTGCTTTCCTGTCTTGGCTATTGTGAATGATGACAGGATGAACATTAACATGCAAATATATCTCTTCAAGATTCTGTTTTCAGTTATTTTGGATATATACCCAGAATTAGAATGGCTGGATCATATGATAGTTCTATTTTTAATAGAATCTCCATACTATTCCCCATATGGCTGCACAATTTTACATTCAAGTACAGAAGGGTTCCAATTTTTCTGTATCCTTGACAACACTTATTATTTCTTTCATTTTCTTTTTTAACCCAGGGGCATTTGACCACTAAGTTATACCCCCAGCCCTTTTATATTTTTATTTTGATACAGGGTTTCACTAAGTTACTGAGGCTGGCCTCATACTTGCCATCCTCCTGTCTTAGCCTCCCAAGTCAACTGGAATTACAGGCATGTGCCACCACATCCAGCTTCTTCTGCTTTTCATTTTTCTTTTTCTTTCTTTCTTTTTTTTTAATACTGGTCATTCTCATGAATGTGAGATGATACTTGTGGCTTTGATTTTTCATTTTTCTGATGATTAACAATGTTTTTATATGCTTATTGCCCAATTAAAAAAATCTTTGGAGAAATGTCTATTCAAGTCCTTTGCCCATTTCAGAAATAGATTTTTTAAATATTTAATAATTTATTTATTTTGATTCATTGTAAACAAATGGTGTGCAACTTGTTTCTCTGGTTGTACATGAAGTAGAGTCACACCATTTGTGTAATCATACATGTACATAGGGTAATGGTGTTTGTCTCATTCTGTTATTTTTCCTTCCCCCCACCCCTCCCACCCCTCTTTTTCCTCTATACAATTCATCCTTCCTCCATTCTGTTTTTTTTTTTTTTTTTAAATTGTTATTGTTGTTGAGGTGTAAGAGTTCCTTATAAATTCTGGTAATAAACCAATTACCATACATAAAATGTGTGAACATGTTCTTTTTTTATGGGTTGTTTCTTCTCTCTGTTAATTGCATTCTTTAATACATAGAAGTTTTAAATTTTGGCCCGGTGTGGTAGAACACACCTATAATCCTAGCTACTCATGAGGTAGAGGCAGGAGGATTGAAACTTCTAGGTCAGCCTGGGCAGTTTAGCCAGGCCTTGTCTCAAAATTTTAAAAATGGCATGGGGCTGGGAATTCAGATCAGTGGTAGAGCACCCCTGGGTTCAATCCCCAGTACCACACAAAGAAAAAAAAAAATGTTAAGTTTCCTGGAGACCCCTTTGTCTATTTTTTCTTTTGTTGCTCATGTCTTTGGTTTTATATCCAAGAAATTATTGCCAGATCCAATATTCTGAAGATTTTCCCTATGTTTTCATCTAGGAGTTTTATAGTTTCAGATCTTGTGTTTAGGTTGGGATTTTTTTGGCAAGGAGGGGAATGGAACCCAGGGTGTTTAACCACTGAGCCACATCCCCTGCCCTTTTTATTTTTTATTTGGAGACAGTCTTAAAATTCCTCAGTCTGAGCTTGAGCTTATGATCTGTCTGTCTCAGCCTCCAGAGCAACTAGGATTACAGGTGTGCACCACCATGACTGTCTACTATTTTTTTTTTTTTTTTTTTTTGTATTGGGGATTGAACCCAGGGGTGCTTTACTACTCCCTGGCTCTTTTAAAAAAAAAAATTTTTTTTTTCATTTTGTGACAGGGTCTCACTAAATTGCTGAGTCTGGCCTGGAATTTGCAATCCTCTTGCCTCAGCCTCTTGAGTCATTGGGATTATAGGCATCTGTCATTTCACCTGGCTGGCAAACGTCTTTATATAATATATTAATATGTAGGTCATGTGGGGTTTTTTTGCTTGTTTGATTTTCCAATTTAACTTAAAAAATATTTTTATTAGCCGTTAATGAACCTTTATTTATTTGTTTGTATGTGGTGCTGAGAATTGAACCCAGTGCGTCACACATGCTAGACAAGTGCTCTACCACTGAGCCACAACCTCGGTCCTCCCTCCCAATTTAACTTTATAAGAAAAGTTATCTCGTTTCGATTATTTAAAAGTTAATTATGTGTGAATATTCTCTGTAAATATATTTATTATTGGTACTTGGGATTGAGCACAGGGGCACTTAACCACTAAGTCACATGCCCAGCCCTTTTTATACTTTTGAGACTGGATCTCACTGAGTTGCTTAGGGCCTCACTAAATTGCTGAGGCTGGCTTTGAGCTTGCAATCCTTCTGCTTCAGCTTCCCAAACCACTGGGATTACAGGCATGTGCCACCACACCAGCTCTGTAAATATATTTCAGTACTTCAGTGACAAGTACATTCTCATTCACTTAATAAATGTGTAAAAAGCAAGAGAGCCATCCTAGTGGCACACATGTATAATCTCAGCTACTTGGGAGTCTGAGGCAGGAGGATCACAAGTTCAAAGCCAGCATGGGCGACTTAGTGCCCATGAGGCACCGTCTTAAAACATAGAATGGCTGAGGGTATTGTTCAGTGGTGGCATACTTGCCTAACATGTGCAAGGCCTGAGTTCAATTCCCAGTACTGGTGTGGGGGTCAGGGGAAGCAAAAAAGTTTTTTTTCTGAGCAACTCTAATGGGTTAGAGTTCTGTTAATCAGTAAGCACTGACATGTGAATGTCATTTAGAGAAAAAGAGCAATAATAAAAGGAAGACAGTCAGTTATTAGTTAATTTGCTTTCCAAAGCTAAAGTTATTAGAAGAGGGGTCTTAGCCGGGGCACACTTGTAATCCAGTGGCTCTGGAGGCTGAGGCAGGAGGATTGAGAGTTCAAAGCCAGCCTTGGTGACTTAGGGAGACCATCAGCAACTCTTCAGGACCCTCTCTCAAAATAAAATATTAAAAAGAGCTGGGGATGTAGCTCAGTGGTTCAGCACCTCTGGATTCAATACTCAGTACCAAAATAAATAAATAAAAATAATAATATAAAAAAAGAGGGATGTTTCTTGGAAAAGCAACATTGAAGACAACCTCATATGCTACACGTGGTACTAATTATTCCTCCAGAGAAAAATAGAAGAATGTCTTCAGTAATATGATAGTGGAAGACAGAACAAAACAAACAGCACTTGGATTAATTTAATTAGGGTCCAGTTGAATTTAAGAATATAGTGTCCTACACATGTACAAACATAGAACAGTAGCAGATTTAGGGAAGCACTATTAGGCTGCACCTGTTGGAGTCCTCAGTGAATCCAGTCCTTGTTTAAAGCTACCAGTTGGAGCTGGCAGTTGTTGGAGGGATTAAATTATTTAAAGCCTTCAGCTGGCTGGTGTAGGCAAGCAGTAGCTTAGAAAACACTTAATCTATATTTTAAAATCTGTTCCTAAGTTTGCTTTGCTTAGGCTGTAAGACTGCATGCACTACCCACCTGCTACATTCTGGAATCTTTTAAATTTATCCAAGAGGAAAAAAAGTCCCTTAAGGAATAGCTCTCTATACTTTAATATACTTCCTTTTTACCACAATCTATTGTGTGATACATAAATCATAATTCGCTAAGCATCTAAAAAAGTACTGTTTAAATTTATTTCAAAAGAAAATGACCAAGCTACTTGTTTCCACAACCATATTTTAAATTTTGATTTTTAATTATAGTTGGAGGGACTTGGGATAACAAACAATACATGGATCCATTCAAACAGAATCATTTTAAAAAGGCAGTCAGTTCCATTTGTATTAAGTAATTTGGTAGCACACTGCAATATATTTAACTTCTCTTGGGAAAACTAGAACGATTAATAAACTTCACCATGCCTTGAAGTAACCTAACACAGAATTTGGATAAGAGCTTCTGGATAATTCTGACGCAGAGGATTGATTAGGCAAATCTACTTACATGTAATTAACAATTACCCAGAGACCCGGTGTGTTTTTTTTCACTGGTAAAATCTGCAAATAGAGTATCTGTCTCCCCTACTGGAAACTTTCAGCCTGATATTTATGTTAATCATTTCTTATAATTTATTAGTTGCATGAGAGATTGAAGTAATCTATTTGCAAAATAAAGAACTATGTTTTTGACATAAATGTACTGCCTAAAGTTCTTTCTTGGTTGCCTCTAAAAATGATAAAACTTTTTTTCCCCCCCAAGTTGTGACATACAAAAATAACTGTGATGGCCATATATTCTTATTTTCCTAGAATTTACATGTAGAATTTTATTTTATTTTGGTACTAGGGATGGAATTGAGGGGCACTTTACCATTGATACATATGCCCAGCCCTTTATAATTTTTATTAAGGGACAGGATCTTGCTAAGTGGTTTAGAACCTCACTAAGTAGCTAAGAACTTGTGATCCTCCTGTCTCAGCACCCCAAGTCACTGGGATTATAGGCATGGACCATCACACTTGCTCTATATGTAGAATTTTTGAAATAAATAAATAAAACCCTACAAAATAGGTATAAAGTTTTGAAATGTAAAATTCTTAACTTTTTCTAAGTTGCAAGGTATTATATTTATAAGCCTGACAAAATTTATCATCTCTTTTCTTTTCCTAAAATTTCATTGTTTTATTTTTAGAACCTTATTTTTGTCATGAATAAGATGAAGACAGGCCAGGCATGGCAGTACATGCCTATAACCCTAGTGACCAGGAGGCTGGGGTAGGAGAATTGCAAGATCTAGGCCAGTCTGAAGAATATAACAAGACTCTGTCTCAAAATTTAAATGTCTAAACAAATAAAAAGGGCTGAGGATGTGGCTCAGTGGTAGAGTGCCCTGAGTTAAATGCCCAGCTCCAGTAGAAAAATAAATAAATAAATAAATAAATAAATAAATAAATAAATAAGATAAAGACAAACATTTTAGATAAGTAGCAGGAAAAGAAAATAAATTTAGACTGGTCATGTTGGTGCACAGTTGCAATTCCAGTGACTGAGGAGACTGAGGCAGGAGGATCACAAGTTCGAAGCCAGCCTCAACAATTTAGTGAAGCTCTCAAGCATCTTAGGGAGACCTGTCTCAAAATAAAAGGGAAAAAGGCTGGGGGATGTAGTTCAGTGGTGAAGTGCTCCTGGGTTCAACCCCCAGTACCAAAAACAAAAACATCCAGAAAATAAGTTTAGGACAACTGCCTCTTAAATAGAGAAAATAATGGTTGAGCTATTCTAGTGCAATCTCTCATTTGGCTGCAAATATATCCTCAAAGAAAAGTAGAATGTGATTTTACATTAAATGACAGCGGCCTTTGGAGAGTTAATTTGAACGACTCAAACCAAATGACCCAAACTTTCACACCAGCTACATGGATTGTACTTTGTATTGAATTATTTTGTACAATCGGGCAGAATTTCAACTTGATTGCTGTTGAATTGTTTCTATCACCGGGCATCATCTCAGAACCCAATGGGCGAGGCTAAAGAGCACGGGCTCTGTTCCCTCGTCTGGGCCACGTCCCTCAGTCACTTTCTGCTTGGAGCTGGCTCTGGAGGCATCCAGCATTCATTTTTCTGTTCCTCACAGCTGTCGCCACCTGCTCGATTTCCTGGAGTTCCTCCTCCACCTCGTCCTACCCAAGACTGGTTCTGGTGTGATCCAGTTTGCACAACTCCCCCCATCCCTCCCTGCCTGTCACTGAAAATAAGGATGGAGGCTGTTTACACACCGAGGGACCAGAGTATTGAGACCTTCTACACACAGCTGTCTCTGCCATTGTCAGAAACAGATCCTTTGTGGGAGACCCATCCACCCTCATGTGCCTGATTTCCCCTTAGGATCTGTAAAGAATAGAACCGGATGGAGTAGAAAAGGAGGAACGAAGGGGAGGGAGGAGGGGAGGCATAGGGAAAGGCAGTGGGATGAATCGGACCTAATTTTCCTAAGTACGTAGATGAATATATCACAGTGGATCTCACCATCATGTACATCCACAAGACTCTAATTAGAAAAAAAAATATATAAGTAAATAGCAGGAAGATCAATAGAGTATAGGGAAGGGAAGGGAAGAGTATAGCACAGGGAAGGGAAGAGAGGAAGATAAGGGAAAGTACTGAGGACTGAATTAGAAAAATTATATTCCATCCGTTTACATTTATGTCAAAATTAATTCTATTGTCCTGTATAACTAAAAAGAACCAGTAAAGTGCAAAAAAGGAGAATAAAACTGGTATATTCATTTACCTTTTCTCCTAGTATTTGCTCTTCAGCTAGTACCACTTCCCTTAGAGTGATTGCTCACTGCATACACAATGATTGCAGCTTGAAACAGAATAACAATTAAATCCTGGGCTGCTGCAACCAGGGGGGCTGTTGAATTGTGTCAAAATGGAGTATGCACTCTTCACTTGGCAACTCTGAGCTGCTGTATCCTCATTTAAAATCACCAGCCTGGCCTCTGTGATCATCTGAATTATTTTATGTGTGGTACTGGGGATTGAACCCTGGGGAACTCTAGCACTGAGCTGTAATGGCAGGCCTTTTTATTTTGAGATATATTCTCACCAAGTTGCCCAGGCTAGCCTCGAACGTGCAGGGCCCCTGCCTTAGCCTCCCAAGTAGCTAGGGTCACAGGCATGTGCCACCATGCCTGGCTGGCATTTGAGTTTTCTCCTTTTGCCTTAGACATTGCTTGGCTGAATCAAGTCAAGCAAGTTCATGAATTACATGTGCACTATTAAAAGGGCACTACCTAAAGTCAGCAGTAGCCAGTTTGAACCTTGGCTTTCCCATGAATTAGAAGGTCATGTGTGGCACTCTCTCTAAATGAGCTCTTCTAAGTCTTCTCGTCACACCACTCTACAGACTGCTGGTAAGCTTTTGTGGCCAACACATAAACTCTCATGCAGATGAAGATTCCAGATCTGTTTAGTAGACTTTGAATCATCTCACATATTAACTCTCCTCCAGTCCCAAATTTGATTGAATCTGTACCTTAGATTTCTGTTTCCTTATTTGGATGTAATTATCAGGACTCTCATTCTGTTCTCTTCCCCTCCACCCCTCTTGGAACTGATCTGGGGACTCTCTGGAACGCTGTCTCTGGAAATTTCCTTTGAACCAACAGGGAAATTAGATTAAGCTCCTTCAAGGATTGAGGCTATGTTGTATCTCACTTATCCACAGTCACTTTGGTGACGAATTCTGCTTTAGGATAGCAAAACAAAACCAGGAGCAGTGGTGCACTCCTGCAAGAGGTCAGCCTGGGCATTAAGTGACACCCTAACTCAGAATTTAAAAACCTGGGGATATAGCTCAGTGGTAGAGCACTTGCCTAGCCTGTAGGAGGCCCTGAGTTCAATTCCCAGTACTGCAAAAAAGAAAACACACCAAAGGAAAGGAATTAACGGACACCTGTAGAGTATTCATCCCCAAACAGCTGAATTCACTTTCTTCTCAGCCGCTCTTGAAGCGGCACTGATAGAGCTTATCTTTTAGGTCACAAAGCAGCTCTTAGCAAATGCAAAAATAATTTATATAATCCCTTGCATCTTATCAGATCATAATGGAATGAAATTAGAAATAAACATAAAAAATCTACAGAAACTACATAAATACATGGAGATTGAACAATACACTGTTGAACGATGAATGGCTAGTAGAATAAATTAAGGGAGAAATTAAATTCTTTGAATCAAGCAAGAATAGTGCTATAACATACTAGAACCTCTGAAACATTATGAAGATAGTTCTAAGAGGAAAATTTCTTTTTTTCTTTTTTTGGTGGTGCCAGGAATTGAACCCAGGGCCTTGTGTATGCAAAGCAAGCACTCTACCAACTGAGCTATTCCCCAGCCCCCAAAGAGGAAAGTTTATACTTATGAGTGCCTACAGAAGAAAATCAGAAAGATCCCAAATAGATCACTTAATGATGCATCTCAAGGTCCTAGGAAAACAAGAACAAACCAGTTCCAAAACCAGCAGAAGGAAGGAGATAATTAAGATCAGAACCAAAATAAATAGAGAATTAAAAAAGCAATACAAAGTATCCATGAAATGAAGAGTTGATTGTTTAAAAAAGATAAACACATATGGTAAACTCAGCCAAACTAACCAAAAGAAAAATAGAGAAGACCCAAATTAATAAAGTTAGGGATGGAAAAAGAGAAATTGCTACAGATATCATAGAAATCCAGAGGATCATCTATTTTGAAACTTATACTCCAATAAATTGGAAAGCCCAAAAGAAATGAATGCATTTCTAAATGCCTATGACCTGGCCAAATTGAATCAAGAGACTATAGAAAAATCTAAACAGACCAATACCAAGCAATGAAGTAGAAGCAGTAAGAAAAAGACTTCCAACAAAGAAAAACCCAGGATCAGAGGGATCAGCTGAATTCTATCAGACTTTTAAAGAGAACGAATACCAATGTTCCTAAAATTATTCCATAAAATGGAAAGGGGTGGAACACTTTCAAATTCATTCTATGAAGCCAATATCATCCTGATACACAAATCAGATAAGAACAAATCAAGGAAAGAAAAGTACAGACCAATAGCCCTCATGAACTTAGATGAAAAAATCCTTAACAGAATACTAGCAAATCATATTCAACAACACATTAAAAAGATTCTACATAACGACCAACTTGGCTTCATTTCAAAGATGCAAAGATGGCTTAACATACACAAATTGATAAATGTAATTCATCACATAAATAGAACTAAATGACATGGTTGAGCTTGTCTAGTGTGATACCTCATTTGGCTGCAAATGTATCTTCACAGAGAAGTGGAATATGATTTTATGTTAAAAGATGGCAGCCTTTCGAGAGTTAATTTGGAAAAGTCAAACCAAATGACCTAACATTTTCACCAGCTACGTGGATTTTCTGCATAAGCAGAATCAAGGAAAAAAAAAATCATATGATCATCTCAATAGATGCAGAGAAAGCCTTTGGCAAAATCCAGCACTATTCATGCTTAAAAAAACACTGCAGAAACTCAGGTTAGGAGGAACTTACCTCAACATCATAAAGGCTCTGTGTGACAAATCCAAAGTCAATATCATGCTGAGTGGAGAAAAACTAAAAGCGTTTCCTGTAAAATCAGGAACAAGACATGGCCATCTACTCTCACCCCTCCTATTCAATATAGTACTAGAAATTCTAGCCAGAGCAATTAGGCAAGAGAAAGAAACAAAAGGGACAAAAATAGAAAAGGAAGAGGTCAAATTATCACTGTTTGCAGATGATATGGGCCTATACTTAGAAGATCCAAAAAAGCTCTCCACCAGAAGACTGCTAGAGCTAATAAACAAATTCAGCAAAGAGGCAAGATACAAGATCAACATACAAAAATCAACAGTTTCCTATACAACTGCAATGAACCTACTGAGAAAGAAATCACTAAAACAATCCTATTCGCAATAGCCTAAAAACAACAACAGAAAAAACTAGGAATAAATCTAACCAAGAAGGTGAAAAGCCTTTACAATGAGTATTATAAAACACTGGAGAAAGAAATTGAAGAAGACACTAGAAGATGGAAAGACCTCCTATGTTCATGAACAGGCAGAATTAATATTGATAAAAATGATCATATTACCAAACACAATATACAGATTTAATGCAATTCCTATCAAAATACCGATGATATTCTTCACAGTACTAGAAAAAATAGTCTTAAAATTCATTAGAAAGAATACGAATGGATAAAGAAACTGTGGTATACATACACAATGGAATATTATTCAGTCATAAAGAAGAATAAAATTATTGCGTTTGCAGGTAAATGGATGGAGTTGGAGAATATCATGCTAAGTGAGATAAGCCAATCCCAAAAAACCAAAGGCTGAATGATTTCTCTGATAAGTGGATGATGATACATAATTGGGGGGGTGGGGAAGGAGGGAGGGTAAGGGAAGAATGGATTGTGTAGATGGAAATGAAGGGTGAAAGGGGGGGAAGGAAAGATAATAGAATGAGACAAACATCATTATCCTATGTATATGTATGATTACACAAACGGTATGACTCTATTTTGTGTACAACCAGAGAAATGAAAAGTTGTACCCCATGTGTGTACAATGAATCAAAAAATAATTAAAATTTTTTAAATAAAAAAGAATAAAAGACCTAGAATAGCTAAAGCAAATCTAAGCCAAAAAAAGCAATGCTTGAGGTGTCACAGTTCCTGACTTCAAATTATACTGCAGAGCTATCGTAACAAAACTACATGGCGCTGGCACAAAAGCAGACAAAATGGAGTAAATAGAAGACACAAAGACAAACTCACACAGATACAGTCATCTGATCCTTGACAAAGGATCTAAAAACATTCAGTGGAGAGAAGATAGCCTTTTTAACAAATGGTGCTGGGAAAACTGGTTATCTATATGTAGAAGAATGAGACTAGATCCCTACCTCCGACCTTGCACAATTTCAACTTGAAATGATCAAACACCTAAGAATTAGACTAGAAACTTTGCAACTCAAAGAAGAAAATATAGGATCAATACTCCAACACATAGATGCAGGCAACATCTTCCTAAATAGAACTCCTAAAGCTCAAGACTAATAAATGGAATAGCATCAATTTAAAAAGTTTCTGCAGAGCAGAGGGAAAAAATTAAGAATGTGAAGACAGAATCTACAGAATGGGGGGAAAAAAACCTTTGTTAGTCACTCTTTTGATAGAGGATTAATATCCAGAAATCTATAAAGAACTCTAATACATAAAGAGCTCACCGAAAGCAAATAATCCTATTTATACATGGACAGATAAACTAAATACTTCTCAAAAAAAGAAATTCAAATGGCCAACAAATATAAAATATGTTCAATATCTTTAGGGAAATGCAAATCAAAACTACACTGAGATTTCTTCTCACTGCAGTAAGAAAGGCAGCCATCAATAATACAAACAATAATAAGCTGGGCGTGGTGTTGCATACCTGTAATCCCAGTGACTTGAAGTCAGCCTCAGTGAAAGCAAGATACTAAGCAACTCAGTGAGACCCTGTCTCTAAATACAAAAAATAGGGGTCAGGATGTGGCTGAGTGGTTGAGTGCCCCTGAGTTTAATCCCTGGTAACCCCCCCCCCCAAAAAAAAAAGAAAAGAATACAAACAGTAATAAATGCTGGAGAGGATGTGGGGAAAAGGGGACACCTTTACAATGTTGGTGGGATTGTAAATTAATACAACTACTATGGAAATCATTTACAGAGTTTCCTCCAAAGACTAGGAATGGAACCACTATATATCCCAACTCTACCACTCCTTAAATTTATCCTAAAGAATTAAAGTCATCATACTATGACAATATATGCACACACATATTTACAACTGCATAATTTATAACCAAATTATGAAATCAGCCTACATGTCATTAAAGATAAATAGATTAAGAAAATGTGAGATATATATATATATACACATATATATAGTTTTATACAGTCATAACGAAGAATGAAAGTATAACATTTATAGGAAAACGGATGAAACTTGAGAGGATTATGTTAAACAAAATAAGCAAAACTCAGAAAGCCAAGGGTCATGTGTTTTCTCTCATACATGGAAATGAGAGGAAAAAAAAAAAAAAGGGGGGGGGGGGATAAGTGGAGGATCTCATGAAAACTAAAGCGAGATCAGTAGAGAAGAGGAAAGAGACCAGGGGAGAGAAAGGGGAAATGCTGGGGGACAATATGCATCAAATTATATTGTTAAATGAGATACACGTACAAATATGTAACAACAAATTCCAGTATTATGTACAATTATAATGCACCAATGAAAATATGGGGAAAAACAGAAAACATGCCATAGGTCTTCATCCTTACAATGATTCATAGACTATACTCAGTCTACAGGGGACAGCATGGTGTGGTGACTATGATCACAGACTCTGGAACCAGATTTCCTGTGTTCAAGTTTTTGCTCTGTCGCTTTGTAGCTGTGTGACCTTGGCCACACTAACTTCTCCAGGCCTCAGTTTCCTCATCTGCAATTTGGACATAATGGCAGTACTTATTCCGAGGCTGTTATAAGGATACTTAGAACAGGTTCTGACACATAACAAACACCAAAATAATTGTCGAACAGGCAACAAGTGATTTTTTTTTTTTTTTTTTTTCAGAACTAGGAATTGAACCTATGGACACTTTACCATTAGCCTACATTCCCAGCCCTTTTTATTTTTTATTTTGAGACAGGCTCTTGCTAAATTGCTGGAATGGCCTCCAAGTTGCAATTCTCCTGCCTCAGCCCTTTGGGTAGCTGAGATTTATAGGCATGTGCCACCACACCCAGCACATAAAGTGAATTTTAAAATAGCAGATCTATCTCCACCCTCTTTGGTATCAAAAGATTATCATTTGAAACAAGTGAAAAATATTTTCCTGTGGCACAGTCAGAGTTCCTGAATGGATTTAACTTAATTATAATTGCTTTTGTTAAAATTGATAACTGTCAGTTTCAATTTTCCATCACTAATGATAATCATCTAGTGAATAATTAAATGTGATGTGGATTGGTTTGAAATTTAGCAATAAGGGTCCTTTTCTTAAATACAAAATTTCTCTAAAATGAAAATATCTTTTGCATGAAATACTTATAAAATGTGTTAAGTACAGTGGAAGCATTAAAATATTTTATACCTTTTTATACATTAGTGCTTACAGATAGAGACTTAACATCCTAAAAGAGGAGAGTTAAAATAAATCATTGTACATCCTTAAAATGGCCCACTATGCAGCTGTTTAAAAGAATGCAGTAAATTTATATATATCCACATGCAAGAACCACCCAGCTGTAATATCATAAAAAAGGAAAGTCTATGGGGCACAGTGGCGCATGCCTCTAATCCCAGCAATTTGGGAGCTGAGGCAGGAAGATTATAAATTCTAGACCAGTCTCAGCAAGTTAGCAAGGACTTAAGCAACTTAGTGAGACCCTGTCTCAAAATAAAAATAAAAACAGCTGGAGATGTGACTCAGTGGTAAAGTGCCTCTGGGTTCAATCTCCAGGACCTACAAAAAAAAAAAAAAAAAAAAAAAAGGAAAGTATAAAACAGTATAGCTGGTGTTCATATATATGCTTTTGGGACAATTCTATTAAATGGTTAAATGGATCAAACTCAAAATATGGTATAAGTAATGCTGGGTGCAGTGGGACACACCTATAATCCCAACAACTCCAGGGACTAATGCAGGGGTTCAAGACCACTCTGGGCAACAGAGCAAAACCCTAACCAAAAGAAAAAATATGTATGGTATATATGGTTTAAGTAAAACACAACTTCATTTTACTGTCCCTTTAAAACTCCAAGGAGCTGGGCATGGTGGTGCACACCTGTAATCCCAGCAATTTGGGAGACTGAGACAGGAAGTTTCCCAGTTCAAGATTAGCCTCAGAAATTTATCCAGGCCCTAAGAAACTTAGTGAGACCCTGTCGCAAAAAAATTAAAAAAAAAAAAAAGGGCTGGGGACGTGACTACTCAGTGGTAAATTATCCCTGTGTTCAATCTCCAGTACCCACCTCCCCAATTTTTTCTTTTTAAAAACTTCAAAGAATTGTGTAGGTGCCCCATAACTGATCACTTAGGTAATGAAAAGTCCTTGAAACACTTTTGCTACCAATAATAGTTTCATTTCTGTTGTCACATTGGCCAGATGAGTGACATGATTGAAACTCCAAAACCCTGTAGAAGTTAGATTTTACTCTGTTCTTCCAGCTCAGCGTGAGGAAGGGGCAGGCTGGGAGACTGCTGATTTCTCTCTCTTTGGTCTTCTACTGTCTCTCTCCTGCTGCCCTAAGCAAATTTGGCTCTTCCAGGGTTGAAAATAAGAGGGAGAAGTAAAGGAAAGATTTTGCTTGATTGACAATCAGGTAATTCTTCCAGGATTTTTTGTTTGTTTGTTTGTTTTTTGTTTTTTTGTTCGTTTGTTTGTTTTGGTACTGGGGATTGAACCAGGGCATGCTTTACCACTGAGCTACATCCCCAGTCCTTTTAATATTTTATTTTGAGACAGGGTCTTGCTAAGTTGTTTAGGGTCTGGCTAAGTTGCTGGATTTGGCCTCAAACTTGTGATTCTCCTACCTCAGCCTCCCTAGTCACACCCAGGTCTTTGGGGGCATCCTATAAGCTCCAAAATAACTCTTGTTCTTTTTCTCAGATATCCTCCAACTAGGAACTTCCAATTGCAATTCCTGGGATGCTTTTCTCTGGCAGACCACTTACACCCCTAGTCTTCAGAATTTGGGTGTCCACTGGTTTACCACAAAATCATTTTATTGGGGTCTCATGACCCACCAGGCAGCCCAAACTGGAAATGTCCTGTTTGTTCGGTTTCATTTTTCTGTACTGGGGATTGAACCCAGAGGTGCTTTACTACTAAACCACATCCCTAGCCCTTTTTACTTTTATTTTTTTTATTTTGAGACTGAGTCTTTCTAAATTGCTTAGGGCCTTGCTAAGTTGCTGATGCATGAGTGGAAATTGAAATCCTCCTGCCTCAGCCTCCCATGTCGCTTGGATTACCAGCATTGCCACTGTGTCTGGCTCCAACATGTCCTCTTAAAGCTCCTTTCAGGTTGGCTTTTGCTCATGAGTGCAGCTCACTCCCATGAAAACTTGGTCCTTTCCATTCCCTATTTCTTCAGGTCTCAAGTCAGAGCTTATCACCTTAGATTTCACAGTGTCCCTCAAACCTTGGAGGATGTTATTCAGACCAGGTCTAGAGGAAGTGTTTTTGAAGACTTCTTCAGGGTTTGAAGTAGGTAAGGGGAAATAACTTACCTTAAAGGGATAGAGCAAAATACAAAGGAATGATATAATCTTCTCCACAGACAATCCCCCTCTTCTAGCCACTTCAATGTCAAGCTTTTACCCGCAAAAGATGGGTTAAGGTTCTCAAAGCCAGTTTTGGATTCTGGCCACCATAAGTCCTGTGTGAAAAGTAACCACTCTCTGAATGTAAGGGTATGTATTATCTATTGTTTCCCATCAATTTTTTTTTTTCTGTACAAGGATTGAACCCAAAGGCACTCTACCACTGAGTCACATCCTCAGCCCTTTTTACTCTTTTTCCCCTTTTTCCTTTTTATTTTGAGGCTGTGTCTCTCTAAGTTGCTGAAGGTCTTGCTAAATTGCTGAAGCTCGACTCAGACTTGCCATCCTCCGGCCTCAGTCTCCAGAGTCACTGGGATTCCAGGTGTGTGCCACCATAGCTGGCTGTCCTCAACTTTTGAGGCAGCAGAAGAAACTAAGACAGAGTCTTAGATATCCAATTTAACTCATTTCCAGAGAATACCTCTTCAAGGACACCCAAGAAAGGGACACCTTTCACTTAGCAACCTCTTATTCCTTTTAAATTTTGTACCCTGTGCCTTTGTTACCTATTCCCTATATATAATGATCTTGTCCCAAGAAGCTTTCTCTTGTATAGTAAGAGCAAAAACAAATGCAGAAAAATATGTCTGTTTTAAAAACAAATTTTTGAAGAATAATTTTTTTTTAAAAAAAGTAAACTTATAACTCAAGGCCCAAAGTGAAGAATTAATGGAGTTACATATATTTCCAAACCAAGAAGAAGTCACTTTGCCTTTAGTGCCTCACAGATCTTAGTTCTGTTTCTTTTTTTTTTTTTTTTTTTCCCTTAATTACATCAATTATATTGTCTGTATTTTATTCAGACTGCTTAGGTCAGTCTTTGTGGTACCACCAAACTGACCAATTTTGTTTGATTCATCTTTTTGGGGAGGGGTACCTGGGATTGAACTCAGGATACTTGACCCCTGAACCACATCCCCAGCCCTATTTTGTATTTATTTATTAGCATCTCACCGAGTTGCTTAGCACCTCGCTTTTGCTGAGGCTGGTTTTGAACTTGAGATCCTCCTGCCTCAGCCTCCCGAGCCACTGGGATTACAGGTGTGTGCCACCATGCCTGGCTGTTTAAATCACTGTCACGAGCAGTAAGAGAGAAATCAAGTTTGGTTCCAACAAGTGGATTTTATTTATGCAATGCACACTCAGCTTAACATTCCTAATAACAGTAAGTCACAAATACATTGAAGATTCACTCCCTTGTTCACCTAGAGTCCAATCCCCATGGACTTACTCAATGCAACGTCTCTTAGCCAAGAAGTCAGTCAGCAAGACTGAGGGGATTCTTCTCAGCCGTAGCTTCTCTCAGCTCCTCAGATGTCTTTGGATGTCCTCGGGTGTCCGATGAGCTGGAGGCTGGGTGGCAGTTGTCGCTGCAGGAGAGGTGGTCAGTCGTCTGGCCTCAGTGACAACGGTAGATCAGCAATCAGCGATGGTGGACAGCAGCCAGGGCAGCCAAGAAGAGACAGAGCGACATGGCGTCCTCTGGTCACGGTGCTGCTGACAGTTTGCTCCAAAAGTCCAGGGGTTTAAGTAGTGATTTTCAGCCCAGTCATGCTCTGGTCTTCATTGATAAAGACCAGAACACGAGTAGACTAGGGGCCACCACTCAAATCATAGATAAAGGTATGAAATCATATCGGCATTGTTCAGTAGTGTCATCCTGCCACACAGCAAGTTTGTCACCAGGCACCTTTATGATTTTAGTTTTACAAGTCCAGGCAAGTACCAAATACAGCTTATTATACTACATAACACACAGCTGTAGCAATTCCTATTATTTCCTTGTCTCATTACAGTCATCTTTACTTAAACCCTGCTTAATGTGGTTTTGAGTCATGGAAGCACAAAATTGGGAGGACACTGAAAAATCAGTATGTGAGGGACTCTCCCTGAGGTCAAGGATGATGGAGCCAAGGTCCTCAGGAGTCGTCACCAGCAGGCACCCAGGAAGCCTTCGGCAGAGCGGGGCAACCTGCCTTCTGTGTGTGTGTGTTGTTTTCTCTTTTACTTTCAAAGCAAGTGTTGAGGATAAACAAGAGCATCCTGTGTATTACGTAATCCAGTGACAGCCTTTGTTCCTGCCTTGTGCTCTTCTTACGATAGGACTCAGTGCACTTCTTTATTTCTCAAAAGAAAATCTGGTGCTGGGGATATAGCTCAGTTGGTAGAGTGCATGCCTTGTGTGCACACAGCCGTGGGTTCAATCCCCAGCACAGGGGGAAAAAAAATCCATCCTATAAGGCCTCAGAAGAAGATTTTTATAGAGAAGATGGATAGGAGGGTTTCATCATGTAACAAAAGAAAGCAAAATTTAATAAAAATTGCTATTAAACAGTGCTATTCTCCCTCAAGTTCATCCCCAGATACCAGCTACCCCTTCTTCATTTCAACCCTTTGATCAGGCAGCCTTCTGAGACCTGCCTGCTTACAATCTGCCTTCCAGTCCCTAGGATCCATACTCCTAAATCTCTCCTTTTTCTCCTGCAGAACGTTTCAGCTGTCTCCTGGTTTCTTCAAATTTTCCTGGTTTCTTCATACCTGAAATTGTGTTTGCCAAAGTATTTCACTTCCATTATAAGAAAGTAAGTAATGGCCAGGGATGGTGGAGTCTGAGACAAGAGGACTGCAAGCTTGAGGCCAGCCTGGGCAACTTAGCGAGGCCCTAAGCAACTTAGTGAAACCCTGTCTCAAAATAAAAAATAAATAGAGCTGGGTATGTAGTTTAGTGGTAAAGTATCCTTGGGTTCATTCCCCAGAACCCCCCAAAAAAAAAAAAAGTAATAAACAAAACACAAAAAATCTACCTGGGACTAAGGGTATAGCTCAGAGGCACAGCCTATGCTTAGTTAGCATGCAGGAGGCCCTGGGTCCAATTGGCACCAAAACAAACAAACAACAAAACTTCCATATCTCAACATAAATTTTTTTTCTATCACACAACAAGAAAGCAGCTGTAAGTAAGCACAGAATTCAGGTTTACACAGCTGAGGACATTTTGTGTCACAAAACCCCAATATTAGAGCTAGAAAGGCCCTGATTTGACTGGGCATGGTGGTGCACATTGGTAATCCCAGTGGCTTGGGAGGCTGAGGCAAGAGGATTGCACATTCAAAGCCACCCTCAGCAACTTAGGAAGGCCCTACGCAATTTAGTGAGATCCTGTCTCAAAATAAAATATAAAAAGGGCTGGGGATGTGGCTCAGGAGTTAAGCACCCCAGAACCAAATAAATAAATAAATAAATATCCTGATATAATAAATAAGATAAAAGGAAGATTGTTAGTTACCCTCCACAGTCTGTTTCCACTGTGTCCACAGTAATAGATTTATGGTTTGGTGTGGCCTCATCACTAGATTCTCACTAATGGAATGGGATCAGGGGTGATTTGTGCAACTTCCAAATTATGTGCTTCAAAGGAAGTTGCTTGTTGATTTCTTCTCTTTTTCACTTCTCATGAGCAGGAATCAGATTTGATAGCAACACAATTGGACTTTTCAGACAAAAACAATACCATTGCATCTTGCTATTCTAACTATGGTCCTTGGGTCAGTAGCACCAGCATCAATTGCCTCGGGCCTATAAGAAGGGCAGAATCAACGCGGCATGGTGGTGTATTCCTGTTATCCCAGCGACTGGGAGGCCAAGATAAGAGGACTGTAAATATGAGGACAGCCTTGGCAATTTAGTGAGACTGTCTCAAAATAAAACATGCAAGGGGTCAGGAATAAAGCTTCAGTGGTAGAACATCCTTATTCACTCTGTCTTCCTTTTTTTCTTTTCCCTTCCCCATCCTTCCCTCCCTCCCTCTTTCTTTCCTTCCTTCCTTCTTTTTCTTTCTTTCTTCCTTTCTTTCTTTTATTCTTCCTTTTCCTTTCTCTTGCTCTCTCTTTCTTTCTTTCTCATTTTTCTCTCTTCCTTTCTTTTTCTTTCTTTCTCTCTCTTGCTTTCTTTTCCTTCCTTCCTTCCTTCCTTCCTTCCTTCCTTCCTTCCTTCCTTCCTTCCTTCCTTCCTTCCTCCCTCTCTTCTCTTTCTTCTCTCCTCCTCTCTCTCTCTCTCTCTCTCTCTCTCTCTCTCTCTCTCTCTCTCTCTCTGACTCTCCAGTACTAGACATTGAAACCAGGGGCACTCTCCACTAAACTATATCCCCAGCCCTTTTAAATTTTGAGGTAGTGTCTTCCTAAGTTGCTGAGGCTGGCCTCAAACTTTTGATCTTCCTGTCTCAGCCTCCTGAGATTACAGATGCACACTACCATGCCTGGCTTCCAATTTTCCTTTAATTTTGGGAAAATACACATAACATGAATCTTACCATCTTACCTATTTTTTGTGTGTTTGGTGCTAGAAATTGAACCCAGGGCCTTGACAGGCTAAGCACATGCTCTACCACTGAGCTATATCCCCAGCCCCATGCTGACATTTTTAACAAAAGTTCAGTGGTACTAAGTACCTTCCTATGATTGTGAAGATTGTGAAACCGTCACCACCAACCGTCTTCAGAACTCTTCATCTTGTAAAACTGACACTTGAAACCCTACACCACTAAACAACTGCCTGCCCCCAGCCCCCGGCCACTACCATTCCACTTTCTACTTTTGGACTGTTGGGAGACGGAAACAAACCTCTAACTTAAGTAGTGCTCAGATTCTTCTTTAGAACTGAAGCACTCATTTCCTCAGCTGTTGAGAGTGTTGGCAGATGACAGCCCTTGCTGAGTCCCTCTCCAGAAACCACCCTTGGCTGAAGAGTGATACCTCACTCAAGGTCTTTCCAAGGACATCCAGTTCACATCCAGTGGATGCAAGGGTCACCGCTGGGACTGTTCCCCTTGCTGCAACTTGGGGTGACTCTAAAAGACCATTCCAACTACAGAGCTCTGCAGTTATTGTGATTCCTTCGCTCCTCTGTGCTATTGATTTGGTAAATACTCTTTTTAAACAATTTTTGGTACTGTGGACTGAACCCAGGGGTGTGTTACCACGGAGCTACATCCTCAGTCCTTTTCATTTTTTATTCTGAGACACTGTCTCACTAAATTGCTGGGGGCCTCACTAAATTGCGGAGGCTGGCCTCAAACTTGTGATCCTCCCAACTTAGCCTCCTGAGTCACTGGGATTACAGATGTGCATTGCCACACCCAGAAGAATACTCTTCACTAGACCCTTATTTGGTATCCTTGGTATAAAAATGAGAGCAATCATGGTGAGGAAGGTTACACCTCTAAAACTACTCCGTTCCCACCTTCCCCTACTCCCAATCCCAGCTGGCTCAGACAATAAGTCAACAATATACTATATTGTGGGGGTAATGACAAATTAGTGCCATTCTTATGAGACCTAAAGGATTCAATAGTGGTGGCTCCCACAATATCTTCATTTCTAAGAAAAAACTTCCAACATGGCTGTATTGTTTCGCATTCCCTCCAGCAATATTTTTTTGTAATTAAAAAATATTTAGTGATAGATGGACACAAAACCTTTATTTTATTTATTTATGTGGTGCTGAAGATCGAATCTGGTGCCTCAGGCATGCAAGGCAAGCACTCTACCACTGAGCCACAACCCCAGCCCTTCCCAGCAATATTTAAGAGTTCCAGTTTATCAGTTTTTTTTTTTCTTCTCTTTTAGCCATTCTAACGCGTATTGCTGTATCTCATCAAAGTTTTTAGTTGCATTTCCTTAATGGCTAATGATGTTGAACATTTTTTTCATGTGCTTAGTCTTCATTTTAAAGATCTTCTCTGGTAAATGATCTGTTCAATATTTTGGCACATTTAAAAATAAACTTGGATCGTTTTCTTATTGTTAAATTTTAAGAGTTCTTTGTGTATTTTGGATGAATCCTCCTTCAGATATATGTTCTGCAAATATTTGCCCCCAATGTGTGACTTGCCTTTTCATTCTTTAACTGTGTCCATTGCAGAGCACAAGTTTTTATTTTAATAAAATTCAGTTTAACTGCTAGAGTGGTGCACACCTGTAATCCTAGCTACTTGGAAGTCTAAGGCAAGAGGGTCACAAGTTACAGCCCGATCTGGGCAACTTAGAGAGACCCTCTCTCAAAATAAAATGTTGAAATGCTGGGCTGGGGATGTAGCTTAGTTGTAGACTCTTACAATCTTCTATTGATTGTGTTTTTGGTTTGGGGTCTAAAATCTTATCACCATACAAAGTTTACTTAGAAAACATAGTAATATTTTCTTCTAAAAGTTTTCTAGTTTTTCATTTTACATTAGTTTTATGATCCATTTTTTTTTCTCTTGGTATTGAGGATTAAATTCAGGGATGTTTTACCACTGAACTACATGCCCAACATCAAAAGTTGTAAGGGGCGGTGGCACATGCCTATAATTCCAGTTACTCCGGAGGCTGAGGCAGAGGGATGGCAAGTTCAAGGCCAGCCTGGACAACTTAGAGAGACTCTATCTCGAAATAGAAAATAAAAGGGTCTGGGGATGTAGCTCAGTGGTAAAGTGCCCCTGGGTTTGATCCTCAATACCATATAGACAAAAAGAAAATGTTGAGAGTGACCCAGGATGATTCTTTGATGTGGACAGCATCTCCAATCTCTGTCCATTAAATCTCAGTAGCACTTCCAATCATGACATTTACAATGCTCCTAGATACCAAAATGCCTCTGGAGAAGTTCTACCTGATTTGAGAACCACAGCTTGAAAAAGAAATGCTATTATTATGTATGATTTTATTGTATCAGGTCAGGGGCATTCAAAACTTCCCGTAAATGGTTCTTTTAAGTCTCTACAATAAGAGTTTTGCACCATTTATCACCATTTTACAAATGAGGAGACAGGCTCAGGGAGACTAAACCACTAGTCCCAGGTCACCACAGTGAGTGAGCAGCAGTTATGAACAGCTCTGGCTCTAGGTCTTACCCCATTGAGCTCCCTCCCCCCTGCCCCCCTCCCCCCACTGAGACTGCACTGGAAAACTATGACTCTCTGGTTCAGGGCATGGACAGTGAAATTACTGGAACTTCAGCTCCCACCCTCACCTCCATCCCCTGGAAATGCCTGTGTCCTGGCTTTGGAGTTGATGAGCTGCCTTCCTGGTGGTACTTAGGCGCCTCAGTCCCTCCCTGCGCCCCACGCACCCACCCTTCCTGCCTCATTTCCATGCTCGGGGCTGCTTTTCAGGAAAACAAGCTAAACTCTGCTTCCAGTTTCCTGCAGGGCTTCAAAGGGGCAGCAGTTGTTTTATTTGACTTGGTTTTTATTCCAGATTACTATTCCTGGTAGCCAGGCAAGGTGACTCACACCTGTGATCCAAGAGACTGAGGCAGAGGGATGGCAGGTTTGAGAC
The DNA here is from genome assembly GCF_902686455.1 of Sciurus vulgaris. Lineage (NCBI taxonomy): Eukaryota > Metazoa > Chordata > Mammalia > Rodentia > Sciuridae > Sciurus > Sciurus vulgaris. The sequence continues at coordinate 39,300,057 of NC_136472.1, read as the reverse complement.
CAGACTCAACAATTTAGCAAGGTCCTAAGCAATTTAGACCCTGTTTCAAAATTTAAAAAATTAAAAAGGTCTGGGCATGTGGCTTGGTGGTTAAGCATTCCTCGGTTTAATCTCTGGTACAAAAACAAAAACAAACAAAAACCCGGATTACTCTCCCTGGAGTCTGAAGCAGGTCCTCAAGGGTGCCTGGAAGTCTATCATCTCTCACTCAACAGCATCTCTCCCTTCCATACCCCAACCCAGCTAGCATGCTCTGCTTCTCTTTTCCGCTCTAAGCATGTCCCTACTTCAGCTGTTGGTCTGTATGGGAATGTAAAAGGGGCACCATTATTCACCAACTCCTTAGGGGATCTCGGGTCTGGTGACCTAGCATTATGGTTCTCAGGCTGGAGTTGGCTGGCCCCTTACCAGTCATATCCCTAGACATATGGGGTGATGTGATGGAGAAGGGACAGAAAAATAGGACATACCTTCTGGGACCCTAAATGTTTCCATATGGTCAGTGAAAATCACTTAAAATGTCTGAATTTCATAACAAATATGGAGGTGTCATTGAATAGAATAGAAAATATTCAAGAATGGTTGGGACAAAGTTGTGACTTAGATTCCTAGCTCTTGAATGATCTGTGTGTGGCCAATTCTTTCTCCTTTCCCTTTGCATCTCATCCCTTCCTCAGACCATCAGAGTTTTACATTCACTTTCTTCTCACTTCTGAATGCAGCTCAGCATTGACCCATGACATCTAAGTGATTATTATTATTTTTTTTAATGAGATTGAACTCAGGGGCACTAGTCCACTGAGTCACACCAGTTCTATTTTTTGTATTTTTTTAAATTTAGAGACAGGATCTTGCTGAGATGCTTAGCGCCTCCTCGCTGTTGCTGAGGCTGGCTTTGAACTTGCAATCCTCCTATCTCAGCCCCCCAAGTCACTGGGATTACAGGCATGCATTATCACGCCTGGTGATGACTATCAGGTTTTTATGGTAACATAAACCTCCTCCAACTCCTCTACCCCCTGCCAACACACACAGCCTCAGCAATTTAGTGAGACTCTGTCTCAAAAAATAAAAAGGGCCAAGGATGTGGCTCAGGGGTTAAGTGCCCCTGGGTTCAATACCTGCCCTTCCAGAATTTAAAAAAAAAAAAGTTACTATATTCCTTATTATACTGAGCTTGTACTTATTTTATATGCTCTTGCTTTACTTTTTCTCCCATGGTTCTTGCCTAGAGTTGTTATAGTAATATAGCATAATGGCTATGAAATATTCCTTCTGGAATATTCCTAGTTCTATAAAATGGCAACAGTGTAGTTAAATTTCTTCATCAGGCACTGAAAAAAAAAAAAAAAAAAAAGAACTCTACCCTCATGGAGCTTGCATTTTATCAGAAGGACAAAGTAATACAAAATAGATTTAATAAATTATATAGTACTTAGAAGATGATTGCTGTGGGAGAAAATTGAGCAAGGAAGATCTGGTGTATTGGGAAGGGTGAAAACATGCTTCAGTATTATAAGGATGGTCAGGGTAGCATTATTCAAAAGGTGACGTGAACAAAGACTTAAAGAAAATGAAAGAGTGAGTCATGTGGACATATGAGGGAGAGGATTGCAGTTGCAGGAACAGCTAGGTCCTAAGGCAAAGGTACTGAAGCAGGAGAATGATTGACAGTTTTATGGGAAAGTAAAGATGCTAATGTTGCAGGGTGAGGTGACAGAAAGGGAAAAGAGTGTACTACAGAGAAGTCAAGGGGGCACAAATGATGTAGAGAATTGTTGGCCACTGTTAGGGATTTGGGTTTCATTCTGAGTACGATGGGAAGTCCTTGGAGAGTTTTGAGCAGGGATCTGACTTACGCTTTTGCTGCTGTTGTTTGGTTGGTGCTGAGCTAGAACCCAGAGTCTTGCTCATGCTAAGCACAACTCTCCCACTGAGCTACACCCCGAGTCCTAACTTAGGTTTTAAAAGGACCCCTCAATGTTTTCCACATGCTGTGAAAAGGCTAGAGGAGGGGTAAAAGTTGAAGCAGGGAAATCATTTAGGTGTCTAATCATCTGAGCAAGGCAAAATGGTTTGGACCAGGATGCTAGCAACAGAGATGATTAAAAAGTGCTCAAACTTTGGATGTATTTTCAAGGAGAATCAGCAGGATGTCCTGATGGGTTTAAGGTACGATTCCCAGGCTTTGGGCTTGAGGAATGGGAAGAATGGAGTTGGCAGTAACTGAGATGGGGGAAACGGTGGGTAGAGCAGGTTTGGGGAGAAAGATCTGAAGTTCTGTTTTTTATGTGTTAAGTTGGAGGTGCCTGTAAGACATTCAAGAAGAGATGCTGATGAAGTAGCTGATTCTAGGGTTTCATACAGCACATAAACTTAGGATATAAATTGGATGAAAAAAACTTTAATTCAAGGCCTGAAAAATGGTAGATGCTCAATAATGTGAACTGCAATGATGAAGATGGAGGTCGGGTGCTTTTTAATCACCCACCTCTGAGGGTACTCTCACTCCCAATTTAACCTGTCCTAGGAGGGAGTGAATCTTCTTAACCTTTTATTATTTATTTATTTATTTATTTTAGGTACTGGGGATTGAACCTAGTGGGACTTTACCACTTAGCTATATTCACAGCCTACTCCACCCTGCCTTTTTAAAAATTGCCAATGCTATCTATATTTCAAGTTGTTATGATGGGATATTGGGAAAAAAATTTCAATGAGCAATAATTACACCTTGGATAAGCTTCATTGGCTATGATACTGCCACTATGATAAGCTGATCCCCAACCCTTTAAAAATTTTGTTTAAAAGAGATTTTCTAAATTGCTTAGGGCCTTGCTAGATTTATAAGGTTGGCCTTGAACTTGGAATGCTTCTGTCCTCAGCCTCCTGAGTGGCCGAGATCACAGACATGCACCAACATGTCTGTCTTTCTTTTTTATTTTTGAGACAGGGTCACACTAAATAGCCAAAGCTGCCCTCGAACTTGTGATCCTCCTGCCTCAGCCTCCTAAGTCACTGGGATTACAGGCACGTGCCACCATACCCAGTCTTATCCCTTTAATTCAGCTAAAATGAAGATGGATTTTCCACTGTTCCACATTGATTTGTATTTATAGTATAAACAGTGATAGTACAACAGTAGAGGGAAATTTAAAAAAGAAAAGCTCCATGACATATCTAGCCATTCTTATTTTTCCATGTGTTCTCCCCTTTGTCTCATCTTAAAAACACAGCTTAAAATAGTTGATTCATGATACATGTATGCCCATGTATCCTGGTTACTTCAAGTAACATTGTCTCATAAGTATTTTCCAAGTTACTACATAGTTTCCATGATTATAATTTTTAGTGGTTGTAAATAATCCATATTTACTTGTCCCTATTACTATTGTTGCTTATTTAGGTTGCTTTTGAACATATCACTATTATAGCTAGGGCTGCAATCTCATGCATTAACAATTTTTTTCCTAGGATACATTGCCAAGGGCAGGCTTACTAGGTCAAAGGGCATGAATGCTTTTCTAATTCTCAATACATAATGCCAAACTGTGGAAAGGTTTGTGTCAACCTTTATGCCAAAGGTTGGATCTTTTTGTAAGAAAAAAAGTAAGATTAAACATGTTAAACTAGAGTCATTTGCAATAGATTCACTAATACCACTTAAATGAAACTACGCTGAGTTGTTTTTTTTTTTTTTGATACCAGGGATTGAACCCAGGGGCGCTTATCCACTGAGCCACAGTCACATCCCCAGCCATTTCCCCCCCACTCCCTGTCCCCAACCTTTTTTATTTTTTATTTTGAGACAGGATCTCACTAAAGTGCTGGGGCTGGCTTTGAACTTGCAATCCTCCTGCCTCAGTCTCCTGAGCTGCTGGGATTGCAGGAGTGTACCACCACACCCAGTTCAGAACTTTTTAAAAATAATCTACGGAGCTCATTTTTGGAACATTTTTGAGCTTTGGGTTAAAATTAGCCTAAGTTAATACTTACGGCTAGGTATGGTGAATGCTCTTATATAATCTTTTGTTGCCTGTACTGTGAGTTGATTTAAAGAACTAATTTTTTAAATACCTGTATTTCCCTTTTTATATCCTTACTCTTTTGTTCAAATATTCTAATTTGGTATCTCCAACCCTTTTATTGTACCAGGTGGGTAATTAATGATTTAATCTGGTCCTACCCCACTTGCTCTGGCCAAGGTTAGCTATTCAAAGACATTTAAAATGTTGAATTAAGGTTTCGGTGATTAACTGAGTGCCTAATCTCCTTCCTCTTTAAGGGTAAAAAGAGGCAGGTCCATGATGGGATGTTGATGTAGAAAGTGACAAATGGGTTCAGACTAGACTCCTTATACCTGAAGGTAACACTGTAAAAGCAGGCACAGTACAGGTGAATACATCTGTTAATTTAGGCCACGATAATATCCCAGTTAACATGACCAAAGGAAAAATAGTTTTCCTTTCCCTTCTTATCCTTTCCTGATCAATTCAATCGTAATGTTATTAGGTGGGACTGAGCAAGGGAGGCATCTTCTGGCTGGGTTCAGGGGAGCTGAGACTGATCAAGGTGGGTGTGAATCCTGAGCAACGGGAAGGCACAGTTGTGCGTATGTCGCGGGTGGCAGGGAAACCGGTTACCTACAGAGACTGAAAATAGTGAAGACTGCAAGGAGAATGAGAAAATGGTTTCTTGCGATTAGAAAAGGGAGGAAAAAAATCTAGAAAGAAAGTAAACTGAAATAAATCCTGTTGTTTTGGAATCAGAAGCACCAATGTGGACTCATGTTTTTTGACATTCAGAAAGTTCCAAGTTACAATGGTTTGACTTAAGTTTTTGACTTCAATTTTTATTTTTTTAAATATTTTTTTTAGTTGTCAATGGATCTTTTTTATTTTATTTATTTATATGTGGTGCTGAGTATCGAATCCAGGGCCTCACACTTGCCAGGCAAGTGCTCTACCACTGAGCAACAACTTCAGCCCCATAACTTCAATTTATAAGTTTAAAGATGGTAGTGTAAGTCAGGCATGGTGGCACAGGCCTGTCATCCCAACTGTTCAAGAGGCTGAGGCAAAAGGATCACAAGTTCAAGACCTACCTGGGCAATTTGGGGAAACTCTCAAAAATAAAATAAAAAGGACTGGGTATGTAGCTCAGTGATAGAGTGCTTGCCTAGCTTGGCCTAAGTACCTGGGTTCAAGTCCCAGTACTCAAAAAAAAAAAAAAAAAAAAAAAAAAAGTGCAAAATCATTATGCATCAAGCAGAAACTATAATTTAAATCTTTAAAATTTTGAATTTTTATCTTTTTCCAGGCTAGTAATATGCTCTACAATACTCTCGTGATGGTAGGCAGAGGCAATGAGCTGCAATTCTCGACCATCATAGGGGTAACTCATAGTCTGTTGATAAAGCAATGGTGATTGGTAGGTTCAATGTATTAAATGCATTTTTGACACATGATGTATTTTTTTTAATTGGGATGAATTCCATAGTAAGTCAAGGAATATCTGTAATATTTATTCTGGAATTAGATCAGATAGTGACAGTGGTAATGCAAAATGAAATGAAAACACTGAAAGCCACTGAGTTATGCATTTTTAAATGGTAAATTTGTCAGGCACAGTGGTGTATGTCTGTAGGTACCAGATACTAGGGATGCTGAGCTGGGGTATCACTGGAGCTTAGGAGTTGGAAGCCAGCCGGGGCAACATATCGAAACTCTGCCTCAAAAATAAATAGGTGAGGGGCTGGGATGTGGCTCAGTGGTAGAGCGCTTGCCTGGTATATGTGAGGCACAGGGTTCGATCCTCAGCACCACATATAAATAAATGAATAAAATAAAGGTCTATCAACATCTAAAAAATATTTAAAAATAAATAAATAGGTGAATTTTATGTTATGTGTATTGTATATCAGTACTCATCATATATATATACAAAGAAAAAATATATATACATATATATACACACACATATATATACACACACATATATATACATAAATACACATACATACAGGCATGCATATATTTCTCAACTCTGTACAAGATGAGACTGTATTAGAAAATAATACTAATTTTATAGAATGCAATAATTCTTATTTTATTAGAAAGTAGGCCAGGTATAGTGGCACATGCCCAAAATCCCAGCAACTCTGGAGGCTATGGCAGGAGGATCACAAGCCTCAGCAATTTAGCAAGACCTTAAGCAACTTAGAGAGACCCTGTCCCAAAATAAAAAAATAAAAAGGGTTGGGGATATGACTAAGGGATTAAGAGCCCCTGGGTTCGATCCCCTGTACCAAATAAATAAATAAATAAATAAATACTCAAAGAACGCTGAGGACGTGTCAGAGGATGCAAAAGCCAGTTCAAAGGCCTTCCATGGCCAAACCTAAAGCAACATCAACATCAAAATTAACAGCAAAAGTAACAGATCACAGCCCTCTGAATACAATAGAAAACCCTAAGTTTACACTGATGTAAATCATGAAATGGAAAGTTTGATGAAGAATGGGATATTCACTAGGTTTCCATGAAACACCTGGCAGATAACACTTTAATCATATGATCAAGTTAACAGCAGTAATGGGACAAATTGAAATCAGGTGCCACTGAGCAAAGTGCATTGGGAAGAAAACAGCATTACTACTGCGATGTTGCTGTAGAGGGAGGAGGGCATCCACATGGAAGATGACCTGGTAAGGAACATCAGAACCCAAGTGTGGTGAAGAAGTCATCCCCACAAGGTGTCAGGATCCAACTGGGCAAGGAGGACATCCACTCATGCAGGTAGCCTGGTCCAGGGCATCAGAGAGCAAAGAAGATGAAAAAAAGCACTCTAAGGTGGAATATTAGAGCCCTCACAGGCTGAGAATGTTGTCCATGTAAGGTGGGCAGCCCCATGCTGAAATCCAAAGACAAAATCTTGAAAGAAGCTGGGAGAGAGGGATCATTTTACCAAAAAACTAGAGTGGACTTTTCATCAGAATTATGTCAGCAAGAAAAATGGAGTGAAGCCAACCAACTTAGAATTCTATATTCATTGAAATTATCCTTTAAAAGTGATAGGGATGGCCAGGCGCAGTGGCACCTGCCTGTAATCCCAGCAACTCTGGAGGCTGAGGCAGGAGGATGCGAAGTTCAAAGCCAGCCTCAGCAAAAATGAGGTGCTAAGCAACTCGGTGAGACCCTGTCTCTAAATAAAATACAAAATAGGGCTGGGGATGTGGCTCAGTGGTTAAGTGCTCCTGGGTTCAATCCCAGGGCCACCCAGCCTAGTGATTTTAAAAGACTTTAAAGAGTCATTTTACATCTTAGCTCCCACTGTAAGATCTGTCCATTTAGAATAAATCAGACATAACTTTCCTATGTTCATATATGAATTCACGACTAGTGTAACTCCACATCATGTACAAACACAAGAATGAGAAGTTATACTCCATGTATGTATAATATGTAAAAATATATTCTTTTGTCATGTATAACTCAAAAGAACAAAACAAAAGAAAAAGCTTAAGCAATGCTGCTATAGATGTTTATGTGTTAAATACTGGCCTAATTACTTAAAGAAAACAAAACACAATGCCAGACCTTTCTGGGGGTTAAAAAAAAAAAAAAAAAAAAAGCTGTCTATTACTTCTGTCTCCAGAGCCAGTTTTGAAAGAGCCCTGCTAGGCTTCTCACAGCTAAGTTTAGTTTCCAATTTGTTTTTCTTTTATTTGTTTACTTTCTCTAAGCTTTCCTCATAGGTGTTTGGAAATTTTTAAGGAATTTATTCAATAGAACTGACTTACTTGCATTGTGTTCATGTAAACAGAGGAGTAAAGCAATGGGTAAATATTTAGCAAAAACCCAAAAATGAACATGTACACCCATGGGAAGGGTTTCTGTTACAAATATGAAGTTTAAATAAAAAACTAAACTTTTTGGGGGGTAGTGCTAGGGATTGAACCTGCCTTGGGCATGCTAGGCAAGTACACTATCACTGATCTACACCTCCAGTCCAAAAGCCTGAACTTTTCTTATAACTTCCTATAAATCTGTAAGAGTTTAAAAATTATTGAGGGAAGTATTTCACACTGAATTTTGCATTAATGCTCAATTCGAATTTTAAGTTGCCCTCAGTTTTCTTGAGTAGAGATTGCCCTCCATTCTAGTGAGAAGTCTAACTTTCTGAACCTTCACAGGACCTGATTTCTGGTCTCATTTATTTTCACTGGTCTATAGTGACTACCACGTAAGACATAACATTCAACATTAATAAATGTAGCAACGCATATATACATTTAGGGAAAAAGAAAATCCCCTACAACATGGGTGGTACCTGTTGAAAAGGGGAACTTGGATTTGGGGAATTTTTTTTTTTTTTTTTTTTAACACACACAAAACTAGGTTTTAGGCTTCTTTTTTTTTTTTTTTTTTTTTTTTATATACTTTTTTTTAGTTGTGGATGGACACATACCTTTATTTTATTTATTTTTATGTGGTGCTAAGGATCAAACCCAGTGCCTCACATGTGCTAGGGGAATGCTCTACCACTGAGCCACAATCCCAACCCAGTTTTAGGCTTCTTTTTGATACCCAAAGTGCCTAGCAGTTTAGTGTTTGGCTCACGAAAGTGTACTTGTTGACTTTAAGAAAACTCAACTCTGATATGTGTCCTTAGAGGCTATATTTCCCGGTCTTGATTCCCTGAGGCTCATATAAAAATAGACCATGACCAAAAAGTGTTACAGAAACAAACTTCTGGAAATATGAAATACTGGGTCATGCTTTTTAACCTTTTCCACCAATAACCACAGTAAAACTATATACATAGAATTGCAATTTCATCTTTTTAAACATTTTCACTAATACTCTGGTAGCAAGGAATCAGTGTGGGCATTTAATTTTATGGAGTTCAAAGATAGTTATTTCTCTCTCACTTTTAGTGCATTCTTTCAAAAAAATTCCAGAGTCCAGGGTTTGATAAATACAAGTGTTTATTATTTTTCTTCTTTTTTTAAAAATTTTTTTGGTATTTTTGAGGACTGGAGATGGAGCCCAGGGGAATTTCACCATTAAACTACATCCCCAGTTGTTTTAGTTTTTATTTTAAAATAGGTCCTGCTAAATCATCTCGGATGCTCAAGTTGTTGATGCTCCTGCCTCAGCCTCCTAAATTGCTGGGATTTCAGGTATGTGTCACTATGCCAGACTGATAAATATAAAGCTTTCAAAAGCCAGGCATAGTGACACATGCCTATAATCCCAGCAACTTGGAAGGCTGAGACAGGAACGTGGAGAGTTCAAAGCCAGACTTAGCAACTTAGTGAGGCCCTAAGCAACTTAGTGATACCCTGTGTCAAAATAAAACATAAAATGGACTGGGGATGGGGCTCAGTGGTTAAGCACCCCTGGGTTCAATCCCCTGGTTTAAAAAAAAAATTTTTTTTTGGATGGGCATGGTGTTTCACATCTATATAATCACAGCTACTTGGAGACTGAGGCAGGAGGATCACAAGTTTGAGGCCACCTGGACAACTTAGCAAGACCCTTTCTCAAAATAATTTTTTTACCAAAAGGGCTGGGAATATAGCTAAGTGACAGAACTCTCCTTGTTCAATCCCAGGTACTGGCAACCCACCCAACACAAGACGTTTGTAGGCATAGCATTCTTTGGAATCAATGGGCACTGATTTAGGGGATATTGCATTTGCATTTGTATTCATTATTCAAAGATGTGATTCTTCAAAGTCTTCCAGTTTGAGTAAATGTAATTTTCATTCAGAATAGAACAAAGCATTATTTATTTGTTTTCTTTCCAATATTTCTATTTCCATGGTATTGTGGCCAAAGACTGGGCTTTGACTTCAGATCACCTTGTTTCAAGCTGTGCCTGTTTGCTCACTTCTAAATAGGAGTTGTTTGGGGGCTGGGAGTGTTGCTCAGCAATAGAGTGACTAGCATGTGCAAAGTGCTGGGTCCCATCCCCAGCACCACAATAAATAAATTAATAAAAAGCAATCCTTAACTCTGTGAAGTGGTAGGGAGGAACTTAATAATTCTTAGCACAGTATCCCTGACACAAAACAGATATTGCTAAAAGGGGCCTAACTTGTATTAAACTTTAGTTGAGGTACAAGGAAAAATGGTTCTAGTTTCCAAATAGTTTATAGGCATGCGCCACCATGCCAGCTACGGATAGCATCTGTATGTTCAGAATGAATTCAGAAGAGGAAGAAATCTTTTAGATTCAAGTCCATGGAAGGAATTTTATGGGGAAATAGACCTTATACTGAACTTTAAAAAATGAGTTATGATGATTTTGTATAATAGAAGCAACTTCGATCAAAACTTTTTTATTTAAAGGTTTCATGGGAGTCTTTCATGTAAAGTTATTTTCATTATTTTTGTATGATATTTATATTTAAGATTCTTAATTTCTTCATAAATGAAAATTTTTAATGAGAAAAATCAATTATATAGAATACTTAACTCAGTTATTTCAGCTCTAACAAACTAATTTACTAGCTATTCATGACTTCTTAGCATGGATAGGCCTTTCTTCATTCATCTTTATGGAAAACTTGTCTATTATACACTTAAGGAAAGTATAATTGATTCTAGTACTAGGCTTTGCAGCAAAATTACAGGTATTCATAATAAATGAAGGTACTGTTAGAAAATTGTTTAGTTTTCAGTAGGTACCAACATACTTCAAAATACATTATAATTTCAAATAATGGCTTGGACACCCAACATTGAAAAAGACTTCTTAACAACCATTTAGGCTGATTTCAGTCTGGGTTTTTTTTTGGGGGGGGGGGGTGGCGGGAGGGAAGGCAGTGGTGGTGGTGGTGGTAGTGGTGGTGGTGGGTTAACCAGGAATTGAACCCAGGTAGCACTTAACTACTGAGCCGCATCCGTAGCCTTTTTTTATATTTCATTTTGAGACAGGATCTCACTAAGTTGCTTAGGGTCTCACTAAGTTGCTGAGGCTGGCTTTGAACCTGTATCCTCCTGCCTCAGCCTCCTGAGCTGCTGGGGATGTGTCTCAATGGTTTAAGTGCCCCTGGGTTCAATCGCCAGTACCAAACAAACAAACAAACAAACAACAACAACAAAAACCCAGCTTTTAAAAAATACTTTCCCCTATTTAAATTTTTCATTGAGGCCAGGCATGGTGGTGCATGGAAATTCTAGCAACTCAGGAGACTGAAGCAGGAGTTACTGCAGGCTTGAGGTCAGTCTCAGCAACTTAGTGGGACCCTAAGCAACTTAGCAAGACTGAGCAACTGTCTCAAAATGGAAAATAAAGGTGACTGGGGATGTGGCTCAGTGGTTGAACACCTCTGGGCTCAATCCCTGGTTCCAAAAATCAAATAACATAAAGTAAATTCTTCATTGAATTTGTACAACACTTCCGCCATTCAGAATGCCCAAGACTTACTACTGTGCTGACAGTACTAACTCTTCTAACTTGTTTCCTCTCTAAGCATGCCTCATACTTCTTGGCTCATCAAAACTCACCTGTCTCTTGTACTATTCCTTTAGGGTCTTGCTAAGCAAATGTTATCTAAGTGAATAGAAAAACTGTAATGGGAAATCAACAACTGCTTCCCTTCAGTATGCTACTGAAAAGACTGTCTATCACTAGGACTATTCAAAACATTGAAAACCAAGAAACGATGTTCTTGGAAAATTCTTTTTCCAAATCTCCACTCTGATAAGCTGTTTTACATCTGGTGAATGATGGGAGTGAAAATCACTTTTATAAAGTATCTATAATGAGATGTGAAAAAGAACAACCTAGGCAAAAATTAGATCTGTTAAAATGTGTTTATGGCTTAGAAATCTATTGTTAATTTGTACAACATGTTCTGATGACAGAACGACTTCCTAAATTTGAACTTGAAGTTCACATAGAGAGAAGCAATCTGACACCTCTGTTGCAACCAGCCTATTTTCAACAGTCAGAAAAACAAACTGAAATAAAACTTATCTCTAAGTTTTTGGTAGGGTACAATCAAAAGGATGATGTCACTTTTCCTTTCTCGTGCTTTTAAAGCTCTATGAGGCCATTTTCCGGGAGATGTGTACGTCAGTTATAACGAACATGACAGGCAGATAGATCTCTTAGGGACAGCTCAATGTCTGAAAATTTTCAGTTTCTGATAAGAGCTGGAAATGTCTATTTTAAGTGGAGACTTGGTAAGCAGCCCTCACAAATGTTTCCCTAATTCAGTTTATTTACTGCTGATTTCTATATTTTGTTTTTTGAATTGACTCTATATTTGATTGAATGTTGAATTAAAAACCAATAAATAAAAAAGCCATCTTTGTAGATTTCTTCCACATTTTAAAAAACAATAATAAATATTTTGAGTTTACAGTAAACACTTATTTCAACAAATTAGCTTGTTGTCTGAAATGGGAATATGCTTTTGCTAATAAGATGTCTTGGATTTATTGCTTTTGTGATGAAAAATGATACAGTGTTTTAGGTGTATTCTGCCAAGGAAAGGACTACCGAGTAATGCTACGATGGAATAGACTGAGAAATGACCTTTCAAATTGCAAATGTTTACAAGTAGTATACTTTTAATAAATTAAGTGGCAAAAGGGGAACAAATATATGACTGTAATTGTATAAGCTCCAAAATTTGCAAGGTCAAGACAAGAAAATAAAAAACAAATGAGTAAGGATTATGTGTTTGAGATCAGTGAATTTAAATGTATTATAAGGATAGTGAATGTTTTGGTACTAGGAATTGAAACCAGGGGCATTCAACCACTGAGCTACAACCCCAGCCCTTTTTATGCTTTATTTTGAAGACGGGGTCTCTCCAAGTTACTCTGGGCCTCCCTAATTTGCTGAACCTGACTTTGAGCTTGTGAACCTCCTACCTTAGCCTCCCAAGCCGCTGGGATTACAGGTATGTGCAACCAGGCCTGGCTTTTGAACTGGTTTTCTATTGATGAACATTTGGGTTATTTCTAACCTTTGTTATTACAAGCAATGGTACAGAGAATATACTTGCATATATTATTTCATGACTGTAAGAGTTTACCTGTAGGAAAATATCTTTGCACATTTTTTAATCAAGGTGGTCTTTTCCTAATGATTTGCAGGAACTCTATATTTATATTTAAAAAGTTAACCTTTTATGTACGAATTTCTAGTTTTTAAAAGTTCATATTAAAAGTTATTTGGGCCGGGTGTGGTGGCACATACCTGTAATCCCAGCAGATGGGGAGGCTGAGGCAGGAGGGTCGCAAGTTCAAAGCTACTCTCACCAAAAGCGAGACACTAAGCAACTCAGTGAGACCCTATCTCTAAATAAAATACAAGATAGGGCTGGGGATGTGGTTCAGTGGAAGAGTGCCCCAAGAGTTCAATCCCTGGTACAAAAAAATAAAATAAAATAAAATAATAGTTTTTTAAGCTGGGTGTGGTGGTTTAGGCCTGTAATCCCAGTGACTTCCAAGCCAAGGTAGGAGAATTGCAAGTTCAAAGCCAGCCTCAGCAATTTAGTGAGGCCCTACCTAAGCAACCTAGGAAGGTCTTGTCTCAAAATAAAATATAAAAAAGGGTTGGGGATGTGGTTCAGTAGTTAAGGGCCTCTGGGTTCAATTCCCAGTACCAAAAAACAAAGTTTTTTGACATTTTTCTATATTGAACCTTCAATTTCTTTAAGAAAAATTTTTTTTTTTTTTTTTAGTTGTCAATGGACTTTATTTATTTATATGTGGTGCTGTAAATCAAACCCAGTGCCTCACACATGCTAGGCAAGTGTTCTACGACTGAGCCACAACCCCAGCCCTCCATTTTTTTTTTCCCCTTAATTTCCATTTCTTATTATGGATGTATACAGTATGAGAGGGAATTGTGTAGTTCTAAGGCGAAGATTATAAATTGAAGTTTATTTGATAATCTTTTTTACAATAGCATGAATCTGTAAGGACATATTAACATTTTTATGATGGTACTATGAAATAAAATAATCATTTTAATATTTGTCCACTACATGAACAAACTGTTCTACTTGATATTTTATTGTTAGTGATATATTTCCCTAGATTGTCAGCCTTTGTTACATCAAGAACTTGAAAACATAGAAACGAAGTGAAACAGAAGCGAATTTGGGCCTTTTGTAACCTAATTCCAAGGAACAGATGCAGAGTTGTAATACAACCAGTATTTCAGGAGCAAATAAAATTATTCTGCATCATTTGATAAGAAGTTAAATCCTACTGACCTATAGATACTTTTGTTGGCATTACAACAGTTGTGATCTGCAAAATCTTAAAGGAAACTTTGTTGTAGCAAACTAAATAATATCCGAGGAGTTTAGCTTTAGTTTTGATCACGTGACTAGGGATTAAAAAAATAAAAAATAAAAACCCTTCTTCGTTCAGTGTTTACAAATTAATTTCCTTTTCTTTTCAGAATATTTTTTCATTTTGAACAGAAAAGAATAGCAAAAATGTCGTGTGCCACCATCCTGTGATGCCAGTTTTGGAAAAACTCTTTAAAGAACATTAACCTTTAGAAAGATATTTATCTACTTGCAAGGAACATAACCCCCAAGAGATTTTCTGGACTGTGTCCTAATTTGTTGGATTTTTATCAAATTTCCTGCCTATGCGCCTGCACTCACACTTTATTAGTCATAATTCTTCTTTAGAAAAGGCTTGTTTTAAAAAGAAGCATAACAACTGTGATATCTTAGAATTTATAAATATCTAGTCTAGGATTTCCTTAAGCTAGTCATCTGTTTCCTCATTTCAAAAGATGAAACAGTGTTGGACTGTGTTTTAGAAATGACGGATTTGTTTTGCAAATGCAGGAAAAGCAAAACTTCCTAATTTGCTTAGATTGGTGCCCACATAATTTGAAATTATATCATCTCTAGATAGGTACTGGTGTGAACAATAGGAATGAGCATGCTTTGAACATGTTTGTTCATCCATGCACGTGGATGCCTCTGTACACAGAAATACAATTATTCACTGTGTACATGTATATTGAAATGTCACACCATCACCCATAAGTACGTGCAATTAATATGTGTCAATCAAAATAAAAATATAGGTAAAAAAGAAAAATATTAACAGGCAGAGATAAAAAATGAGAATGAGCAGGTTGTATGTGTGTGCATACACGTAGGTGCTCATGTGTATAAGTAATGTGATGTAGGTCTTAGCAGGAAATCCATATGAAAGTCAATTCATTTTTTTTTTTTAAACTGGGGATTGAATTATCCAGAGGTGCTTCACCACTGAGCTATATCCCCAATCCTTTTTATTCTTTATTTTGAGATAGTGTCTTACTGAGTTGCTGTGGGTCTTGCTAAGTTACCCAGGCTGCCTTCCAACTTGTGATCTTCCTGCCTCAGCTTCCTGAGTCACTGGGATTATGGGTGTGTGCCACCACGCCCAGCTTAATTCATTCTTTAAATATTTGTGACTGCCCCTGCGTAAGGATGACACGCCAATTTGTGAAGCATTCCATATTTTTTCAGATTAAAAAAAATTTGTGACCAACAGAGGACTGAACTAAAGTGAACATACCTGATTTTGTTAAAATACATATCCTCTTTTGATCATTGATTAACTTACTTTAAGGGAACTTAAAAGGAAAAGGAATATTTCTGTTCTTTAAATCTCAGGGTTAAGAATCATTGAATTAGTATTTTTTTACAGCAGCATAGTGTTTCCTAAATTTTTTTCTTCTTCTATGTGGTACTGGGGCTCAAACTCAGGGCCTCCTGCATACAAGGCAAACATTCTTTCACTGAGCCCCTAAAATGGTATTTTAAGATGGAGTATGCATGACTTTAGTCTTTTAGATACTCAATAGTTGCTTATTATTATTATTTTTTTTTCCAGTACTAGGGATTGAACACAGGAGTGTGTTACCACTGAGTGACATCCCAGCACCACCCGCCTTTTGGGTATTGGAGATTGAACTCAAGGATGCTTTGCCATTGAGCTACCTCCCTAGCCCTTTATTAAAAAAGAAAGAAAGGAGAAAGGAAGGAAAGCGGGAAGGAAGGAAGGAAGAAAGGAAGAAGGAAAAGAAGGTAGTTTTTTTGAGGCAGGATCTCACTAAAGCTGCTGAGGGTCTTGCTAAGTTGCTGAGGCTGACTTTGAACCTGCAATCCTGACTCAGCCTACTGGGTTGCTGGAATTACAGGTATGCATTAGAGTGCCTGGCAATGATCTCTTTTTATGGATGAAGAAACCAAGGTACAGTATTGGTACAGTACACATGGACAGTCATGAGAATATCGTTTGGCTCATCTTAGTCTTTGAATTTTGAAGCCGTGTGCGATGGTGCGCACCTGTAATCTCAGCAGTTTAGGAGGCTGACGCAGGAAGATTGTGAGTTCAAAGTCAGCCTCAGCAACTCAGCAAGAACCTAAGCAACTCAGCAAGTCCCTGTCTCTAAATAAAATATAAAAAAGCGCTGGGGATGTGTCTCAGTGGTAAAATGCCCCTGCATACAATCCCTGATACCAATTTAAAAAAAATTAGTATATAATGATTAAGCAATTAAAATCAATATTTTTTGAATCTAAATGATTTATGTAAATGCTATTGTTCTGTCATATCAATAAAACTACATTAAATATAATTATATCAGCTCATTATATAACTTACATTTTAATGAACTAACCCATGTGTAAACAAGTTAAATTTTCCATTGCATAGCTTTGAGATATTCGGATTTTATGAAAAGAATAAATTGTCTTCCTCATTTTCAATGAAATTCCTTTGTCTGACTGCAGACCAAAAATGACTTTTATACTATAATTTTCAGCCTGCTGATTAAAGAAGGATGCTTGTTTAGGTTTTCATGCACATTTAATTTAATTTTATTGCAACTTAAACTAATTGCATTTTACATAGTAAAACTCATCATTTTTATTTTTTGCTTTCACATTTGATTGCTTTCCCCCATAATCTTGTAGGCCCTTTAATGATTCCTCTCTCTTACATTTTTTTCTTTGTGGAAAATATGTTCTTTTCCTATTAAAAAAGGAAAAAGTATTGTTACATTAATCCCAGTAGCAATGTTAGCAATAAAATAGGAATAATACTTTCTCTTATTTTGAAGCTGTGAGCAGGTATCTGTGCTACAGTAAACACACACACACACACACACACACACACACACACACACACACACAAGATAAAAATTCTGAGCGGCATTTGGTGTTTTAAGAAACAAACCAAGACTGGGTATGTGGCTCAGGGGTCTGGTGCTTGTCTAGCATGTGAGAGGCACTAGGTTCAATCCCCTGCACTGCAAAAACCAAAACAAAATACCATGATGCTGTCCAGTATTAATAACCTGCATACATACTAATATGCATAATCATTGTGCTATATATAATTCAAACATATGCATAGTAAGCAGTTGAACTAGATAGCCAGACTTTTATTTACTGAAGGCAAATTGGGATCAACTGAGGATAGGGAAAGGTGAACTTGGTCTGAGCAGAAATTTCATTTAATATTTGATTATTAACTGAGAGCAACCCAGACAGTTGGGACTTTAAATTTTCTGATTGAGGCATAACCCCAGGATGAACTAGAATTCTGTATTTAGAGTAAGACAATTCTCTTCATTTGGGGAAAACTTCCCCCTTCAAAGTTGAACATAAACTATGGTATAGATACAAAATTGAATGCAGGAAAGGTGAGGAGTGAGGACTGAGCTTGAGAGTGAATAATTCCTACTCTCTGTAAAGAAGAGGAAGAAAGGCAGAAGCCAAAAAGGAAAATCTGAAGGGGTGGCAAGTATTTTGTTTTATAGCTCAGATATTCCCCTTTTCTCTCCCACTTTTGGGGCTGATCTCCAACAGGGCATAGATCAGCGGTGAGACCCTGAATATCTTCTCCTATTAACTTGAAATTAGACATGCGTGCATGTGTGTGTGTGTGTGTGTGTGTGTGTGTGTGTGTGTGTATGTGTGTATTGGGGTACTGGGCCTTTTGCATGGTAGAGAGACAAACACCCTACTACTGAGACTGAGCTATACTACTAGCCCCAAATTAGACTTTATTTAACATTCAGATTCAGTTCACTCTTACATTGAGATTGCCATATCAGGTTTACATGTTATCTCATTTAATCCTCACCTTCATTTGCCAGGTATTATGTCAAATTCAAACATGAGGAAAAACTAGGCTATGGCTATCTCAGTGGTAGAACTTGCCTAGCACATGTGAGGCCCTGGGTTTTATCCCTAGCACTGTAAAACTTACAAGTTAAAAATGAGAAAAAAAATGTCAGGCACAGTGGCACATGTCTGTCATCCCAGCAACTTGGGAGGCTGAGCCAGAAGGATTGCAAGTTGGAGACCAACCTTAGCAACTTAGCAAGGCCCTATGCAACTGAGCAAGACTGTCTCAAAATAGGAAATAAAAAGGGCTGGGGATATGGTTCAGTGTTTACACACCATGGACTCAATCACTGGTATCCCCCCAAAAAGAGAGAGGTAGGGGGAGATGCATCGGAGGTTACGTAATGTGTCCCAAGTCATGCGGTCTCCTGATTCCTGGTTGATCTTGCTCCATTTCCTGAGAGGGACAGAGGAGAAGAAAAGAAGTCTGTTTCAACAGGGCTGCTATGTGGGAGCAGGCACCGTTCACACGGTAGAAACACAGGTCTGTATACTTATTAGGATGCTTTTCTGACAGATGGCAGAAAAGTGTGTTGCCTTCACAAAATTGGCATATTTGGACAATTTTCTGACAGATGGAAGCAAAGCCTAATGAGAAGTGCCTTTTTCTTATTCCAGTGAAGGCTTTGTTTGGGCTATTGGTTTCTTTGGCTATTTTAAAACATAAAATAAAAGTGTGTTTTAAATAGCATGCTTTTTCCTAAGATTAAATTTTAATTTACTTGGAGAATGAGTTATTTTTATCAAAAATTCATTTCAGCCAGGCCCAGTGGTGCATACCTATGATTCCAGCAACTTGGGAGGCTGAGGCAGGACAACTGCAAGGTTGAGGCCGGCCTCTGCAATTTAGTAAGACCCTCGGCAACTTAGTGAGACACTGTCTCAATAAAAAATAAAAAGGGGTTGGGGATGTAGCTCAGTGGTAAAGTGGTAAAACCTCCCGTACCCAAGCAAAGAGTCATTTCAGTATTCAGGATCTCTGCAAACCAGGTAGAAATGAGTGTTGCATGTTGTGTTGGTGGGGGTGGGGATTGCTTCTGGTACCCAGAATATAGTTTGAAGGAGGTGTCTTTGAGCAGAGGGAGAAAACTAGATGTGTCGCGAAAATGTAACATAAGGGGTATCACTAGGAAAAGCACCAGGAAGAAAGAAGAGCACCAATCTAAACCTCACAAATGTGCATAGACCCTTCCTGTTTGTTTGAAAGTCTTAAAGGCACAGCTGTCCCCAAGGTTCATCCACACTAGCTCCATCTACGTAGGCACCCCAGGACAGTGCCCTATCCCGGTGCTCTAGAAAGCTGGATTGATGGATCCACGGGGTAGGTGATGATGTTATGGACAAATTTTCACGCAAAGAATTTCTCCTTAAGTGCCTGACATTTAACTAACCCAGAAGGAACCCAGTTAGCAGGCAGGGATTTTGTTGTAGTTGGTCGTCATTGTTATATGGCTATGCATGACTGAACATGCCACTTCTGTTAGGTGAGAACAGCTTGTTCTGGATGGTCCTGGTACTTCCTCATACATCTTGCTGTGGCACGGGGACTTAGAAAGAAAGAATGGGTGATTTATTACTGGAGATAGGCAGTCAACATTGGATATGGGCAGACCAGGGTTGCTTCCCTAGTAAAGAGAGGGAAGAAGGAATTTGTGAATAAATCAGGCAGCTCCTATTTGGGGTATACAGACAGTTATTTCAGTCATTTTGCTGTTATAAATGGGATGCGTAAAGCAAGAGATTTGGAACTATATGGTCTTGGGTAAAGAGATGTATTTGAGCCTCTGTTCTCACTTAACTGAATCTCTGTTTTCTCATCTGTAAAAGAAGATGGGATCAGATGTACTTGGCCACTCTCAATTCAGTGTTTGTCATATCCATGTTTTGATGCTAAGATTTGTCAGGAACACAGTCCTCAATTTTAACTTTTCCTAAGGGGAATGATAATCTCTTTTATGACTACAAGTTTTATAAAAATATCAAAAATGTATTTAGTGGAAATCTGTAATTTGGGGGTCTGTCTTGATCTGTTTAAGGCCAGACAGCTAATATATATTGTAAATTTGGACAAGATTTTTTTTTTTTTTTTTTTTTAACACCGAGGATTGAACCCAGGGATGCTTAACCAGCCCTTTTTATATTTTTATATATGGGGATGTGAGCCACATCCCCAGCCCTTTTTATTTTTTTTTATTTAGAGACAGGGTCTTGCTGAGTTGCTTAGCACCTCACTGTTGCTGAGGTTGGCTTTGAACTTGTGATCCTCCTGCCTCAGTCTCTGAGATTACAGGCCGGCACCACTACACCTGGCTTGGACAAGGTTCTTAATCTCTCTGTGTTTAACTTCCTCATATACAAAATGAATATAGTGATAATTATCCACGAGTTATTTAATAAAATCACTCAGAGCAGTGCTTGATTTATGGTAGGAACTAAAAAATATTGTGGGGTGAATGAGCACATCACTTAGGAATGGGATTTCCAATCAAAGCTTTTTGGAAGAGTGAACATTTAGCTTTGGGAGATTTTTTTGTTTTTGTTTTTGTTTTTTATTCTTTTTGCAGTACTGGGGATCAAATCCAGGGCCTTGTGCATGCTAGGCAAGCACTCTACCACCGAGTCACATTCCGAGCCTTGAACATTTAACTTTGAAGGATGTATATGATTTCAAGGGATTAGAGGGACACACACACACACTGTGAATTGAACATAGGGCCTCAAGCATGCTAAGCATGCAATTTAGTACTGAGTGATGCATCCATCCCCAAGAGGGCAATATTGATGGCAGAAATGGCCTGGGCACGGACAAATAAAGATTAAAGTTCAGGAGAAAGAAAAGAAAACTTTGGTGGGGTCATAGGGAATATAAGAAAAATGACTAGGGGGGCAAGTATGGAGGAAGGAAGTACTGTATAGAGGGTAAAGAGGGGTGGGAGGGGTGGGGGGAAGGGAAAAAATAACAGAATGAATCAAACAACATTACCCTATGTAAATTTATGATTACACAAATGGTATGCCTTTACGCCATGTACAAACAGAGAAACAACATGTATCCCATTTGTTTACAATAAAAAAAAAATGAAAAAAAAAAAAAAAGAAAAATGACTAAAAGGACTTTGTGGGGTCCAACTGTAATATACCTCAGTAGTCAAGCCAAGAAACACATTTTTAGAATGTGAAAAAATAAAAGACGTGTGAGCAAGGAAATGTCAATATCAAGCCAGGTGCAGTGGCACATTCCTGGAATCCCAGTGACTACTGGGGAGGCTGAGGCAGGAGGATTGTACTTGGAGGCCAACCTCTGCAATTTAGCAAGACTGAGTCACACACACACAAAAAAGGTGTGGGGGGTGTGGGGGTGGGGGGGCTGGGGATATAGCTGAGTGTTAAAGCTCCCCTGGGTTCAATCCCTGGTATCAAGAAAATATATAAATAAATAAAATAAATGAAGTGCTCCAAGAGGTGAACCATGAAAAATTTATGACTACTTACAGTAGCATATAATTAATATACACAAGTTAGTTACTGTACTTATATTTGTGTGTATGTGTGTGTGTGTGGTGCTGGGGATAGAACCCAGGGTCTGGATGCAAGTGCTCTACCACTGGGCTATGTCCCCAGCCAATATATACATGTATATATGTTATTGTATCAGGCTGCTTATCCAAAACAATGTATATAATATAATATGTTATGGGTAATTTAGGTAATTTCCAGGGATGAATTTGACTGTGTAAGATTTTTGCCTTGTGCTGACAGTGGTATCTAACTCACAGATTGAGATTATGAACTTCCATTTAGTATGAGATTATTTTCAGTGGGAACAGTTTTTTGCCTGCTGTGTGTGTGTGGGGGGGAGCTATTCAAACCCAGGGCCTCATGCATGATTGGCAAGTGTCTACCACTGAACTACAAGCCCAGCCCTTTCTTTAATTTTTTTTTTTTCCAGGTCAGGATCTGGCTAATAGCCCAGTCTGTCTCAGCCTCCACGCTGTGCATATTTGCGTGTTTTTGAAAGATGAGAAACAGATCTTTGACTGCAAAGAGTTAACTGAGTGGACTTCTTAGTGATGCAAATGTGGGCAGGAGAAAGGTACTTCTGAAGGTTTTTTGGTTTTGTTTTTTTCCGTCTCCACTGCCCCTCCCTGAGGCCCAGGTGCATAGAGCTGCTCTCCAGGAAGAAGGCAGATTATTTGCATAAGGCAGCCAGGACCTCCCAGTGGGAAGAGACAGAACACAGAGCCCCTGGTGAACTTTCCCCCCTTGATTTGTAATTAGGGAGCTCTTCAGTGGATAGTTACCTCTTACTCCCTCAAGGTCTAATGGCAGGAAAAAAATGCCTAGGGTCTGGTATGCTTCTGTGTACGAGGGGGCACAAACCCCAAACCCAATTTTCTTGAGGAAGGATGAATGTGAGCTAGTGACTCAGGCTCTGACAAAGTTCCAAGGGTTTTCCTGAAACTGCAATGGTTTGGACAGAAGCTTCAGCATCATCAGCTAAGGCTGAGGAGAGTCGTTTCTCTATATGGACACTTTTATGCGATCCAGCAAGCGATGGACACAAGGCAAGTGCAAAGACGTCTGGGCCCCATTGGACAGAGTAATTTGGGGGATGGGAAAGACCTGAGAGAGGCAAAGAGGTCATGGATTTCATGTGTCAGTAATCTCAAATGACTGACTGTTTGCAGTTGAGTTTATGGAGGGCTTCTAACCACCTACGTAGAAAATTAATTCTTTCATCTTATGAGTATTTATTGAGTCCTTATATATCTGACTCTGTTCTGGTATATAAGATCAAACCAATAAAACAGACAAAAATTCATTGACGGGGGGAGGGGAGAAGACAAAATACATATTATAGTATCCCCACCCCACTTTCTTTGGTACGGTGGATTAAACCCAGGGATATTCTACCACTGAGGTACAATCCCCACACCTTTTAATTTTTTTCTTTTGAGACAGTATTTCACTGAGTTACTAAGGTTGGCCTCTATCTTGGCAATCCTCCTGCCTGAGCCTCCGGAGTCACTAGGATTAAAGGCATGAGCCACCATGTCCAGCCTAGGCGAGGGTCTTAAACACCACTTTAGACCACTTTGTGGGTTTTCACTTTTACTCTGAATGACACTGACAGTCCTTGCAAGCAATATTTGAATTAACAGAAAAATAGGAAGAAGAAACACATGGTTTCTTCTATCTTCTGCATCTCATCTCTCTTTGGGGTCATTCCTACACATCCTTTAGATCTGAATTTTCATTCATTCATTACTCACTTGGCTTCTGTAGTTACAGAGGTCTGTGCTTAGAAGGTCCTTGAGCATGGTTTAATGCTCTGCTGTCACAATCTTCTAATCCTCAATAATTTTTGAACAGGGAGCCCTACTTTCTTACTTTGCTTTGGGCCTTGGAGGTGGTAGGTCCTGTTGCTCATCTACTATGTACCACTGCCATGGTGCTGGGGATACAATGGAGTCAAACAAACAAAATGTGCTGTTTTTATAGAACTTTCAGTTTAGTGGAAGAGGTAGATGTTAATCAAATAATCAGACAATAAATGTAAAATTATAAATTAGATGAATGCCATAAGGGAAAGCTATATGGGAATTTGGCTTGGGGATATTGAGATTCTTCTCCAAGGAAGTATTTAGTTGACTCCTGAAGAATAAGAAGTGAACCAGATTTCCTATGGCTTTTTTACCACCCATCTCATTAGATCTTCCTGTTCTATTCTCTCATTGCACCCTGTATGTTCTTATAATATGTTAATACTGTAGTTACTTGTATAATAGCCAACTTTCCTGAGACAGCATAGATCCACAGAGTGTCTCCCTTTTTGCCATTGTATCCTCAAAGCATAACACAGTCCCTGGTACATAGCGAATATTTAATGATTTTTGTTGTTGTTGTTGTTGTTTTTGAGATGGGGTCTCACCATGTTTCCCAGGCTGTTCTTAACTCCCGGGCTCAAGTGATCCTCCTGCCTCAGCCTCTCTAGTAACTGGAACTCTGTAGGTGTGTGTCATTGGGCCCCACATTCAATAATATTTTTAAAGGAAAAGATTATTAATTTAACTTTTTCCTAGTAACCTGCATTTTAAAAGAACTTAGCACTATGAGAAATTTTCCTTTTCTGAAAAACAAACTTCATAAAATGGCTTCATCAGAGTTTTGAATAATTACCTGGATGTTCCTGTTCAGAATGGATTCCAGGAGGAAGAGATTAGAGGTAGAGATTAGGCTAGGACACAATAGGTATACAGTGGAGGAGGGCTTGAATCAATAGTGTTTATTTACTTATGTAGCAACATTTACTAATCAGGCATTGTATTCAGCACTAGTAATTTGATAATTAAAAAAAGATTGCAGAAAGTCCTCCTGGAATTCATCGGATAGTGAGAACTAATATACTGTATAGGGATAAAAAGAAAAAAAAAAATCTTCCCAGTTTCAGCCTCTTCATAAATGTAGCAATGACCACATGTGGAGAATGGAAGCTTTCCATTAGAGGTGGCCTAGAAAAATGTTGGCAAAAATTCTGAAAATTTTAAGTTCTGGTAGAATATTTTCCATGTTTTCAGGATAGATCTCTCTATTATTGTAACTTTCTCCTTTAAGTAACGATTTTATCCTTTCTTTGGTTCTTTTGAGTATTGCTTTAAAAAAAATCAAAAGTAACTAAACACTAAGTGGAAAGAAATGGATCCTCTATTGTTATCATTATGAAAAGTCAATGCCTGGTTTTTCTATTTTGAAAGACTTTTTTCACCTGGTTGAAGAAAACCCATCCCTCATTTGAAAATGTTATTCCCAGTGGCCTTTCTAAGCCTTTTTCTTTTAAAGGCTTTCTCCAAAAACCCTTCTCTCCCCTTTGAAAAGCAGCAGGAAATAAATATGTAGTACTGTATGTGCAGCAAGTTGTCACTCCCTTTGCCCTGCCCCAGATACTGCAATAGAAAATGTCTGGGGATAAACACATCTATGGTAAACTCAATCCACAGGAAGGAAAGAAGCAAAGAAGGACACTTCCATTCCAGAGAGAAAGGTGCTTGGGTTCCCCAAAGGTTAGACATTAATTCAGAACATAAGGAACCAGAAGAAACAGGTGCCAATGAATATTGACTCTGAAGGATAGGTGTTTAGAAGGTCAGGTCTTTCCCAGGGAAAAGTTGGAGACAGGGAGCAGAGACCAGAGGCTTGCTTTATAACCTTGGTCACGTCCCCTAAACTTTGAACCCCTATCTTAGCGTAGGAATTTGGACTTAGGATCGCTACGGTTTTTCATCTCTAAAATTCCATGGTTCTATGATTACGTGGGTTGAAATGGACCATTCTGTTGATTTCCTAGTCTCCAGGAGCGAGGAAACTAGCCTCTGGGGGTGGAACTAACTCGATGGAGAATTATCCACTTAGAGGTGGGCCAACTTGACAGTGTTGGGGTTTTGGACTGCAGAGGTGCTTTTGGAAAATTTCCAAGGGGGCCTTTCCCTCATTCTTCAATCTGGATTGACAGTTCCTTTGACACTTTGGGTTGGGGGAGTGGGAAGGACCTCTGAAAAGATCGGGATTGTTCTTTTGACCAAGCATTTCTCCTTTTCTTATTTTCCAACCCTTAAACAAAACAAAACAAAACCCTGCCAAGAAACAGATCCAAGGGATAGAAAGGGGAATTATGATTACGGAATCTGGAAAGGCCTGTAAAATCCTGCTTCCGCGTTTCAGTCCTCTCTTTGGGTGTTGGGATCTTTTCCGGAACCTGTATTTTTGGCCGAGTGGGCTTTGAGTGAGGTTCAGAACCGCAGAGCGGAGCTGGCGGATGATTGTTTTGCCGGAGGGATGGCGTGAGGGAGCTGAGGACTGGACCGCACCGGCAGCCCGGCGGGCTCCGAGCAACAAGGGCGCGGCTGCGGGCGGACCCCGGGGAGGGGCTTCGCCGAGGCGCCGCGGCCCGAGCCAAGTGGGGCCGCCCGGGCTCGGCGCGCAGCGCGGCCGGGCGGGCGGTGGCGCTGCGGAGGCGGCGGCCGAGATCGGCGGGCGCGGAGGAGGGGCCCGAGATTGGGGCGGCCGGCGGCAGCTGCCTCGGTGACGACTGCCGGCAGCGCGGCGCCCCGAGGAGACCGAGCCGCGGGCCCCGCCGTCGCCGCCTCTCCCGCTGTCTTCCTTTTCCTCCTCTCGCAGCCCCCGGGGCGTCAGGAATGGGCCCCAACCGCCGTGGGCCCCGCATCCCGCGCCACCCGTAGGCCCAGTTGCCGGAGGCCGGCCGGCCGGCTTCTCACTCTCCCTGGCCCCAGTCTAACCGTCCCCACTCCAGATCCCCGGGAAGGAAGATGAGGGAGACGGGCCCGGCGCTCAGCAGCCAGAGCAGCAGCAGCAGCCGCGGTCGGGGGAGGGTGTTTCGCGGTTTCCTCTCAGCCGCCAGGACAAGATGGCAGCGGCCGCGGAGAGGGGCTGAGCCCGGGCTTGGTGGTGCCGCCTGCTGAAGCGCCTGGCTCCTTGTTCCCGGCACGGCCCCGCGACCACCCCGGACATGCTCAGGGCTGCGGCCGCCCGAAGAGGGGAGAGCGCGGGCCTCTAGGAAGGTAAGGGAGTTGTGCGAGGCACCGCGCCTGGGGTGGGGGGATCGGATCTGTTCGGGGGCCTGCGCCTCGGTGGCCAGCGGACCCGCCAGCCGGACCCCGGCGGGCCCAGATCTCCTCGGAGCGGCCCGCCCCCGTCGCGGGTAAGTGTCCCCATCTGCATCCCCAGCGCTCTCGCACTCCGGGTTTCCGCCCCAGCTCCCGCCGTGTGGCCCAGCCCCGGCGGCTCCTCGGAGGCCGGCGCCACGCCAGGCCTGAGGCTGCCGGACGCGGGGGCCGCGCGTGGTTCCTGCACGCGGTGGCGCAGCCTCCGGGAAGCCGCCTTGGCCGGGCCGGGCGGACCCGGCCTCCTCTTGCCAAGGTTGCGCAACGGCTCTTCCCAGCAACCGAAGTTTTGTTTAACCCCACAGGGGGGCCGCTCTCGCCCTGCGCAGCCCTAGGCCGTAACTACGGAGACCTCTTTCCTTTCATTAGGAGAACAAACACAAACACGCGCACGCACGCCACCGAAGTGCCCCAGCCAGTGGCTGTGCCCGGGGCTCTGTGGCCCCGTCACCGGCGTCGCGGAACCGCGGCTTTGGAGGGTGTCAACTCTGGGGACGTGCGTGCGTGTGATTGTTGGGGAGGAGAAATGTGATCCGCGGCTCTGCGTCCCCAGCGGCGGCGGGAGGAAGGCGTGGCGGCCGCGCGGCGGGGCTGTTGCCGGCTTCTCTCGTTACGGTGGCGGCCGCCCGCTTTCCTTCGCCGCACTGGGAGAACTCGCGGAAAGACTTGGGATGAGAATGTCTGTTTTCCTGTCGGGGGGGAGACGGCTGTTTTAAAATGGTACGTGGCTCTCGGGAAAGCCTGTTTCCCGGTCTTATCTGTGCTTGAGGAATTGCGCTAAAGGGTGTGTGCGTGAATTACCTTGGACCTGTTACAGAGTAGTCACAACACGTTCAGTCCTTGAACCGTGTTTTCACAACCCCTTGCTGGCCTGCTAGGGAATTTATTTTTCCACCTGTCAGTTCGCTGCTTATAAGGAGCTTCTATTTGCAACAGCAGAGCTTCCCCCCAGATTTCAGATTATCGTCCGGTTTACAGGCAAAGCTCATGGTTGGTTCTATTGTCAACTTTGTTTTGTTGTCTCTGGCGCAGGGCTGGAAAAGTTAGCCGGTAAACCAGGCTGTGCTTAGGCGTACCTTCGAGTTGTTTGGAGATCGGCCGATTTATTTATTTATTTTTCTATTTTAAGTATTCCTTAGCCGTAGTTTCTAAAGTGGGAGTACTTATATTCCAACCATTTCAGTTAACATCCAGATTTTGATTGCTGGGTGCTTTAACATTTTTTAAGAGGGTCCCTTTCTGATCAGATTTTTGGTGAAAACTTTTCATCAGGATTGAGGGGGGCTTTGTTTATTTCCCAAGAAAAATCTTTTAATCTTCCATTCACATTTAATATTTCAGAAGCTGGGCAAATCTCACCATATGTTTGATAAGTCTAGATTCTGCTTATGTTTGCAAGTGCAGTGCTAATTTTATACAATGAGCAATGATAAGGTTTAGATAGGTCATGATTAAGCTTAGTATTTTAAGAAAACATGACCGATCTTTAAAACTGTTTTTATAGTTTAATTGATTATTTTATGCCTTCATGCCACTTACTAGTAATTGAAATTTGACCCACCAGAGTTTTTTTTAGTTAGCAAGGTATTTCTTGGTATATTCATGGCTGCATTCATAATGTATAGGGAACTTGTATTTATGAAATACAATGCTTAACCTGTGTGAGCTTTGTTTTTCTTAGATTTAAAAATTCTTTATATGTGTGTTAAGGTAAAGATGTGCAGAAATATTTGATTTTTGGGTGTTCCATTGTGTTTTGGATTTATGGAAAAATTTGTTCCTTGGGTCCTTCCTACTTCCTACTCCCCACTTTCTTCTAAGAAAAAAATATTTGTGGAGAACTGTAGATTAAAAAACTGTTTTAAACAGGTAAGGTGAGCTCGAAGTCTAGAACAGAGCTGGCCATTAAAGGTTTCAAATTTATATTTGGACATTGCTGACTACAGTAGCTAAACATACATATTAGGCAAGCAGATCATAACACAGTGAGACAGTCCTAGTTTATTGTCATAATACTTTTTCCATTGAACTAGTCATTATCTTGTTTATAAACCAGTCATTGGCTTCTGGGCATGGGGTTTTAAAGTCACATTAAAGTGGATGGTTTGTATGAGATAATTCTTGTAAACATGCTTGAAAAGAAGCTGTAGATCATATTATTTTAATTTTTTGGATGGTCTGTCATAGGATACCATAAAATAAGGGGGCAAATTACAGAGATAGGTTGCTGTAGCAAGTATGGCATTGACACATAGACTTTACAAATAATGCAAAGTATTGAAAAATTATTGTTATTTTTTGGTATGGGAATTGAACCCATGGGTGCTTTTCCACTGAGGTATATACCCAACCCTTTTTATTTTTATTTTATATTATTTTATTTATTTATTTTTGTACCAGAGATTAAACCCAGGGGCACTTAACAATGAGCCACATCCCCAGATCTTTTTATTTTTTGTTTTGAGACAGGGTCTCCTTAAGTTGCTTAGGGCCTTGCTAAGTTACTGAAGCTGTCCTTGAACTTGTGATCCTCCTACCTCAGCCTCCAGAGCCACTGAGATTACAAGTGTGCACCACCATGCTCAGCCCTTTTTACTTTTTTTGCGACTTTAAGAAGCATCAGCTATTAAATGAAGTTTTTGATTGAACTTTTGTTTGAAATATTTGATTCCTGAACACTGAAGGCATAGGAAGGAGGAAGGGAAAAATGTTAACTCCAGAATGCGGAAATATTGTTACTCAAACATGATTCATATTCATTTAATGGCATACTCGTTTGAATGTTATTTTCCATTTGAATGTTAAAATGATTCTGGTTACTGTTGAAGTTACCTTTGTCAGGTAAGAGGAGTTAGCTTACTAAATACTGTTCTCATTGCAGTAGTTCAGCAAGTATGATAGGTAGACTAGGGTTACACTATTGATGGTTAATTCAAAGGCATAGAAATGTATTTGCCATTGCGACTTCACATGCATTTAGATGTGAAAAGACCTCATGGCAACATTTAGATTTAAGGATGTTCTAAGAACTTGAAAGTCTCTATATTTAAAATATCCTATCGCAAGTTGTAATTCATGCATCCTAGTAGAGGACTAGAATAACTTGATATATGATTTTATTGTTGCTGCCAAAATAAATATTCCTGTTTAAAATTTGTGGGTTGCAGCTGTCCTAGTTGCTTAATGTTCGTAGTTGAGACTTCCAATATGGTATTTAACTTGGAAGTTACTTCTGAAGGCTACTAAAACTTTGTTAAAATGGAAGACTGTATCAACTGTTTATTTGTATTTTAAAGTTACTCTCCTTCCTCCGCACCTTAACTGGGATGTAGTATTATTTCTCTTTGTGGGTATAGAGGAACCTTTTGCTAGAAACTTTGTCATGGCAAATTTTATATGATACAAATGTAATTCAAAAGAATTTTCTTAAATGCCCTTACTGATTCTGGATCCAGCTGTTTAAAAGACATATCTTATTGGGCATGGTGGCGCATGCCTGTAATCCCAAGGGCTCCAGAGGCCGAAT
The DNA here is from genome assembly GCF_902686455.1 of Sciurus vulgaris. Lineage (NCBI taxonomy): Eukaryota > Metazoa > Chordata > Mammalia > Rodentia > Sciuridae > Sciurus > Sciurus vulgaris. Next base: position 39,269,669 of record NC_136472.1, on the reverse strand, counting down.
CAGGAGTATTGGCAAGTTCGAGGCTAGCCTCAGCAACTTACTAAGGCCCTAAGCAACTTAGACCCTGTCTCAAAACAAAACAAAACAAAAAAAAATAAAAAAATAAAAAGGACTAGGGATGTAGTTCAGTGGTAAAGCACCCTGAGTTAAATCCCCAGTAGCAAAAAGGAGGAAAAAAAAAACATATCTTGCCTAGTCCCTTTAAACACTTAACATAACTTGAATAAGGATATTTTTTTTTTTTGTTTTTTTTTTTTTTTTTTTTTTTTTTTTTTCTTTCTTGGTACCAGGGATTGAACTCCGGGGCACTCAACCACTGAGTCATATCCTCAACCCTATTTTATATTTTATTTAGAGACAGGATCTCACTGAGTTGCTTATTAGCACCTTGCTTTTGCTGAGGCTGGCTTTGAATTAGAAATCCTCCAACCTCAGCCTCCCCAGCCTCTGGGATTATAGGCATGTACCACCAGGCTTGGCCGAATAAGGAAAGTTTTGAATCAGTGGAGATTTAGGGTAGTCAGAGCATGTGTGACCAACTTAAGAAGTATATAGAGTTTACTTCTTTTGGTTGAGTTGGGACAGTTAAGAGTGATTTTGGGGAAAACAGTATTAGTATGCTGCTATTACAGCTTTGTCATAGCTGTCTTTTGGATCTTACTCATTCTGGGACAAAAGTAGAATAGATATTTGGAGAATATATGTTGTAAATTTTATATAAGTGCTTGTCAAATTAGACTTTATTTTAGGGGATCAGGCTGCTCTCAGTTGATACTTGGGCCATATGTCCCTAAACAAAGGCAACATATTGCCTTGATTCTGAGACACCACTGTTACGTTAGGGACCAAGAGCCTCTGCTTTTGCTACTTGTGAGGAAATTAAAAGTGATGAGTATTGACAAGATTGTATTTTTAGGGTGGCTTCTATGATTTGGGGACACTAAGAAGATTTGCCTCTCCCCCTCCTTTCCCCCCCAGAGATTGAACCCAAGGGTACTTTTACTGCTGAGCTACATCCCTGGCCTCCTCCACCACCACTTTTTTTTTTAAATCTTGTGACAGTCTTATTAAATTGCCCAGGCTGGCCTCAAATTTGTAGTCCTCCTGCCTCAGCCTCCCAAGTCACTGGGATTACAGGCATGTGTCACCATGCCTGGCTAACTTTGTCTTATTGGGTGGTTAATGCCAAGTCAGTACTTTAGAAAGCTCTATTTTTCCAATAAAGTTTTTTTTTTTAATCCCCCCCCTTTTTATTTTCCTTCAGTAGTGGGATGAATCTGGGGCCTCATGTGTGCTTGGCAAGTGCATTACCAATGAGCTATGTCTTCAACCTAATTTTTATTTTGAGACAGGGTCTTACTAAGTTGCCTAGGCTGGCCTTGAACTTTTGATCCTCCTGCCTCAGCATCCCAAGTTACTATTGCAGCCACCTGCCACTCCATCTAACAGAAAGTTTTTGAAATGAGATAAACCAAGGACAGTACTTTTGATCTTAAATATATTTTGTTAACTCAAACCACATGATTTCTCTAATTTTCTAAAATGAAAATTTTCACTCCCTTTGGAGACTGAGTGGGAGGGAGGAGGTGAGGCAGGTAAGAAACGGGAAGCTGGGGGGAAAGAGTTAGGTATAATTGGATTTGGGAGACCAAATCTGTTGTGACTTAAGTGTCTGTTGTTGGAGATCAGAGTTCACATAGTTAATAAAGACAGAAAAAATTGTGATAGCTTCAGGGAAAGACCAAGAATAAGCTGGGGATACCTGCTCAATGGTCAATCTTGTGAAGTAGCTTAATTTTTTAAATCCTTTTCCCTTCTCTGCCACCTTCTTTGTCTTTTATTTCTTGAGTCTAAAACACTTTCCCTTAATGTAGAACTTAAAGGTGATAAACTTTCCATATAACTTGAAAAAAATCTTACAGACCTAACCTGAAATCAGAAGCATGCAAAGCATACAATTGAATATTGCAATTAAAAGAGTTTTGCCTTATAGGATTCATTTTTAGTTTTTGAAGATCCTTAAGAGTAAAACTAAACAGCTGGGTGTGGTGGCACTCATCTGTAATCCCAGTGACTCTGGAGACTTGGGCAGAAGGGTTGCAAGTGCCATTCCAGCCTCAGCAATTTAGGGAGGCCTTGTCTCAAAATGAAAAATTAAAAGGACTGGGAATGTTGCTCAGTGGTAAAGCACCTCTGGGTTCAATCCTCAGTACCAGTAACCAAAAATCCATACCCAAACCCAAACCCAAACAAACAAATAAACAAAAAACTAATTTATATTTAATACTACATCAGTCTAGGTTTTTCAAACTATGGATTTAAACTCAGACTTTTGATACCTGTCACACAGTCCATTTTACCTTCTGAGATAAACATCCCCCTGCTTTTTTGTTGTTGTTGTTGTTGGTGGTGGTGGTGGGCATGAAATCAGGGGTTGGCACATACATGCCAAGCATACCCTCTACCCTTCTACCCTCTACCCTCTACACTTCCAGCTCAAACATTTCTTTTTGTTAAATGACTAGATTTCCAGATTCATTTTCACCTTTCATTTTCTTTTCTGTTAGCCCTTAAAAAAATAAAAATAGGATTGCCCTTAGAAGTTAGAGATTTAATTTTGGGAAAAAGAATAAAGGGACGCGTACTATGCTTTAAAAAAATTTTTTTTTTAGTTGTTGATGGACCTTTATTTTGTTTATTTTTCTGTGATGCTAAGGATTGAACCCAGTGTCTCACACATGCTAGGCAAGTGCTCTACCACTGAGCCCTAGCGCCAGCCCAGTATTTGCTCTTTTGAGCTATAACTTTTGTCTTTAGACAAAGATCTAAGTTGTGATAGAGTGATTCTTTAGTGTTACCTTTTGGTCTCGTTGAAAGTAAGGGAATGTCAGAGTTGGTCACATTTAACCTTTCATCCCTCCATAATTGATAACGCTAGAGAACATATTCTAATTGGAAAAAAATTGTTTAGATATGGTAGGCATTAAAATAATCAGATCAATAGAGTTGTGTCACTCCCCTTTTAAACATTTTATAGCTATTTATTATAAATTAGCTTTGATTATATATGGATTGCCAAGAAAATCCTTTTAAAGTCTGATTGAAACTTGGTTGTATTTAAGTAGTCAGATATTCTACCTTAAAAATTAACAGAAGTGCTTGATTTGCTAAAAAACATGTTTATTAACTTCAAATTCTTTAAGTCCCCCCCTACTTTGTTGCAAATTATTAGTAAATTTATTCAAAATATTTTAGATATTTTAAAAACAAAATTATAAATTTTGAAACACAGGAATTAACTTGCTTATAAAAAGTTTCCTGTCCTATGAAGCTGTTATATGAAGGCCCAAACATATCATTTTTGTATGTTTCAATTGTGTTTTGTCTATTTTATCATACAAGGAGATTCTTGTAAGTTTGGTAAACTATATGACTTTAGATATATAATACTACAGTTTTAAATAGTTAATAAGTTAGAGTGATGACATTGAAAATTGAACCTGATTTCCAGGGACAGAGCTTCCAAAATATGATTTATATTAGTAATTCTGAGGGCTTTAAGTATATGATTTATTACAACTTCTATTGAGAAATTATATAGGGTTTGGTGACATAAAATCACAATGAAAATTATAGCCCATGGCTAGATGCTGTGCTTCCCTATATTCTTAAAATGACACAAATCATGTTCTGGGCCAACTGTAATCAGACAATTTTGGTGGAGACAGTATTAGATACTGTTGCAGTGTATCATTGTTATTTTATTTTTTTCCCCTGTAGTATATTAATAGTAGTTTTTTATTTTAATATAAAATTAGATAAAAATAATATTGGGTTAAAATATTAGATTTGAATTCATTTAGTATGCTTTAAATAGTTTTTGTAACTGGATTATAGACTAGCTACAAAAAAGGAAATTTTATTACAGCAGATACAACAATGATAAAATATTAAATTTTTTTTTTTTTTTTTTTTAGTGCATTGTAGTAATACGGAAGACATTTTCTCCATTTTGATTCCCAGTATTTCCTGTTTCCTCTTCTCCTTCTTCCCCTTGATGCCTTTCCTCTAGTGTTGGTTTTCCTTCTATTTATTTATGTTTTAATTGGTGCATTATAGTTATATATACAAGTGGAATTCATTGTGATGTAGTCACGTATGCATATACCTTAATTTGGTCAATTTTATCCCCCCATTTCCTCACTTTTCCCATCCCTCCGCTTCCATCCCCTTCCTTGACTCCACTGCTCGCCCTTCTGTAAACTATTTTTATGAAAACCAATTTTTTGGTACTGAGGATTGAACCCAGGGTGCTTAACCATTGGACCACATCCCCAGCCCTTTTTATTTTTCATTTTGAGATAGGGTCTAAGTTGCTTAAGGCCTTGCTAAGTTGCTAAGGCTGGCCTTGAACTTGTGATCTTCCTGCCTAAGCCTCCTTAGTCACTGGGATTACAGGTGTATGCCTCCGTTCCTGGCTGAAAATTATTTTATCTAGTACATGTTCTGTCCTCAGTAGGCAAAATCAAACAATTAGACTATCAAACTAGTGAGCTTTGAGAAAAAAGTTTATAACAAAAATAAAATTGATAAAGTTTTTGTCTTTTTTTTTTCCTTCCTAGTACTGGGGATCTTACCCAGGGCCTTACACATGCTGGGAAAGCATTCTACCACTGAGCTACATCTTTTTTTATTTATTTATTTTTTTTGTAAACAAATGGGGTACAACTTGTTCCTCTGTTTATACATGAAGTAGAGGCATACCATTTGTGTAATCATACATTTACGCAGGGTAATGGTGTTTGATTCATTTTTTTTTTTTTTTTTTTCCTTCTCCCTCACCCCTCCCACCTACATCTTTTTTATTTTATATTTTGAGACAAGGGCTGGCTCTGGTGCCCAGGCTGGCCTCAAAATCGTGATTCTTCTGGTTTAATCTTGTGAGTTGCTGGAGTTACAGGCCTGTGTCACTGTGCACGGCCAGTAGTCTAATTGTCTTATAGAAATATACTATGTTAATTTAAATCGGGAGATTTTTAGATCTGGTTAATAATCCAGTTTTCTTGTTCTCTCATGTTTTTTCTATTGTTTCTGGACATACCTAGTTCTCATATTGCTTGAGAAAATTGTGTTAGGTTTGCCTTTTCTAACTCTATTTTCTTCCTCCTACATTTGGAATGCAGTGTCCTCTAAATTTTATTTCCATGCCAACCTGGGGAAGGAAGATAAAAAGTAAAACATTTTGGAGATACCTTTAAGATTGTTGAAATTACAAGCTGTAACTTACTTGAAACCAATATAAGAAAGGGATGTTAATATTGCACTTCATTTGTGTAAATTAAAAATAGTCTTTTTGTTTTTTTTGCAGTGCTGGTTATCCACTCCAGGGCCTGCTACATCCTAGGCAAATACTCTACCACTGAGTTATACATCCAGCCTGGTTTATCATGGGGCTCTTAAAAGTGAAAGTATACGCAGGGCATATATTATGTTGTGTTACCTCTACTATAATTGTGTAAAATCTACATAATGAAACTTGACAATTTGGTGATATTTTGATATTTTTATACATATTTTTGTATATATGTATTTAAAATTGCTTTCTGTGTGGAAGCTCACTTAGGATGTTTGGGACTGTAACAATTGTTGCCAATGACTTTGAATAGAAAATTCTTGGAGTGTTTGACTTGCCAGTTGCCCTAAGCCTAGTGTGGCATATCTAAAAGTATGTCTACTGGCTCATTTTTTTCTTTTTTTGAAATAGGATCTAACCATGGTTGTCTGCGCTGGCCTTGAACTCCTGGGCTGAAGGGATCCTCTTGCCTCAGCTTCTTGAGTAGCTGAGACTACAGGCACATACCACCACTCCTGGCTTTCTAGTAGTTATTATTTAACTTGAAAAATCTCTTTAAAGCATTTCATTTCACTGCTGATGGTATATCTAGCCTGAAATTGGTTCCTGTTAATTAGAATAGAAGAAGATGAACTACCTTACTTCATGATCTATTAGAAGTTACAGACCATTATTGGGAAAGCTACATTTAAAAGATTTGGGAAAGTATCTAAATTGTTCCTTCAGATCAGTAACTATGGTCTACAGGTTTTATATCCTCTCAAGTGCATAATAGCTATTGGGGAATCAACTATGTTGTTATAAAAGCAGTGAAATAACTGACATGCCTATTCCACTTACTTACCTTACTCAAAGTATGACGTCTTTATTGCCTAGTTTTACAGGTATCTGACCAAATATTTGTAAATGTGTCATCTACACATTTTATTTCTCAAAGCCATGCTGTTTCCTGTGGAGAGGTCAGTGTGCATGAGCTTCCTCCAGCTTTCCAACTTGCTGTCTCTGAATGTAATGCAAACAGTATACACAAGTGTGCTTTTATTCCTTTCCCAAGAAAAGAAATGGGTCTTTGTCCCTTTACGATGACTCCTTATTCTCTATGTGTGTTCAATCCTAGATCGTGTTTTCCATATTGTTAGTTCGTTTCAGAACATCAAGTACCCCCTTTCTTTGACTCTTTCTCTTTAACCTTGTAACACGCTCAGCTTTCTGGAATCTTAAGCAGCCATTTCCAAGTGGGTCTCCCCAAGTCTGTGTATCTATTTCCTTTTTCTGTTTCTTTCAGATTTCTGCAACATTTGTCCATGTAGTTCTGTTCATGCTGTTCTAGTAAAATTACTCCCATTAAGATGCCCAGTAGTTTTGTGTGTGTGAAGATAAGTTCTTTTTAAAGTTTGTTCTAATTAGTCCGGTAGTGTTGTTTGTTTGTTCTTCTGGGTTTTATTTTGAGGTGCTGGGGATTGAACCCAGGGCCTTGTACATGCAAGGCGAGCACTCCACCAGCTGAGCTATATCCCTAGTCCTAGTCCAGTAGTTTTATTCACTCCTTGAGAAGATTGATTCTATTGTATCTCCTACTCAATTTTGAGTGTCCAACCCATATTTTGAACTGTGGAATGATTGTTTTTTTCCCCACAGTATCTCAAATTGAGTTTTTATTTTATTTCCAAATTTGTTCCTTTTTCCCCACATTTGGCATCCTCATTCTGTTGCAGTTTGATTTTGAAACTTTAAATCTGAAAATATTTGTATCTTGTGGGTGTATTAATAAGAACTGTACAACTGCACTTTGCAAAGCACCATTTGGTAGTAGTTGTCATTATCAAGTCTCCTTTCTGGGAATGCTATACTAAGAAAATTAAAAATGTACAAAAACTGTTTATGTGAAAATGTTCTTTGCAACTCAAATAAATCATGAAAAAGTTGGAAAAACAACAACATAGCAAATGATATGTACATAGTAAAATGGTACACTGTTATATAAAATAGTAATTAAGAGACCCTGTGAAAGAACGAATGGGGATGTCAGGCTATACATGTAATTTTGATTGTTTAATAAAATGTGCATTAAAATGACTGGAAGGAAATAGGGTCTTTTCCCTGAACATTTTAAATTTTATAATCATCAATTTAAAGATGATTGCTCTACTGAAATTCAGCCTCTATCTGGTGTGGATAATTTGTGCTTTTCCTGATTTCATAGTAAAACATTTTTAAAATTCATATTACTGTACCCATTCATTTTAATAGTCAGTGTTAGTCAGGCTTAGTGATAATTTTTAGTTTCCATGGTTCTATGAATAAGTAATATTTTCAATATTACTGTGGTAAACTTTGCTATACAATAACTTCTTGGCATGCATCACACACAATTAATAGGTAATCATTATTTTTGTTTCTAAAATTCTGTGTAAATGCCTGAAAAATGGCCTGAGGTCAATTTTGGCGCATAGGAAACTTAGTTATTCGAGAATCAGTTTCTCATCAGTAAGCTGTGACTACTTTGTAGCCATTTTCAGTCAACTGATAAAATGCATTTTTCTTTATTTTATTCCTTGGTACCCTGAATAGCCTTGTTTTTGGGTTTAAAGTGTGTTAGTTATAAGTTATACATGTAACTTTGAAATGAAATTTTAATATCTCTTTTTTACTTGTTATCGGTATGTATTTAGAAATCTCTTCAGGCAGATAAGTCTGAAGAAGTAAGTTTTATAAGTTCTGACGGTGTAATTTTTAGTACCATATATTGACATGTGACTTTTTACAATTAATTGTAAAAGAAAAATCTTAGTTTTTCTATGAAACATGCAGTGAAAGAAAGATGTTTATGTGACTGTTTCTAAGTCCATATCAGTTTGTAGTTTTAATGTACAACTTATACAAGCAATGCAACAATGTGCCACTTAATGATTAGAGGAAGCCAGAGCCAAACAGAAGCAGATCTAATAGTTTTCTAAGAATTCAGTGTGCATTCTTGGAGGTACTAAGAAGCTGCTTGTTTTCTTTCCTCTTTAAGACTTTGTAAATTATATTGTTCTTCTATAGCTTGTTCTGGCTTTCTTAAGAAGACATATTATAGATCTCTACCCTGTCCTCTTCTTCAAATTTAGTCATGAAAATAAGACAAATAAAGATATTCTCATTTCTGTTCCTCTTGCTGTTTGGCTTGATACCACAGGGACGTCTGAAGCCATTGATGAAAGGCCATCTTCAGTTGACAAGACAACATGTGAAAAACCTGGGTAGTGGTGTACACCTGTAATCCCAGCTATTGGAGTGGGGGTGAGGGGTTGAGGCAGGAAGATCACAAGTTCAAGGCCAGCCTCAGCAATTCATTGAGACACTGTCTCAAAATACAAAATAAAAAGAACTGGGTTGTAGTTCAATGGTAGAGTGCCCTAGTACTGAAGAAGAAGAAGAAAAGATACTTGGGACAGTTAAACTTTGAAACTTAAAAAAGAAGACAAGCCTATAATCCTAGTGACTCAGGAGGCTGAGGCCAGAGGATTGCAAGTTCAAAGTCAGCCTCAGCAATTTATTGAAACCCTAAGCAACTTAGCAAAGCCCCATTTCTAAATGAAAAATAAATAAATAAATAAAAAGGGTTGGGGATGTAGCTCAGTGATAAAACACCCCTGGGTTCAATCCTCAGTACCAAAAGGAAAAAACAAAAACAAAGAGTTTCTACATTAGAAAGGTTTTGGAAGGTACTTCATTGAATTCCTTAAAGAGAGCACTTAAATAAAGTACTATTCTGACAACATAAATCCAGGTAGAAAAAAATACTTTGAATTTAGCAGTGTAAAACACAGTAAGACCATATAGGATATTAATTTGGAAAGTATAAATTAAAATTACAGTTAAAATTTGAAAAGTCCTCAGATATCTTTAGTAAAGCTTTTGAAAAAAACAAGTACCATAATCAAGCTTATGCTGTAAATGTTGGTCTTTTTAGCTCATACAAATGAAAAACTTAGATGTATGTGAGAAAGGGGGATCCCAGCCACTGTGTCACTTCACTGGTTTTATAGAATTTTACTTCTTGTGATGTACATTACTCTGGAATTATAATTCTCTTTCAGATATGAATGTAGAGTGTTATAGTATGGGAAGTACAAAATGGAAATCTATAGAAGGTGGTTTAGGTTAGCCCATAATTTAGGAAAATTTTGTAAAACTTGACCTTGATTCTATAAATGTTCATTCAGAGCTTTGAATCATTCTCTCTTACAAAGTCTTATTGGTCAGCAGAATTTTTTCTTTTACTATTGTGTTAGCTGTGGGCATTTGATCAGATTATTCATGTAGGATTTGACTTCATCTGTTGATTTATTTCAGAGATAGATTAGGTGGGGAGATCTTAGTAAAGATCATTTGGACTTGGCCTTCTTAATCTTTAATGTTTTGTATTTATGTTTGTCTGAAAGTTACATATTTTTTTTTAAAAAAACTTTTTAAAAAAATGTTTTTTAGTTGTCAGTGGATTTTTCTTTTATTTATTTACTTACATGTGGTGCTGAGAATTGAACCCAGGTCCTCATACATGTAAGGCAAACACTCTACCACTGTGCTACAACCCATATATTTAAAAATAAAAGTGTTGTGGTTTTCTTTCGGCAGATTTTCTTATCAAGCAGAAAAACAAGCAGTTGGCTCTCTATTAAGAGAGTTGTTCATAACCCAAACTTATATATAACTGTATACTTTTTTAAACAACCCACTAGTAGATATTAGCCATTGTATGAAGAATTTAAGTAAAAAGTTTTCTTCTGAACATGTTTTATAAACTAAATTGTAATAGTTGCTGTGAAGAAAGAGTTTCAGGTGAGCATTTTATCTTCTTGTCTTTTTGTATTTCCATTTCTGATTTTTTATTTTGTATGGCTTTGAAAAGATCTAGGGAATTATCCATCTTAGTAAGAATAATCCATTTTCTAGACTTGATAAAGTATGGATTTGTCCTGGTAGGGTGATTTCTAGCACCTTTGAAATGTCCAGCAGGTCATTTTCTGTTCCAAAAGTTGGAACGTTTTGCTAAGTCAGATGAAGCTTGTTATTTAACATGCTGATTTGTGTTATAGTCAACACATTCTCTAGATGCTTTGTTCACAATACTGCTGGAAAATACCCAAGACTTTAGTGTTTTTTCAAATAAATGTTTTGTAGGCACCTCGGATAGTAGGCCCAGTTTATGAAGTTTTTATAATTTGTGGTGGTTCATTTATGTGAAATAGTTCAGTGTTATTTCCTGGATAGAATACTGGTGAAAGAATTTGTTAATAATAGATATTTAAAATAGTGACAATTGATCGATGAAGTGTTAAACTCATGTACTCTTTACACCAACAACTTATTTTCTCATATATCCTGCCTTTTATTTCTAAGAAGACATGTTTTGTCTTTCACAAATATGCATTTAAAGCAAATTAATAAATGCAGTTGTACTTTCTATTGTCTAAATATTACTAGTTGTGTAGTTCTACTTTCTAATTTCTATTATTAGAGCCCTGTACAGACTAGTGTTCTGTCTTTTCAAAAATGAAAAGGCTTTTTTATTGTCAAAAATTTATTGGATCACGTAATGAAATTTTACTTTTAGTCTATTGATCGAGGAAATTATAGTCTGATCAAAAGCTTCAAAAACTATTATGAATTAAGTAGTACTTGTAAATAAAAAAAATTGCTGCATATGAACACTCTTTTTTTCTTTTTCAACCAAATCTGGCTAATAATCCCAGGGATTTGTATTCCTGACAATTCTAGATTTTAGGTACTCTGAGCCATGCCTAAGATATTCAACAGTTGTTTCACAAATAAATGACCCTCAAATAGCAACCTCATTCCAAAAGATATTGTTGTCTTATCACTCATATTCTTGACATCTGACAAAGAATTGCTTTCATATAACTCATCATTTGACAAAAATTATGAACTACAGAAAAGTTGCAAGAATAGTAAAGAATTCATGTACATCTTTCAATTAGATTCTTCAAATGTTAACATTTTATCCCTCTTGTCTTTACCTTTTCTCTTGATATGAATCTTTTTTACCTTTTTTTTTTTTTTCTGAACTTTTTGAGTAAACTGCAGCCATACTGTCCCTTTAACCCTAATTATTTCCTAAAAGCAAAGACAGTTTAGTTAGGAATCTTTAGTTTTTTTGTGATCTGAAAAGTTCTTCAGACTTTGTATTGCTTTGATATCTTCATTTGAAGAATTCTGTTAGTTAATCTAGAGTAGACCTCACTTTGGATAGAGTAGTTTTTTTTGTATTTAGGAATACCAGATGAATGTGTTCATTTTTGTGGTCCATACAAGAATAGGCTAGGCTGGTTTGCCCATTGTAATTTTTGGGCCCCTGTTCTGTCTAATAAAAATTTACATAATAGGAGATGCATCAAGTGAATATGTTGTTACTAGTAATTTTAACTTTGATCACTTGGTTAGGGTGTTGTATGTTGAAATTATGCGTCAAGAACTGTAAAGGGTCTTGCCAGTAAAAAGTTAGCCTTGGATGTTGGGAGAAGATAGGAGACTCCTGGGTCAGAGATAAAGGACTTCCTTACTCATGGCTGTAGCAGTAGCCAGTGTGTCAGTCTTTTTGTGTTGGTTTCCTGACTTACTTTCCACAGTGTTATGTGAACAAAACCAGGTGACTCCTGCACAAAATGAGTTGCATTATTGGAGAGGAATCCAAAGCTTAGGAAACTTGCATCTTTTGTCAGGGATCATAAGCTTGCCTGACCTTTGCCAAAGTAGAGGGAGAGGGGTATTATCTTTATCATACCGGATATTAAACAGTATGCCTTTGCTTAGGAGAAAGACACAGTCTTTATGATCTAAGCATTTGCTATACAAATATCCTTAAGAAGAGACTCTAAAAGAAAGGCAAAGTGCGAAAAAACATGAGAGACCCATAGAAATTGTCACCTAACAGCAGTATCCTGTTATTTCTCAAACTTTGACACACTAGGTTTTCTTTTTTTCTTTTTTTTTTTCTTCTATTTTTTGAGACAGGATCTCCCTAAATTACTGAGACTGTCTTCAAACTTATGATGTTCCTACCTTAGCCTCCTCAGTCACTGAGATTATAGGCATGCGCCACCCTGCCTGGTTCACACATCAATTTTTACATTCATTGGTAATACTTGTTTGAATTATGATTGATTGTTGCCAGGTGGTGAATTTTAAAATTTCATTATTCCTTTACATTTTCTTTCTCTTGATTTATTTACCATGTCTCATACCTGCCTCTTCCTAGGATAACTTCCCAAGTGAACTATCTAAATGCAGACCTTTAAAAAAAAAAGACATTTAAGGGAACTCAGGTTAAGTCACAAGGTACCTCAAACTTAGCATTTCTGAAATTGTGGTCAGTTTTTCCTCTCCATTCTCTTTTTCTTTTTGTATTTCCTGTCATCATCATTTGGCTACCAGTTTTTGAAAGCCAGAAACAGTTGTGTCAATTCTTCCCTTTGTTCAGAGTACTTTGGTTTTTTCCTCCTAGTTACCTATTGATAACCAGTACTCTTGATTGCAGTCCCTTAGTTCTGCCTAGGTTCAGGCTCTAACTATTATCTGGACTATTCTAGAAGTCTTTCTACTGTTGTCCCCAGTGTTGTTCCTTTCTGTTTTATCCTTTGCAGTTTGCCTGAGGAATCACTCTAAGACAAAAATGTGAGTATATTGGTTTTCTTTTTGAAACCCTTCAGAGGCACCACATTCCCCGCACTGCCTTAGAATGAAAGACACGGTTCTTCAGCTTTGTCCTCCTTTTAACCTCTTTTTAAGGCTGTCCTTTTCAGTGATTGACTTTTTTCCAGCTGCCCCTTCATTAGCAAATTGTTGTAGCGCAGAGGTTGGCAAACTTTCTTAAAAGGCTAGAGAAAAAATTTTAGGCTTTGCAAACTGTAGGTCCCTGTTTTGTCTCCTCCCCACCCCCAATACTGGGGATCAAACCAGGATCTTGCACATGTTGGGCAAGTGCTTTACCACTGATTTGCATCCCCAGCCCTTTTTATCTTATTTTGAGATGGGTCTCAAAATAGTTGTCCAGGCTAACCTTGAAGTTGTGATCTTCCTCCTTCAGCCTTCTAAGTAGTTTGAATTATAGACATGTGTCACCACTGTACCAGCTACTTTTTTCTTTTAAATGACCCTTTATAGGATTCATTCCCTAGTACTGCAAGCAAACAAACAAACAAACAAACAAACAAACAAACAAACAAAAAAACCAACAAAAAACCCAAACCTTTTACAAATGTAAAAACCTTCTTAGTTTGTGGGCCCTATGAAAATAGGCTGTGCTTGTTTTGACTAATGCAATTTTTGGACCCCTGTTCTAGCCAAAGATGTCATTTTTTCCCCCAAATTTTTTCTGGCCTTGCAGAGACTGTTAATTTTTTACTACATGGAATATCCTGTTACTTCTACATAGAAGGCTTTTCCCATCAGTATTTAAAACTTAGCTCATAGGTTAACTGCTTACTGAGTCCTTTCATGCTCCTTTAGGGTGTATGTCAATCATCCCTTTTTCTTTGCTCTTTGTGCCTTCTGGATCCTAACGTTTGTGCCTTCATTAGTGTTGTAGTTTTGTGTGTACATGTGTTTGCCTCTTGCTGAAAGGAGCTTATTGATGAAAAATTTTTGTTTTTAGAGCTTCTTGTTCCTTTCTTCACTTGATTTGAAAATTTTGAAAAATTGAAAAAAATTGAACAAAATAGGGTATAACTGGATATATTAATAAAATATCTATTATAATTGATTTTGATAACAACAAAATTATCTAAAAAGGTTATTCATATCCTTGTAAGTTCTTTTTCTCTCTTCATTTAAAAATTAATGTAATTTCAGTATGTGAAACTATAGCAATAGAACCAATTCCTACAAAGCTTGCATCCAGTTTGCAAAATGAAAGTGATAATAGTTGAAGTCCCTCACTTTCCCTTTCTTCCTGGCAACTTATTTCTATGCATGTTTCTATACTTCTGCCTGATACTTAATATACCTGGAAACAGTACAGTCAGTCCTCCATATCTGCAAATTTTGCATCTGTGTATTCATCTGCCAGTTTAACCAACGAGGGGTCAAAAATATTTAGAAAAAAATTGCATCTGTACTAAACATGTAGACGCTTTTTCTTGTCATTATACCCTAAACAATATAATATAACCATTATTTACAAAGCATTTATATTGTATTCAGTATTATAAGTAATTTAGAGATAATTTAAAGTAAACAGGAGGATGTGTATAAGTTATATGCAAATAATGTGCCATTTTACATAATTGAGCATCCACTGGATTTTGGGTATTCTTGAGGTATTCTGGAACTGATCCCCCTTGTTTCCTGAGGGATGATTTTGTAATTATGTGTCCTTTTAATAAAAGGTATTTTATGATATACTCTCTTCTGTAACTTGTTTTTTGTTCACTATGTTTTAAAAAATATTTTTATTAGTTGTTGGTGAATATTTATTTATTTGTATGTGGTGCTGAGAATCGAACCCAGTGCCTTACAACATGCTAGGCAAGCACTCTAGCACTGAGCCACAATTCCAGCCCCTATTCCGTATGTTTTGAGATTTAAGAAAATGAAAATGTAAGATCAACATCCATGTCTATACACATAACTTCCATTCATTCTACTGCACTTTATCAGTTCTACCATGCACACCCAATTTTATCATTTTTGAAATTGGCATGCATCTTAAAATCAGTGATGTCTTATTATTATAATTATTATTTTCTTATGGTACATATGATGATTGTGTTATAAGCCACACTTGTATTATATACTTGGTACTATATGAATAAGATACAATATCTAGCTGGGCATGTGGCCTACACCTGTAATCCCAAGTGACTTGGGAGACTGAGACAGGAGGATTGCAAGTTCCAGGCCAGCCTCAGCAATTTATCAAGGCCCTAAGTAACTTAGTGAGTCCCTGCCTCAAAATAAAAAGACCTAAAAATAAAAAAGGACTTGGAATGTAGCCAAGTAAAGTGCCTCTGGGTTAAATTCCCTGTACAAAACAGAAAAAAAAAAAAAAAAAAAAAATACAATATTCAGTCATTTTCTGACAATTTGGTTATTTCAACCTTTTTTTTTTTTTTAAATCACACACTGTGCTGCAGGAACACTATTTTACCTGTTTCCTTATACTTATTTGTGAGTGTTTCTCTAGGCAGGAGATATGCCTGGGAGGATTGCTACATTATAGAATATGCTTGTCTTCAGCCTGGCTCTCTGAAGTGATCATACTTTTCCCCTAGTATTTAAGAGTTGCTGTTGCTGCACTCTTCATCAGCACTGGTTATTGTTGTTTTTGCTAGTCGAATGGCTATAAAAATGGCTTCTTGCTGTGTTTTTATTTAGGATTTCCTCATTCCTAGTGAGACTGGGTATTTTTTATTTTTGTCTTTTGGTTTGTATGTCCTTTGTGAATCACCTGTTCATACATACGTGTTTATTTTTGTGCTGATGGGATTTGGGGCCTCTTGCATGCTAGACAAGTGTTCTGACAGTCCCTCACCTGTTCATATCTTTTATGAATTTTTCTACCACATTTTGCCAAATACAATAACCTTTACATCTTTTGTCAGTTATATGTGTTGCAAATATATTCTTCATGTCTATGGCTTACTTATTTATTATTATTTTTTAATATTTTTATTTATAGATGGACACAATACCTTAATTTTGTTTGTTTATTTATTTATTTTTATGTGGTGCTGAGGATTGAACCCAGTGCCTCACACATGGTAGGCAAGCGCTCTACTGCTGAGCCATAACCCCAGCCCTCTATGACTTATCTTTGTTTCTAATGTAATTTGATGAATGGAGGTTTTAATTTTTTCCACATTTTTTATTGGTGTATTATAGTTGTACATGAAGGTGGGATTTGTTGTCACATATTAATACATGCATACAATATAACAATATAATTTGGCTAATTTGTCTCCCCAGCACTTTCTCCTCTTTTCCCTCTTCCCACTCACTGGTCCCTTTCTCTATTCTACTTATCTCCTTTTGATTTTCATGAACCGCCCCCCCCCCCTCTTCTTTTCCTTTTTCCTCTTTAGCTTCCACATAGAGAGAAAACATATGACCCTTGACCTTCTGAGTTTCGCTTATTTCAGTTAACATACTATTCTCAAGTCCATCCATTTTCCTGCCAATGACATAATATCTTTTTGTGGCTGAATACAACTCCATTGTATATATAAACCACATTTTCTTTATTCATTCATCAGTCAATGAATACCTAGGCTGATAGTTTTAAATTTTAATAAAGTCAAATTTGTCAATTTTTCCCTCTTATAGTTTGTGCCTTTTTTGTCTTATTTGAAGAAAACCTCTTCTTTCAAGGGTTGATGATTAACTTGTTAAAAAATGTGGCATGAATTTTAAACTGAAAGGGATAAGAATATAAATCGTGTAGGTTGATCAGGATGCACGTAATATTGTGAGACATTTAGAGATTCAGATTTTTCTGGTCTTTACTTTTTGGAATGGAAAGGTGGAAATATCTGAAATTGGTATAGAGTTTACCCCCTCTTTTATATTTCCTCTTGAAGGAAATTCTAGCCCTTCAGTTGGAGAATAATTAGAACATGTGGGTGTGAAACTATTGAAATATAACAAGGGACAAATATAACTTTATAAAATTCTCATGATAAATTCACAGGTGGTCATTCTGTAATTATAATTTAGGGCATTATTAACTGGAGGAATCTAGGTTGCTTGCTTTCTTTTTCTCTTCTCTTTTTTTCAGTGAAGTACTTCTCTCTTTTTGGGCAGGGTAGGGTAAAGTGGGTAACCATACTGAAGTTAAATGAATATTTACTAGTTCAGTCCATACAATATATAAAGTAGTTATAACTACTTTTTTTTTCTTCAAATACTGGACATTGAACCTAGGAACACTCTTATCACTGTACTAAATCCCCATCCCTTTACTTCATCTTATTTTATTTGTAACTTAGTGGTAGAGCACTTACATAGCATACATGAGGCCCTGTGTTCAGTCCTTAGTATAGTGAAAAGAAAAAGAGAAAGTCTCAAATGTTGATGAGGATGTAGAGAAGTCTGAACCTTTGTGCATTGCTTGTGGGAATATAAAATGGTAGAGCCTCTGTGGAAAATGGTATAGTGGTAACTCCAAAAAATTAACATAGATGCCAGGCATGGTGATGTATACTTGTAGTCCCAGATGCTCAGTAGGTGAGGCAGGAGTATTACAAGTTTAAGGCCAGCCTGGGCAACTTAAAAGACCGTGTCTCAAAATAAGAAATAGAAAAAGAAATGTGGGAATGTAGCTTAGTGATAGAATATTGGCATAGTATGTGTGAGGTCCTGGCATTAGTATCCCTAGTACTAAAAAAAAATTAAAATAGAATTACCATATGATCCAGCAGTTGTACTTCTGGGTATAAAAGCAAAAGAATTGAAAGAAGTATCTCAAAAGAGATATCTGTATATCCATGTTCATAGTAAATAATCAAAAGATAGAAGCAACCCAAGTGTTGCTTACTGATGGATGAATGAATAAATAAAATGTGCCACATACACACAAGGAGTATTGTTCAGTCATAAAAGGAAGAAAAATTCTGTGACATAAAATTCAGTGACATGGTACAACATGTATGAATCTTTTTTTTTTTTTTTTGGTACCGGGATTGAGCTCAGGGGTACTCTACCACTGAGTCACATCCCCAGCTCTATTTAGTATTTTATTTAGAGACAGGATCTCACTGAGTTGCTTAGTGCCTGGTTTTGCTGAGGCTGACTTTGAACTCTTGATCCTCCTGTCTCAGCCTCCCAAGCTGCTGGGATTACAGGTGTGCACAACTATACTCAGCTGCTACATGAATGAATCTTGAGGACATTAAGCTAAGTCACAAAAAGGTAGATATTATGTGAGTCTGCTTATATGAAGTGTAACTAGAATAGCCATACCACAGAGCAGAAAATAAATGGTGATTGTTGCAGTTTATAGAGAAGGGAGGATAGGAAATTATTAGTATTATTTTTTTGGTACCAGGGATTGAGCCTAGGGGCCTTAACCACTGAGTCACATCCCTAGCCCTTTTTATTTTTTGTCTTGAGACAGGGTCTCATTAAATTGCTTAGGGCCTCACCTTATGTTGCTGAGGCTGGCTTTGAACTTGCAATCCTCCTGTCTCAACCTCTGGAGCTGCTGGGATTACAGGCATGCACCCTAAGCCTGGCTGGGAATTATTTTTTAAATGGATATATAGTTTCAGTATTGAAAGAGGAAAAATGTTTGCATGGTGTTGATGATTGTACAACATTATGAATGTATTTATTGCTACTGAATAGTATAATTAAAAATGGTTAATATGGCAAATTTTATATTTTACTACAATTAAAAAAATTTAAAAAATGGAGTTTTAAATAAGGAGAAGAAAATTGGGTAAGTATAATACAAAGCATTATAGTCTTTTGTTAAATCTATTTTTTATGACAGTGAACACTTAATAGAATTGTGCATAAGTTTGGCAGAAAACAATTTAGAAATTTCCTACTATCAAATAAATTGGATATGTTAGCAAAGTAGTTCCATCTCTGTTCCCTCCCTTCCCTTTCAGAAGGCCTGATAACTATGTGTAATAATAATTAAAAAAGGACAAAAACACATATCAGTATGGTTAGCAGTGATAAGACCCATGACTGTGGGTGTTGATATTGGTTATATTGTATTTGGTAATTGTAAAATAATGAACACTTTTTATAGGGTTTAGATGGGTCTTAAGTTATGAGAGGAATGGAAGAGGAGTGCCTGTCTTTGTTCGTTTAGTTTGCTCTCACAAAATCCCTGGGTAATTTATAATGGTCATAAACTTACTGCTCATAGGTCTGGAGCTGGGAAGTCCCACGGTCAAGGCATCAACAAGTGCAGTGTCTGGTGAGGGTTTGGCTGTCTGCTTTAAAGATGGCTCCTTCTAGCTGCAATTTCACATGGCCAAAGGAGAGATTTTATCTGACTGAAAGGGCAAACAGGCTCCCTCCAATCGTTTTTTGTAAGGGCATGCATCCCATTCATGAGGAGGGATCCCTCATGACCTAATTACCACCAAAGTTCCCACTTAATACCATCATCTTGAGGGCCGAGTTTCAAAATCCAAATTTTGGGGAGGACACAAACATTGGGTACATAGCAGGTTAAAGTACCTGAATGATTAAGTCCGAGGAATGGAAGCTTAATGATTGCTCTAATGGAGTGTTCACTATCCTGTGAGTAATATTTTATAGGCAGTTCTAGCTTACAAAGGGATAGTATTTCAAAACTTAGTCAATTGATAAGAACAGATGACAAAGTCATGAATAATATAGCTGCTCAGGGTAACATAGTATATATTGCAATGAAAAATAATAGGAAATAGTATTGTGCCAAAGCAGTGTTTTGGACTTCACGGGCTGTAGTAACTCCTGGGTATACAGCAGTGTAAAATTCATAAACACTGGGTGTAAGATAGTCTTAATCAGGTCATTAGTTTATCTGATGGAGGGTAGGAGGAGAAGGGAAGAACTTAATACCTGCATGTGGCAGGGTCTTGAAGTCGTCAAGTTAATTAGTAATTTGTAGTTCTTTTCTTGTAGTCTGTCTCCAGCACCACTACCTCCACCTTCTGATATGCTCTCTGTATATTATGTGATATTCCTGCCTGTATTTATTTATTTATTTTCTGCAGTCCTCTTTGAAATAAGTCTCACATAGTACAGTGAATTATTTGGTGAGTGATTATGACTTTTCCTTAGCTTCCTTTTGTTGACCCAGATTGGAGCATTGGGTTGATTGTTTGCCTTCTAACTTCATGTGTTGGGAAAGAAAAGGATTCTGAAATAACAGCACTTTCTCTAATTGCTCTAGGTCAATTACTTGGACCTCACTTGTTCAAGTAACACATTCATTTAACATGGCATCCATTGTCCTAGAGTGGTGTGCATTAATCCTGTTCCCTAGGACTTCATTCTTTTTTTTTTTTTTCAGACCTGAGGACTGTATTGGTGGGACTTCCTTATGCCAAGGGGTTTTGTACAGACTAGGTTCTTGGTTCTCAAATTTTAGTGTGAATCAAATGGCCATGGGAGCTTGAATACTTAAACAGATGCCTGAACCACACCACAGACCTACTGCATTAGAATCTTTCTGGGTAGAGTTTTCATTGTTTAATTGTTTGTTTGTTTATTAATGAAAAAATGTAAACATATTCAAATATAGACGCTATGTTATTATGAACACCTATGTATCCATTGTCAAACTTCTGTAATTAACTATTTGTGGTTAATCTCATTTTATCCATATCCCTGTCCACTTTCTCCTGTATTATTTTGAAGCAAATCTCAGATTATTAATCTTTTTTTCATTATGAAACATATGTATTTTAATAGATTCCTAGATGACTAAAAAACTATAGGGGCAGGTAATATATGTATGTGGTAAAAAATTAAAGGTAGGGACTGGGGATGTAGCTCAGTAGTAGAGTACTTGCCTAGCATGCACGAAGCCCTGGATTCCAGCACTGCACAAAAACCTCCCCCTGCAGAAAAAGGTGTACTGTGAAAAGCAGATCTTTTCATTGCTCTGGTATTCTTGTTATTCTCCTCTAAGGCAAAGAAACTCATAATTTCCTTTATCTACATATATTCAATGCTTATGAAAATATATATATGTATATAATTAAATATGTGGTAATATCTACTGTAAAGTACACATTTGTCTGAATCTTGGTTCTTTTATATAACCCAGGGGCACTCTATCACTGAGCTGTATCTCCAGTCTTTTTTATTTTTTACTTTGAGACAGGGTCTTGCTAAGTTGCCTAGACTGGCCTTGAACTTGCAATCTTCGACTCAGCCTCTGGAGTTGCTGGGATTACTGGGGCATGCCACCACATCTGGCTGGTTTTTTTTTTTTTTTTAAGGCTATAAAGCAACCTATTTATTACACTGGATTCTGTGGGTCATGACTTCAGGCAGGCACTGTGGGCATATCTTGTCATTCCTCTCTGGTGTGGGGAGATGACTCCATGTCTGAGACCAGAACCAGTTGGAGGCTCATTACTTATGCTTTCACATTGACTTGGGGGGACCAAATAAGCTGCCCCAAGAACTTACATGTGGCTTCTCCTAACAGTCTGGGCTTCCTTAGAGCATAGTGGTCTCAGGGTGGTCAGATTTGTTACGTGGAAGCTCAGGGCTACAAACACTCATGTTTTAAGCAACATGGCAGATGTTATTTGCTAATATAGCCTTGGAAATCAGTACTACCTCTCTTGGAGTTGTTAGTCAAACACAAGTCCAGCCAAAATCATGGGAGGTATGGCGATCTGAATTATACAACTGAGTGGCAAAGAATTTGTGGGCAGTTTTTAAATCACCAGAGAAGGAAATCTAGAAATGAACTCACCTTTCCTTTGAGAAATAAAGAAACAGGCCAAGAAAGCATCCAGAATGTTTTTAAGGCACACACAGCACGTGGAGAGGATGATGGAAGGCAGGGCTTTGGGCTCAACATTAGCTGTAGTCCTATGAACTGAACCTTGGTCAGAGAAGCAGGTTGTGCCCACTAGCTAGTGCCATAACTACACGACTAACAAACCTCCCCTAAGTGCCGTCTGCTACAGCAGCCATTGTTGCCACTCATGTCTATGGGCTGTGGGGCAACTGAAGATGGCTGATCTCTGGGCTGTGGCTGGGGCCACTGAGACAGCTGTAAATAAGGGAACGTCAGGGTTTTTTGAAGACAGAGGCAGAGATTGGAGTGATGCCACTACAAGCCAAGGAATACCAAAACTGCCAGCAACCACCACAAGTTTTGGCCCCACATGGTCACAACTTCTTCTCAGGGGATCCTCCTGGCCACATGGGGAACTTTAGAATTCCTACTTCTTTTCCTCCTATTAACAGATTCTCTCTTCCATTGGACCTTGAGAGACACCAGGGTTCTGAATTAGGTGTGCGCTAATGATGCCATCAGGAACCTTGACTCTTTCCATCCTTGGGCTGTTAGGCCTGTGCGCTAGATTAGCTTCTGGTTTCCCACTTCATGGTTCCAAGATGGCTCTCCAGTAATCGTAATTCTGACCACTGCATTCAAGGAAAGAAGAAAAGGACCCCTTTCATACTTTTTGAAGACTGGTTTATCCATGTTTCAAGATTTATTCAGCCAGTGCTTTCTTGGTGGATATTTTGGTTATTTAGAATATTGCATTGTAGTGAATATTATGAATATATGATTTGCTCGAATTTCTAGTTCAGAAGATAAGTCCGTTTGGATTTTTGTTAAATATTGCCTAACTGCATTTTTATCATCTATTGTAGCTCAGTGGTAGAGCACTTGTCGAGTATGTGTGAGGACCTGGGGATTAGGTTTGATCCCTAGCACTGCAAAAAAGAAAAAAAATTAAAATTTATCAATCCATCATCAGAAATGCAGGGTTCTTCTAGACTTCTCATGTTTCTCCTATTTATATTCATACTTTTCTTTAAATTTACAAGTATGAGTGTATGTATTTGTTTTTTCACTAAGAATTGAACCCAGGGCCTCACACATGCTAGGCAAGTGTTGTACCACTAGGCTGTACCCCTTTATAATAGCTATTTTATATGCACATTTATAATAGCTATTTTAAAATTTTTATCTTTAGTCAGGCATGGTGGTACATGCCTGTAATTCCAGCAATGGGGAGGCTGAGACAGGAAGATTGCAAGTTTGAGGTCAGCCTCAGCAACTTAGACCCTATCTTTAAATAAAAAAAATAAATAGGACTGGGGATGTAGCTTAGTAGTAGAGTGCCCTGGGTTCAATCCCAAGTACTGAAGAAAAATAAAATGAAATAAAAATAAAAAAAGTTTTCTCTGTGAGTTTCATCATCTACCTTTCTGCATCTGTAGGCATGGGTTTTATAAGTGGTTTGGAAATTTAGGAGATGCCAGACCCAGTAGTGCATAGCTATAATCACAGCAATTCAGGAGGCTGAGGCAGGAAAATTGAAGTTTCAGGACTACCTCAGCAACTTTGTGCGATTCTGTCTCAAAGTAAAAACTAAAAAAAGTACTAGAGATGTAGCTCAGTGGTAAAGTGCCCTTTGGTTCAGTCTCCAATACCAATAAAAAAATACAAAAAGAAGGGCTGGGACTGTAACTCATTGGTAGAGTGCTTGCCTTGCATGGGTGAGGACTGGGTTTGATCCTCAGCACCACATAAAATTAAAGATATTTTGTCCACATACAACTAAAAAAAAAATTCTAAAAAATGTAAAAAGAAAGAAAAAAATACCAGGGGGGAAACCATAGCAGTTTTCAATGATTGAGGATAAGGTTAGGGAACTTAACTGAAGTGCATTAATGGATGAGTTTGTTCTATTAAGAGTTTTCAGCGTGGTATGGTGATGCATACCTGTAATCCCTGTGATTTGGGAGGCTGAGGCAGGAGGATTGCATGTTGGAGGTCAGCCTCAGCAATGTAGTGAAACCCAGTCTCAAAATTAAGAAAAAAAAAGAAAAGTCTAGAAATGTGCCTCAATAGTTAAGCACCCTTGGGTTCAATCTTTAGTACCAAAAAACAAAAGACAGAATACCCAGAAAACAAATGATTTTCAGCGTGGTTTTGTTTCATTAAAAGAATCATGAATGAGTAGAGTTTTGAAATGGAGTAGATAACGATGTCTTATGAAAATGATGAAATTTGGGAGACTGAGGAAGGAGGATTGCAAGTTGGAGGTTAGCCTGGGCAATTTAGTGAGACTCTGTCTCAAAAATAAAAAATATAAAAAATAAAAATGACTGGGAAATATCTCAGTGGTAGAGCACCCCTGGATTCAGTTCCCAGCACTGCAAAAAGGAGGGGGAAAAAAAAAAAAAAAAAAAAAAAAAGAAAATATATAAAATGGCTTGGAACTTTAGAATTTCGAAGAGTTTTGTTTTTTGGTAGTGGGGAATGAACCAACAGGTACTTTACCACTGAGCTACATCTCCAGAACTTCTTTATTTTTTATTTTGAGACAGGGTCTTTTGCTAAGATGCTGAGGGTTTTGTTAAGTCATTGAGGCTTACCTTAAACTTGTGATCCTTCTGTCTCAGGCTCCTAAGTTGCTGAGATAATAGGTACGTGCTTTGGCTGAACTTAAGGATTTTAATTTGCAATTTTCTCTTAACACAATTAACATCAACTCTTAATTGTAGCCAATTTTTTTTTTTTTTCTTTACCAAGGCCAGGTCAATTTAGGAATATAATAGTGAATAAGAAACTGAGGTGTTGGAACGTGGTTTAAATATATGCTCTTATCTCAATTGTAGTGTTCTTTCTTTTTCCTTTTACCACACCTTGGCTGTGTGATGTTGGGCCAGTAACCCAGTTCCTGTGAGCTTTAGTTTTAACAGAAAATTGGAAAGATATTTCTATGATTAAATAAAAAAATTTAAAAAATTTTAATTAAAAACCTTTATTTTTATTTATTTATATGCGGTGCTGAGAATTGAACCCAGTGCCTGCACATGTTAGGCAAGTGCTCTACCACTGAGCCACAACCCCAGCCCTAAATAAAATATTTTACAAAATTAAATATTAAATTAAATATTATTGAAGTAAAGCATTTATTTAACTGATGCATAGTAAGTGCTCTGTAGGTGATAACTGTTATTTTTAATATTATAGATATTACAAATTAATTTTTTATAGTTTTAAGTTAGCTTTTTTTGTTTATACATGACAGTATAGGTATTACAATATGATGGTAATATGTTGTTTCTGAGTTAAGAGAGTTGATGATTGTGATTTGTTAAAATAATGGAAGACTACACAGTTAACAGTATATATATCTATGTATATACACACATACATATACATATTGTATATATATACACACATACATATACATATTGTGTGTATATATATATATATATATATACACACACACACACACACACACACACACACACACACACACATGTCGAGACAGGGTCTTGATAGTTTAGGGCCTTGCTAAGTTGCCGAAGCTGGCATTGAATTTGTGATCCTCCTGCCTTAGCCTCCTGAGTTGCTGGATTTACAGGCGTGTGCCACTGCACCTGGCTTTGATAACAGATTTTTAAATTGTGGAGAATGAAGGTATTTTGAAGTTAATCGAACCATGCCAAATTTATTGAACATTGACAACATATCCTGGGCACTTTGATTCATACCTAATGTGAAGACAGATGTGTGCATTGACAGTTACAGTGTAATAAAGGCATGAGAAGAATGTGGAGACTTCTATGAGAGCTAAGTGCCCAGCTCTGCCTTGGAGTATGAATAGTGTATGTGTGTGTGTGTCTCAGAACAGACTTTAGCAAGAAGGTGTCACGTTTACTTCAGTCTGAATCTAAAGGAGATTGCTTAGTGTTCAAGGGTAGATTGCAGACAGACATAAATAAAGAGAGCATCATACTAAGTTCCTATATTTGGCTTATGTGCTTATTTTTATAATTGATTATTTGCATAAGGATTTTACCATTGGGAAATTCCAAGATAATTTTTTTCCAAATATGGAGTATTACTTAAAAGTGCTGATTTTATCAAATGTCTTTTTTGACTTATTGTGTGCTAGACCAATTAGTAGATGATGGATTGAATACCTATATAATAATAAGATCTTTTTAGTTTGTGGTTTTGAGGATTTATTATTGAGTGTATGTGTTTTGAGTTCATGTACACAGGCCAGCAGTTCCTGGATTGATTTCATATTATATAAATTCTACTTTGGTAAAATAAAGTCATACAGAAGAAAATCTTGTATGTCACTAAAATGTTTTTAATATATATGTTAAGTTGGAATCAACTATTTGCAAACTCATTATGCACTTCGTAGTTGTGTAGTTAGAATGTTTGGTATTTTATCCTCATTAACTTCACATCCTTTCTGGATGCAGAGATAAAGTGTCGTTTAGTTTCTGGGAACTTTGGAATGGTTTTAAGTAACTTGTTTTTCAAATATAAGTGAACTAATGACTATAATTTGGAGGAAGTTTAAAGGAATATCCATATAATAAAATACAAATTGAGAAAAGAGGCAACATGAAGGTAAATGGGTAGAAAGTCATTAAGTTATCTTTGTAGTATAATGACAACTTAAGATCAAAGGATAATATACTTAGCATATAGGAAATAAGATTACCTATTCAGGAAATGTGCATCTTTTTTTAGTTAAAATCCTTGCCAAGATATGTTTTAAAACCATGCATGGTTTCTTCCTGAGGCAATTCTTGAGCTTTAGGTTTAATGAATATGACTATAAACTATATTAATGTAATGTGTATTTTCTATCCTTGTCTGATTCATGAATTTTAATTGCATTACTTTTGCCATGCGTGTACAGTTTAGCGATCTACACTTTATTGGGGGGAGATGTGGTTGGCATAGCTTCTA
The DNA here is from genome assembly GCF_902686455.1 of Sciurus vulgaris. Lineage (NCBI taxonomy): Eukaryota > Metazoa > Chordata > Mammalia > Rodentia > Sciuridae > Sciurus > Sciurus vulgaris. The sequence goes on along the minus strand of NC_136472.1, from coordinate 39,242,883 downwards.
TGAAATATCTTGGCCATTGTGTCTACTCAGAGCTTCTTGAGTAAATAAGTGCACTTGAGTCTTTGTCTAATAAGCCTTTTTGTGCAATGCCTCAAATAACTGCAGTGCTAATGAACTATAATGGAGATATTAAAGGTCTTTATCTTTTTCAAGGGGAAAAATTCTTATTAGAACTTTATAATGATAATTTTAAAATCAAGTTATGGAGTTGACAATGAAAAGTTTTCTTCCTGATATTTAAATTAAAAAAAAAAAAACAAAACCTTTGTTGTTAATGTTGCTTTTCTTCTTTTGTAGGTATGGCCTCACAAGTCTTGGTCTACCCACCATATGTTTATCAAACTCAGTCAAGTGCCTTTTGTAGTGTGAAGAAACTCAAGGTAGAGCCAAGCAGTTGTGTTTTCCAGGAAAGAAGTTATCCACGGACCTATGTGAATGGTAGAAACTTTGGAAATTCTCATCCTCCCACAAAGGGTAGTGCTTTTCAGACAAAGATACCATTTAATAGACCCCGAGGACAGAACTTTTCGTTGCAGACTAGTGCTGTTGTTTTAAAAAATACTGCAGGTGCTACAAAGGTTATAGCAGCTCAAGCTCAGCAAGCTCGAGTGGAGGCACCTCAGATTGGGGCGTGGCGAAACAGGTTACATTTCCTAGAAGGCCCCCAGCGATGTGGATTGAAGCGCAAGAGTGAGGAATTGGATAGTCATAGCAGCGCAATGCAGATTGTCGATGAATTGACCATACTTCCTGCAATGTTGCAAACCAACATGGGAAATCCAGTGACAGTTGTGACAACGACCACAGGATCAAAACAGAATTGTACCACCGGAGAAGGCGACTATCAGTTAGTACAGCATGAAGTCTTATGCTCCATGAAAAATACGTATGAAGTCCTTGATTTTCTCGGCCGAGGCACTTTTGGCCAGGTAGTTAAATGCTGGAAAAGAGGGACAAATGAAATTGTAGCAATCAAAATTTTGAAGAATCACCCTTCTTATGCACGTCAAGGTCAAATAGAAGTGAGCATATTAGCAAGACTCAGTACTGAAAATGCTGATGAATATAACTTCGTACGAGCTTATGAATGCTTTCAGCACCGTAACCACACTTGCTTAGTCTTTGAGATGCTGGAACAAAACTTGTATGACTTTCTGAAACAAAATAAATTCAGTCCTCTGCCACTAAAAGTGATTCGGCCCATTCTTCAGCAAGTGGCCACTGCACTGAAAAAATTGAAAAGTCTTGGTTTAATCCATGCTGACCTCAAACCAGAGAATATTATGTTGGTGGATCCTGTTCGGCAGCCATACAAGGTTAAAGTAATAGACTTTGGGTCGGCCAGTCATGTTTCAAAGACTGTTTGTTCAACATACCTACAATCTCGGTACTACAGGTAGGTGACAATGTTGAATTTCTGCTAAGTGAAGTTTTTGAGTGTATTTGGTGAAAGGCTCCTTCAGTTAAATAAGGAAATCAAGGCAAGAGCAGTTAAAGTTTGAGGTTTTAAAGATATTTGAAAAATTGAGACATAGAATCTGCTTCAGGAGAATAGAAAAAACTCCACTAGTTCCTTGCTCAAGAGATATGACTGTTTTCACTATAGCCAGAAATGATATGATTAATGATGATCAAACAGAAGTCTTTAATGTTAAAATATTTTTAGTAATTTTTGTATCTATCTTTGGGCATTTCAACACTTGAGAGAAATAGTTTAAAGCTGTAACCACATGTAACTGAATATTTAGAAAAATTAAAAGAATTCAAAAAGTTAGTTATTTTGAGGGCTGGGGTTGTGGCTCAGTGGTAGAGAGTTCACCTAGCACATGTCAGGCCCTGGGTTCAATCCTCAGCAACACATAAAAATAAAGGTATTGTGTCCACCTACATCTAAAAAAAAAAAAATATATATATACACACACACACACACACACACACACACACACACACAAAAGAAGTTTGGTAGAATTCACTGGTGAACTTTGAAAAAATAAAGTTATTCTGTTAATGATTTTAAGATTCAAATACATTTCCATGGCTGTCATGAATATTTTTTCTGCATATATGCTATGAGTAATGCTATTTTTGTGTTGGTGCTATGTGGGGGGTAGAATTTAAAGAAGAAAACAATTTCCATGTAAATATTAATAGAGGCTCCAATGCCATGAATAATGTAACAGTAGCCTGAGGTACAGTAGTCTAAGGGACTAACTAAAGGTTTGCCAGGATTCAAAATACCAAAAATTCCTTCATGAGTGTGAAAATGTTTTTTAATTCATAATTGTATAGTTTTAAGTTATTTTCATTTTGGCCTAAACAAATTTATGGTCTTGGATGGTCTCTAGAGCCCCGTGATCTCCAGTATAAGGGGGCGGATGTAGGAGCAATATTTGTGACAATATCGGTCATTTAAAAGTTACTAAATAGACAAACACACGAAGCTAATTTTGGTCCAACACACAGGGTATTTTCTGGTATTGCATCTGCCTTTATACTCTTTCTGATTACCTTGAGTAACCTTCTTGCAAGTATATGCTGTAGTGTAGAGGGCAGAGTAAAGGAGAAATTAATTAGCTGCTATAAAAGCAAACTCTAAATGTTTGCTCTTCCATTAGTGGTTTTTCAGAAAGAATTCCACATTTAACTTGGTTACAGTTAAGTTTATTAAAATATGTTTTAGGAATTAGCAATATAGCCTGATCTGTAGTTAGTGTATTCTGTATTGTATGGTTTTTAGTATTAGAGTGCTAGACATTATTCTTAAAACTTTTTAGATAGTTTAAAAGGTAATTCACCGTTGTAGCATTGTAGCAGATATTATTTAGTTTTACAATTAGATTTGCTTGATCTGTGATGCTCCTGACAGTCTGTTTTCAACTTAATGAGACGTAAGATTAACTTTTAGTTAATTTTTTTCTGGAAAATTATCATAAATCATATTTAATAGCATGAAAATAGTGCTTTTTTTTCTTTTTCCCCTTTCCTTTGTGTCACTATGGATTGTGTCTTAAGAGCAGTCAACTAGCATGTTATATAAACTCTCAGCCCAGCTGCTTGAGCCCTATATTTAGTTCACTTGTTAGTAAATGATTTCACTTTATTTAGGTCCTGCTTTATTCTGTGTTAGACCTAGTGTCCTTTTCTGTGTTTGAAATCTTTTGGATGAGAGTTAAAAGAAAAAAAAAAAAAATCCTTATTTATTTTTTATACTTGAGAATGTCTGTTGGTTTGTTCAATGTTTCAAGAGAGTAAAGGAAATCCTTTAAAAAGCAATTTAAATGCTAAATATTTTATGATACCAGTTTCTAGCATTAGGCCTTTGCACAAATATTAGCTTCTGTGTTGAGGATGAAAAAAAGCTATGAGTAACTGCCAAGTACAATTAGCCATTTCTAGTTTGTGTTTATATATAAATTTCAGGTAAATTATTTACCAAACTCTGAGAAGCTATACAACAGCTACTTTACACTAACAGGTCCTATGTTTAGAATTTAAAACAAAATGAAGTTTGTATTTGTAAACAAAGACTAGTGCAAACATTTTGGTTTGTTGCCTGGATAAAAAATTGAAAATAAACTTTACTTTAGATCTGAGAGTTAGAAGAGTTAGTATTAGGGTAGATTGGTGAAAATGTGTGGTCTTTAATAGGCACTATTTTGATGTCTGGTATAATTTTGCATGGAAATAGCAAATAACTATTACTTTATTTGTTTGTACCTTTTATTTTTAATCCTGCCATTTCTCTTGTAGCTTATGACTAGATTACTTACAAATATGATTAGATAATAAGCAGAAGTGTCTTATACTTGATTTTTCACTTTTTTCCATTAGACCTTTATGGTTATATATAGTTGCTGAGTTCACTCTTTATTAAAAAGATGTTGTAATTTTAAGTGAAATCAGGAGGAGGAAATGTGTCAAATTAAATATTTTCAAGTTAAGCACATTAGGAACATGATTTCTAAGGTAGATGATTTGTGTTTAAACACACAGGTTCATGATGTGTTATTCTATTTCTTTGAACTCTGCAACACAAACGTAGTAGGGATATCTTAAAATAGACAGGGGACAGTGGCCAGAAATTGTTGACTACTATAGATGGTGAGGCTGTCTAGCTCTTGCAGTGATAGAAGCCAGAAGTACATGCTAAGGGCATTGATTTGCTCAAGGTCAGCATGTTCTAAATTCAGCTGCTTGAGCATGGTTTCTGTCAAGAACACATAGGCTCTTGAATGCATAAAAGGTTTTAGCAGCAGAAGGTGGTGTATTTATGAGGTGTGGTGGCAACATTCAGGTCATGATTTTTTTTTTTTTTTTAAATATAGTTTTAGCTTGTGGTTCTGAGTCATTTTCAGAGCACAGAGGCAGGAAAGTGGGTTGTAAAGTAACCTGTATAGCAGTTATATTCTTTGCTGCATTACAAATTTAGCATTAATTGCTATTGAACGAAAAAGTGTTTCTAGGGGTTGGGTATAAATCAGTGGTAGAGTGCTTGCCTAGCATGGACAAGGCCCTGGGTTTGATTCCCTGCACTTCAGGGAAGAAGGAAAAAAAAAAAACAAAAAAACCCCCAAAAAAACTTCTGTTATGCATGTAATAGTTACAAAAAGGTATGGAATGGTGAAAAATTAATTTACACTTTACCACTTCTTGTTTCGGGCATACCCGTTTCTCATTCTTTCTTAGACCATGAAGTGTCAAAGGCAAAGTTCCTGTAACAAAATTAAGGTACATAGATAGACCCCAAAGGACAATATTTTATGTAGAGTACTTTATAATAGAACACTGTGTATGCATACTTTTTCATTTTTTCAAAGTGCTTTTTCTTAAATTTCTTTTTTTTTTTTTTTTTCTCGTGGTACTAGGGATATGAACCCCGGCCCTTGTGCATGCTAGGCAAGCACTCTACAAAATGAGCCATATCCTCACCTTTCCCTTAAATTTCTTAAGTTTACTTCTAATTTCTCATCTTTATAGGTTAAAAATTTTAAAAAGAAACTTTATCCTTAAAATCATAATTACAGCACATATTAAGTGCACAAATTAATAAGTTTTACTGTGACATTTTCATACATATATTGTTCTTTGGTAAACAGCTTTTTAAAATAAAATACATTTTTTATTTGTTCATATTAGTTGTACATGATCATAGAATGTATTTTGACATATTATACATGTATGAAGTATAATTTCTCATTCTTCTGGTTGTACATGATGTAGAATTACGTTGGTTGTGTAATCATGTATGCATGTAGGATAATGTCCCATTCATTCTACTGTCTTTCCTATTCCTATTCCTATTCCCCCTCCCTTCCCTTCATTCCCCTTTGTCTAATCCAAAGTACTTCTATTCTTTGCCATCCCCACACTGTGAGTTAGCATGTGCATATCAGAGAAGATGTTAGGTCTTTGGTTGGTAAACAGCTTTATTGAGACATAATTAACATGCCTTGAACTTCATTCATTTAAAGTATACAGATCAGTGGCCTTTGATATATTCACAGTTGTGCATCAGTGAATACTATGTTAGAACATTTATATTACCCCCTAAATAAACCTCTGGACCCTTGAGCCATTGTTTACTAATTTTCTCATCCTCCTAGTCCTAGGCAACTACTAATCTGTTCTACATTCTCTGTCTGGGTAGTTTTGCCTGTTCCAGACATGTCATATAAATGTAGCCATATAATATGTAGTCCTTTTTGATAGGCCTTTGCCCACCTAGTGTAATGTTTTCAAAGTTCATCCGTGTTGTAGCATATATCAATAGTCTATTTCTTTTATTGCCAAATAATATTCCATTGTTTAGACATATAACATTTTATATATTCATTCATTGATAATTGGAGATCTCTTAAAATGATGTCAGAGAGCCAAGGCATGGTGGTGCTTGCCTGAAAACCAGTGATTTAGGAGACTGATATCAGAGGATTGTTAAGTACCAGGTCATCCTGTGTAGTTTAGTGAGACCGTGTCTCAGAAAAAGGGGATGGGGCGAACTGTGAACTTGGTTCAGTGGTACTGTGCTTGCATAGTATGTACAATTCCCTAGATTTAATCCACAGTACCAAAAAAAATTTTTTGTTATCAGATAAAAAATACAAAAATGGAAACTGTAAGATGGTCCATGATTAAGTCTTTCAAAATATTTAGTGCCTCTAAAGTGTGAAGAAATATGGTGCTGGGTGGTGCTTTCACATTGAAGAGCACAAAATAGTCCCTGCCTACAATCTAATGGGTAGGTAAGCACTAAAAAGAAGTAAAGTACTCTGAATAGGGAAAGAGATGAACAAAGGGGGCTGAAACTTTTTGTTGATGCTTTTTGTTTTTTTGAAAAAGTATTACTTTGAGTTAATTTTAGACATATAGACTGTCGTAAAAATAGTACAATTCCTATATACCCTTCACCCCGATTCTCCATGGGTTTTAAATCATAACATTTTACCACTCTAGCTTTTCTACTCATTCTTTCTCTGTGCACATACACACATATATTTTCTTACATTGTTTGAAAGTAAGTTTTAGACACAAAGCGCTTTTATCTCCAAATACTTAAATGTGCCTTTCCTAAACTAAGGACATTCTCTTGCATAACCCTAGTACAATTATCAATATCATCATCCGTTTACATCAATATTATTGATTTAATGAACTATTCAAAATACTGTTGATTTGAGGAAATTAAAATCAATTCAATATTGTTAGCTATTTAAGAGACTTCATTCTGATTTTTCCAACTGTCTCATTAATTGCATTTTTCTAGCCCAGAATTCAAACCCGGATCACACATTACATGGTTTTTCATGTCTCTGTAGTGTGTCTTCTGATGTGGAACAGTTCCTTGTCTGTCTTTGCTTTTGTGACTCGGACACTCCTAAAGAGTGCTGGCCATTATTTTGTAGATGGTTCCTCAGTGTGGGTTCTCTGTTTCTCATGATTAGTTTCAGATTTTGGGCAAGATCTCATAGAAGTGATATGTCCTCATGTTTGATTGGCATGTGATATCAACTTTGATCACTTGGTTGAGGCAAGGTTTTTCATTTTTATAAAGTTATTGTTTTTTTTCCTTTGTAATTAATCAGCATTTTGTGGAGGGATAATATTGTTTCTTGTCCTATTTTCACTGGACAGTTTTTGAGATTGTTGGCGAATTTGACCTTAAATAAATATAATTGGGGGTTGCTGAATGATGTTTTTCCTAATTCCATCATTCCCCTATTAGGAATTGTTCTATAAGGAAGAACTTTTTTTTTTTTTTTTTTTTTTTTTAACTTTGTTTATATCAGTTTGGATTCATGGGTTCATATTTTATTGAATGTGTTATAATCTATTTCTTGTTATTCTTTGTTTTGTTGCATGAATTATCCCAGATTGTCTAGTGAGAGACCCTTCATACTTGTTTCTGTGCCCCTGGGTGTGGCTCCACTGTTCCTTAAATGCTTACGTACTTAATTTCTGACACTACAAGATGTTCTGACTTGCCTTGTACTCTTTCTGCCCCAGCCCTAGGATTGACCACTTCTCCAAGCAACTCCCCACTTTTAAAAAAAAAAATTTTTAAAAAATTAATTCTTTGTCATTCAATTTTATTTCCAAACAGAAATCCCTACATAAACAGAGCCAGTCTATGTTAAGTTATTTGATGGGGTTAATTTTTTAAAAAATATGAAATGCTTCATGAATTTTCATGTAATTTTTTCATCCTTGCACAGGGGCCACACTGCTGTTTTCTGTATATGCACTGCTGTTTCTGGTATATGTGCTGCCTAAGGGAGCATGCTCTTCTTCCTTTTATTGGGAATGGTTGTTTAGAAAATAAGAACTGGATGCTAATGCCAAGTGTGCTTATGGTATTAGAGTATGACTGCATTTTCAGCTCGAGGTGTAAAGCTAGAAAATATATGTGTGTTTATTGTTGTATGTTTGTATTTCTTTATTTGTATATTAAAACCGTGAATTCATGCTGATCTGTCCAAATTTGACACCTTAGAGTTCATTCTGTTTTCTTCTTTTTTTAATAATCCCATTTCTGATGCTGAGAAGCAGGCTGTCATTATCCACAATGTTATTTGTTCAATTCTAGAATACATTTAAAGTAGTTTTGGAGTTGTTCACCCTTACCCCTAATTTACTATCCCAAGTATAACATTTACAATTCTTTTATTCTTTGGTGGTAGATTTGGAGTATGAAGTCAAAATACTGTGCCAAAAAAAAAAAAAAAAAAAAAAACAAACTAGAATACACAAAACACTGTGTTCTAAAGTTGCTTACCTTAGCTCCTTTCTAAATGTCCTCTCCCCTACCTTCATTTCCATGTTATTTATTTGAAATACAGTTAAGTTCATTTGTTTCTGGTTGAATACCATTTTGGGTCCCGTTGTGTCCTTGTTGGTTGGTTGATTCAGCAATAACATGGTTCTAAAAATCAGAACTATACAAAAAGTTTGTCTCATACGTGTTACCACTCTCCCCCATCCTTTCCACTTTATTCCCATACAGCTGTTTTTGTAACTGTTACCATTACTTTCTGACTTGTGTTGTGTATGTTTTAGAACAAATCAGCAAATAAATATATTATTTTAAAAAATTCTCTTTCTTCCAAGAAATATAATGTATTATGGATACATGTTTGCACTTGACTATACTTAAACAGTGTTTGCTGGAAGTTACTTCATGTCAGTTGACAGATCATTCTCATTCTATATTTTACTTCTGCATAGTGCTTCTTCGTGTGGATTATATTTTATTCAGCCACTTTCCTAATCATCAACTTAGTTTTTTGCAAACAATGGGCAAGATTAAGTTTGTGTATATATGTATTTTTTTTTTCCTTCTCTCTCTCTCTCTCTTTTGGATAGTAGCTAGCCTGATAGATGTGAGGTGATATGTTATTGTGGTTTTTATTTGCATTTTCCTGATGATAGTGATGTTGAACATCTTTTTTTAAGCTTGTGGGCCACTTGAATATCATCTTTGGAGAAAAGTCAAGTCCTTCGTGCTTTTTAAAATTGGGTTATTTGATTTTTTGTTGTTTTGTTGGAGTTCTGTATGTATTCTGAATATGAACTCCTTATTAGATACAGGATTCACAAATATTTTCTCCTATTCTATAGGTTGCCTTTATATTCTTTTGTTTGTTTCTTTTGCAAACATGACTTTTTAAATTTGATATAGTCCCATTTTTCTATTTCTGCTTTTGTTGTGCTTTTGGTGTCATATGAAAGAAATAATTGCTAAATCTGTTGTCATGAATCTTTCTCTCTTTAGTTATTTTTTATATATGCTGTGAGATAAGGACCCAACTTTATTCTTTCACCTATGAATATGCTATTTTCCAAACACCAGTTATTAAAAAGATTGTCCTTTCTCCCGTGAGTAGTCTTGGCATGTTTGTCAAGGATTATTTATCCATATATGCAACAATTTCTTTCTGGCCTCTTTATCCTATTGTTTTGGTCTATTTGTCTGTCTTTATTATAGTATCATACTGTTCTGATCACTGTAGTTTTGTAATATACTTTGAAATCAAGAAGTTTGAGTTCTCTAAACCTTTCTTTCCTTTTCAAAATTGTTTTGGCTATTTGGGTTCCCTTAATGTTTTCTATTATGTCTTCATCTTGTTCCCCCTTAAAACTTTGATCTCACAGTTAAGAACTTTAATGGTAAAACTATCTTTTAAGATGTGTCAGAATTTTAAGAATGGAGATTGACTAATGAATGTGGTCAATAAGAATTGTGTTTTGTCTATGTTATTATTATTTATCTTCCCTTTTCAGCTTTGTGGTACAGTTTTACCCGGAGCTTCCCTTGTTTAATAATACTTTGAAGCATGCTTTTTGCTGAGGAGCAAGAAGAACCCATCTCTTTCAACCTTCAAGACTTATCTTAGGTATTATCTCCTTGGTGGAATCTTTCCTGACTCCTGTATCACTGTGCTGGGCCATACCTGTACCTAGCACAGTAGTGGATCTGCCTGTGTAATAGGCACGCGCTGAGCCATAATGGAGTGCTTGTCCTCCTTGTGAATGACTGGAACGTGGACTCACAGAATTTTAAAACTGGAAAGAACTTCTGATGTTTTCTAATGTAACTTCTACTCAGGCATGGATTATTTTTATAGAAAGCCAACATTATTTGTCCAGCCTCATCTTGAACTCTTTTTGGTAATTACAAGTGCTTCCTTCTGAAACTTGAGTCCTGCTTATATCCATGGGTATGTAAGGTATGTGGGATAAGTATGATCTTGTTTTGAAATATTTTTAATTGTAGATGAACACAATACCTTTATTTTGTTTATTTAATTTTTTAATGTGGTGCTGAGGATTAAACCCAGTGCCTCACAAATAAGTGCTCTACCACTGAGCCACAATCCCACCCTGGTAGATCTTTTCTGATGTCAATTTTATATGATTTCAATTTTGAAGAAATAAACACTTTTTTTTTGGCGAAACACATATATTATGGAATCAAACATAAAAGTTCATTGGCCCCCTTATATCTCTAGACTTTGCTAGAGAGGTGGGGTTATGAGTTTAGTCTTCAGTTAGACTATATTGGTGGTAAAGCTTATGAATTATATTAAGCAACTCATTTGTTTGTATTGTTTAAAAATTTCCTTTTAGTATCTATAAAATGAACAAATCCCCAGCTTCTTTCACGTAAAATAAACTGGTTTACTTGTAGATTAGATGCATATGTTTTATTTGAGAAAACATAAATGTATCTCATTTGAAAATCTGAAAGTATTAGAACCTTGCTTATAATGTTGTCCTGAGTTCTGTGCCATGAAATATATCTCTTCAAGATCTCTTCAGTACTTAAGGGACTACATGCTTTAGAAAGAGGGATGAAGAGGGCTGAGGTGGCTAGCATGTGTGAGGCACTGGGTTTGAGTCTCAGCACTACTTCTAAATAAAATAAAAGTCCATTGACAACTTAAAAAAAATTTTTTTTAAATTAAAAAAAAGAGGGAGAAAGAATGGGTTAAAGTTGGTACTGTTACTCTCCTCTTCCATTATAGGTGTGATGTTAAGTTATAAGATGGTAAGTAATATATAATGTTCAATAATACTAGTCAGGAATAGGGGAATAGGGCAAAAACATTGTTTATATTTAGCTTTTTTTTGTGTGTGTAGTGTTGGGGATTGAACCCCAGGGTGCATTATGACTGAGCTACATCTCCAGCCCCCCTTTTATTTATTTTTTTAATTTTTGAGACCGAGTCTCCCTAAGTTGCCCAGGCTAGCCTCAAACTTTCCATCCTCCTGCCTCAGCCTTCTAAGTTAGTGGGATTACATGCCTGGCACAAAAACACCCTTTTTTTTTTTTTTTTTTAAATTTGTTTTGGATTGTCAATGGACCTTTATTTTATTTATTTATATGCTGTGCTGAGAATCAAACCCAGTGCCTCACACATGCTAGGCAAGTGTTCTTCTACTGAGCTACAACCCCAGCCCCACAAAAGCACTTTTAAAAAACTTGGTCATAAACATAAAGTGGTATTAATTCTATACATGGTAACTGTAAAATATATAATAATTTTAATGCCATGCAAACTAGGTTGGTCCATCTTTTATATCCAGTTTGAAAGACCATATTCTAAAATTGTAAGTATCTGTTAAATAGTTATTCAGAGGCTTAATGAAGACTTTTTATTGACTTATTTTTATTTTTAAAATTTTTAATTTAGTTTTTAGCTTTTTAAATTTGTTCTAAGTAGTTACACATGACAATAGAATGCATTTTGACTCATCATACATAAATGGAGTACAACTTCTCATTCTTCTGATTGTACTTGATGTAGAGTTACACAGGTCATGTAATCATATATGGACATAGGGTAATAATGTCCAATGCATTCTACTATCATTCCTACCCACACGATCCCTTCCTCTTCCTTCACTCCCCTCTGCCTAATCAAAAGTACCTCTATTCTTCCCTCTACCTCTTTATTGTGAATTAGCACCGCATATCAGAGAAGATATTAGGCCTTTGGTTCTTCGGGTTCTTTGGGACAGGCTTATTTTGCTTAGCATAATATTCTCAGTTCCATCCATTTAGTTTAGCTATTGTGAATTGAGCTGTTATAAACATCGATGTGGCTGTGTCAGTGTAGTATGCTGATGTTAAGTCCTTTGGGTATAAATAAACCTAGGAGTGAGATGACTGGGTCAAATGGTGGTTCCATTCCAAGTTTTCTGAGGATCTCCATTCTGCTTTCCATAGTGGTTGTACCAATATGCAGTTCCACCAGCAAGGTATGAGTGTACCTTTCCCCCACATCCTCTGCAACTTTTATTGTTCTCTGTGTTCTTGAATATTGCCATTCTGACTGGAGTGAGGTGGAATCTCAGTGTGGTTTTGATTTGCATTTCTCTAATTGCTAGAATGTTGAATATTTTTTCATAGATTTGTTGATTGATTTTATATCTTCTCTGAAGTGCTTTTTCAGTCCCTTGCCCATTTATTGATTGGGTTATTTGGTTATTTTTGGTGTTAAGTTTTTTTAGTTCTTTATGTACCCTGGAGATTACTGCTCTGAGGTACGTGTGCTACAGATTTTCTCCCTTTATGTTGGCTCTCTTGAAAACTTTTTGATGACTTTTAATTCTATTGAATAAAAGCCTTTAATTTCAAAGTTTTTCAGTATTTTCCTTGGGCTATACCTAGCCTTGTTTAAAGGTGCATATAGCCTTCTGAATGTACTATGACAATAGAATGTAATGATACCATGAATCAGGTGTCACTCTAGACTTCATACACTTCTAACCATTTGTGCCTGTTCCCTTTCTGAGTCTTCAGCATCTTCCCAGGAATGGAATTCAGCTCCCCAAATGTTAATAACAGTAAGTGTGCTACCATGGAAGAGTGCCAGTTCATTGGCCAGTGAATAATTTAGGTTTCAGCTGGTGTGGAGAGATTGTATTACTTAGGAGAGAGAATCAATAGCACTAAACTTTGACATTAAAAAGAATAAATATTTCCTTTGTGAGGAAACACTGAATTGCAAAAAAATTATATTTCATTTATCTAAATGCCAGTTTAATTAAAAATTATTCAATGTAATATTTTTTAAATTATGAAAGTAATGGAGGCTTGCTGTTAGGGGGAAAAAAAAACCCTATAATAATAGAGAAGGGTATGAAGTAAAACAGGAACAATTTATCTTGTATCATGGCTCCATTTTATAATTAAAAAAAAAATGTTTAACTTTTTTTTTGTTGTTTATTTTTTTACACGGTGCTGAGGATCAAACCCAGTGCCTCACACGTGCTAGGCAAGCGCTCTACCACCGAGCCACATCCCCAGCTCCCACCATTTTGTAATTTTATAAAATGTATTTTGTACTTTATTTAACCAGGCTTCTATGATATAGATTTAGTTTTTCAGTAATGCCACAGAGAACTTTCTTATGTGACTTTGGATAGTTACAGGGATACTCAAGGAGAATCGTTAAGTCAAAGAATGTGTACATTTTGCTGATAGACAATACCTTGCTTCCTTCCAGAAATGTGCTATTCCAGTTTATAATCTCATCAATAGCATGTGAAAATGTCCTTCTCATTCTTGTTATCATAAGAAATTTTCTATTTTTTTCAGATGATTGGGCTTGAATAGGGAAAAAAGAAAATTAATCTTGAATTTTAATTTTTTTTTACCAGTTTTCTCTGCGTTAACATTTTTTAAGGTCTGTATTCTCTGTCATGTCATAGTGGTAGATTTTTTTTTTTTTTTTAATGCAGAGGTTGAGAACATAAAGATAAACAGAATTCATGAAAGAATGGCATTGATTGTGTACTTAGAGTCCCAGCCACTATGCTAGAAAATTTATATAATTATCTTTTACCCTTATAATAACTATATAAGTAGTAATACTGTCTTCATTTTACTGATAGGGAAGTTGAGATTCAGATACATTAAGCAGCTTTTCTAGTGGAGTAAATGTTTTAGTCAACTTTTTCACTGCTGTGACTAAAAGGACCCAACCAGAACAACTGTAGAAAAGGAAAGGTTTTTGGGGGGGACTCAAGGTTTCAGATGTCTTAGTCCATAGAAGGCAGGCTCCATTCCTTGGGGCTTGAGGTGAGGCTGAACGTTATGACAGGAGAATGTGGCCGAGGGAAACAGCTCACATGATGATCAGGAAGCAGAGAGAGACTCACTTGCTGTATACAAATATATACCCAAAGCCACAACCCAATTCCCACCTCCTCTAGCCATACCCTACCACTTCAGTTACCACTCAGTTAATTTCTATCAGGGGATTAATTCACTGATTGGGTCAAGACTCTTACAACCCAATCATTTCTCCTCTGAACTTTCTTGCGTTGTTTCACATGTGAGCTTTTGGGGGACACCTCACATCCTAACTATAACAGTAAGTATTGTCATTTTAGCAATATTAAAGTCCTCTACGCCATGAACGTGAAATGTCTTTCCTTTAATTAGGTCTTTTAAAATTTCTTTCAGTAATGTTTATAGTTTTCAGTCAAAAGCTCTATTACCACCTTGGTTATAGTTAGTCCTAAATATTTTATTATTTTGAAGCTATCTACAAGTGAAATTGCTTTCTTAATTTTCTTCTGGATCATTTATTTTACTAGTATGTAGACATACAAGTGACTTTGGTAAGGTGATTTTGTATCCTGCAACTTCACTGACAACATACAGACCAGTATGTGACTTTATGTCCTCAACTGAGAACTGTCAATTCTTTGCTTCTTCTTTACCTTAAATTCCTAAAATGAATGTACTTTCATCAAATATCACAAACTAATTATGTCTTAGAAACCTAATTGCAGTGCATCAAGATTATGGCATGCCCTTGACGTGCCATTTACAACTGGAAAAGGTAACAAGATTAGCTAAAAAAAGGGATTTCAATACTTTAAACATGTGAAAATAGTCTTTCTGTGCTTAGATAGCATTTGTTAATTTTCAGTACGTTTGACAATAAATTCCTTATAACATGAGTCTTTGTGCTGACATCAGGAGTCTCTGGTTTGTCCACTCTTGCTGTGATAGGAAGTGATTTTATTTTGTAACAAAATACTCTGGCATTGTGAATTGGGGTGTGTGTGTGTGTGTGTGTGTGTGTGTGTGTGTGTGTGTGTGTGTGTGTTTTCCCTCCCTCAAGGCTGAATGAGTCATCAGTAGTTCCTAAAGATAAAACATTTGTATTAAGGCCATCATAATACAGAAGCAAATAATTTTAAAACTGTAAGATACTTTCGAAAATATTTTTCATAGACTTTTAGCCTAATTTACATTATAGAAAATGCAACTGAAACCCACAATACTCAAGTGGAAACTGCTGTATCAACATTTATAAATAACACTTTTACTTAATTTATATCTATACATATGTATGATGCATTTGCTTTTGAGTCATAGTAAAATAAAAATTTCCTTTGAAATATATATAGATGTAGTTTCTGCATAAATGGCAAAGTATTATTTCAGAAATAGGCAATTCATGATTGTAAAAGTCACCTGAAAACAGGATAGCATTTTCAAATAAAATACTTGTGGAAGAAATAAATTCATAGAATTTATGTTTGAATAATATGGTGGTGAAGCTATGTAACATGATAGAAGTATGTGTTTAAATTTTTAAAAAGAGTGTTTGCTCTAAATTGCTTTAAAAAATTTTTTTTTGGTAGTTGTAGATTGACACCATGCCTTTATTGTATTTGTTTATTTTTATGTGGTGTTAAGGATCAAACCCAGTGCCTCACACATGCTAGGCAAGGACTCTGCCACTGACATACAGCCCCAGCTCCTCTAAATTGCTTTTCATTAGTATATAACTCCTTCAAACAGCATGGATTTGAATTTGTAGCCAAGTTCTAACACTATAATAATTTGGATATGACACTATTCATTTTAAGGACTTGTAAGAAAACTTTGTGCTTTGTAGTGATTCATGAGGCATTAAATATTCTGTTTCAAACAGGGATAGAATTTAAGTCATAAAACAAATGAAACAATATACTCAAGTCTGATGGTGCTTAAATAATGACAAGTAACTAATTATGTTGCCATATTTATTCACATGTTCATAATTCTGGTTCTCCCACCTATGGTGTCACCTGAAGTAAGTTGTATAATCATTCTGAGCCTCAATTTACTCATCTGTAAAATGATGGTGATAATAACTACCTCAAAGGTTGTTGTGAAGGTTAAATCCATGTAAAGCATGTAATACAGTCTTGGGGACATTGCGTACGTTTCATAAGTAGAAGCTATAAAAGAAGAGTGGCAGGGTTTAAAAGAATATTATACAGATAGCCAGGTGTGGTGGTGCATGTCTATAATCCCAGCAACTTGGGAGACTGAGGCAGGAGGATTGCTAGTTTGAGACCGGCTTCAGTATAATATTAGCAAGATCCTAAGCAAATGAGTGAGACCCTGTCTCAAAATAAAAATCAAAAGAGCTGAGGATGTAGCTCAGTGGTTAAGTGCCCCTGGTTCAATCCCCAGGGAGCGCCCGCCAACAATGATATGATCATAAGGAGTATCTCATAGTTGTTCCCTGACTGCTTATTTTGGAATATGTCCTGCTGCTATTCTTCTCAGCAGAATATTTGACAGCTTGAGGAACATTGAATTTGTGTGACTAATGATTAATGCACCCATTTTTGGAGTACAAGATAATTAGTTTATAGACACAGGTACTAAGCAGATAGTTTGATAAATTTTCACAATGTGAACATGCTCACCTACTACCCATGCCAAGTTTACTGACTACATTCTATTTTATGAAGTGTTTTCTGCTTGTTTTTCTGTGCTTGGTTGTCTTATTTTTGTTGATATGTGTATTATTTTTAAATAGGAAACCTTTGGGGTAATGTACCCTTTGTGACTTGTTTTTTCACTTTTTAAAAATCTTAGATGAATATATGATCTTAATTTCAATACTGTTAAATGTAGTTTTATTTTTTTTTTTCATTTTATTTTTTTATTTTATTTGTAGTTTTATTTTTGAAAAGTATTCTTTACGATTGCATTTGATGATTTTAAGAAATATTGACCTACTCTAAGATAACTTAGATAGTTTCCTTTGAAAAACTTTATTTACCTTTCAAATTTGGAGCTGCTGTTCATCTGGAATTGATTTTTCTGTGAGGTATGAGGTAGGGATCAAGATGCATTATTCCCATGTGGATATCCCTTAACTGAGCTTCATTTATTATTTATTCTGCTGCTTGGTGGTAACGAATTTGTCTATTCATTTGTCTGTTCTGCCAGTATCAAGTGTTACCATAGTTGATAGTGTAATTCCTCCTGCTTGTTGTTTCTAGATGAATTTTAAGTTCTGTCAATTTCTGCAAAATACACTTCCATTTTCAAGTATATTTTCTCTGAAGTATGTGTTGGGAATTATTTTCTTTCAGCAAGGATGCTATTTTCCTCTGGCTTCCATTATTTTTATGGAAAAAGTTCTTTGATGAAAATGTGTTTTCCCCACCTCTGCGTTTAAGGATTTTTCTTTGTCTTCTGTTTAAGCAATAGACTTTTAATGCGCCTAGATGCGTGTGTGTGTGTGTGTGTGTGTGTATGTGTGTGTGTGAATGATGGGAAGTGGTATTTTCTGCTTGGAGTTTATAGAACCTGTTGAATCTATGACATAATAGTTTTTATATCATTTTTAGAACATTGTCTAAAGACAATTTTTAGGCACTGTCAGGCAGTGTCTCTGCAGGTATTTCTTTGAACCCATTTTCTTTCTCCTTTCCTTCTGAGAGAAGTTCTATATATAGGAGACTTTAAAAATGATTTTCTATGTTTGTGATGACTTCCTCAACCCTTGCCCTTTTTAATATTTTCCTTCTCTATTTCTTTGTTTAATATATTTATTTTCCAATTGACCTTTTATAAAATTCCTTGCTACACCAGTATTTTACTGTGAAACTTAAAAAACAAAAAATTTGAAAGTCACCATGCATATACCTCTTACTGAGATTCAACAGTTAATATTTTGCTACATTTCCCTCTATTTATCAGTCCATCTTTATCTTATAAGGCAATTCAGAATGTCATAGATATCAATATACTGCTCCAATAAATACTTCAGCATGTTTATCATAAAATAGAGTTTTTGTGGTTCATTGTTTATGGTATGAATATGATTTATTCCTTCTGGAACTCATGTTGAAATTCAATCCCCATTATGTGATATTAAGAAGTGGGACCAGGGGCTGGGGAGATAGCTCAGTTGGTAGAGTGCTTGCCTTGCATGCACAAGGCCCTGGGTTCAATCCCCAGCACTGAAAAAAAAAAAAAAAAAAAAAAAAAAGGAAGTGGGATCAGGGATGGTGTGTAGCTCAGTGGCAAAGTACTTGCCTACCATGTGAAAAAGTCCCTGTGTTCTGCCAAAAAGAGAAAGAGAAGAAAAAAGTGGAACCAGGTAGAACCTTTAAGAGTAACTAGGCTCTGTCTTTATGAATGGGTTAGTCCACGCCCTAGGGTGTAGCCCTTTGAGATTTCAGTTGAAGAAGTTGGGATATCTGCCAAGGCCCCTGGTGGCAGGTTATGTACTGTAAACTGGTTTCTCAGACCATTGGGAGCTGCAGGCTGTAGGCCACTGCTTTGTGTTTAGCCCCTATGCCTCACTATGAATTGCAAGTTACCTTAAAGAAATGTAAGACTCACTTTCTCTTTGTACTGGGACTTGATTTCTTCAATTCCTGACTGTCTCATCTCTTCTCTGATGACTTCTTTCACTTAGGCTTTCTTCTTTTTTTGATAGATTTTGTTTTTTACATCAGTTTTAGGTTTATATCAAAATTGAATGGGAGGTATAGAGAATTCCTGAATACCCACTACTATTTCTGCACACTTAAAACAACTTGACGGTACTACACCGCAGGGTACATATGTTAACAAGTGATGAGTCTTTATTGATACATTACCATCACCCAAGTTTATACACACAGCTATTTGTGTGGGTTTATTAGCCAGCTTTTATAGTTGTTTAGTATTCTTCCATTTTCCTTATTCAGCAGGATATAATTCAGTATATTTGAAAGCTTTTCGATGGGTTCTGACAATTTTTTAGGAATGTTACTTGTTGGGATTAGTGGTTCTGGTAGTAAATTATGCACAGTGATGTTGGTTGCAGGGGTTTATTTTCCATGATCCCTTAAATCCCGTGGGTCTAGATTCAGAAGTTGCTTAATGTTGTTGACTCTTTTGTAGTTATCAAATATGTGAGAATTTCATTTAAAATATGTATTAAAATTGAATGTATTTTGGGGGACATTGTGTCTAATGAATATTTTGTGCTTATTGAATACTTCCTAAAGAGTATTTAAGTTTGTAAAATATTCTACCAGGAACTGGATGAAATATAAAAACAGTTGAGAATCCCTGATCTTAGGGGAACTTCTACCTTTCTTAATAGAGGAGATAAAGCACACATGTAAATATTGTCAGAATTGTTTGTAGAAGGCACATTTTATTTCTTGTAAGGTTTTCAATTTAAGCCCACGTTTTTGTCATGGCACTATCATTTATTCACTGTGGGGAAATCACTCAAGCACTCTTAATTTTAGATGCTTTTTGGGTTAAGGAATATTGATTATGTGCCAAGTGCTTTATTTGGTTTTAGTGTCATAGTAATCTCAAAAGGAAGTGTATCCCAGTCTTAATCCATTTGGTTTTGCTATAACAAAATCTTTGAAGCTCTTTATAAGTAAAGAGGTTTATTTGTCTTATAATTCTGATGGTTGAAAATGTCTAGACATCATAGAACCAGCCTTCCTGCAGAAACCCCCTTCAGAAACAAGGTAGAAAGGGAACTAGATTTTGCAGAAGGGGCATATATGGAGCCAGAGACTAGGAGGACTGGGGTTGATCTTTTTATAACAATCTATTCTTGGAGAAAGAATCCACTCCTACACCCAAGCCATTCCTGCAGACCAGCATCAATCCATTCATGAAGGTGGACCTCCTAAGGCTAATATCTACTCCACCAGGCTTCATCTCTTAAATATTCATTCCCCCACCTCAGCCCTGCCACATTGGGGATCAAACTTTCAGTACATGAATCTTTGAATGCAGAGTCTATCCAAACTGTAGTAGTCCTTCATTGATTAGTGAATTGAGGCTGTAATGAAGTACATCATTTGTTTAAGGTCTAGAGATTGTGAGTAACTGCCAGAGTTGGGCTTGGAATTCAGATCTCTATGACTCTAAAGTCAGTATTTATTTGACTGTACCAGCATATAACATTCTTTTCTGAGAAAAATTAAAATGTGCTCTTCAAAATTAATCATAGGCAAGTTTTCTGATATGCACATTTAAAAATTATAGGATGATAGTGTCACTCCTCTGATCTTCCTACTAAAAATAGATAAACTGAATCTTGTTGTGAGGAGGTATTAGAGAAG
This sequence comes from Sciurus vulgaris, assembly GCF_902686455.1. Lineage (NCBI taxonomy): Eukaryota > Metazoa > Chordata > Mammalia > Rodentia > Sciuridae > Sciurus > Sciurus vulgaris. The sequence goes on along the minus strand of NC_136472.1, from coordinate 39,222,489 downwards.
CACAAATTGAGTCACATTCTATAAAGCAGCTGGTCTGTATCTTCAAAAATGACAGTGTCATGAAAACCAGAGAAATAGCGAGGAGCTATTCCAGACAAGCAGAACTAAAAAGACACGGGGCTGGGATTTATTTATTTATTTAAAAATAAATCTGTTGTTTACTCTAAAGGAAAACATTATTGGGACAATTGGGAAATTTTGAATAATAATATTGTACTAATGTTAATTTCCTGATTTTCACAAATATACTATAGCTATATAAGAGACTCTTTGTGTTTAGGAAGTACAGGCTGATTAAAGCATTTAGATGTACAGTTGTATGTTGTCTGCCACTTAAATCTCAAGTGGTTCAGAAAAATTATATTCGTTGTATGTACATAAAAAAGAGAAGAATGTAAACAGAAAAATGTGTTAACATTTGGGAAACCTGGTTCAGGGTGTTTGAATACTTAGTACTATTTTTGCAGCTTTTGTGTGAGTTTAAAGCTATGTCATCATAAATAATAATGACGGAAAAAATAAAAGGAAAATACAGATATATTAGTTTTGCTGTTAAGTAAAATTTGCTTTTAAGAAACTGTATGTGGTGGTACACACCTATGATCCCAGATGCTTGGGAGGCTGAGGCCAGTCTGAGCAAGCAATTTAGTGAGACCCTTTCTGAAAATAAAAAATAAAAGGGGTGAATTCAAGAGAGAAAGAGAGAGAGAAAGAAATATGGTATGCTATATGAAATTATATTAAGAAATCACCCAATGAATCAGTGTCTAATCTTCCATGTGCTCATCAAGGAATAGGCATGTGTTCTTATGATTAAATAATGTACTTTATGATAATACATTTGATAGTTTATAAAATAAAAATTATTTCTGTACATTATTGTGAAAGTCTTGATTCATTTGCTAATAAGCCCCAATACTTACCAGCAGACCTTTAAAAGTTAATTTCATGCTTTAGTTTCCTCATCTCTAAAGAGGGATAATACAGTGTTTACCTCAGAGGTTTTTTGTTAGGATTGAATGAAGTAATCGGCATAAAACTTAATTTTTTTAGTGTTGGAGATTGAACCCAGGGTTTTACACATGCTAACCAAGTGTTCTACAAGTGAACTACTACAACTTTTAGTTTCTTTATAAAACATTTAACAAAGAATCAGACCCCTCATAACTTATCAATTCACATTTTTTTGGTCAATAATGATCATAAAGTTAGAAAATCAATCATTTGTTATGGTTAAATATGTTTTCTTCCTTTTAGAATAGATATTTAGATGATGAGGTTTTGTTGGTGTTTTTGATGATATTTTATAATTTAAAATATCTCAGTGAAATAAATTTAAGAAAGTGTGTTGTTCTTTATTTCCCGCCTAATCATATATAAAATAAGGATAATTACATTTTTCTTATTCTCTCATAGAGCAAAATATAAGGGTTGTAAAATACAAATGCATGTATTAATACAATGCACGTATTAATTAATTAATGCATGTTTGAGTTGTGATAGACATTAATTTTTCTACATTCAATAGAATATAAACCAGGATGAAAAGAACAGACACTTTTGGCCTCTAGCTGGGTATGTTTTTCTTTTATTTTCCAGATACTTTTCATATTATCTTTTGAAAATAGCCCTTTAGCTTTACTCTCTGGATGTTTAATATTCTCTTGCAGCTGTTACTAGTAGATAAAATGAAGCTAATAGTGCTGTCTATAAATGAAATGCATTTCTGACTAAGAGTTTTATAAAACATTAACTACTAATCTGTCATAGATGGGTACTTTATCTTATTTGATATTAGGTTCTAAACTATGTATTTGGTATATTGGTCATGGATACTAAATCTTTGCTATCATTTGTTCTTTTCAATACCCCCCACCTTGCCCCAGAACTGGTGATTGAACCCCTGGGAACTTTATCACTGAGCTAGGCCCCCAAACCCTTTTTTTGCTTGTTTGTTTATTTGTTACTGGGAATTATACCTGGGGACATTTTTATCACTGAGCTACATTCCCAGACCCTTTTTATAAAATTTTTTTATTTCCAGCAGGGTCACATCAGGTTGCTTAGTGCCTTGCTAAGTTGCTGAGGCTGATCTCAAAATTGCATCCTCCTGTCTCAGCCTCTTGAGTCACTGAGATTATAGTCATCTTATTATTTTTTATTTTGAGACAAAGTCTGTTTCCCAGACTGGCCTTTAATTGGCTATCTTCCTGTTGTAACCTCTCAAGTCACTGGGATTACAGGCGTGCACCACTGCACCTGGCTTCAGGTTTTAAATTTAATGGGCTTTGAAAATATTTATTATTGCTGTTCTCTGTACTTGGTGCTTTGATCTGGATCATTGTCCTGCATAGTTATAACATTAAGTGGCCTTGCACTAAGGATATTTTTAATTGTGATATTTTTAACCTGCGATACAAACTACATTTGAATGAGGATCTAAGAGCCTGTACTTTGATTATATTTCAAAATGTTATTGGATAGTTGCAGCTACAATCATAAAAGCAATTTCATGACTGTCTGGTATCTGTATTGATATTATTTCCTATGGCAACAATTTTCTCATTATATCAAAAACATTCCTAACCTGAAAACATTGTAGAAGTGGTTAATCATCTATTTTGACATCTATTTGCTTTTTTAAGAATGTTGAGAATTTTGTTGGTTGTTTTTAAAAAAAAGCACCATTCTGAGGGATATTCAAAAGAGTGCCAGAAATAAACTCACTAGTGGTATTTTAGCGATCATTCTACTGTAGAAGTTCCAGCTATAGAAAATGTTTTTTCATAAATTTCAGTTGTGTTATGATTTGGACAGGCTCTCTGAGGTCCTCTAGCGTAGGTTCTCCTGATGTATTTGGAGTCTAAGTCTCTTTTGTGGTGTGCCCTACCAGGGGTAGAGCCTGTATGGGACTCTTCCAGTATGCCTTCTCTCCTAAGGCAACACATTCCCCCTTTATTGCCTCTTGTCTTTTTATTAGAAAATTGTTCCTTGTAATAAATGGAAATAAAAAGGATTCACTTATATCTAATTTGATGATAATGATAATAGGAAAAATGTGAAATTTGTACAAAATCCAAACATGGATTCACTTAACATCTAATTTGATAATAGGAAAGCTGTGAAATTTGTACAATATCTAGGTTACCGACAATTTTAAGCTTGAGCTTTTATTATGTAGTAGGAGATGCTTGTTTAGGAACAAATATTGTGGAAATGTATACCTTTTGATCCTCCTTGCCAGGTTGATTTCACATTGGTAGTAGCTGAAAAAACTTGAATTTCTATTCCACCCTCTATTTTTCTGTGTTTGTAAAATCCACATTTTTCTGTTCCTGTACTTATAAGCATATTAGGTCTTTTCTGTCTTTTGCCATGTACAGGACTTTAATTTGCAAGGATTTATTGAAGTTGAATTGGTATTTATGAGTAATCACCCCTATTACTAGTAGATAGTCACATCCACTGTTGAGCCCATTTCTCTGTAAAAGGATGTTACAGTTCTCTTTAGGAACACAGTGTTTCCCACAGTCAGAGCCTTTTTTTTTTTTAACTGAAAGGTGTCCAAAAGATGTCTATATTTTTAATGTGAAAGGTACTTTTTATGGTTGAGCTGAGTAACTGCTTCAAGATCATGAAGAGGGATCAGTAAAATGTCAGCTAGAGTTCTCTTAATATATTTATTGCTTTTCCACTAGTTTTAGTTTAGTTTTTGCTTTGCTGTGCCGCACTGGAGATCAAACTCAGGACCTCATTAGAAGATGCTTTTCTTCTAAGCTACATCTGTAGGTCCTTTTGGTTAGTTTTAGAATCTGTTTTAAAAGAAGACATTAATGATAAACATAGCATTGGAATGGGAGAACTTTCAGTAAGATTAAAGTCCAATAGTTTTAGTAATCCTAGAAGTTATTTATTTCAGTGTATACTAGTGAAAAGCATTAAAAGCATGGATTCCGAAGGCATAAAAATCAGATTCGAGTCCCAAGTGCTCTTCCTACTGTGTGACTTTAGGAAAGTTGCTTACTCCTGTGTCTATTAAAAAGAATTATATGAATATCAAATGAACTAATTTATAAAACCCTTAGAACATTACCTGCTTCATAGTGTTATGTTTCATGTAATTACTGGTGTATATTTTTAGAAGGGTTTATGACACCAAAAGTTCTCTCTTTGTGTCCTACTTCCCTTTCCTCCTCCCATCTTCTTTCTCTTTCTTTTTATACTTCTTTGTCTTTTGATTGTCCAAGCAAGCTAAGCTAAGGACCAGTTAATCATACAAGGCCTATTACAGATGGTTTCTCATGTTGTGGAACTGTTAGAAACAGAGATCAGTATTTTCCTGTTCTGTAAAAAATAAAATGAGAGCATAATTTCATTGAACAGCTAAAAATGACTTCTGGGTCATTTTCTAGGTTTTCTGTTTGACTTCCTGTGTTTTTCTGAGTCAAATGTTTTTATAATTGGAGGTGGTATGATATAAAGAGGATTAGGAAACAGTTTTTTAAATCTTAGTCCCTTTACTGTCTGGGAAACTTTGGGCAGTGCATATGTTATCTATTGCTGTGTGACAAACTTCAAATCTTAGTTGCTTTAAAAACTATTTGTTATTTCTCATGATTCTGTGGATTGGCTATACTCAACCCAGGGATTCTTCTGTTTTATGTCCAACATTTTACTTACCTTGATTTTATCTTGAGGCAGAAGAACAATACAATATGTTGTTTTTAGAACATTTTCTTTAAACAAGATAATGCATTAAATGTTATTTCCACAGTGGTGGGCCTGTTGTTAAAGCTCAGTGAATGGTATTTGTTTTTATTATGTAGTCATAAAATACTTCAGTTGTCTTTAAACGTGAAGTGGCTAGCATATAACAGTCCCTTGGTTTGATACCTGTTGAGTGCATACATTTGATTGAACAAAAATCATATTATCTTTCCTGAATGAATGAATGAATGTATGCTAGCAGCTTTTGTAAGCAAATAATGAATAAGGGCTTATGATGTGTCAGGCAGTGTTCTAGGTGCTGGGGTTAGAGCATTGAAAAAATTACAAAAGTTCTTGCTCCTATGGAATTGATACTATAGTAGGGCCTGAGGATAAGAGATAGTAAGCAAGTGTGTTTATCAGTTGATAAAAAGTTATGAAGAACAGTAAAGCGGGGATAAAGGTGAAGTGCAAGTGCCATGCCTTGGTGAGGGCTTTTTCTTCTATTTAAGGTTATCTGGGAAGGCCTTTGTCATACAATGACCTTTAAGTCGAAAAACAAACGCAAGTGGAGGGATCAAGTCTTGCCGCCTACCTGGAACTGTCTTCCCCACGTATCTTTAAGTATAATGGTTTTAAGAACCGAGGTGTGAAAGAGGAATAAGGTCAGCATAGCTGGATTAGAGAAAGCAGGTGGGAGAATAAGAGACATCAGATATACTTAAGGACTGGACGGTATAGCTAAAGACTGGACCTCGTGCCTTTGTGGGGAATTAGACTTTTACCAAGACACAAGCTACTGGGGATTTTGAGAAGAGGAGTGATATGGTTGATTTGTGTATAAAATGAACCACTCATACTGCTAGATGGAGAATAGATGATAGAGAACACAGACAAACAAAACTCATAGGAAGTTCTAGCATTAATCCAAATAAGATAATGATGGCTTGGATTAGGGTAGTAGTGGTAACGGGGGAGCAAAGTAGTCAAATCTGGATCTATTTTGAAGATGGTCAAGGTGATTTGCTGGTGGATATGGGGAGTAAAGAGAAGAGGCATACTTCTCCCAGGTTTGGGTCTGAAATACTAAAAGAGTAGATTTATTTATTTATTACTGAGATGGGGAAGGCTGGGGGCAGGTGGATTTGGGGGGACTCAGTTCTTTTTGAATACATTCAGTTTGAGATGCCTAAGGAGATATTCAAGAGGTATTGAATAGACAGTTTGATACACAAGTCCAGGAGAGGCCTCAGTTGGAGGTGCACATTCAGGAGTCTTTAGAATAAAGGTGTCATTTAAAACTCTGATTGGTTGAGACCACTTAGGGAAGGTGAGAGAAGAAAGATTTTCAAAGTCTGAGCCTTGGTACCCAGAATTTAAAAGTTGGGAAAATGAGGACTGGCTTGTAGCTTAGTGGTAGAGTGCTTGCCTAGCATGGTTGAAACCCTGGATTTGATTCCCAGCATTGGAGGGAAGAAAAAAGTGGGAAATGATATGGCACTAGTGAAGGAATCTGAAAAGGGAATGCTAGTGAGGTAAGAAGAACAAAGAGTTCTCCTGGTGTCCTGGGAGCCAAGTGCAGGTAGTTTTTAAAGGAGAGCATAGGCAGCTGTATTCAATAGTGCAAGTCTAGTAAATGGAAGACGTAGGTGTCAGTGCAGTAATTGATGGTGCCCTGAAGAGGAACAGTACTTTGGTGAAATGAACAAGTTCAAGATGAGTCCAATTGGAGACAGCTTTCAAGAAGGATTACAGTAAAGGGAAATAGAAAGGGGTGGAACCTCAAGGAAGATATGTAATCAAGAGAATTTCTTTTTTCTTTCAAGATGGGAGCTATAAAATTGTCATGTAGAGAGGGAGATAATGGTGGTGAGAGAGAGTGGAAATTGGTGGAGTGATGTACTTCAATAAGTGAGCCTGGGGGCCTTATCTTGCCAGCAGCAGCCCACTGACAGATGCAGGTGGGTCAGTGGATGTGGTGAGAATGTAGAAACTGTCTTTCAGATTACATCTATTTATTTCAATGAAGTAGGATGCAAGGACAATAGTCAGAAGTGAGGATGGAAGGAAGGTGGAGGTTTGAGAAGAAAGGAGCATGACTTAGGACAGTGGAAGTATGAATAATAGGTTAAGGAAATGCACATACTACTTTTTTTTGTATATTTTAGTTGTTGATGGACCTTTATTTTATTTAGGTACCAAGAATTGAATGCTAGGCAAACACTCTACAGCTGAGCCACAACCCCAGCCCACTACATTTTATACACATTCTTTTATTTTGTTCTTTAGATAATCTTTTGAATATGTAAGTTTAGTAAAATTCCATTTTAAAAATGAAAATCCTAAGGCTCAGGTAAATTACATGCTACTGGGGGGACAGCTGTGTACTTACTCAGGAGTGTTATAAATCTAGCTCTATGTGGATGATTTTCATTATGTGAAATCAGTGCTTCCTTACAGGCTCCAATATTTATCTTGCCAGAGCTTTTCTAAAATATATTTCCAAATTTTAATACCACCATAGCCTAAAGATCTTATGAAAGTCAAAGGAATGTACCCATGACCTATGTTCTTTTGTATTGGATTGCTAGAATATGATGGCCACAAGGTTCTCTGTGTTTTCTTCTAGTGATTTAGATGTTTGAAGAACAAATAGCACAAGATTAGCTCAATTGTAAAGCCTGTTTTATTGAACAAAACAGAAAAATCTATAGTTCCTTTAAAGACTAGTAGCTGCTCTCCACTTTTGGATATATATTCATAAAGGGCATTTTCTTCCTCTGTTGGCCAGTTCCGAGACAGTAGTTGTTCTTGGCATAAACTCTTCTTTGACCTTCTTCAGTCTGAGGGTATATCGTTGTTGTTCAGTAGCCTTTCTTGGTTAACTTTTTATTTTTGAAAGTAGCTAAAAAGTGGAAACAGACAAATGTTTATCACCTGATCAGTAGATAAATAAAATGTATGGACAATGGTTATTGTTAGGCAATAAAAACAAATGTGTGGTAATGATACATGCGACAACATTGCTGAACATTGAAAACATTATGCCAAGTGAAAGAAGCCAGTCACAAAAGACCATTAATAGTAAATGTCCAGAATAGGCAAATTCAGAGAGAAGGTATAGTTGTGGTGACTTAGAGAGAGGGTAGTTTGGGAAAACTGGAGAGTGACTACTAATGGATATAGGTCTTTTTGCTGGGATGGGGGTGAATTCTAATGGATATAGGGGTTTTTTTGGAGGGAGGTCATGAAAATGTTCTAAAATTGGGTGATGATTGTACAGTTCTGTGAATACATAAAAGACCATTGGAGAGTGCCATTTTTAAATGGGTGAATTGGGTAATATGAATTATCTTAATAAGTCTGTTATTTTAAATATTTCTTCCAGACCTACCTCTAGAGAAGACTTCTGATTTTAGTAGTTTTACTTATTGAGTTTATCTTTTACAAGTTGATGCAGCATTTCTCTTTCATCTTTTTTGGTGGGGTTCTGGGGGCAGTACTGGGGATTAAACCTAAGGCCTTGAGCATGCTAGGCAAGTGCTGTACCATTGAGCTACATCCCCAGCCCTTTTTATTTTTTATTTTGAGACCTGGTCTGGCTGTGTTGCTTAGGGCCTTGATAAGCTGCTGAGGCTATCTTCAAACTTGTGATTCTCCTGCCTCAGTCCTGAGCCTCTAAGATTACACCCACTATTTTCTTTTTTTTTATATATATATATATTTTTTTTTTTTATTGTAAACAAATGGGATACATGTTGTTTCTCTGTTTGTACATGGCGTAAAGGCATACCGTTTGTGTAATCATAAATTTACATAGAGTAATGTTGTTTGATTCATTCTGTTATTTTTTCCCTTCCCCCCACCCCTCCCACCCCTCTTTTCCTCTATACAGTCCTTCCTTCCTTCATACTTGGCCCCCTCCCTAACCCTAACTCTAACCCTAACACTAACCCTTCCCTCCCCCCATTATGTGTCGTCATCCACTTATTAGCGATATCATTCGTCCTTTGGCTTTTTGAGATTGGCTTATCTCACTTAGCATGATATTCTCCAATTTCATCCATTTGCCTGCAAATGCCATAATTTTATCATTCTTTATGGCTGAGTAATATTCCATTGTATATCCACTATTTTCTTAATGAGAATGAACAGCACACAAGTTCTTTAGTTGAGTGGCATTTGAAATGATAGATAACTTAAGGAATCTCTATTATAAGAAATATAGTTATTCTTAGAAATATGTTGAGATCCTCAGCCTAGACATCCCTATTTCTAACAGGGTTGGGTTTCTTCTGCCAGTTACTGGAAACATAAGTAAACAAGTATTCCAAAAATGGAATAAACAAATGAAGTGTTCCTTGATGATCTTTTCTCTGTGCCTCTTATTTCACTGTTTTTATTGAAGCATCTACTGTAAACGTTTTCTCCTAATAGTCTAGCACAAGTCTCACAAACCATCCAGAGGCCTGCTTACCCATTTACAAGGTTTTTATTTCAAGTTAGCAAATTTAAGTCTTAACCTGTGTTATATATCGGTGTTTTAGGACTTTAGAGAAGCAGCCAAAATGTGCTCATAATGAATACTGTTAAATTTGGATAAAAATATAAAACAAGAAAGTGAAACATAGCATTTAGACATATAGAGCCTTTGTGCCTTTGATTTATAAACCACGTGGGTTTGTGGGTTTCACACTTGCCTTCTAATTGTGTTGTTATTTATAGAGTGAGAGACATCAGGCTTAGTTGTATTCCCCATGAATAGGCATGTTTATTGTGTACCTCGTCTATTTCCAGAACACAAATGATGTCCATTCCCTGCCATATCTTCAGCACTGCCCATTATAGATGCTCAGAAGGGAGTTAAGGTAGATGATACAACAGTGGAAGATCTTCCTGTAGGATTAGAAAAGAAGATCTATTTTAAGAGTGCCCCACTACTCAGGATCTCTTCTGTGGTCACTTTTATACAAAAGTATATTTAGCCCAGAGGAAAAATCTGAGAGCCAGTAAGAATGGAACCAACAAACTAAGCTTTATTTACTACTGATGAATGTGTTATTAAACTACGCATAGTTTAATTTTTAAAGTTTATTGTCTGTTAAACTATCTTGTAGAACTCTCAAATCTCTGGAAGTTATCCAGAATGTAAGTGCTTTCAGTTATTGTTTCTGAACTTTTAACCTATGATATATGTAGAAAATATATGGCATGCTATGATTAAAGAATTGCATCACATTTGTGTGGAACTTGGCAAAGAAATTTATTGTTTTGTTTATGATATGCATTATAAAACAAAATACAAATGTTTTTGGGAAACTAGATGTGGCAGCCATGGAATGTGCTACTCAGATCCCTCATCCTGAGAACCTCCTGCCTAGGGCAGCTGACCAGGCTTTGGTGCTCAGGTGAAGAGCCACACTTCCTTGGCCTTCTCAGCCAAAGACCCACATGGTCAGAGTGCTACAACTGGACTATTCTTGCTAGCTAGGGGCTCTTCCAACAGATTATTTTTGCTTAGGGACTCCCCATTGGCCCGACCTTTCTTGTCACTGCACTGCTGTTGAAGGTTCTCTCTCTCTCGCTCTCTTTTTTTTTTTAATATATATTTTTTTAGTTGTAGATGGACACAATACCTTTACTTTATTTTTATATGGTGCTGAGGATTGAACCCAGTACCTCACACATGCTAGGCGAGTGCTCTACCACTGAACCACAATCCCAGCCCCTGCAGGTTCTCTTTACTCATTTCTTTGCTTGTCTTCTTCTGTAGGTCTGAGGGCTCTGATTACCTATTCTTAATTCCTCTCCCCACATCTGTTGCAGGCATCTCCTCAACAGATTTTTGGCACATCTAATTTGCTTCTCAGAGGAGCTTAACTGATGCAGTAATAGAGAATGAGTTTGTATAACAGTTCCAGTTAAAATTCACACATATTTTAAAATAAGAAACTTCTCAGAGTGTAACTTTTATTTCTCAGATTTTATAGTCGAAGTGACTATATGCAAATCCTGCTTAAGATTTTATAATGATATCTCTATACTCTTGTCACTGTCAGAAACTTGGCTCATTCATTAGATGGTAGTAAATGACATAAGGAATTCACTGGTTTTGGTCTGATTGACAGCAACTCGTTTCTTAGTCTTAATTAGAACTCAAATAATTTCTTTCTAAGTTGCATATCATTCTCTTACTTTTCTTTCATTGCCAAATACCATATTGAAAATTTCTATGTTAACAAATTTCAAATTTGATGGAGAAATTTTCATGTTACATGTTTCAAAGTAACCATAAAGCTTTTATATGCATTGGGGTAGTACGTCTTAATAATTCTTGAGGATTTAGATTAGTACCTGATTACAAATCAGCAGTAAATTCTTAACGCCATTCTTTTGGAACTGCCCTTTTGTTTTGTATCTTTTTAAATCTAAGTTGGTATGTGTTCTTTATGAGTGCTTATATCCAGTTCTTTTTCTTTCTGCCTAGACTTGTGTTTTCAAGACTTACTTCAAACCTGATGTCACTCTGATGCTTCCACTGTGTAACTCAGACTGTGTTGGAGTGATTATTTGAGAAACATTTGCTGAGTGCATTTTCTGTGTTAGATTCTGAGTATTGAAATAGCAAAAAAAAAAAAGTGGGGGAGGGATAAGACTTCTCTCTTCTCTAGCTTCTTTTATACAATATTGCAAATATATAGGCTTGATAGCTTAGTATGTCTTTTTTTTTTCTCCTATAATATGTTTCAGCACACTCAGTTACATCTGAGCATAATTCATGTGTATACATCCACACAGTACTTATTTTGTTGAAAGAATGAAAGCCTCTTAAAAACAATTATATTTTGAAGATCTTTTATAGCAATGCCCCATGGCTCTTGTTTTCAGTAGATAATTGTGGATTAATTAAAGGTCTACTGAATCTTAACTATTAAGTATAGCCAGAGAGCCAGGAGTACAAGATTTACTGTGCAGATCCCAAATCTGTGATAGAAAATGATGTGTTCCTTTATTCTGTTATATTATAGGGAAGAAATGGGGTGATCTTCCCCTTGGTCTAATTTATTGAGTTCATGGTATTGATTTTTAACTTTAGTTGCTGTATGTTGAAACCACCCTGTGACTCCAAGATGTCTGACTTAATTGGTGTAGGGTGTAACCAGGACCAAATGATTATAATGTGCAGCTAAGCTTGAGAACCATTGTCTTAAGAGCTCTGCATGGTGGCGGATACCTGTGATCCAGAGTCCAGAGGCCAAGGCAAGAAGAAAAGTTTGAGACCAGCCTCAGCAATGTAGTGAGACCCAGTCTCAAAATAAAACATATAAAAGGGACTTAATTCAGTGGTAAAGTGCCCCTGTATTCAATCCCTGGTACAAAACATTAAAAAACAAAACAAAACAAAACAAAACAAAAAAAACAAAACAAAACCGTAAACAACAACAACAAAACCTGTTACCTTAGAAGATAATGACAACCAGAAGTCTCAGTTAAGAAATCAACAACGTTTATTCTTCTTAACTAATATATATATGTATGTACTGAGGGCTCCTGGGAATCATCTTAATAGTAATGAAAATCCATAGCTCTCTGATCACCATTTGAGCATACCAATCTCCTTTAAAAGAAACTCCAGGTATCCTCAGAGAAATGGTGGCTTCTAGGACCTTAACAGGGGAAGAACAACATGAACCTAGACTATCTTATTGTGCCAGAAAGCAAGGAAATAATCAGAGAATGTGGGAACATGTCAAAAGCATATAAAACTTTAAAGGAGTTTCAAGCAGTTAAACCTGGGAATAATTATTAATGGATTTATAACCTACTGAATGAAACAGGAGTCTGTTAATCTGTACTCATAAAGGTAAATAAATGAATAAAAAGTTTAATAAGGAGTGGATTAATTTCAAACTGAAACCCCACAAATAGTTAATTACAAAGAGAAAAGGAAGAACTCAGTAGTGAATAAAACTAGCAGATACCATGTTAATTAAGTGATCACAGTGAAAATTATTAGTGATGGAATGTATTTGTTACCTTTTCATCTCTGTGATAAAATACCTGAGAAAAACTGAAAGAAGGAAAGATTTATTTTGGCTCATAGTTTCAGAGGTTCAGTTTCACAGTTGGCCGACTCCACTGCTGTGGGTCTATGGTAAGGCAGAACATCATGATGAAGAGGGCAGAGTGGAGCAGAACTGTTCACTTTATAGTAGCTCAGAAACAGAGGGAGATAGGGGAGAGGAGAAGAGGGATAGAAGAAGGGGCAGGGGAAAAGGTAGAGTCTCCAAGGGTATGATCTCAAGGACTCATATCCTTTAACTAGTAGGTTCTACCTATTACAGTTTCCATCACCTCCCAGTAGTCCATTCAGCCACCACTACATCAATGACTACGTCAATGATGTTCCCCAAAGCCCTGCCTTTGAACATTGCTGCACCAGGAATCAAGCCTTCAACACATAAGACTAAGGAGGACATTCCAGATGATGGAACATATTAAAATTGTGTGCCAAATGATAAAGTATAATGAGAAAATAAATTTCTGTGATGTTTCTTTCACAGATTTATAGCCTGAATCTAATTATGAGGATACATTAAGTAAAACCACATTCAAGGACATTTCTCTAAGTAACAGGCCTGTAATATTTTTTGTCAAGGTCATGGAATCAAGGAAAGACTGAGGAAACATTCCATATTGAAAAAAATCTCAAAGGGATATGACAGTTAAATGTTAGTGCATGATTGATGCTGAGTTGGATCCTTTTGCTAAAAAGGACATTATTAGTATAATCAGTCAAGTTTGAATGGAGTCTGAGGCTTAGATGGTTAGAGATATATCAATTTTCATTTCCTGATGTTTGTGATTATGTATCAGATATGTAGGGGGATATTTATATATGTAGGAAAGACAAAGCAACCAGTAATGTGACCAACTATTTTCAGGTGGTTTTGAGGGAAATATTTGTTTACCATTCTTGCAACTTCTTTATAATGTCAAGGTTGTTTTAAACTTAATTGCACACACTTGCAGACATACATACGAACAAATCCAGAATAACTGTGATGTTTATGACTTCCTTTGCAATTATACAGCTGTACATGAGACTTCTCCTGGTAAAGCCATATGAAGTAATGACATAATTTATCTGGGAATGATATTTCATGGAGTACATTATCCAACTAATCAAAGTTCTTTAAGTAATACAATGCTTTTAATGTTTTTGTCTTATACTTTTCTACTTTTCAGAAGAGAATACATTGAACATGGTTTTGTGGATGATCAGTGACCCCAATCATTTGAATATTTATTACTGTTGTGTTCTGAAGTAGTATTTAGGTCTAGATTCATTTTTAGCCTTTGGGCTTTTTGTTTTGTATCCTTTGTTCTTATCTCTCACTGTCAGGTGTTTGGTCATGTTAATGTCACAGTGCAAGTATTTAATAGTTTGCCAGTTTTCTTTCTTGTGTGTTATTTCTATTATTCTGTAGTCTGAAAAACAAGATCTATATTTTTCCCTTACTTTTAAAGTGTTATGATAACGAAGCTCTCTATATGTGTAAAGGATTCGTGAAGAACTTTCATCATAGTGATTGATATACTCGCGGTACCCTTTTCAGCTTAATTCAGGATTAAGTTTAGGCTTCCAGGAGTTCCAAAAGAGCAAAGTTACCGTAAGTGGAAGGTGATTCTTCTGCCATTTGATAACATTTCTTAGAATATCAGGTGAAATCAAATAATCTTAAATGAAAACTACCCTGATTGATTTTTTTTTTTTTTTCCCTAGAGCTCCAGAGATAATATTGGGGTTGCCATTTTGTGAAGCCATAGACATGTGGTCATTGGGATGTGTGATTGCAGAATTATTCCTTGGATGGCCGCTCTATCCAGGAGCCTTGGAATATGATCAGGTAACAGAACTATCATAGCATCCTAGTAGAACTGTTGAAAGAATAATAATAGACAGAGGAGTGTGTGGACACAAGTATACAAATCATGTGAAAATTTTTGTCAATTGGCAAAACCTGTGATATTATAGAATTTAAGTTCAAGGTCTTAACATTGGTTCTTGATTTTTTGTAATGTTGAAGTAATATTTCTTAAAGAAGTTACAATCCACAGGTCCAAAACCAGTGTTTTAAAATTCTTTTGAGAATCTTTTATATCTCATTTTATACTGTAGTTGTATAAAGAGCCAGATTGTGCCCATTTAAATAATTGTGCTTTACTTTCATGACAAACTTTCGTTATACTTTTTATGTCTTCTTTATTGGGGAGAAAGTCAATTCTTATTTTAATGAGAAACGTGAGTCAAAATGAACAGTCATAATTTTTTGGGTAATATTATGTTGGATAATTGTAATTTTTATTTAGATGATATGGTATTTAACTTTTAAGCAAGAAAAATAGAATATAGAACATTTTTAAAGCACATATGATATAATCATATAATATGTTGTTCCTTAATTCTGATTTCTAAGGCTTGGTTTTCTATATTAAATGGAATATGAGAGGTAATTAATTTGAGTGACTTAAATGTTCCTGAGATGACTTTAAAAATCATTTCCCCCCCTTAGTTTGTGTGTGTGGGGGTGCTGGGGATTGAACCCAGGGCCTTGTGCATGCTAGGCAAGCACTCTACCAACTGAGGTATATCCCTAGCCCTTAAATATCACTTACTCTTGATTAGTGTATTTGAATTAGATATGAGCATTGACTTTTATCATCTTCCAGTGACTTTCAACCTATGAATTTTCTCTTTAGGTCAGATTTTCTATAGTCTCTGCCTTCGATCCCTCCTCTATGTGTAGAAGACCTCTTAAAAGAATGTTTCTGTAAAATAATTTCCATATAGTCTCTCTTCTTTTAGCTTTTTACCCAGCTTCTAACTTTGATGCAGACGTTAGACTATTGCTAGTTCTGAAAGAGCTGGTAGTCTAATCAGAAAGTCCCATCATCCCTTGGAAGTGCTGAGGAACCAGTCAACTGCTACTTTTGGCTTTGTGGATTATTGTTCCTGGCATGCTTTGTACTCTGGAATGGGACACCATCTAGTGGCAATTTCAAGTTGATTTGCTGTTATACTCTGGTTTTGGACTTCACACATCTATTCTTGGACAACTGATATTAGTACTTAAAAGGACCCCAGAGATAAAGGAGAAAAAACTGAGGTCCCACAAAGTGAATTGACTCGTCAAGTCACAACGCTAGTTTTAAAGACAAAGTCATGACCAGAACCCAAGTTTTCTAAATTTTATTATTGATGGTTAAACAAAAGAAAGGAAAAGAAAACAACAATAACAATTCCCCCAAAACACAAAACAAAACAAAAAAAACCTGGAACAGGTGTTATCTGATGTAGATTAACAATATTTTCAGAATGTATGTTTCTTGCTTCTGAAGAGTTTGAAAAAAGTAATTTAGCATCATTAGTTTCATTGTTTTCAATTCAGTGTTTCAAAAAAAGTTATTTTCTTTTAAAATATTAAATGTACATGAATAGTAGTGTAGGTTTAGGCTACTTGCTTTGGGTAGTCAGTCTTAGATTTCGTTTTTTTTTTAAACATTTT
This sequence comes from Sciurus vulgaris, assembly GCF_902686455.1. NCBI lineage: Eukaryota > Metazoa > Chordata > Mammalia > Rodentia > Sciuridae > Sciurus > Sciurus vulgaris. The sequence goes on along the minus strand of NC_136472.1, from coordinate 39,206,212 downwards.
ATGGTGCTGGGGATTGAACCCAAGGCCTTGTGCTTGACAAGCAAGCACTCTACCAACTGAGCTATCTCCCCCTGCCCCTCAGTCTTAGATTTTAATACTTCTTTTCAAGTATGATGTTTGCTCAGTAGGCCTTACTAAATGTTTACATTCAAGATAAGATAACTTTCCTCTCCTCTTAATTTATTTTTTTTAAATTAAAGAACAACTTAAAAAATCCTAAATTAGTTTGGGATTCTCATGCTCTCTTGCATCCATGAAAATGTTTGTAGGGGCAGGGAGTATAGCTCTGTGGTAGAATGCCTGCTTAGTATGTGCAGGACACTAGGTTCAATTCCCAGTCAAAATTTTTTTTTCACATTTATATTTCTTTTTTGGTGGGGTGCTTGGGTTTGAACACAGGGCTTTGTGCATGCTAGTCAGGCCTTTACCACTGAGCTACACCCCCAACTCTTACATAAGTTTTTTGAACTATTTAATGTATTTGATTTTCATAGACTTTCCCTGTTTCCTTAGATTTTGATTACCTAATTTAGGATGTATAGGAGCACCAGTGGTGTATACCTTTCTGCTATCTGTTCCCTATTCTAGTAATCAGTTTCCTTGATATAAACTGGACCCTCAAAATAGAATATTGGTACTTTTAAAAAATTATGCTTATTATTTTTGCCATACGTGGCAGTGCAGTGGGCAATAGTAATATTACTGATGATTACTGATGGAACTCTTTTATGTACCAGGAATTATTGTTAACACTTTACATGAATTTTTTTAATTTTAAAAAATTTGTTCTTTTTAAATATACATAACAGTAGAGTGTATTTTGACATATTATACATATGTGGAGTGTAACTTATTCTAAAATTAGGATCCCATTCTCATGATTGAATAAGATGTGGAGTTTCACGGGTGGTGTATTCATATATGAACATAGGAAAGTTATGTCTGATTCATTCTGCTGTCTTTCCTATTCTCATCCCCCCTGCATGAACTCATTTAATGCTCATAACAACTTTATGAGGTACATGCTATTACCTCTTTTACAGATGAGGAAATTAGGTTATGGGAAAGTTAAACAACTTGCCCAAGAATTGAACATAGACAGTGTGAATCCAGAAGCTAGTACAGTGGATCACCTCCGTACTACCTCATGACTCCCAAAGCAATATGGGGGAAGGATTAACAGTAAAAGCGTCTAACCAAACCCTGCTCTATTCTATCCCCCTTCTGTGGTCCTGGTCCTCTGGAATTTAGTCCCACCCCACAGATACCAGTTTAGGACTTGAGGGTTTCACAGGCTTTGTGTTAGTTTCTCAAATCCCTCAGCCTCCCTTTGTGTTCTATTCCCAGGTTTTCTTGGCAAGGAACTGGTAGCCCATGGCTTTTTTTTTTTTTTTTTTTTTAAGTTACTGGGATTGATTGAACCCAGGGATACTCTACCACTGAACTATATCCCGAGTCCTGTTTAAATTTTTATTTTGAGACACAGTCACAATAAGTGTTCAGGCTGTCCTCAAACTTGTGATCCTCTTGCTTCAGCCTACTGAGTAGCTGGGATTCTAGGTGTGCACCACCCTTCTTGACATCTCTCCCCTTTTAAACCTCTCTTTATTCTATAGTCCCAGTTGTGAGTGAAAGAACCAATATCAGAGGGCCTGTTGTGTACCAGGCACTGTTATGGGTGTTGGGGATATGTATGTAAATGAAATCCCTCCCTGCTTTGGAACTTAGTTTCTAATGGAGAATGGGGTCAAAAAGTAGAAAGTAAATGTATGGCACAGCAGATGGTGAAAAGCATAGTGGGGACAAATATATCCAGGAGCATGGGGCTACTGAGAAGGGCAGCTTGCTTTTGTTTATTGGCTTGGAGGGCATTGTGAATAAGGTGACATTTGAGCACATTGCTGAAGGAAGTGAGAAAACCATATGGACACCTGGGAGAAGTATTCCAAACAGAACAATCAGGCTCTGAGGCTGAAGGTTTTTAGTGTACTCCCTGGGAGAGCTTGTCTATAACTGCTCCTTTTCCCCTACAGACACAACTATGCATAGGCCAGGCACTCCAGACTCCCTTAGTAGTAATCCATCTGGTCTCTCAGACTAAATCCCTCTGGAATGTACTTCTTATTCTCTCTCCCCATCCAGTCTGTCATTTCAGATCCCTTTATGTCTCCTACAGCCTTATCTCCTTACTTAGACATTACTTTAAAAACCTAAGTTGTGACTTGGGAGTCTGAGGCAAAAGTATCATAAATTTGAGGCCAGCCTGGGAAACTTACTGAGAGTCTGTCTCAAAATTAAAAAAAAAAAAAAATTTTTTTTTAAAAGGGCTGGGGATGTAGTTCAGTGGTAGAGACCCTAGTTTCAGTCCCCAAGTACTTAGCAGAGGGGAGGGGTGGCACAGGACAGTTGTCAGTTTCTTGCTTGACTTTCTCCAGTGATTTTCCATTATCACCTCCTGGAACAAAATTGAAACTTCTTAACTTGTTGATAAGACTTTTGCCTGCTAATTCACTTTTATCTCTTAACAATTTTTCCCTTAATGAACCTCTGTACTTCCAGGCTTTGAATGTTTATTCTCTCTCGATTTTCCATATTTATGTGTATTATAATTTTAGCATAGGATTTTGTGAAGGATCTTTGACTATAGTTATTTTAGGTATGCCTTCTCTGTCTTTGCATAAAGCATACACTTATTATGGTACTTTAAACACTGTACTATAATTGTTTCCTTGTATATTTCCCACTAGACTATGAATTTATTGAGGGCAAGATAATACCTTTTCATTCCTGACCCAACATCTAGCATAGTGACCGAGGTAAGTGTTCAAATAATGTCTATTGCATGAAAGAATAAACTGTGGTTTTGTTTTAAATTATTTTTCAGATTCGATATATTTCTCAGACTCAAGGTTTACCAGGAGAACAGTTGTTAAATGTGGGTACGAAATCCACAAGATTTTTTTGCAGAGAAACAGATATGTCTCATTCTGGTTGGAGATTAAAGGTAATTTGAAAAAAATAATATTTAGAAAAACAGTTTTCTAAATTGCCTCATTATGCACAAATAATCTCTTCTATGCCTATTTTAATTTTATTGCAGTCTATCCTTTTAAATTTTGCTTTTTTAAAAAATCCTTCTCTAAGAAGGAAGTTCTTTCAGAATAATATAGCTCATTCTCTAGTCTGACAATATAATTAACTCATCTTCAATTTTTTTTTGTATGTATGTATGTATGTAGGTATGTATTTATTTATTTTTGGTGTGGTATGGGGGAATTGAACTTTTCTACTGATCTATGTCCCCAGCCCATTTTATTTATTTATTTTTTATTTATTTATTTTTTGAGACACAGTCTCACTAAGTTGCACAGGCTGGCCTTGAACCTTGCTGTCTTTCTGCCTCAGCCTCCTGAGTTGCTGGGATTATAGGTGTGTGCTGCTGTGCCTGGCTTTAATGATTTTTTTTTTTAACAATTATATGCATAATTACATTTGTGTTGTGTGCTTATCTTTTCTACTCAGTTCTATATTATTAAACTTTATAGGACAGGAATTGAATCTTACCACTTAGTGCTTATCCAAGTTTGCTAGTCTGGGGGGTCATTAAATCCTCAATGATTAACTTTATAGTTAGCTTTTTTAAAGGAGTTGTTATACGTGGAATATTTTTCTTTGCCTAAACCAAGGCATTCTTCTTTATTTACCTTTTTGTACTTTTAAAAAATATGTTTTTGGTTTTACTCTCTTGAAACTGCCACTTGCCTTAGGATACTTGATGTATTAGACTAAAAGTGCCAGGATTAAATAAATAGAAATTCGCAAATGGTGGGTAATAATACTTTATTTTTCTCTTTGCTGTATGTAATAAGACACTGGAAGAACATGAGGCTGAGACAGGAATGAAGTCTAAAGAAGCCAGAAAGTACATATTCAACAGTCTGGATGATATAGCGCACGTGAGTATCACAGTCACATTTGTTAATCTTATAAACTTAAAATGGGAGTCTTGAATGCCAAGGGTGCCAAAATATGTTACTCTCTTTCTTTCTTTTTTTGGTACTGGGGAATTGTGCTTAGCTACTGAGCCACATTCCCAGCCCTTTTTATTTTTTTATTTTATTTGTTTTGAGACAGAGTCTTGTTAAGTTGCTTAGGGCCTTGCTAAATTGCCAAGGCTGGCCTTGAACTTGCAATCGTCCCAGTGATTCTCCTGTTTCAGCTTCCTGAGCCCCTGGGATTACAGGAGTACACCATTGTCTCCAGCTTGTTACTTGTTTTCTAAATAACTATAGAGTACTTACTGTATTTGTTTTTCAAATGAAATTGATTCTAAAAATTTTCAAACTTTCAGAGCTAAATTGCATTTGTCTTTATCAGTTTTTATATTTACTTATCTTGTTACTTAGTAGAAAGTATTTTCTTTAAAAGGAAAAATCCTAGAAAGCAGACTTGTTTTTCCTACATTAGATATGGTTATTTGTTTATCCCCTGCTTTGAATCTTGTTTGGTACCTTGAAATATTTTAAAATTTGTTAATTTCAGTTGTTCTTATTTGTTTCAAAATCATTGTAGTTTCCTATTTTTCTGTATTTTTTTTAAAAGCTATGATGTTTTAACATCCCCTATCTTCTATGACTTGTGTTTATTTGATGGCTTGAAATTTTGATTTCTTAGGTGAACACAGTGATGGATTTGGAAGGAAGTGATCTTTTGGCTGAGAAAGCGGATAGAAGAGAATTTGTTAGTCTGTTGAAGAAAATGTTGCTGATTGATGCAGACTTAAGAATTACTCCAGTTGAGACGCTGAACCATCCTTTTGTTAATATGAAACATCTTTTAGATTTCCCTCATAGCAACCAGTATGTCTGCTTATAATGTTTTATATTGGTTCTTAAAAAATAATATAGGTCTATAGAAAATCAATGTGTTAGAAAAATGATTTTCCTTCATTACATATATGTAAACTAAGTCAAAAAGAGCTAACTTAGCCAAGTTCACATATGCTAGTTAGTGGCAGAGTAGAGATAGAATAAATTTGAATTGCAGTCCTATGTTTTTTTCTCCCAAAGTACCATACTGAAAATAAGAGCAAGTGGTTTTGGTTTTACATGACATGTTTACCTTAGCAACCTGTGATATGTGAAAGGAAATATTAATAGTTTCCTCTACCAAGACACATTTCAGTTTTTACAGATCTTAGATCCTGTGTTCTTTCGAGTCGTACAAACTCCATTTTCCATTCCCTTCACACCTTTTGCTCCGCTGCATTCTAGAAGAAAAGTTTTTTGATAGATTTGTAGAGAATAATATATGTTCAAAACCTGAAGGTCTTATCAGAGTTTCTGTAGTCAAATCTTACAAATTTTTTTGAGTCCTGGACTTCCTTTTTGTGGGAGGGGAATAAAGTAAATAACTTAAAACAGTTCATTTACTATTTTAAAATGACTTAACAAAGAAGGCATAGGAATAAACCACTATTCATTATTGTGAGTTGTCCTTAAAACCAGTTTTTTTTTTTTTTTTTTTTGCGGTGCTGGGGATTGAACCCAGGTCCTTGTGCATGCGAGGCAAACACTCTACCAACTGAGCTAATCCCCAGCCCCTGATATTCTTATGAAGCCCTATTACAGTACCCCCAAATACTTCCGCATGTAACCACATACTTGGTAACACTAATTTATTAGTGTGGAGAAACAGAAATTTTAGGAAAAACTATTTAGGATAAAGGTCAAAAAATGTTATATGCTAGCCATAGAATACACACCATTGCTTTACTGTCTTAAAATGTTGCAGGTAATAATAATACTTTTCCTTGATTTCAAATTCATTTTTTTTCTTGTAGGATTTCCTCTTAAAATGAATATTGGAAATAGGTAGATTAAGTGCAAATCATAGAATTTTATTCTTTTCTAAATATTTTTTATTTTGTTAATAATTTAAACTACTATAAGTACTTAATATATCTTTAATATTTTCTTTTGCAGTGTGAAGTCCTGTTTTCATATTATGGATATTTGTAAGTCCCACCCACATTCATGTGACCCAAATAATCACAACAAAACTCCACTTTTAAGACCAGTTGCTTCAAGTAGTACTGCTACTCTGACAGCAAATTTTACTAAAATTGGAACATTAAGAAGTCAGGTAAGAATTTACAGTAATTAATAATGTATACTCTTTTTTTAAATATATTTTTTAAGATGTTTATAGACCTTTATTGTATTCATTTATTTATTTGTGGTGCTGAGACTCAAACCCAGTGCCTCACACATGCTAGGCAAGTGCTCTATTACTGAGCCACAACACCAGCCCAATAATGTATTCTCTTTAAGAAGTGTTTTTTTGCTTTTGAGGTAGACAAAAGTTTCATGTTGACATGTAAAGTTACAGTGCTGGGAGGACTTGGTATGGCTTTTCTATTTAATCCAAAATTTCAGGCTAACAATTGGAATGAATCTATTCAAACTCATTTTTTTTACTTTCCTCATTCATTCTCTCCATATCTTTCACTTGCTCTTCAATGTCAAAAGTAGAGTTCAAAAAATCGGTTTTTAAACTTAATTCAGTTGGGTCAATTTGTTTTTGTTTTCATGTTCTGGATCCATTTTTATTGTAGAATTGTGATTTTTAAGAAATGTGTGTGGATTCTCTCTGTATAGCATGTGTAGCAGTTGAAACACTGCCCTGTGTGATGTGCCATACATTGTTGTTTCAGGCATTAACCACGTCTGCTCACTCTGTTGTGCACCATGGAATACCCCTGCAGGCGGGAACTGCACAGTTTGGTTGTGGTGATGCTTTTCAGCAGACGTTGATTATTTGTCCTCCAGCTATTCAAGGTATTCTTTCATTTAAATTGTACTTGCTAGGCATGGTAGTACATGCATTTAACCCCAGCAACTCAGTAAGCTGAGGAAGGAGGATTACAAGTTCAAGGCCAGCCTCAACACCTTAGTAAGACCCTATCTCAGAGTAAAAAAATAAAATAAAAAAGACTGGAGATGTAGCTCAGTGGTAGTACATCCCTGGGGTCAATCCTTAGTTACCAACCCCTCACAACAAAGTATTTTGAATTTAGGCATGCATTATTTTGTAAAAAGTTTAGTATCTGTTCATTAAATATATTAACTATTTTAGTGCTACCTTTTAATTTAATTTAAGCTGTTTAATAGCTTTTAGACCAGTGACACTTATTTCATGATTGAAGCTCCTCTGCAGTCATTAGCAAAATGAATCACATGACAGATGTATTTCCTGTAGTGTTAACCATGATAAAATACCTTAATAGAAATAAATAAGCTTGGAAAGCTATGGATTTTCCTATACTGGATATCACTGCTTTAGATGTTATCTCTCTTCATTAATGAACATTAAAGTGACTGAGAGCTCAGTCTGTTAATATTTTAGTTAAAGGAGTTCTGTCCCAAAATGTTACATTCTTATTCTTTACCCATAGTTTAGGTAAAAGATAAATTATGATTAAATTGGATTATGTTCCCTTTAAAACCCTGTAAAGATAGCAAACTACATGTTTAAGCTGGATGGGTGGCAAAATACCTTTGTAGAGATCATCAGTTCTCAAATTGGGAAATCTCTTAGTGTTTCTTATAGGGCAGTAGCAGCAAACCTTTCAACTGGAATAATCAGGATAAAATCTTACTTCCTAGATTCTTTCTTGCAATTTTGTTTTTGGTAGATTTTAATGTATATTTATATCTTAAAGCAAAAGATTGATTACAAAGGGACCCGATATGACTATGTACAACTTGGTGTTAATGCTGTGTAATGTAAATGAAAATGGTTGGTACTAAGTCAGAACACTATGTATATAATTCTTTTTCTGCTATTTATTGTTTTATTGTAGACAAGTATGTTTGCTTATTTCAGTCTTAGTAAAAGGAAACAGACTGAATAGATAATGTCTTGATTTCTATCTCCGAAATTTTTGACTTTGAAGGTTATTTGAATTTTTAAATTTCATTTAAGCATTTGAGCACTTCTGAGAAATTTTGGTGTCTCTCATATGACCTAACAAAGCACCAAGAACGTGTTTGTTGACTCGATTGTGTTAACATGTAAAAACAGGTCAAATCTTTAGCTACTGTTCTGCTTGGTAGCTTTCCTCTCAGCTTTTTAATTTGCATGCACACCTTGCTTAACAACAGAAATACACTCTGAGAAATGTGTTATTAGGTGATGATAGAGTGTCCTTAACACAAACTAAGATGGCTACCATGTCACTAGGCAATATAATCTTAAGGGAACACATTGCATATGTGGTCTTTCATTGACCTACATGTTAATTTGAGTTGTGTGATCATATGAGCTTTTCATGTAAGGTCTCAGTTAGGAGGTTGTAGCACTGAAAGCATTTTTTAAAATGACAAGTGGTTAATTCTCAAGATGAAATTGGGATCTAGTGGTGGCCTTGAGTATCTGTGGCAGTGACCAAAGGCTCATCTCTGGTAATAAAAATGCCTACATTATCAAGTCATTAGCACTCTGAAAAGATGCTGTTGTGTTTTTCTCCAGCCATTTACCATAAGAATTTCAAATATATAGAAAATGAAAAAAATAATGTCTTATATTTTAGATTCAACAAGCATTAATATTTTACTATATTCACATAATCTATATATGTACATATATCATTTGAAAGTGAGTGTAGTGGACATTATGGTTTTTCACTTAGGTAAGTTTATAATCTATGTTAGCAAGTAGGTTCTTTGGTTCTGGTAACCTGTCCCATGTACCAGAGTCAGTTTGAGGGTCACCCACCCACACAGTGGTATATTCCGTGAAGATTTGGAATAGCAGTTTTTTTTTTTTCTTCAGAGCTTATCTTTTATGTATAGCAAAAAGAGACTTATCAAATACATTTCTAAACAGGATTGAGCAACAGTCTTAAAACATTTCAATGAGATTAGACCATTCCTTCATCTCTTTATATGGCTTGTAATTGATAAAGAAGTTAGTAACTCTTCTGTACTTGTGGTCGCAAGTGTGTGAGTGGTTTATAATGTATTTGCCTTAAAAGCGAACAGTTTCCCTTAAATCAGTCTCAGCATCACTGTAGAAAATCTCAGTATTGGATTTCATATCCCTCCTTCTTGATGATGTGTCAGTCCATCTGTAAGAAACATTTTGAAGTAATTACTGTGCAGTTGTAGGGCAGTAATTTTGATACTATCCTAGTTTGTGCTTTAAAGTAAGTTTTATGCCTATCTCTTTCACTTAAATTTTTTAATTTTACATTAGGGTCATGGTGTATAGGTAATTTATTTATACTATAAATATAATATGTAGATACTTGTACATAGATTCTGTAAGACTGTGCTTATTTAAAAAAATACTTTAGTATATAAGACGTACCCAAACCTTTATTTAAAAAATCTGAGTATAAGCTATATGTTTTAAACAAGCATTTAAAATTATTTAGTAACCTAAAAAGTTAGCCATTCCTCCTTTCTGGATGAAACCTACCATTTTAGAGTGAAATTCATTTCAGCAAAATCTCCTCTTGTACTAAAACAATCTTCGTAAGCTTTTAATGCCCCACTTTAATCATTAAAGCAAATCTACCAAAGATTAAGTTTAAGCTAATTTAATAACTGTCTAAAAAGTTGAGATTGTAACCCATTGCTATTGAATTTGACCAAAAATTAAATCTCATGAAGAGAGACGGTATAAGGGAATTCTTTTCACTTATAGCATTGTTAATAGAGAGTACCTAAGGGCAATTTGATTTTTGTTTGAGTTTGAGAGTTTTGTTCTTGTCAAAGTAAATTCTGCTGTTTTATTTTTTCCCTTGAAATTATCTATTACCCTGATATAATTTCACTGCTTATGTGTGCTTATATTCCATTTCTTAGAGAATTTGCTTATCACAACATACTTTTTGGAAGGGGCAAGATCAGTTAGGGAAAAAAAATTCTCTTTTGTAAAACTTAATTCATACCTAGCTGGTTAGGAGCACAGAAAGTAAAATACGTTGGCAGTAAGATTAAAGTCACTGTGAAGAAAATCAACAGAACAGTATTAACATTCTCCTTAGGATTAGCACTCATATTTGTGCAATAAAAATTTTAAGTTTGTTTTTCAGTAGGAAAAGAAAACAATTGTATTCTTTCTTTTATGACTGGAGAGATGCGGAAAGACACCCAACATCCCTTTATCCAAAAACTGACAATATTTTACAGCCATGCACTATATACTTCAGTCATTGAAGGGCTGCATATTTGACAGTGGTTCCTTAAGGTCATGTTGTCTGGGGCTGGGGAATGTAGCTCAGTGGTAGAGTGCTTACCAAGCCAGCATGAGGCCCTGGGTTCAGTCCCCAGTACTGGGGTGGTGAGTGGGGGTTGAGGAGGAGATTGCATTGCCAGAGGATTTGATAGTCATCTTCCTTTGTATTTGTATAACTATGCTGTTCACATAATTGAGTAAGATTGCCTAACGACACATTTCTTGCAAGGTATCCCATATTGGAAGTGACTGCTACAATAGTCTGGAATTATTATATAGTGAATTTATTCTAGTTAATTGTTTTCTGACCCTGGTTGATATCCCTAGAGTCGTTAGTTAAAGCTCTACGTTGGGGTATCATACTTCTACTTTCTTGTCTCAAAGTAAGTTTTATAAGACAATATTTAGAAGGCACTTTGCAATACATTGAACAGAAATACTACCATTAATGGGATTAACATTGCCGGCAAGCCTACTTTTAATTTTTCAAGTGGATAATTAGGTAAATGTATTTTTTTAATGTAAACATATTTGTTCTCGAGTTCCAGCAAAACTCTGCTGGAGCGCTTGTCCTTTAAGCCATATTGGGCAAAGTTTTGTTATGTCATCAAATTAGGCAGAATAGGTTATTTTCTGCTTTTCCTTCATGTATATGCCGTTCAGAAATTAGGAAATCCCTGAATTCCATCCCCTTCGCAAACCATTGTGTCAATTGAAGTGTGAAATGCACTGTATCACCCTTTTGGTGTCAAGTGTGTCAGATCCTGCCATAGCTGCATAGTTAAAAGTTTGTATGAAAAGAACATTTACCTACCAAGGTTGTCAGGATGTTAAGTACCTTCACCTTTCCTGGGCCTTTATTACAGTGGGAGAACTGTCTGGAAAAAAAAAAAAAAAAAAAAAGTACAATAGCAAACTTCAAAAGGAAATGGAAATTTCAAGAAAAATAAATTACTCAGCTTTGTGTAGCATTTGCAAAACAAAGAGTAGCTTTATAACAGTTTTTGGACTGATGTGCCACAAAGTATATAGAAAGTACGTTTCTTTGCTAGAGTGATGAACGTTTTACATAGGAAATGGTTTTAAAGTCCCAGACTTACTTCTTTACATTTAGAATAATTTTATAAATTAAATCAGAGGAGACATTTTTTCTCTTACTGAATTCTGTGTCACAGGTATTCCTGCAGCACATGGTAAACCCACCAGTTATTCAATAAGGGTGGACAATACAGTTCCACTTGTAACTCAGGCCCCAGCTGTGCAGCCACTACAGATCCGACCAGGAGTTCTCTCTCAGGTTGGTCATAATTCATTGTATTTTTGCATGTGAGCTATCCTTCTTACACATAAATAGATACTGATCTATTTGTTTTATTATTGGCCTATGCTGTTGGGTCACTTTCAATCCTTTTTGTAGGTTATTGCCTTTAACTTTTATAAATGTTATGTGTGACTTTAATACATTTTGAGTTTGAGGTGTATGATCTGTAACTCAGTGGCTTTTGTTTGATGGTTCTGTTTTGACACAGCAGACGTGGTCTGGTAGAACACAGCAGATGCTGGTACCTGCCTGGCAGCAGGTAACACCCATGGCTCCTGCTACCGCTACACTAACTTCTGAGGGTGTGGCTGCTTCACAAAGGCTTGGAGACTGGGGGTAAGTTCAAAATAAAAGTACTCCATTGTGAATAGTCTGCAAAATAGATTTCTGTAAACCGGTTCAATTTTTTCGAACTTTCTCTCTAGGAAAATGATTTCACACAGCAATCATTACAACTCAGTGATGCCGCAGCCTCTTTTAACCAATCAGATAACTTTATCAGCCCCTCAGCCAATTAGTGTGGGCATTGCACACGTTGTCTGGCCTCAGCCTGCCACTACCAAGAAAAACAAATTGTGTCAGAACAGGTTGGTATTTGTACTTCAATTTTCCTCTGCATTTTGAGATTTAGTCTTTAAAATGAATTTTGCATGTACACTAAAGGGTCACTCTGTTATATTCAAAATGACCTCTTTGATAGCCTTGTTACAAACACTAAGCGAGCTCCCTTCTCAATTTCTCAGAGGTATTTTGGTAAAACTAATGGAATGGGAGCCAGGAAGAGAGGAAATAAATGCTTTCTGTTGGTAAGATTGTCTTTATTGCCCTTTTGATTTATTATCTACCTATAATGTAGTAATTGTAGACATTCAAATATAACATTTACCCAATATGGCCACTAAATGTATGTAAATGCAATCTGTACACTAATATTTTTAGAGATATTTTATATTTCACAAAAACTCGTGATATCTTAGTGTGTTATATACACAAACTTGAATAAATGAAGGTTTGCATTGTTCAGTTTAACAGGATATCTTAGAGAAATGTCATTTCCTATTTTGACTTTGGAGATTACAAATTATTCCTTTGGTTGCAGGAGTAATTCATTGCAGAATACCAGTATCCCACATTCAGCATTTATTTCTCCAAAGATAATAAATGGAAAAGATGTTGAGGAAGTAAGTTGTGTAGAAACACAGGACAATCATAACTCAGAAGTAGAGGCAAGAGATTGCTGTGAAGCGTCTGTCAGACAGGACTCTGATTCATCAGTTTCAGAAAAGCAGCGGCAAACCATCATCATTGCTGACTCCCCGAGTCCTGCAGTGAGTGTGATCACTATCAGCAGTGACACTGATGAGGAAGAGACTTCGCCAAGACATTCACTCAGAGAGTAAGTGCCCAGCGCAGCATCCTTAAAGAGTGGTGGTGGCGCCCCCTGGAGTGCCGAAAACCTCTGTGATTTAGTCCTTGTTAAGTGTCCTTTGGAATAAAACCTTCAAAGAGATAATCAGGTTCTAGACCCGGGAATGTGCTACATCATATTTGGCATGATTACTATGGTATTTCTGAGCTTTGAAGTTTGGTTCATATAGTTCATTCTTAAGTTTTCCCATCCTTACATTAAAAATGTAAATTTTGGAAACTTTGAGAGTATCTTCTCCTTTTTTACCCCTATTTCCCCCTTTCCTCTTTCACTAGATGTAAAGGTAATCTAGATTGTGAAGCTTGCCAGAGCACTTTGAATATTGATCGGATGTGTTCATTAAGTAGTCCTGATAGTACTCTGAGCACCAGCTCCTCAGGGCAGTCCAGCCCATCCCCTTGCAAGAGACCGAACAGGTAAAAGAATTCCAATAATAGTATGTAATAAATATTAAATCTACTAAAAAGTTGATAATTTCTTTTGTTGTTATGTAAGTTAAAAGCATCCATCAATTTACCATAGTGAATTTTCTCTTGAACATGCTTTTTTAACTAGATCATTTTTTTGTGGATTTGGGTTTTTAGTAGTCATTTTTTCATCATTATCAAACAACTCCAAATGAAAAATCGAATTCCTATGAAATGATTTTTAATAGTATGCTAATTTTCAGTCCTTTGAGTATAAACCAAGGAGTGGGATAACTGGGTCAAAAGGTGAGTATGAAAAATGGTGGAATGAAACAGATATCATTACCCTATGTACATGTATGATTACACAAATGGAATGAATCTACATCATGTACAACCATAGAAATGAAATGATGTACCCCGTTTGTGTACAATGAATCAAAATACAGTCTATAAAAAATAAATAATTTTAAAAAATCATCTGTTTTTGAAAGGATTAAAAAAATAAGGGCCACCTTCTCAACTTGAGCTCCACAGATTACTGTTGTGATAAATTCCAAATAAAACTTCTAACAAAATGAAAAAGGACATTTTTGCATAATGGATTACTGACTGGCTGCTATAGAGCTGCTCTGTGATTTTTTTTTTTCCTATCATTGATGATGTGTTTGCATGGTTTTGTCCGTATTTCCTTTCTTAGCCTTCCTGTTCTCTGGGGACACATACTGCCACTAAGACAGTAAACTTCTCATAACCAGCATGATCTACTAGCATCTTAAGAGATAAGCCACAAGAACTTTGATGAAATACATTTGATTTTAGCTTGTAGAAATTTTTTTTATTGACAATACTTTAAAAAGTTTTAAGAGTTCATTTTGTACATTTTGTCTTCTCTTTTTGCTTAGTCAGGAAACATGGCTTTAAATACTTATAGACAAAGCTCCGTGGAAGTTGCAAAGTCTTTTTAATACTCTCCTTGTAAATTACTTAAAGTGGATTGGAAGTTGGTTTGTTCATGCTTATACATTAATATACACACATAAAATGTGCATAAATCTATAAATATGCATATAAGATGAAAAATAAAATATACATATAAAAACAGATGCTTGAGATTGTTAAGTATGAATGAGTGATTAAAATAGACACTAATGTAGAAATTCCAAACAGTGAGATCTTGTCAGGGCCTGACAACAATCAGCAGGAGAGGAGAAATTTGAGACTCTGGCTAGGCCTGCAGAGAGATCAGGAAGACTTTCAGAAAGGCACATTTCTGGGGCTGGGGATATAGCTCAGTTGATAGAGTGCTGGCCTTGCAAGCATGAGGCCCTGGGTTCAATCCCCAGCACCAAAAAAAAAAAAAAAAAAAAAAAGGCACAATTCTGAAATATCCAAGTCACATGCTTGTGCATTTGTACATTTCATTTAAATTACCCAGAACAATACTTTTGTCTAGATGAAATTATGTAGATCTTATAAAGGAGAATTTTATGAAGTACTACTAAGGATCAAGTAGGAAGAAAAAAGAGAAAAATACCAAAAGGACATTCCTGAAGCAGGATGGAATTAGGTTTAGTAATTGAATAAAGAATGAATTTGAGGGTCTAAAATTCTGTGAAAACATGATGTGTTGGTAAAGGAGAAATGAGTAATTATATAAAATAACTGAGTAAGTTCACTGGAGCCTGGATATTACTCAGTATCAGATTTAATGTTAAAAATGTTACTCATAAAACTGCTTTCTTGTAGTATGTCAGATGAAGAACAAGAAAGTGGTTGCGATACTGTTGATGGCTCTCCAACGTCAGACTCTTCGGGGCATGACAGTCCATTTGCAGAGAGCAGTTTTGTGGAGGACACTCATCAAAACACAGATCTGGTAACTTCTGCTGACACAGAAAACAAGCCAGCTGTCTGTACTGTTGTGGTGCCACCAATGGCAATAGAAAATGGATTAAATGCCGATGAGCATATGGCAAATACAGGTAAACTGAGTCCTCCTGTCTCTCTTATCATCCTTTAAAAGCTCTTAATTTGTTAGGATCATCAGAAAATAAGATTGCCAAAAGTCATCTCTGTATTTCTACCTTGCCCTTGCCCTGTGTATTGTACAGAAGAAGTCTCTTCTGATATTGGCCAATGCTCAGAAACCATAAGCTCCCTTATTTAAATACATACATACATACATATATATATTTATTTATTTATTTATTTTTTATACTGGGGATTAAACTCAAGGGTGCTGTACTACGTTCCCAGCCCTTTTTATTTTTTGATATAGGATCGCACTATTTGCTGAGGCTGGCTTTGAATTTGTTTCCTGCCTGCCTCAGCCTCCTGAGTTGCCGAGATTATAGTCATGCGCCGCCACATCCCAGCTCTCTTTTCTTTTTATTTAATTTTAAGATTCTTCAGGCACTATTGTGTTAAATACATAAAGACTTTTCTAATTTTTATTAGGGGAGGAAAATCACCAACTCTAATACTTTGTTTGTTGCCAGATTCTACCTGCCAGCCATTAATAAAAGGACGATCTGCCCCTGGAAGATTAAACCAGCCTTCCACAGTGGGTAATCGTCAGCAAAAATTGACATCAGCATTCCAGCAGCAGCATTTGAACTTCAGCCAAGTAAGTTTATATGTTAATTCGTAAAGGTGTTTACAGCCCCCACTGCTTAGAGGAACAAGAGCTCAGAAACTGTAAGCAGTCTTAATACATTTCCCCCTTTTCATTATCCAAGTGACTAAAGTGTAGCCTGCCTACCAGGATAATTAACAGATTTATCCATAGAATTTATATTCCTCTTTTAATAGGGTAAGTTGTCAGACAATTTGGGGAGGTAGGTGGGGAATGCTGGGAATTGAACATACTAGACAAGCTTTCTACCACTGAACTATATCTGTAGCCCTCTTAGACAAATTTTTAGTATTTGTTGTCTCAGATCCTTTAAATCAGAACATATGCACATAGATTCATGGCTGTATTTCTTACATGTTAGTAGAGATGATCATCTGACCTTTGGGGATATTCCCATCTCTTGGACACTGTGCTCAGCATTGTGTTTCAGTTGGGAAGAGAAAAACAATCAGATATTGGGAGTCAGCCTGGATTCAAATATTAGTTTTGCCACATACTATGTATATATTACCTTGTCCAGGTTTCTTGAGCAAGTCTGGACCACAGTTAACAGGAATTAATATTTATATCATGGGATTGTCCTGGAACTTAATAAAATGTTAGCTTTATATATAGTAAGTACTCCAGTGATAGCTGTTAGTAGTGCTAGGAACAGTAACTAGCAGCTTAGGGGTGAGGTTAATGCTGTAATAATATATGGTAATAAATATTACGGTGCATGTGTGTGTATCTCAATTGGTTTTTTTCTTTTGTCTGCTCATCTTAATGCAAGCTAACGTTCTGAGAGATCTACTATGAGTTATTTTAGTCACAGTTCCTTCTTTCTTTCCTTTGATCTTATAAAATGTTTTTTGAAGCTTTTGGTTTTCTTTTTAATATTTCCTTTTTTTAGTCGTAGATGGACACGATACCTTTATTTTGTTTATTTTTATGTGATGCTGAAGATTGAACCAAGTGCCTCATATGTGCTTAGGCAAGTTCTCTACCACTTAGCCACAACCCCAGACCCTAAAATGTTATTAATAATTTTTTTTTCTTTGCGGTTAGGTTCAGCACTTTGGATCTGGGCATCAAGAGTGGAATGGAAATTTTGGGCATCGAAGACAGCAAGCTTATATCCCTACTAGTGTTACCAGTAATCCATTCACTCTTTCTCACGGAAGTCCTAACCATACAGCAGTACATGCCCACCTGGCTGGAAATACGCACCTTGGAGGACAGCCTACTCTGCTTCCATACCCATCATCAGCTACCCTCAGTAGTGCTGCACCAGTGGCCCACCTCTTAGCCTCTCCATGTACCTCAAGACCTATGTTACAGCATCCAACTTACAATATCTCCCATCCCAGTGGCATAGTTCACCAAGTCCCAATGGGCATAAATCCCCGTCTGTTACCATCCCCAACCATTCATCAGACTCAATACAAACCAATCTTCCCACCACATTCTTACATTGCAGCATCACCTGCATATACTGGATTTCCATTGAGTCCAACAAAACTCAGCCAGTATCCATATATGTGAAAAAAACAAAAACAGTATATTGAGGAAGCTCAATGATACAAACATATGATTAAAAATAAAAACATGGTATTTAATAAAAATTAGCCATGGCACAAGAAAATTATTTTTGAATCATGTAGACTTGGGTGCAATTTAAACAACTTTGAGCTTTAAAAATCTCACTTTTAATGTGTTTTGCACATTTGGTATAACTTGTCTTTGGTCATGTTATCTTCTTATGTAGTAACTCTAGACAGGTGACTTATGGGAGCAGAAGTCCAGTTTTGCTCCTGCTATTTTTTATAAAATTGCCTTCTAACTAGTGCAAGACACGTCCACATTTGGGAAGCCATTCTGTGTACAGACTTAGAGCAACAGATGCACATATGTCAGAATTACAGCATACAAGTGAATTGTATTATCTGTGTCTTAGTGTATAAATGTTGGGTCACTTAACCTGAGAAATTGAGCTATTGTTCTTTACATTTGCATGTGTCTTTTGCATGGGCAAAATGTTGCCTAGACTTTGCTCTTAATGTTGTTCTAATAATCTCAGCTGCATTGTAAACCGTTCCCACACATAGTGCCTTAAATATTTGAGGTTGTTAATGTTATTACATATCTATAAATGTTGAGGACTGCAGCACTTAAAATTCAGACCTGCTCTTTAGTTTTCTTTCAATAGAGTAATGTTCATTTTTGGTTTTGTGTGGTATGATTTCAGATAGTAGCTGTTTTTTTCCTTATTAAGAGGGCAGCATGTTTGCTATAGCTGAATTCTGCTGTCTGATTTTTCAGAATGATCTAGCTTCAAGAAAAGCAAGCAGTTAGTAGTGCTTAAGAAAAATTGATACAGTACCTAATGGATAGTTGATAACTGTCACAGCACAGCATTTTATATACTGTTAAGTGAAACTGCAATACAATCTAAGTTTATTTTGGAAGTGTTTGCTGTATAATTGGACTTAATAAAATGTTTAGAGGTGCAGTAGGCATGACATTGAGTAGATAATGAAAGAAAATGCAAAATGCTCATTGATTCATGACGTGGTTTCATCTTAGCTTGGGCAAACCATGCAGTATTTAATAAATAGTAGCAGAATATTTACTATTGAAGCTTGAAAAGATGTGAGTTCTTTGTGTGCAATTTTTCATTTATGCATGTGAGAGGGTTTTTGTTTTTTTGGTTATTTTTTATAGTATTTTTACATTGTAGTACTTGTTTTGCTTGTTGGTGGTGTTGCTTATTTAATACATTCCGTCAGGGACAGAAATTACATGCTTTTTTTCCTAGGAAGTGTGTCTTGGGTTCCCTCCCCCCTTTTTTCCCCTTGGTGGTGATGGTGGTGATGTTTAAATGAAGTTGCTTTTACAGCACCAAAGACTTAATCATCCATTTCCTATATAAAAGGTAGCTACTTTTTGCATAGACCTCAAGTATATTGTAGTGTAGAGGTGGAATTTAAGGAAAGGTATTAAACTGAGGCTGTGTTTTAGCTTACAGACAAGTAATAAATTGTATCATTTATCTTGAATGTATCATAGATAAGCTGCTATATAACGATTGCCACTTCAGATAGCTGTGAAATTAGGTGATTAACTAGTTGTTATTTAGCCTTCTAATTTCTGTATAAGTCTAATTACATGAAATAGAAGTTGGGGTTTTGATTTTTTACTTTGCTTTTCTGTTTGAAGTGTCATTGTAACTACTGTATTGTAAATGATGGAAAATAATTGCATATGTTATTTTGGGGTGTGTTATTTGCATCAGTATTTTATCTCTATTAATGTTTGTGCTCATCACTGCATATAAAAAACTTGGATGTATCAATGTAACTTAATTTTTTATTTTCATACTGGCATTGTAGACACTTGAGAAAGCTGTATCTTGCAGGCTTGACTTAACTTTTTTTCCTTAAAAATCTGGAACATAATCTTAAAGCATTTACTGGAATAAACAGTACGAAGCATTTGAGTATAAAACTCCAAATGTTTTGGATTTACAGCGTTTCTTTAATAAATGAATTGCATACCACTAGTACAGCTTTAGGACAGCGTTGGTGATAAGCTAATAATGGATCAACTTTTCTTTACTCCATTAATACAAGCAGTGTTTTATTTAATAATCATCAATGAAATAAATGTGCCTGAAATTGATTTTAAAAATTACAGTATTAGATCATAAAATAAAAACCAGCAGTACATTTTTAGTCACACTGAAAATGAAGGACTTAATTTTCCCCACAAGTTTCAGTGTTTTTAGTAATCAATTCTATGCATTTTATATAAATAGAAATATATATATATATAATACACTTAAAAAGGAGTAGACTAAGATTAATTTAAAAGATTATTTACAGATGACACGTTTATGGAGTCACTATTTAAGTAAATTTGCTGCCCTCCACAGCCTTCTAATTTTATTTATATGGTCCAGCAGATTACTGGTATCTGCTCACTTCTTGGAAAAGAATCAATGCTGGCAACGGATGTTTCAGAAACACCAAGTGCAAAAGATTGATTATATCACAAAAGGTACAAAACCAGTGCAGTTTTCTTTTTGTGCAGGACTGTGTTTACTACGCTGAAATGGTGTATCTTCTGTTATTTAAGTTCCAAGACTCAGGTAGTCTTGTTAACAATTGACTGTAAATGGTAAAGACCGACATTTTCATACTGCAAGAATAATATTGTTAAAGGCATATCGCAGTTAAGTTACGCTGCTCTTAATTGCAATCATGGGCTTTTTTAAAAGTGTTTAAACATTTCAAAATCCTGCTAAAGTCTAAATTTAGCATACTGACAAAGAATCTGGATTTATACCCTATTTAAAACCATTTTTAACAGTTTTCTTTGGTTTAATGCTTTCTTAAATAAAACACTGCATGATTTCCAGGTTGCATATTTGCATACTATTTTAATTTGCAAATTATTTTTTAACAAATATCCTGATATATAATGTTTTTTTCTTTCAGGATGTTTAATTAAACATTACTATGTTAGCAAAACTTTTTCATTTTTTAAATCTTTACTACTAATTTTAAACTTGGTTTGTGTTAAGTGAAAGTTAAATCATACACTGCAAGGTGTAGGAAGATTTGTTTTAATGAACCCAATGATATAGATTTGATTACTAAGTTTGAACTGTTAACTGTTTAACAATTTTAGACTTGTGGCTTTCTTTCTTTGATTTGTTTGTTTTTGCTTTTAATTCTATGCTACACTAGTTTGCCATGTAGCAATTGCACTGTGCAATATTACAATAAGGACTGGGAAAATTTTTATGGATGTAATGTCTATTACAGTTTGCGATAGTATTTCTCTCTAGTTCTCAGTGATTTAAATGTGACCAAGCCTTCTGTACTTTGTCACAAAAAGCGGGTTTTCCAGGTGACTATTTTGGTGAGTGTCAAAATAAGAATTTATGGTGTATTACTGTTGATTCACTTTGAATTAAAATATATATATTGCAGCAAACAGTTTGTTGACTTTTTTTCCACTCTAATACTGCTTTACAGGGTAGAGAAGTGAGAGGTTAGCAGTACTAAGTACCTAATTTACTTCATCTCATTTAACTCAAAGCCACCTTGTGAGATAGTATTCATATATTTGTTATATGAGGGCACAAGCACAAAATGTTTTGGTCCCATCCCCAAAGTCACACTTTGAGTATGAATGTCAGATGAACCAGGCATTCTAACCAGAACTAATCTACTTCTCACTGTTTTTTTGAAACTGAAGTCTGAGTTGATGTGCCAGAAGTACCTAGAACCACAGGTTGGCCATGGCTTGAAATTTAGGTTTTCTCAAGTACTTTTTTATTTTTTTTATTTGTTCTATTTAGTTATACATGGCAGCAGAATGCATTTCGATCCCTTGTACATAAATGGAGTACAACTTTTCATTTCTCTGTTTGTACACAGTGTAGAGTCACACCATTCGTGCGATCATCCATGTATATAGGGCAGTGATGTCCACCATCTTTCCCATGCCCTGCCCCTCCCGTCCCCTCATTCCCCTTTGCCAAATCCAAAGTTCCCCTATTCCCGCCCTCTCCCCTCCCCCCCAACCCCCCCACCCCGTTATGTGTCAGCATCCACTTATAGAGAAAACATTTGGCCTTTGGTTTTTTGGAATTGGCTTATCTTGCTTAGCATGATAGTCTCAGGTTCTATCCATTTACCTGCAAATGCCATAATTTTATTCTTTTTTAAAGGCTGAATAATATTCTATTGTGTATATATACCACAGTTTCTTTATCCATTCATCTATTGAAGGGCACCTAGGTTAGTTCCACAGTTTAGTTACTGTTGATTGAGTTACTATAAACATTGATGTGGCTGCGTCACTGTAGTATGCTGATTTTAAGTCCTTTGGGTATAAACTGAGGAGTGGGATAGCTGGGTCAAAAATGGTGGTCCCATTCCAAGTTTTCTAAGAAATCTCCATACTGCTTTCCAGAGTGGTTGCACCAATTTGCAATCCCACCAGCAATGTATGAGTGTACCTTTTCCCCCATATCCTCACCAATTGTTTTAGTTGGAGTGAGAAGAAATCTTAGGTTGTTTTGTTTTGTTTTGTTTTGTTTGTTTGTTTGTTTTTTTCAGCGCTGGGAATTAAACCCAGGGCCTTGTGCATTTCTCTAATTATTAGAGATGTTGAACATTTTTTTCATATATTTGTTAATCAATTGCCTATCTTCTGTGAAGTGCCTGCTCCATTTCTTAGTCCATTTATTGATTTGTGTTTTTTGTGTTTTTGGTGTTAAGTTTTCTGAATTCTTTATAAATTCTGGAGATTAGTGTTCTATCTGAAGTGTATGTGTAAAGATTTTCTCCCACTCTGTAGGCTTTCTCTTCATGTTATTGTTTCCTTTGCTGAGAAAAAGCTTTTTAGTTTGAATCCATCCCATTTATTGATTCTTGATTTTATTTCTTGCACATTGGGAGTCTTGTTAAGGACGTCTGGTCCTAAACTGACATGATGAAGATTTGGGCCTACTTTTTCATCTATTTGGTGCAGGGTCTCTGGTCTAATTCCAAGGTCCTTGATTTCTCCAAGTATTTTTGAGGGAAATATTTCTCTTTATTATGCATAACCAAAGAAAAGGAAATTCTCACAAAAATTAAAAATATGAAATATTAGACTTCAAAAGAATATAGTTGTAGTAGACAAGTTTATATCCTAAATACCACCTCGCTTTCGCTTTTTTCCCCTCTAACTTTAGGGAATCACCAACAGGAAAGGTTTTGGGAAAGCGTTCCACCAGAAGTCACCAGTGATTAAGAGTTTTTGTTTTTTGATGCTGGGGATAGAACTGAGGGTCTTATGCATGCTAAATCAAAACACAACAGTGAGAATACATGTTTTTTCTCTCTTGGTAAGCTTTTAGTTGAAATATAACATTTACGAACTTCTTTCAGCACTTTATTTGTAAGATGCTTCCATCTTGTGTGTAGTTTTTTCACATTTATACTCATTGCTGTGCAGTTGTGCAACTGTGTGCATGTACCACAATTTATCTGTGTTTTGTTGATGGTCATTTGAATAGTTGCCACTTTTTAAATCTATTATGGATAGTGTGGCTATGAATGTTGTCCATATCTTTGCATGAACATACATATGTATGCATTTCCTTTGTATATATGTAGGTATGGCATTGTTAGATCATAAGGTACATGTGTTTCACTTTCACTTCGTTCGATTCTGCCAAATAATACTCCAAAGTGCTTGAAATAATTTACACTGAGCAGTGTCTGAGCATTCTATTTGCCACATAGCCTCACACACACATATATTTTTTACTTCTTTTAGTCATTGTGAATGTGAATTCTTCAAGATGCTAATGAACATTTTCATTTAGACCAATGCACTGATCGTACACCTAGATGAAAACTTAATTTTTCAACTTACTTACTCGAAAGTAAATTGGCCAATTGGAAATGCAAAGGCGTATCCAGCTATTGATTGATTGGTTGTGACTGAACTCAGGGGTGCTTTACCATAGAACTACATCCCCAGCCCTTTTCTATTTTGAGATGGTCTTGCTAAGTTGCTGAGGCTGGCCTCAAACTTTCGATCTTGCCTCAGCCTCCAAGATTGCTGGGATTGCAGGCATGCACCACCACACCTGGTAGTATCCAGTTAATTAAATAGACCAAAAATATAAAACATTATTTCTAAAGGTGATAATAGGATGAAAAAAAAAAAAAAAAAAAAAAAAACTCTTTGAACGACACATTTAAACCAGCCGGTAAATAAAATTTTGCTCATTCAAACACCATGTTAGGAAAATGAAAGGCCAAGTCACAGGCTGGAAGAAAATGTTCATAATATAAACCTCTTAACAAAGACTGGCATTCATCCTCTCAAGTGGACCAGTTTAACAACAGCCTGTCTGATCTTCCAGCTTTCGCTCACTCTGCAACATTCTCCCTGTGGGATAGCCAGACTGATCTTAAAACATACAGATTAAGTCATGATCTTTGCTCACTTAGTATCTTCCCACAGCGTCTCAAAATATATGGAATTATGTCTACACTCCTTTCTTTGACAAAAGGCTACACAGTCACCTTATAGTTGCATTTTCTAACTCCTGTCCCCATGCACACACTGCTCTGAAAATATTGGCCAGCTTCCTGTTTTGCTGATATTAAAAACTCTTCCTTGAGTTTAAGTCTTTGTACTTGCTGCTTTTTCCGCTGCAGGGTAGATTAGCATTCTTAAGTGAACCTTTCTGAGGTATTCTCTGACATGGCCTCTCCTGTCACTTTATCACTCTACTCTTGTTTTCTTCACCTGCCCTACCTGAACTTAATTTAGCTGTTTAATCATTCTCTCCTCCCATAAGATCCGTAAGAGCAAAAGGATCTTCTGTTTTGTCCACTGATAAATGTCCAGCATATAGAGCTCAAGACACAGACACTTCATAAATATTTCAAGTACTCCATGACTTACCTCTGATGCGCCGGGCACTGTCCTAGTGCCTGTATTTTAAAATCAGTGGCTATCCCATGGAAAGTAGTTGCAGGGTGGATGGAAGCTGGAAGACCAAATAGGCCTTCGTTAAAGTGGCCCACACGCGAGATGAATGAATACCAGTCTTTGTTTAAGAGGCTTGTTTGTATTATGAACATTTTCTTTCAGTCTGTGACTTGTCCTTTCATTTTCCTAACATGGTTGTTTGAATGAGCAAAATTTTGAATTTGAGTGAAGTTCATCTTATCAATATTTCTTTTTATGGTTTGTGCTTTGTGTGTGTGTGTGTGTGTGTGTGTCCTAAGACATTTTGCCTATTGCAAAGTTGCAAAGTCATTCTGTAGTTTAGTGTTTACTATTTTTGCTTTTATTAGGTCTGTGGTCCATTCCGTCAGCTTTTGTGCCAATCTTTTATTGTTTCATCTTATTGAGAATCTACACAAATCTAATTAGAATTATGGTTATTTGGAATAGAAAAATAAGGTGTTAATGTTTCACAATATGCCATCATAAAAATAATAGATTATTATAACATGCTTGGAAAATTCGGAAAAACTTTTTCAAAAAGTCAGAAAAGTTTTCAGATAGTTAAAATAATATACAGGTAGGCAAATGTAGATTCTGATATTTTATACTTTATAACAAGCAGTTTGCATGTTTTATAAATTTCAGAAATATTTGAATGACAAAGTGCTCAATTTAAAAGTGATCTTTATTCCCATTGCTCGTTTCTTCAGTGATGATAAAAAATTCCAAGAACTCACTTTTTTATCCTATGTAGATTTTCTATACCTTCAGCAATTTTTCTTCCTTCCTTCCTTCCTTCTTCCTTCCTTCCTTCCTTCCTTCCTTCCTTCCTTCCTCTCTTTTTGCAGTGCTGAGGATTGGAACAAGGGCCTTTTACGTGCCAGTCAAGTGCTGTATCACTAAGCTACACCCCAAACCGTAGGTAATTTTTCATTAAATAAAATACTACATCAAACACACATGGGACCACCTAGATTCATCAGCTTACATGCTTCATTTACTTTATACATTTGTATGTACTTTTCTAATGCAACCATATATGGATAATCATGCTTCTCCCTCAAACACTTCAGCATGCATCTGAAGAATAATGACATTCTTCATCTAACCATGAAACCTTATAACATTTAGCAAAATTAACAATACTGTAACATTTGTCTTAATTTTCAGTCTGTACTCGAATTTCCCATGTTGTTCTGAGAATATCATTTATACTCTTTCCCCTACTCCAGGAGCCAGTCAAGATTCACTGACTGCATTTGGTCAGGTGTGTCTCTTGACTACTTTTATTTCAGAACAGTCCCCCATCTTTTTTCTTAATGACATTTTTGAAGGAGTCAAGCTAGAATATTGTGCATTCTGGATTTGTCTGGTATTTTCTTCATGCAAACAAGCTCTGTATTTTCTGTAAAGCTGAGCTGGGTCTCCTGCCTTGATGAGACTGAACATTCATTTACAAGGACAGGAGTTGAGTCCTTATTGCATCAAGTTGGGAAGCACATGATGTCAAGTTGTACACTCTCAGGGATGACACTTGGTTACTGGTGAATCTCAGTGACATCGGCGGGCCAATTTAGATAGCATCGATAACATTTTACTCAGTGTTTTTAGCATCCATTGAGGTCTGAATTGATTGTTACATTGGAGGTTGCCAAGTGGTGATCTTCAATTGTATCATTGTACATTCATGACCTTGTGTCATCTTAACAACAGGCTTCTGGCTTTCTTCCTGTGCGGGAGTTCTCTCTCCTTTTGCTCTCTTTCTGTTATTACTATAGAGTCCTGAATTTTGTTTTATTTAATAAGTTAAAGTTACTAATTATTTTCACAACTTGAAGTTTTTGTTTTTCTTTTTTCTGGTATTTGGGTTGAACCCAAGGGCACTTTACCCCTGAGCTACATCCCCAGTCCTTTAATTTTTTAAATTTTGAGACAGAGTATCACTAAGTTGCCCAGGCTGGACTGGAACTTGGAATCCTCCTGCCTCAGCCTCCCACGTTGCTGGGATTACAGGTGCGTGTGGTCATTCTCAGCACAACTTGAATTCTTTTCACACCACCTACTTAGTCTGAATGTTTCCTTGTTTCTGGCCCAATAAGGTGTCTGAGGCTCCTCTTACGCATTTCTTTCCTCAATTCTGGAATTAACCATTTCTCCAAAGAACCCAGGTCAAAGGATGTAGTTTGAGTCATTTTTATGAGTTACATACAAAGGTAATTCTTTGCTCTTGTATTAGTGTCCAGTTATGGTGTCCTGGGTATTGCTGACTGAGATTTGGTATAGTTTTGTTGTTGTTGTTTTTTATTAAAAAAAATTTAACATTTAGGTGTAGATGGACATAATACCTTTTTAAAATTTATTTATTTTTGTGAGGTGCTGAGGATCAAACCCAGTGCCTCACAAATGGCTAAGCAAGTGCTCCACTGCTGAGCTACGACCCCAACCCTAGTTTTTTTATTTTTTATTTTTTGTAGTTGTCAATGGACAGCATGCCTTTATTTTGTTTATTTTTTTTTATGTGGTGCTGAGGATCGAACCCAGTGCCTCACAAGTGCTAGGCAAGTGCTCTGCCTCTGAGCTGCAGCCCCAGCCCCCTCTTGGTTTAGTTTTAATCCCATATTGCCATTGCCTAAGCTCATATGATTCCCATATCTGTGGGAAGATGTTGCTTGCCCAGCCACTTACCGTGCACTCCTGTGAATATTACTGATCTAGACCTCCTCTTGACTCCAGAGGGTAATTACAAAGCCAGCATGAATGGGGGAGGGGTGAATGGCAGTTTTAGAGGGCATGCATGGAGGAAGTAATCTAATAAATGTATTGTTTAGTACCGTGCACTTGTTTCCAATGAATGCCAAATAAACGTGTACCCCAGGGTTTGAGGACGTTACTTTCTAAAATTTTTTTTTTTCCTTCGGTACTGGAGATTGTACCTAGGGGCACTCTACCACTGAGCTACATCCCAGGCCCTTACTTTTATTTTAAGAGAGGTTCTTGCTAAGTTGCCCAGGCTGACTTGAAACTTGCAATCCTCCTGCCTCAGGAGTCCCTGGGATTACAGGCATGCACCACTGCACCTGCCTATTTGGTAAACCTTGGTGATATTTGCAAGGATGATGAACTTGAACCAGTTGATGAGCGTGGAAACTGAGCTGCATCACCACAATAACTCCCTTATCCCTTTTTGATCATTTTCACCATGTTTCTTAGGATTTCCTACCTGCTCTTCTATTTCTCTTGTGTAGATTGTCTTTTTGACATTTTGCTCTGTCTGATCACAGGACGTACTAAAGCACTTGTTAAAAAATGAATAAAATCAGGCTTCATATGTTGAATGGAATTTAGGAGGACCAAATTATATCATCTGCCTTGCTATTAGTGTGATTTTTTTAAAGCTTTTAGTATTATATGATTTTTAATGTGCTGGGGATTGAACCCAGGGCCTTGTGCATGTGAGTCAAGCACTCTACCAACTAAGCTGTATCCCCAGCCCAGGTAGTATGATTTTTGAGCAAGTTTGGGCTTCATTTGACTCATTGGTAAATCAGAGAGCTTGAGGTTGCAAACTCAGCCATAACAGCGAGGCAGACCAGGCTACAACATAACAAAGTGGAGCTGACCCAGTGGGGACACTGGCAGAGTGGAGAGAGAGCCCCCTGCAAGGGAATCGGGAAGTGCACATAGAATGGCAGATTCAATATGCATCAACTTCTAGGTTTAAAAAAAAAATAGTGGCTATTAATTCAAAGTTTTAAAAATTAAAATATTTAAATACAGTGTATACCAAACAAGTGTCTTAATAGACCTGAGCTGGTCTGTGAATGTCTCATTTGCTAGATCCTGAGTTCCCTTTATGTTTTGACATTTGTTAATTCTGTTCAGTACCCTTCTGCTCTCTTGTATTCTGGCCAGCAGGGGGAGAGAGAGTCCTCTAATACTTTTTCTTACAAGTTTGGTTACCTAGAAACTTTGAGGAAAATAACAAAGCAGAAACATGGACAGTGGGCTGGGATTGTTGCTCAGTGGCAGAGCACTTGCCTAGCATGTGCGAGTCACTGGGTTTGATCCTCAGCAACGCATATAAGTAAATAAATAAAATAGGGGCATTCTGTCCATCTATGACCACAAAAGAAAACTTAAGGAAAAAAAAAAAAAAAAAAAAGAAAAAGAAAGAAAGAAAGAAAGAAAGAAAGAAAGAAAGAAAGAAAAATAATATGGGCAGTGTAAGTTATATTCTATGGAGTTTGATAATATAATGAGAAGTTTCTAGTTTTTATATTTTGAAAAGCAAAAGTTTTCCAAGCCTCAGAAATTGCAGAAAATTCTTTTGGGTACCAGGGATTGAACTCAGGGGCACTCGGCCACTGAACCACATTCACAGCCCTAGTTTGTATTTTATTTAGAATCAGGGTCTCTCTGAGTTGCTTAGTGCCTGGTTTTGCTGGGGCTGGCTTTGAACTTGTGATCCTTCTGCCTCAGCTCCTGAGCCGCTGGGATTATAGGTGTGCTCCACAGTGCCCAGTCAGAAAAGTCTTAAATTACTACATAGACTGATTGATTTATGATGGAATCAAAGGAAGACATCCATTCATCTAACCATTCCTCTACTGCCAGGTAGTTAAAATGTGTAGATCATTTTTTATCTCCAGTAAGAAAAATAAAACATAGGATTTGACAACTTTGGGAAGGGAGGCGTAAGGTAAGAGGAAAAGAGTAACAGTTATTCAACACCTTGATTGTACCAGACAGAGCCTTTGATTTACCTTATACCCTTCCTGTGCCAAAATCTCTCTCTCTCTCTCTCTCTCTCTCTCTCTCTCTCTCTCTCTTTCTCTTGGTAGTTTTAAAAAACTTTACACAAGAAGGAAAAGGCTTAGAGATACTCAGTAGTTGATTTATGGAATACACAGGACAAAAAAAAAGTAATGTTGAAATTTTGGCCCTGTGAATGTTCAACCTTATTATAGTCTCTGAATCCAGTGCTGGTCTAGGGGCTATCCCAACAGGGATGGGGAGGGAGGGCTGTATGCATATGTACTCACATGTTTGTTATAAATTATATTCATATAGAGAATAAGGTAGCATATTACTTAGAAATGAAAGTAGAGTATTTGATGTTTTATTTCAAATTCCATATTCTCATAGAATGTCAAAGGAAATTGAGCTTTACCAAACTCTTGTATCTATAAGCAACCTAAAGTTATAATTCAACAACAATTTGACAAAATCAGGTAAATGTTTGATTACTACCCCATTTAACAAAGTTGCTCATGTTGCTGATGAACAGGTATAGTCCTGAGATAAATCTTCACTGTCATTGCCCTTTACATTTATGACCAAAGTGAAGCAACAGAGACTTATTGAAAGTTCACTTGTTCATCAATGACATGAATGAATTCTTTGCTCAATCTGATGATAGTGTTCAAATATTGGAAGCACATGCTTTCCTTCAATTTTTCCTGTTTGTAATATATAGCTACTGATAAACACTTTTAAATTTAATTTGCAGTAACATTTTTCTTCATCATTTTAAGTCTAGACAATCAATAAAACCCTAAATCAAGCCCTGATTTGTAGTGTTTGCCAGTTTCCAGGGTGTAAAAACTCCCATGATGTACAATTTCAGGCTATCTGGGTGTTGTCAGTGAACGTAGAGTTGGAAAAAGAGGTGCACCATCATACAAAATACATCAGACATAAATAACTGCTAGAGCAAACGGATAGCAGTAAAATGAGTGTGCTAACTAGAAAGTGATTAGTTTGAGCACAAGCAGGTCTCACTTTGGACAGTAGTGTGAAATCATAAAGTGACTGCCAGCCGAAGCCCTTCAAAGTTATTATAATCAATAGAAAAAAATTACAATTGTTCTATGATCTCTAACATTTTCATTAAGCAATGGCTCTTATTGTTGGTCATAAGTGTAGAGGGAAATGAAAAAAATAGTAAAGTTGATTTTATATGTTATGCTTATTTAAAACATTAGAAATATTGAGAATTATTATTTTTTAAAAAAACTTATAGTTTAAACATCATATTCTTCTCATCATAACACTTGAGATGCATATAACTTGAGCATCCTTTTTTATACTTTGGCAAAGTATACTTTGTCATACTTTTTTCTAAGTTTGGATCATCTCCTTTGTGCTTTGAATGTCATGAAACAGCTCTGGGAATTCTTCTAATGGGAATTTGTTTTTTCAGGATCACTTCCTCTCTGGGGTATCTCTATCCTTTTTGTCAGAACCACTTTGCTCATTTACATTGACAGGCAGGCCTCCCCTGAGCTCCTCTGCCTGCATCTGTGCAGTCTCCTCAACAGCACGCATGTCCACTTTCCCACCATCAGCTATTACTTCTATAAATCCATTCACGCTTGGGTCCAATTTCACTGCCAGCTTTATCACTTTTCATGTCTTTCTTGCACTTTCACCTTGGTTGACCACTTCTCTCTCTTTGTTATCTGTTTTTGTAAAATGTTATGTGAGCTTGTCACTGGAAGATAAGAAAGTAACACAGCCACACGCTTTGCTGTCGGCGTGAACTGAATGACATATAAGTGATGATCAGTCTTTAAAAGACTGTTCATGAAGCATGTCTATTATTAGTGATGTGTGGCCTGCAGGCTAGTAGTCAAGTTTGTGCTTTGTGCAATCATTCATAGTTACTATGCTGTGGTAACTAAAATTTGAGTTGTAGGCAGACTGATATTATTTCACCAAATTGGTTCGTATTGGAACCATGTAAAGTGAGGGCTGCCCGTATTAACTATTGTTTCAAATATAATTTAATGGTAGCTTTATGCAGTTTGATTTAAAAATAATGACTCTGTTTAACAACTGGTTCAAAAACATTCCTGAAAATGTAGTAATTGGCTCTCCCAAGCTGGTGCAAGCCAGATCTAGCCCATTATTGCAAAACCCCATCAAGCACTTAGTACTTCCCAATTATGTTAATGGAGGCTACGACTTAAGTTCACAGAGATACTGGCATCCTCCCAAGGATGATGTTCTTTAAACACTTCTGAAAACCTAGTCAAATAATCTAAAGGATTACAATAAGTCTACAACCTCATTGTTCAGCTTCTTATTATACATGAAGAGGATATTTGAAAATTCAATAACTATTTTGGCAGGGGGCACCAGGGATTGGACCCAGGGGTGCTTAACCACTGAGCCATATCCCCAAACCCTTTTTATGTTTTATTTTGAGATAGGGCCATTCTAAGTTGCTGAGGCTGGCTTTGAATTTGCAATCCTCCTGCCTCAGCCTCCCTAGTTCCTGAGATTACAAGTGTGCACCATCATACTTGGCTCAAAAATTCAATAACTTGTAATTAATTAATTAATTAGTTTTTTGCAGTACTGGGAATTGAACCCAGGGCCTTGAGATTGCAAGGCAAGCACTCTACAAACTGAGCTATATCCCCTGCCCCAGTAACTTTTATTTTAAAATACAACATTTATCTTTACTATGTGTGCCCTAGTTTTATTTCTTTTCATTAATAGCTGATAGAATCTATTAGTCAGCTTTTTCCTAGGTTATGTTACCAAGACAAATACCCACCAAAGTCTGAGTTGCTAAAACCAACATGGGCTTATCTATTGCTCTTATATGTTAGTCCCAAATTAGTGGCAGCTCTGTTCCTGGTGACGGGTCATTTATACTCCATGGGGCTTATTCATTTTAGGATTCTGATTGAGGAATCATAACTATTGGACATGCCTTCCTAATGGAAGAGGGAAAAGAGGCAGATTTGGACCTTGCAGTGGTTCTTAAGGCTTGTGAATGGAACTAGCCCACTGTCACTTCTGTCACATACCATAAGCCCAAAATACCAAGCCTAACATCAGTGGGAGGAAGAATGATCAGGGCAGGATACACGGGGTAGCAGTGGAGAAATATAATCATCTTACATGCAAGTGAAGAGTAGAAGAAAAGTGCTTTTCGTTCTTGTAAGGATATAGGAATAGCTTCTCAAAAACTTCTAACTCAAGAATTTTTTAAAAAATTCTTTTACTGAGATAAGGTGCATGTCCTCTATTTACTCAAAGTGTGGTCTGTTGATCAACATGAACATCACTTGGGAGTTTGTTAGAAATGCAGTCCCTGGGTGACCCCAGATCTCCTGAATCAGAATCTTCATTTTCAACAACACACTCATGTAATCTGGGTGCATGTGAACTTGGCCTGGTGGACATTGCCTCTAGCTATTTAGCTCTTGTTTTCTTTCCCTTAAAGCTACTTCTCCTGTATTCCCAGATACATAGTCCCCGTCCTCTCTCCTATGCTCTCTTCCGCCTCCTTGGCCTCATTAGTTACCCCGCCAGAGCCAATGTTGTTCCTGCCTCCTCGCCATCCTCATCAGTTCAAACCCAGGAACTTGTCTAAACTTAACTCACCTCCTTGCTTCTAGTCCACTTGCCAGGTGATCTTTATGGAAGTCAATTCTGATCAAGATCATAGCAATGGAGGCGACAGAAGCTTTGGGCCATGCAGTGGGTACAAGTAAATATACCATCTAAGCAAAAGCAGAGGTCTGCACACCACACCAGCTTCAACAAAAGTCCTTAACCGTTTTCTCCAAAGCTCAGAAATCTTGACTGTCATGGTGGTGTACACATGTAATCCCAGTGACCAGGAAAGCTGAGGCAGAAGAATGACCAGTTTGAGGCCAACCTGGGAAATTTAGTGAGACCCTCCTCAAACTAAAAAGGAGGGTGTTGGGGGTATAGCTCAGTGATAGAGTACCCAGTACCAGGGGGGGAAAAAAAAAGACCCACAACTACAACAAAACACCCAAAACTCAACCAACTATCACTTTCAGGTCAATGTCCAAATCTCTTAGGAGCATACCAACTTCTTTATGATGTCCCTCAGCTGCTTCTTACTATACAGCTGTGTTAGCAACTTGGTCTCACTTAAAGATACCTGTGGACTTATCATTCTGCATGTTTGCATGACTGAAATGACCTTTTTCTTGCCCTCATGGTGTCTGCTTGTCATGTCCCAGGTCAAGTGTCACCTCCTCTGCAAGCCTTCTCTAACCCAGGAAGAGATTTACTATCTCCTTCCTTATGCCATTTTTATCTGCGGCATAAATTCTTAATAATTTTATGTCCCCCAGGCTTTATCCTGAGACCCTTGAGGAAATGCAGTTTGTCTAATTCATCTTCATAACCCCATGAGCAGAGAGTTGAACATATGAAGGAATGAATGGAAGAAGATTGAAATAATGGCTCAAGTCAGGCATTGTGAAGAAATATGATAGATGTGTTTGGGTTAATACACAAAAAGTATCTGCTGTCCAGCACATAACAGGTGCTGGAGAATGGAAGATGTTTTAGTGTCTATGTTGCCTCTAGAGAGGAATGATTTCATCTAGTCTGAAGGGGCATCCATTGGCCCACCTAATTAAATAGAAGTGTTTTTGCGAATGAAAAGGGGCCTTGGTAGTTCAAGGGAATGACATTTATTGCTAGTGTGCCAATATGTGTTGTTTATAATATACATCTTACAGACCTTTAAAAATGATAGACCTTTAAAGCAAAAATTTAATTATAAATTTTTTTTCCTTTTATGTGCTTAAGATTTTATATGACAATAATATCTAAGATTTATTGAGTACCTTGTGCCAGGTTCAATTTTTGATTTTAGAACAGTTTTCTTAAGACATGATTTATATAATATAGAATTCACTAACTTTAAGTATACCATTGGATGAATTGTAGTATATTTACAGAGTTGTATAATCATCACTACAATTTAATTTTAGACCATTTCTATCACCCTCAAAAGAAACATTTTGCCCATTTAGTCACTCCCCATTTTTTATTTTACTTCCAAAAATATACATATATTTTAATTCAGGTATAATTTATATGTTCACTCCTCATTTTTGCCCCAGACAACCACTGATAATCTATTTTTGGTCTCTTTGGGTTTGCCTTTTTTTTTTTTTCCTGGACATTTCATATAAATGTAATTATATAATATGTAGCTTTATGTGATTGGATTCTTTTACTTGGCATAATATTTTCAAGATATATCAGTGTTGTAGCATGTATCAGTACCTTGTTCCTTTTAATTGAGGAATAATATTCAGTTGTACCAAATTTATTTACCTTTTTACCAGTTGAGGGATATTTGCATTATTTCCACTTTTGGCTGTTCTGAATAATGCCTCTACAAATACTTGTGTAGAAATGTTTGTGAGAACATAATATTGTTTGTTTTTTTTTTTTTTTTAATCTTGGGTAAATTTGACATCTTGGTTAGATATCTCTGGATTTCTGGAAGGGATACTGAGATACAGAGTTTGAAACTTTTTTTAAGGTTATCAATTATTAAGTGATGGAGTTAGGGCTTGAACTCAGATTGGAAATCACTAGGATTTTCAATAACCAGTCCTGGTGCCCAGCCTACAGAGCCTGACTGAAAGACTAAATGCAGTGAAGTAGGAACAGGAGGGTGAAGAGATATGGTAAAAATGAGGTAGCCTCATAGTACCGAAGGCTGGACTATACCCCTGCTCTGAATGAGCCCCAGAAGCAGCAGGAACATTAACCAGAGATATTGGCCCTTGATCATTTAAAAAACGACAACAAAACCAAAACCAAAAACTCTCTCCTCCTACTGGAGGATTTAGAGGATTTAGAGGATAATTAACTAGAACCTGGGGGAGTTGAAATGTCATCAACGGAAGTCAAGTTCAAGTCAACAAATGCTGAGTTGCTAGGTGGCGGTGGGCTCCTCCAAGAAGACTGAGATGAGCCTTACCCACTTGGAGACTGGCAGCTGGTCCAAGTGGGTGCTGTCGCCGTTTTGCTGGACCTTTTGGCCTGAGCCTGGAGCAAACGTGGGAAACTATTTTTAGAGAAACAGGTTGACATATAAGGGAAACCAGGAAGCTGAAGGTTAGAGATGTGGCTCAGTGTAGGGTGCTGGCCTGGGTAGCTCCCTCTCCCATGGGAAGTCAGAATGACCTACATGTCCACAATAACCTTCACTGACTCACCCTTCTGTAGCCCAATCTACTTGGGGGCCAGAGCGATTTTCCTGAAACATGCATTCACAATTCCTCTACTCAGAACTTTCCCATAGCTCTCTACTGCCCTCTGACATTAACTCAACTGGGTCTTTTAGCTAGGGTGGTTCTGGTCTTCAGGGTACCCACATGGCTAGGTTAAACACTTTTCTCAGGTCCTGGATAGTGAGACGCTGGAAGGGCCCCATAAATGCTCCATCCCAGTTATATCTGGTGTTTTCTTTGAGGCACTGGAAACAAGGAAAACCATATTTAAATTTCATTTAAAAGTTCTTCTACTTTTTAAAATAAGGACTCTATAAGATGCCTGAAATATAGCCCATGATGCTTTAGACCACCATGTGTTTTAAAGACACATTTTACTTCCTCAGCATGGCATATGTCTCTTGCTTGCCTCTCCAGCCCCCTCTTAGCACTGTC
The DNA here is from genome assembly GCF_902686455.1 of Sciurus vulgaris. Lineage (NCBI taxonomy): Eukaryota > Metazoa > Chordata > Mammalia > Rodentia > Sciuridae > Sciurus > Sciurus vulgaris. The sequence continues at coordinate 39,170,199 of NC_136472.1, read as the reverse complement.
CTCTACATGAGCCCACAGCATCCTGTGGGCAGATGAGCAACTATGTGTTTACTCCTCTTTTCCATTTGACTGTTAGAATCGAGCTCAGTGAGTGCAGGGGCAAGGTCTCCCTCACTATAGGAACCCTAGAGCTCAGGACAGACCCAGTAACATGCAAGCAGGAGTTCATTATAGAGCTTCAAGGAGTCAGTATGAGATTAGGACTAGAAGAGAAAGATGTGCTCATTGCAAAAAGAATGATAGTAGAGGCCCAGAAATCTCCCCCTCTACGGTAATGGCAGAAATTTCAAGGGCTGGCCTGAAACCCCTGTCCAGAGATTGACCTATTCCCTTCTCCCTGACAAAGAAATGCTTTGCACCAGATACTGACTTTTTAAAAAGCTATGTAACAAGGAACTTGCACACAGGGAAATTCCCCAAGTCCTAGTTAAGCAGACTAAAATGAACAAAGGATTTATGATTTAAGAGAGTTGCAACTGTCATATAATATATAAGACTGAGTGATTACTGTATGTCAAGTACACTTCTAAGTGATTGACATGTATGAATTCAATCCTTAAAACAACCCAATGAGGGAGTTGCTCCAATCATTCCACTTTTATAGATGGGCTTTACAGAGATTATGTGATTTGCCCAATGTTATATGGCTAGTAGACAGTAGAGCCTAAATTTAAATCTACATAGTTTTTATTGTGTACATTCACTCACTCTTCTCTCAAGGACTCCTCTCTCGAGGATCTCATTGAGCTTCTTGCTCCAGCAGAAAACCCTTCAGAATTGTTCCTAACTGGATGAGGATAAGCAACAACCTCCAGACAGCATCTCTGGTTCTTTGTATCTGCCTACAGCTTAGCTCTCCTGCCTCAAACCAGGATATTCCCAAGGCCCCTCTTCCTACTCTCACTAGATACTTCCCTTCCCTTCAAAAGGCTGCAAACTGTCATGTCTGTACCTGGTTATTTGCTGTGTCTGGAAAGCTTCAACTTTTAATGTTTTCTTCTTTACCTTGCCTCCTCTTCTAGGCAGAAATAGCCCTTCTCTACAGACCCACAGTGATGAACGACCTGCCCAGATCTCTAGTGCACACTTACCATGTTGCTCTACAGTTACTGATGTGTGTGCCTGTTCCATTTTACTGGTCTGTGGGCTTTTTGAGGAAAAGGATGGTGTCTGGTCTTGGGGCCAGCCGATCAGGGGGACAAATTTCCCCGATCAGAAATTTCCAACATTCAGAAACTGAAAAGCAATTTATATCTTGTCTAAGTCTGGCAAAAAAAAAAAAAAAAAAAAAAAAGGAATGTCACATTTCCAAACCAGATAAAAACTTTATGAGATATATGCTTGTTATCTCTCAGCCCCATGACTATTGCCCCCCAAACTTCTCTCCTCTCTGCATCTCATGGAGAACCTGGCTGTGATTGAATCTGGTCTTTCTTGCTTCACCCACAGACTTCTCTTCCAGATCTTTTCTAACTCTTAGGCCATCAACTATGTTCCTTTCACGTGAACCAGGTCAGCTGGTGTTGCTGGTTACGGCTGTGGCTGTTAGAGGGTTCATGTTCTCCCTTCGTTATCTCCACTTTTGTGTCCTCAGCCCTTAAATGAGAGCCTGCTATAGAATTGGTGTTCCTGAGGGTCCCTTCTCCATTTCCCTCCCTTTGAGGAAAAGCCCATATATGTCCCAGTTCTCCCATAAATTGGCTTCAATGTCTTTCCTCTTTCTGCCTTCTATTTTCCCTCTAATGTGAGTTGTGGGCTTCAAACAAGCAGCCCCACTCCAAGTGTGTGTGTGTGTTACTTTTTGTACCAGGAATTGAATCCAGGGATGCTTAACCATTGAGCCACACCCCCGGTTCTTTCTTTCTTTTTTATTTTTATTTTTTATTTTGAGACAGGTTCTTGCTAGGTTGCTTAGGGCCTCAGTAAGTTGCTGAGGCTGACTTCGAACTTGTAGTCCTCTACAGTAGCTGGGTGACAGGTGTGCCTCAAGCCCTCAATGCCTGGCAAGCCTGTGTTTTTCTCCCTTACTTCCCACCTCTGCTCAGCGTGCTTCTTCTCTCCGTGGTCCTGGGTGCTTACAATGTCCAAACCCTGTGTCTGTCCTTCTGACTTTGGACTGCTTGCCACCATTACCCCCATCTCCTTCTATCTGGGATCACTACTTGATATTCCTTTTTTCCGAATCACTGCCATGAACTGACTTTCTCAATAGTTTCTCAGACCAATTTTGTGGCTTGCTTTATTGCCTCAACTAGACTGCAAGTTTCTTACAACAAACCCAAACAGTAGAACTAATTTCATCAGAGGGTGTGATTAAGTAATAACCTCAACAAGGCAGGTTGAGGATCCCTTTTCCAAAATGCTTGGTACCCAAAGTGTTTCAGAGTTTTTTGTTTTTTAAGTATTTGTGAAAACTTTACTGGTTAAAGTATCTCTAAACTGAAATTTTGAAATCTTAAGTGTTCCCAAATCTGAAATTTTTGAGCACTGACATGACACTACAAGAAGTTACTTCAACAAATCTGAGACCCATCATAGAACACATCTGATTTCTGAAAAGATAACATAAAAATGTCTTAGATGAAATGTTATTTCTATCTTATCAATGCATAATAAATGAGATTAAACACTTTTCCAGACCTACTGGCCCACTTGCTGAGCCTTGAACACACCAGGTCAGCTCTGCCTCAGGTTTTTTGCCCTCACTGGTTTCTTTATCTGGAATGCTCTTCTGGCATGGCTTGTCCACTCACCACCTTCAGGTCTTTCCTCAAATGTCACCTTCTCAGCACCGATTTCACCTTATTTAACATTGCAACATCCTCCCTGATTTTTATTTTTTTTACACTGATTTTCCTCTGTAGTATTTATCCCTGTTTGATATTCTATTACTTAAAGGGCTTTTGTTCATGGCTGTTGGCCCGGTGTCTGGAACAGGGCCTGGCAAATAACAGGCATTACTGTTGGATGAATAAATATTGTTGGGTGAACAGAGCTTGAACTTCACCAGGTTGCGGGTGGTGGTGGGGCATGTTTTTCCTTATTGCTTTTATTCCTTGTGCCTAACATAGCAGCTGGCAAACAGTGGGTGCTCAATAAATATTTATTGCCTGAAGGATGTATGAGGTGCCTGTGAATTAGGTAACTTGTGGTAAGAGCAGGAGAGCAATTAAACTCACTCTGACAGTGTGTCCCACAGGGTAGTGACTGCCCCAACTCTCTTGTTTTGGGGAGGGACTTCTTGGAAGACTTCTCCCTGGTTTTCCTAATGCCCCATTGCACTGCTTTGCACGTTGTACAGTTGCACCAAATATGTCTAATCTGTAGGCCACAGCCGCTTCAGCTCCTCCGGGGTAAAACCGGCATGCAGGTGTTCACCCGTCCCTCAGAGAAGTAGTGAACCAACAGCACAAAGCGTTCCTGCCCTTCTACAAAGAGCCGTTCCAAAATTCAAGCTGAAGAGCTTTCTGGCCGCTTCAGCATGTTGACCATGGCCATATATACCCCCATTCCCGGGTCAGACGACCTCTCCTGCCGACCTTCCTTCTGTATGGGTGACTGAAAGAGAAACGAGACGGAGTAAACCCCCAATGCGGACCTCCACGGTGCGGGAAGCGCCGGAAGGGGTCCGGTTCTGGACCTGGGGCTCGGCAGGGCGCGCGGGAGCGGGGCGCGCGCGGTGGTTCCGCGCGGGGATGCGCGCGCGCGCCTGCCTCGCCTCTCTCGCCCGCTCCGGTGCTACGTGCTTTCTTTGTCAATGAGGCGCAGCTCTGAGCTGCAGTAGCACTCGCGGCCCGAGAGCTGGAGCCGGAGCTGGTCCCCGAACCCAGCGAACCAGCGAGAGAGGAGAGAGCGGGGCGGAGAGGCGGCCACCGGCGGCGGGAGGGAGGGACCGGAGCGCACCCCGCGGCCGCCAGCCCGGGATCCTCACAGCCTCGCCCCGTCGGTCTGTCGGAGTCGGCCCGGGGGAGGGGGCCCCGGGCGGCGCCCGTCCCACCCTCGCTGCCCGGGGCGCGCCGGCGTGCGGCGACAGGCACCGTGGGAATCCCGGCCCGCGCCAGCCGCTGCTCCATGCGGCCCCGACCCCTGCGCGGGTGAAGCCGCGGCTCCGCGGAGCCCGCCACGGTAGAGGCAGGACGAGTGAGCAAGTCTCGGCGCCCGGCGCCCCCTCCCTCCCGCGCCCGGGCAATGGCCGGAGATGCCCGGTGAAGACCAGGGCGCCGAGGGCTGGGCTCCCCGGCGTGGTGTGGAGCGAGGCAGCGGCCTGGATGTGTGAAGGGTCCTCATGGCTCTGCAGGAGGCGAAGCCCCGGGGTCCGAGGGAAACCGGGCCGGCGGCGCAGGGGCCCAGGGGCCGGCCCCGGGCGCATGGGCTCGGCCAGGCCGGCTGGGCAGCCGCGCGCTGCCCGGGCGTGAGGAGCCCCGGAGTCGGTGGGTCCCAGGATGCGCCGCCGCCGCCGCTGCCGCCGCTGCTACTGGGACTCCTGCTGCTGGCGGCCCTTCCAGAGCATTGCCGGGCGGACCCGGGTAAGCACTTGGCCGAGGAGCTGGGCTGCCCGTCGGGGCCAGCACCTGACCGGGTGGCGGTGGATGGAGAGGTCTTTGCGGCACCGGTGCTGGGATTTTCTCCGCCCTTTGCTGCTGCAACAGCGGCGGAACAGTCAGAAATCTGTCTCCCGGGAAGGCACCGTTGGGCGGGGAGGGAAAAAAGAGGCGCATTCCTATCTTCTTTCTGGACAAGTTGCATATCCTGCCTAGTGGTCCCGCAGGCACGCTTCAGTTAGAATAAAGACATGGTGTGTTTAGGACACCTTCAAAGGGATGTGTTTTAGTAGGACACGTTTCGCGAGTGGGGACGGTCACTATATTTTGGATTTACTGTTGAGAGTGTCCACTTTGTCTTCACTGCATGGAATGGCTAGAGAGTTTTGAGCAATTCTCATGTCGGTTTCCCCCAAATCATTCTCCCCTCTGTGTGGATAGTGGATCCTTTTTCTTTTGGGAAGCAGGTACCTATCATAATTGATTGCAGCTGGCAAAGGAATTCAGTCATTGTTCAAGTATATAACCCACTATTTGCAGGAGGCTAGTTAAAAACAATCATGCGTGGCTTTTTAGGCTTCCTTTAGATAATCACTAAGAAATAGATTTCTGTAATTTCTTGGACATTTTTGTGAAATCTGTTGTAACTGGGTGGAATTATTCTGCAAAAGTGCTTCAAAACTTATACTGTGTAGTCAACAATTGTCTTTGAGATAAGAATGATTACTGTGGCACTTGTAAAGGGCAGGCTATTGTGTTTGTGAAAGAATTCTGGGCTCTTGGTACATTCAATTAATCAAGGAATATAGCTCCCACGTCAGGGAATTCATTCCTGTAGTTTCGTAGATTATAGCAAGGGCTAATGAGGACCTCTTTTTTCTATGTGTGCCCCTCCCCCAAACTAGATTAGGATTCCTAATGAAGAAGGAGCTCACACACACCGGTTTAGATAAGAGGGTTTCAGGTTAAAAATATTACTGGTCTTCAGCAGCTTATTTAAAAGCCCACTTTCCTTGAATCACTTAAAGGGTCACTGCCGCGAGGTGGTTAAGGAATTTTCTATTGTGATTATAGTGGTTACAAAGTTCAGTTGTCAATCTGCTGAAGAATTTTAGCCCTCCCTGTTTACTGCCTGTAGCTGTTTTCAGTGTGTGTGTTTGACACAATAGTTGAAGAACAAGTCCTGAGTAAGGCACATATAAATGCCTTGGTATCCATTGGCTCAGAAATAGGCAGTTTTTGCTTCAAATGTATCAGATCCTTGTTAGTTTTGTAAATTGTGTATCAGATATTCTCTTTTGCATGTTGTTCATTTGAGTGTAGATACCAAAAACTGTTCAGCCATCTGTAATATGTGAAATTTGGCTTTCATGTATTGTTCCTATTCAGTGTGGTATCAGACGATTTCCTCTGATGGCTTTTTCATTTCTGATCTCCCTTCCAACCTTTGTACTTAGACCCTTCTGAACCTCTGTGACTTTGCTTGGCTCTTCTTTCAGACAGCCAGAGTCTGACTTAGGGGACTTCTGATCTATATCTTTTGGTTTTAGCCCTGGTGTCCTTTTTCTTTTCTCTTTTAGGGCAGTGGTCATGGGGACACAGGGCTAAGAAAGACACTTTGATCATAATGATGGTTAAAACTCATTAAAGGGATGTTGTTCTCTCAAGTCCTTCATCTTTTCCCTTCCCATTGGAGTGATTTGTTGCTTCCTCTGTACTTTTTGGGTGCCCTTTTTGCTGTGGTCCTTGATGCTCAGTCTTCTGTGGTACAGCCCACCTGTGGATTCACTGCTGCCTCTGAGTTCCATTGTTTCCTGTGCGTTTGCTGCTAATTTCATGACTGGTTTCTCAGTGGAAGAGTTAAACCCTGGGTTCCCTGTCCAACCTCCTCCCTCTTTCATTTGTTCTCCTGTTTTCCACTTGCAGCAGCTTCACCCCAGGGTGACTGAGTCCTGGGCCTCACACAGGCATCCCCAGGGGTTTTGGGAAGGAGACAATATTAGGAGGAAGGCAAAACAGTTGACACTTGCCTGGGACCTTTGACTATCAATAAAGATCCTAGTCTGGAACTTTTTCTGATGGATAGCTGTGGTTCAGAACTGTCCTTTACTGCAGAATGTCTGATGCTGAGTTGTATGAGAAGCCAAAGCTGTGACAATTAAGGTCCTACCTAAAGAGCTAGCTCGATATGGGCATGTCATTTGCAGTGTCCTCATCATTTGCATCATTGTTCCTCCCTCCCTCCCTCCTTTCTTCCTTCCTTCCTTCCTTCCTTCCTTCCTTCCTTCCTTCCTTCCTTCCTTCCTTCCTTCCTTCCTTCCTCTTTTGGTGATACCAGGAATTGGACCCAGGGGTGCTCTATCCAGCTAGATTCCCAACCTTTTTGATTTTGTATTTCCAGACCATCTTGCTAAGTTGCCCAGGCTGGCCTGGAACTTGCATTCCTCTTGCCTCAGCTTCCCAAGTGGCTGGAATTACAAGTGTGTGTCACTGTGCCTGGCTTGTTCCTTGTTTTCTAAGCAAGGCTAAGCCAGACACTTGTCTTGGTTGAAAAGTGGGCAAAAAATAGATTTGTTTACGGAAAATAATGTTGCAGTTGTTTAGCACCTTTGTGTCCTGGGGCCCCTACAGTGTGTTCCCTGCTTCCACCCACACCCCCACCTACAGCCTCTTTGACCTTAATATCACAAGGAAGTAGAGGTCCTTCTCTTTCCCACACAAAGAATAAGCTGCTGTCATGTTCAGTGTCCTCCTTTAGACTGCCTCTCCTAACTCCCATCTCTGTGGAACCCTTGCTTGCAGGCCGTAGCTTCTATTTTGGATGGAGGAGAAGTTTCTTTTTGGCAGGGAATGCTGACGCCCTCTATTCTCTCCTGCCATCCGGGCCTCAGGCAAAATGGTAAAGTTCAAATTTCACTTTCCAATCTTCTTAACTACTAACCAATTTGCTACATCCTGATTCCTCCTTGTTTCCCTATTGCACTTGTTAAATTTTACAGCTTTCTTGTATCATGGCCCCTAACTGCTTCTGTTAGATTTTAGAATATTATTTCATTTAAATAATTCACAATAAGTTGTGAATGTCTGCTTGATTTGAGGAATGTATTTGCATTTTGAAAGAAAGTTTTTTTTTTTTTTTTTTAAGAAGAGTTTGTTGATACTAGGAAATCTCTTAATTTATACAATATGTGGGGAAAGCAACATTTGCTCTGTGATGTCTTTGTCTTTCTTGCCCTCCTTGTACACATCATCAGCTGGGCTTCCCATTCCACAGATGCTGCACTTGTTCGTTCATTCATTAGTTCAATATGTTTTGAATACATCAATCTTCAGAGGAACAGAAAAGAAAATCTCCCATTCTTCTGACAATCAGAAACTGCCCTGAGCTTTCAAAACTCTACTGTGCATACAGATCACTGAAGATTCTGTAAAAATTCAGGCTTTGATTCTATAAGTCTGGGGTGATTCTGCATTTCTCACAAGTAACTGAGTGATGCTGGTTGATGGGTCCTTTTTCAGTAGAATTGAAAATAAGTAAGTGTACGTCTGGAAGTGGTAAGTTCTCCGAAGAAGAACAAATCTGGGGGCGGGCACCCTCATCCGTGCACCTGTTTATATAGGGTAGTGAGGGGAGGCTTCAATGATGAGATGACATTTGGGTGGAGATCAAACTGGTTATCTTGGGAACAAATATTGCAGGCTGAGGGATAAGTACATGCAAAGGCTTGAGGCGGTTGAGGGACAGCAGGAGGACAGTGTAGAACTGAACGAAGAAGGAGAGAGTGTCAGGAAATGATACTGAAGAGGAGCAAGGGCTGAGTCATGCGGGACGTAGTGTCTGTGGAGAAGACTTTGGTATTTCATTCCGAATGAGGTAGTAAACCATAGGAACATCTAAGCAAGAGGAGACATAATCTGATTTTAGTTTTAAAGAATCACCTTGGCTATGGTGGGAGAGAGACTGTAAGGCCAAGCAGGATGCAGGGAGACCAGGTCGGAGGCTAGTGTTGAAATCCAGTCTGCAGGTGAAGATGACTGAGACAGGTTGTAGCAGGAGAGGTGGTAGAAGTGGTTAGATTTTGGAAATCTTTTGAAGATAGAGGAGATAGTGTTATCTGTTTGAGTAAAAGAGTGGGAGAGGAAGAGAGGAACCAATATGGTTCCCAGGGTTTTTGGCTCAAGAAACTAGAAAGAAGTTATCATCAATTGAGATGGCAGGGTTGCAGTTGGCTCAGTTTTGGGGTAGGAAATACAGAGTTCATTTGGGGCATGTAAAACTTGAAATGTTTATCTAAGCAAAGATGTCAGGTAACCAGTTGAACAAAGCAGTCTGGATTTGCAAGGAGGTATCATGTATAGAGAGATAAATGTGGGAGCCATCCTCAGGGAGCTGGGTAAGGAGACTGGAAAAAAAGTTTAGAGAAGAGGGGAGATCTGGAGTAAGCCCCCAAGCACTGCAGCATTTGTGGGTTCAGGGAGAGGCAGGACCAGCAAAAGAGCAGAGAAAAGACCAGAGAGAGGTAGGAAGAGAAGAAAGTGTATTCAGTGCAGTGAAGAAAGCATTTGAAGAGCAGAGAGCAATCAGCTTCCCAGATGCTGCTAAGACTGGGGCTAGTTAGGGACTAGCAAGGCACATTGGTTCTGCAGACGTGAAGGTGTTTGGTGTCCCTAAGAGAGATGCAGACACAAGTCTCATTGCAGTGAGTTCAAGAGAGAAAGGAAAAAGAGAAGTCCAGAGAACAAGGGTTGGGGATATAGCTCAGTTGGTAGAGTGCTTGCCTTGCAATCACAAGGCCCTGGGTTCAATCCCTAGCACCACAAAAAAGGGGGAAAAAAAAAAAAAAAAAAAAAAAAAGTCCAGAGAACAAATAGGACAGCCCTATTAGGGTTTTTTTCTACTGAGAAAAATAGAGTAATAGGGAAAATGGATCTGCAGAGTGTTTTTTTTCTTTAAGTATTTTTTTTAGTTGTAGTCGGACATACTACCTTTATTTTATTCATTTTTATGTGGTGTTGAGGATTGAACCCAGTGCCTCACTCATGCCAGGCAAGCACTTCTACCACTGAGCCACAACCCTAGCCTCCATGAGGGTTTAAGATGGGGGGAAATGATTATATATATTCATACTTTTTAATTATTTTTTTAACATTAATAACATATAGCAAGAATGTTTGCGTAGTATTTTTTCCCTGAAGATACTTGCAAAATTTCCCAAATCTTTCCCATCCCTACTCCCCACCCTGTATAAAGTAAAGATGATTTGGGAACACTGTGCTTTCCATATTGATGTAAAATAGAAGTTAGGTATCCCTCCCTGCTGCACATCCACATTGCTTTGGAAACTCTGAGAGCCTGAAATTGGGATGCTGAGCAGAGAGCCTCTCAGAAGCCCACTTATCACAAGTCTTAAATTACTAGAATATGATCTGAGAACATGCCAGAAGAATGTGCACGCTTCCTTTTTCATTTTCATTAACCTTCAAGCTCATATTGTGGTTTTCTTTCTTTCCTTTTTTTTTAAACAAACAAGAACTCTACTCTTCTCTAGACAAAAATGAATAGTTGGAATGACCCTAAAACATTTCGTTGCTTGACAACATATTAGAGGGGATTTTGAAACACACAGAGGGACACATTATTCTAGGTTATGGGATGGCTGCCACGAATGGTGACTCTTTGAGGACTTCAGGACCCAAGGAGCGGTCAGCAATCTGGGTGTCGTAGATCTCAGTTGTCGTAGCTGGTGGGAAGGTGGCGAATGAGTCACGTTAATTTGGCAGATTTGCTATGCACCTGGCATCTGCCAGGCTCTTTGCTAGATGCCAGGCATTTATGGAGGACAAGCCCAGCCTGGCCGCTGCCCTCAAGCAGTCAGTAACCCAGGACTAGAAACCCTTGCCCAGGTGGGTGGAGTGGCAGGGGGGTGCAGTACCTCCATGAAGCAGGCTGGGTAGGGAACTGCGGCAAGACAGGAAGTGCCCACACTTTCTAAAAAGGTGGCTTCTGGTTGGCTGCAGCCTGGAAGGAATTGGAGCTCAGCGTTATAGTTCTGAATTCTCAAGAAAACTTGCATCTTTATTTAGAATCTCCTTGTTTTCAGAGCTCCTGGGTTAATTTTGGCGTTGGAAATGTCATGTTATACAAAGAAAACACACCCGTGAGCCATCAAGTTTTTAAAAATCAGATTTATTGAGGTATAACTCACATACATTAAGACCTGCCTTTTTCAGGTGTGCTGTAGGATGAGTTTTGACAGAAGTATACCTCATGGATCCCTCACCTGTATCCAGATGTAGAACATTTCTACCACCCTGACAGTTACCTCCTGCCCCTCTGTAGTCAGTCTCCCCACCCAGTATCAAGTCTTTGGCAACCACTATTCTATTTTCTATGCCTGAAGGTTTGCCTTTTCCAGAAGGTTGTATTAATGCCATTGTTCAGTAGGTAACTTTTGTGTCCAGCTTCTTTCACTTGGCATCATGCTCTTGAGCATCATCCATGTTGTTGCCTAGATCTCCAGATCTATCCTTTTAATGGCCAAGTAATATTTCTTTGCACCACAGTTGGCTTATCCATTCACCATATGGAATGTTTCCAGTTTGAGGTATAAATATCTTTGCATGGGCAGTTTGTTTGTTTGTTTGAGTAAATACCTAGGAGTGGGATTGCTGGATCCTATTTTAGGTTCATGTTTAACCTTATAAGAATTTGCCAAACTCTTCCAAATTGGCTGTAGAGTTTTTTCCTTTGATTTTAAAATCTGTTCTAATTAGTTATACATGACAGCAGAATGCTTTTTGACACATTGTACGCAAATGGAGCACAACTTCCCTTTCCTTAGGCTGTACAATGTGCAGTCTCACCGTAGTGTAATCATACGTGCATATAGGGTAATAATGTCCATCTCATTCCACTGCCCTTCCCATCTCCACACCCCTGCCCCTCTCCTCACTCCCCTCTGCACAATCCAAAGTTATGGCAATAGAATTTTGCATCCCTAGTATCAATGTACAAGAGTTTTAGTTGCTTTCTGATCTTCACTGGTGCTTGGTAGTGTCGGCATTTTTTTTTTTTTTTTCCGATCCTTTTATCTCAAATTTCAGCATTCTAATAGTTTTTTAGCTGTATCTCATTATGATTTTATATTTCTCTTATTACTAATGATGTCATTTTGGCATATATTTTCACATTCTTCCTTGCCATCTAAACTTTGAAGTATAGTAGTTAAGTATACTTTGAAGTCTGTTAAAATCTTTTGCCCATTTAAAAAATTGGATCTTTTTTTGGTTGTTATTTTGAATTTTCTTTATATCTTCTGGATACAAGTTCTTTTTCAGAAATGTGTTTTGCAAATATTTTCTCCTAGCCTGTGGATTTTATTAGTAGTATTTTTCAAAGAATAGAAGCTTTCTGTTTTGATTAGCTTTACTTTATCAACTTTTTAATTTAAGTATCATTTTTTTTTTCTCTTTTGGTATCCTAGCATAGAAATTTTTGCCTAACCCAATGTCACAAACATCTGTGATTTCTTCTGGAAGTTTTATATTTTATTTTTTATGTAAAGGTCTATCATCCATTTCATATAATATATTGTTCAAGGTAAGAGTCAAGGTTAATTTTTTTCATGTGATGTTTAATTGCTCTAGTATCATTTATTGAAAAGACTATCCTTGCTCCATTGACTTACCTTGGCACCATATATGCGTGGGTTTATTTCTGGCTCTAGTTTGTTCCATTGATCTATACTTTTCCTGTTAAGTAGTATGACCCTGTCTTGATTTTTCTAACTCAGACTTCTGAACTTCAACATCATTGACATTTTGGACTTCAAAATTCCTTGTTGTGTGGGCTATACTGTGCATTGTAGGACATTTCTTGCCTCTACCTAATAAATACCAATAGCTCCCCACTTCCCCACTGTGACAATCAAAAAATGTCTCCAGACATTGATAAATGTTTCCTGGAGAGTAAAATTACTGCTCAACTGAGTTCCACTATTCTAACTTTGTAGCAAGTCTTGAAGTCAGGTAGTGTAAGTACTCTTTGTCCACTCTTCTTTTTCAAAAAATTTTGTTGGCTCTTCTAGGTCTTATGCTTTTCCATATAGATTTCAGTATTTTCTTATTCACCTCTATTAAAAAGTCATGCTGGATTTTCTTTTGTTGTTCTTGGAATTTCATTGGATCTAGACCAATTGGGGAGGACTGATATCTTAATAATACTAAATTTTTGGATCTGTGAACATCTCTTTCCATGTATTTAGATATTCTTTTCTTCCATTAATGTTTTATGGAATTCAGCATATAAATTTGTACATGTGTATTTCACGTGTTTCAAAACTTTGGTAAATAGTACTTTAAATTTTTATATTGTATAAAATATGATTTTAAAAAACATTTACCTTATATCACATGACTCTTCCTAATTCACTTTAGTTCTAGCAGCTTTTTGTAAAATTGGGATTTTTCTAAGTAGAACACCATGTTATCTGTGATTAAAGACAGTTTTGTTTGTTTCTTTCAAATCTATACTCCTTTCATTTCCTTTTCTTGCTTTATTGCATTGGCTAAAACTTCCACTACATTGTTGAATATAAATGGGGAAGGTGGACATCCTTGTCTTGATCCCAGTCTTGGGGGAAACATTCAGTTTTTCACTATTAGTAAGATGTCAGCTATAATTTTGTTTTTGTTTTTGTTTTGTGGAGGTCTTTTATCAGATTGAGAAAGTTCCCTTCTACATCTAGTGTACTGTGAATTTTTGCCATGCATGGGAATTGCATTTTGTCAAATGTTTTCTCAGTATCTTGAGACAATCACAAGATTTCTTTTCTTTAGTCTGTAAAAAGACAACTTAACCTATTTTAGAATGTTAAACCAAGCTATATTCTTGGGATAAACTCCAGCTTAGTCATGATGAATATTTCAGCTGAACTTGACTTTCTAATATTTTCTGGTAGGAATTTTTAAAGTCTATGTTCATGTAAGATATTGGCCTAAACTCTATTTTGTTGGGAAGTTTGTTACAGTTTTATATGAGGGTAATGCAGGACTATAAACAGTAGGGAAGAATTTGTGTGGAATTGGTATTACTTCTCCTTTAAGGTCTGTGGTCTCTCAGGGTTTCTGTAGTTAAAATTAAAAATATTAGGTACCTCTAGTACTTTTCTTTATTCTCAGGGCTACAAGGTGCCACAGAGGTTTGGTTCAAGGTCTAGAAAGAACAGTTGGGATGAGAAGAAATTGCTTGGGACATGTTCAGGAGGCTGAGGTCACTGTTGGCTGATTGTTATTTATCAATTCACTTCACTTTTCAGGGCTTCAGTTTTCTCCCCTGTGAATAAGAGCCTCAAGATTCTCCCATTTCCCCCTGCCCTTTGCTGTGTGATCGTGAGCTATGAGCGGATACTTTGGTGGGATTGCCCACTGTGTGTCTTACCTCTTCCTACATCCACGCCATACACATGTAAAATGTTTAACATGCACTAAGCATGCACTTTATTGAATTTGAACGATATTCAAGTGAAACGCAGAAGACCCTGTTGGCCTCATTGCTGTTCCCTAGAGTTGTACTGTCAAGTAAGTGTGCTGGGTCCTTCCAGACCTCTTTTCTTACAAATATTTATACCCATATCTATAGCCTCACTTATTTTTTCTAATATATATAGGGTGTAATATTTAATACCTTACATTTTTCACTTGACAGTGTATGGTGGCTCTCTTTCCAGGATAGCTAAATCTTGTCATAAGAGAATTTGAACTTCTGGAAACATGGAAAAACCTTTTGCTACAAAGAGATTAGCTTTAAACTCACAGCTCAGATTCAAACCTAGAATTAAAACATCTCCTAGACTGACTATTCCTTCCATTTTCACTACTCTCTGACTTCTTTCCCTAGAAGAAGCTCCTGCAGATGTTTATGGGAATTCATGGATCTTTTTAAACACCACATAGAGGGGGGTAAGCACCATGTTTGAACCAGCTAATGTAGATGTAAATAAGGCCAAGTGCTGCCTCTGGCATAGCCCAAGGTCACTGCTGCACCTGCCTCTGTCCAGTCAGGCGAGGCCTTGTCTAATGTGTCCTAACCACGAGAGGGGAATTTGATTTATATATGTTCAGTCTATTCTTAGCTTGAGAAAACAGCTTCCTGATGCCAGAAACACAAAATGGCTTTGGTATTTATGCAGTATCAGTAGACAGGAAGGTCTAGAATATTTCTGACTTTACTCTTTCCATGTGGAATGTGGAATTAAGGGCCTCAAATGAAATTAGGGCTCCCACACCTCTGTTCTGGGTAATGAATGCTGCGACTCTGGCACGTGTCTTTTTATTTACCAGATGTCAATAGCAAACTCAGGAAGACTGAAGAAAAAAATGAGAATTCTGAGAAGAAAATGTGTTGAAATTAATAGTGCAGCTTATAAGTCCTTGTCCAAAAGAGCTGAGCAAAAATATCTCCAGACCTACCTACTTCATTATCAGGTAATGAGTCTTTGTTTTGAAAGGAATAGGAGGATCTGGATCAGGAGCATTATTTTGAATATAATTAAACTGGATGAAAGTATATTAAAAAATCAGCACCACAGAGCTGTCTTCGGAAGTTTCCTGTTATTAACTTATTAATATTGGAGATGAACACATGAAGCAAGCTGGCGATCTTACAGATCCTGAACCTTTTTTTTTTCAATGGAATGGGGAAAATGTCTTGTGTCTTATTCAGCAATAAAAGTATCTTAAGCATTTTTCCATTTTTTGTGGCTAATGAAATATATTTACTTTTCCTTACAGGCATGTAAGGAAATATCCCCAGTGTTTGGTGTAACACTTCACAGTTGTTGAAGCTTCCAGTCTCTCTCTTCTCATTTGAGTCTCATGCCACTTCTAAGAGAGGGCTGAGGAAGTGATTTGCTAAAGGTTGCATGGTGGTCCTGGAATTTTTTTCCTCATTATTCTCTTATTCAGGGACAGATGGTTACCTATACAAACTAGCTCAAGTATAGGCCTCCAGGCCACAGGGGAATCTCTTGTGATATATTCAGAATAGGAATGAAATATAACTGGGCCATGTGGATACTATAATTAATTGACAGAGATAATAGCTAACACTTTCGAGTATTTACTGTCTGTATTAGCTCATTTAATTCTCACAGTGACCCTATGAAGTGAGTTCAGTTTTTTATCCCCCTGCTTGAGATGAAGAGATAGAGGCACAGTCTGACTTAATAGTAACTCACCCAGTGTCACACAGTGTCATGGCTTAGATGTGAGGTGTCCCCACAAGCTCATGTGTGAAACATTGCAAGAAAGTTCAGAGGTGAAATGATTTGATTATGATATCATAACCTAGTCAGTGAATTAATCCACTGATATAGATGAACTAGGTGGTAACTACAGGAAGGTAGGGTGGAATTGGAGGAGGTAGGTCCCTGGGGGTATGCCTTTAGGATTTGTATTTTGTCCCTGATGAACAGAGCTCTCTCTCTCTGCTTCCTGCTTGCCAAGTCCTGAGCTGCTTTCCTCCTCCATACCCTTCTACCATGATGTTATGCCACACCTCAGACCCAGAGCAGTGGAATTAATTGTCTATAGAATGAGACCTCGGAAACTTTTCCTCTTCTAAGATTGTTTTGGTCAGGTCTTTGGTCATAGCAATGAAAAAGTTGACTAAAACACGCAGATAAGTATTGGAGACAGAATTTAAAACTAGGTCATTCGATTCACGTTCCTCATTCTGCTTCATTGTACTCTGTGTCTCATGGGTCCTGTCCATCTTCCTAAAGCTGGGTCCATATTTCTGCCTCTTTCTGTGGACTGGCTTTCTCTAATGACCCACATAACAGGTTCCCCATAACTAAATCTTGCGTGGGACCTTTGCTCACTGCAGCCAGAGTTGGCAGGACTTTTCAGTTTGAGTGCCCACCATCCAGCGTCTGTTCTGGTTCCACATTCCTACAGGAGAATCAGGCCAATGGAGATAGAGATCTCCCCCCTTATCTGATCAGCAGAGGCCAGAGAAGAAGGAGCACATGGTACAAAAAAGACCATCTTAGCTCAACTCCTCCTTCAACCTTCAAGAGGTTAGTTTTAAATAAGATAGTATGAATGGGACAAACTTCCCAAACTTTGTCCCCTCCCTCATAGCAATAAAAAATAGGCTCATGTGTTGGTTTCTTTTGTTGCCTTTAAGGAAAACAACAGCAAGTGGCCAGATTTGTAGGGTCAGCTAATTTCATGGTATAAATATTCCCATGATGCCTGATTTCAAGCTACCAGTGCAGCAGTGGCGCTGGGAAGCAGGGTGTCCAATTGGCTCAGCAGTGATGTGGTCAGGCCCTAGCCCAGTGATGCTTCTATCACAGATGGGCTGGATGCAGGGCAGCTTGCACAGGAAGTGCACCATGACACCAAGGAGTTAACAGGCCCATCAACCAGGTGGGTTTATAATGATATCAGAGGGAACAAGGTCTCCAGGTAGGGGGGGTGGAGGCAGCCCAAAATAGCTTGAGGTGTATAGTTCTAAGTGTGTAATCCTATAGTCCCACAGAAACGCTTTCTAAAAAATTGCAATTTCCTTTGACTGGAATGTCTCCCTTGTGACGTATAATTAACCCTTTCACTGACTCTCAGATGCCAGACCTCATTTTCTTAGACTGGCATTGGTAGTTTTTTCTGGCTCTGGAAGGTGTAATTTTTCCTTGCGCGCAGACGTAAGCACCTCCTCCTCACTTGGTGTCTTCAGGAGCAGGCTCCTTTCTCCTACCTTTCAAACCAGAGATATGAAAGCCACAGGCTGGCCTATTAGACACCTTTCAGTTGAATACACACTGTTGGCCTCAATTGCAGGCTTTTATTTATGATCATGAGGCCATCTCTCAGTTCACATAATTGTGCTGAAAGCCAAGACAGTCTCATGGCTACCACCTCTGACAACGCGTCAGACGCCGTCAGAGCTCAGGGCCTGCGTGGCTGGCTCTTATCCTCTTGCACAGCTGGCAAGGAGACTGCAAGTCTTGGCTTCCAAGGCCAGTTACCATTCCATCGATGTTCAACATCTTTCCTTCTGATGTGGTGGCCGCTGACCCTGGCCAGGTCTCACAAACAGTGGTGTTGGCCACTGGGAGACAGAGTGGGAACGTGTCAGCCGTGTGGCTCTGTCTCTCCTTAGATGGGGAACTCCACATGTCCTACTGATGGAAGGTCAGAGTCTTTACCTATAAAAATAGCACAATTAATTTAGCCTTTTAATTTCCCTTGAGATAGACCAAGAGAAAAATGTTACAAGATTCTTCTTTTATGTTTTAGTGAAGATTTTGTCCTAGTTTGTGGATATGTTGACTTCTGAATAAAAGATCTAACATTTGTGAAATGATACTAATATGTTGGTCACTGGATGGAGGATTTTGTCTTGTTTAATCCCCATGAAAACACTGTTAGATGGCTCTTGCCCGTTTTGCATGGAAGAAGCTCAGACTGAGGATTTTGGAGAATCTGACTTGCCTGAGGGCACCTTGCTGTTAAGTGGCACAGCTTGGATTTGAAAGTCGATCTGACCAGTGTAAGTATGTTTGCCATTGTCCACAAAGTTCTCACCCTCAGTTCATCTTAATTTTTGATGTATTCAAAAAGAGTTGCAGACCTCAATACCCTTTACCCCTCAATTCTTAGCATGTGTGCCATTCATTAGGGTTTGACATTTATGTTTTTAATTTCATTCATTTATTTTGATATTGGAGATTGAACCCTGAGGCTTTTTACCACGGAACTATATCACTAGACCTTTATTATTATTACTATTATTATTATTATTATTATTTAATTTTGAAGTTGGGTTTTCCTGAGTTACTGAGGCTGGCCTTGAACTTGTGATCCTCCTGCCTCAGCCTCCCTAGTTGCTGGGATTACAGGCATGTGCCATCACACCTGGCTCAATCTTTATTTATGGTTTCTTTTTGAGATAAATTTCAAATACTGAAAGACAAAAATCTTATAAAAACGTGTATATACATGTGTGTGTGTGTGTGTGTGTGTGTGTGTATATATATGTTTTATTTTAATTTTGGTACCAGGGATTGAACTCAGCAGTGCTTAACCACTGAGTCACATTGGTAGCCCATTTTTTAACTTTTGATTGAGATAGGGTCTCGCTAAGTTGCTAAGACAGGGTCTCACTAAACTGCTGAGACTGACTGAACTTGGAATCCTCCTGTCTTGGCTTCCTGAGCTGCTGGGATTACAGGCCTTGCTTAAAGACATATTTCTGAGTGTACCCATATATAACCTAATTCCCTGTTGAGATACAGCACATGACCATGATCCCAGGAAGTAAGTTCCCTTTTGCCCCTCTACAGACATCCCACTCCTTACTCCCAGCCTTACAAACCCCCAGCCCTGAGTTTTTTAACCATGGGTTAGTTTTTATAGTCTTTGTTTTTTTGTTTTTGTATCTTATAAATTGCTGGTTTTCTTTGTTTAATGAATATCCATTCCACATTCACAGTGGAGATGTATCACTCCCAGGTAATAATTTCCCCATAGGCATGATATGCCACGCAGTCTTAAATACTGAAGTCTGTTGTTTCCAAATTGATTTTCCTCACATGTATGAATTCAGAGTGTTTACTGAGCACCTGGTATGTGACAGGTATTGGGTTCTCACTTCTCTTGTAATCATACTCACAACGTTAGCCAGCTGCTCATAGGGATGAGTGCATGATTGCCAATGATGGGTATGGGGGAAGCCCAGGCTGCTGGAGGAAGCTGGAGGAGGGGACTGTCACTGGTCAGTAAGGAGGAAGAGGGTAGGGAAGACTCCCCAGCAAGTGGCATTTGAGCCAATGTCAGAACGATGACTAGGAGATAACCAGGCAGGGATCAGGGACAAAGGGAGAAGTGGGTACTGTCCTCTCTAGAGGGAAGGAGTGTGGTTCATTCCTGAACCAGAGAGAAAGCCAGCATCCATCAAAGTAGCCTCAACCTCTAGCCAGAAGTTTTCCTAAAATGTATCCCCAAAATCTTCAGTACACCGCCCTCTTTCACAACTTAGTTCCATTGCTAGCAATATGGGTCCTTCATGAACCAACCTCTCCCAACTCATTCCTGCCTCTGTAGCTAAATCTGCAGCTCTCCCAAAGCCCTTTCATGCCCCTTACATTTTATCCTTTCTATCGGGAAGTCCTTGCCAGCCCTGTCTGTGTGGTTAGCATCTGCTCTTCCTTCAAGATTCAATTCTAGTACCGCCTCCTTTGGGCACCCTTCCCTAACGCCCACTCTGCCCTCACCATTGGCATTAGATGCCATCCTCGATGGTCTAGTGGGCTCCCCTCCTCCATTAGCCTGAGAACAGAGGTTCTCAAAGTTTGACCCGGGTACACAGGCACAGGCAACCCTTTCACAGCTGTGATCAATGTGGAAAAGCTATCGTCATTACAGCTGAGGATGTATTCTGTTAGAGCCATGCCTATCAGAAGAAACAGTCAGCTACGTGGTTAGTGAGGCAGCTTGCTGAGAGCAAGAGGGATGCATACAGTCAAGCCAGCCCAAGGAAGAACAGAGACCGTGCTTGGGAGGAAGGGCAGGAAGCAGTGCTGCTTGAACCATCTAAAGGTGGGGTAACTGGAGTCAAGATTAAGTCCTAGGATCTAAAGGTGTGTAGACAACCTCAAAAGCTCAAGAGCCACTCTCTGGAAGGCTGAGATTGTGTCCTATTTGTCTTACCACAAGGTCTTCCACATACACAATAGACACAGGATAACTGTAGTGTATGTAAAGAATGAAAGTAAACATTTTGGTATGTTCTCCCTCTATCTATAAAAACCTGAACTTAAACTCCTCCCCATTTTTATTAGCACCTTATACATAATGGTGGAATTTGTCATCATATATTCATACATGCACACAATATAAATATACAATGTGGCCTATATCATTCCCCAGTATTTCACCTTTTCCCTCTCCTCTTCTCTCGCCTGATCCTTTTCCTCTGTTCTACTGATCTCCCTTTGCTTTTCATGACTTCCTTGTAGGGGTATTTCCTGCCACATCCAGTGTGGATGAGGGAAAGGATTTCAGTAGGAGGATGGTGCTGGCTATTGATTCATCACTAAGAAACTTATTTAATCATGTAAACACAAGAGCCAATAATCTTCTCAAATGGGAAGGGGTGTGACAGATTGGGTGATGCCAAGATCTGGCCTCAATACAAGATGGAAGGGCCCACCTTCCCTTTATTTATAACCATGCAGGTAAAGAGGGAGTGGGAGGAGCTTCTTCTATGAGGAACAGGATAGGGTGGAGTTAGGAAAAACATTTGCTTAGAGAATTAGTATTTCTTCAGGCAATGAGCTAACTCTGTACCGGACCACTCTGTACCCCTCTGAAACAGTCTCTCATGACTGCCATTTCCTGCGAGTCAGACCTGTGTCCCATGGCCCCGCCAAGCCTGAGTCTGCTAAACATGGATGGCTTCCCACAGTTCCCCCACCTTTCTTTTCCTTTTCCCTAACTTCCATGTACAGCAACCTTGACCTGAGTTTGACTTATTTCGTTGAACATGATGGTCTCAAGTTCCATCCATTTTCCTGCAAATGATATAATTTCATTTTTCTTCATAACTGAATAAAACTCCATTGTGTATATATTCAACATCTTCTTTATTCATTCATCCATTGATGGACACTTAGACTGGTTCCATAGTTGTCTAGTGTGAATTGTGCTGCTATAAACATGGGTGTGCGTGTCTCACTGTAGTATGATGACTTTAATTCTTTATGATACACACCAAGGAGTGATAGAGCTGGTCATACGGTGAGTCCATGTCTAGTCTTTTGATGAACCTCCATGCTGTTTTTCATATTGGTTGTATTAATTTACAATCCCATCAACAGTGTAAAATTGTTCCTTTTTCCTCCACTTCCTCTCCAGCATTTATTATTGTTTGTATTCTTGATGAACACCATTCTGACTGGAGTAAGATGAAATCTTAGTGTAGTTTAGATTTTCATTTCCCTAATTGCTAATGATGTTGGACATATTTTCCTCTATTTGTTGACCATTGGTATTTCTTCTTTTGAGAAGTATATATTTAATCATTTTGCCCATTCTTGATTGGATTATTTCTGGTTTTTAAAATGTTTTTTGAGTTCTTTCTATATTCTAGATATTAATCCTCTGACAGAAAAGCAGCTAGCAAAGACCTTCTCCCATTCTGTAGGTTCTCTCTTTACAATCTAATTTTTTCCTTTGTTGCACAAGAGCTGTTTAATTTGATGCCCTCCAATTTATTAACTCTTAGCATTATTTCCTGAGGTTGGACTTAAAACCTCTCTTGACCATTCCGACAACAACTGTGTATGAATCAATTAGTACTAGTGGTGGGATGGAGTGTAGGGATCATAAATTCAGACTTGAGTCTATAGACTTTATTTTTTCCCAGAAATTAAACACTTTTCAAATGAAATAGAAAAAAAAAAAAAAAAAAAAAAAACCTCTGTGTGTGTGTGTGTGTAGGGGGCAAGTGTGTGCATGCATAGGCACACTGGGATTCAAACCCAGGACCTTGCCCACACAGGGCAAGTGCTCTACCCCTGATCCTAGAGGTAAAAATCATATAAAAATCAAAAGCTTTTCCATAAAACATCAGGAATTCCAGGTTCTGTTGAAATGATCAGAAATGTAGCCACACTGGGAATAGCAGCACTTGAAGCTGAATTGTAGTGCTTCCTTTAGACAGGAGTCTGTCCCTCTGGCTAAGATGGGCTAGCTGTCTTAACAAACCAACCCCAAATCCATACTAGCTCTAAGTTGTAGAGTTTTATTTCTTACTCACATAAAGACCAAGTGAGAGTCCCTGATTGGCAGAGAGCTCTCTTCTAAGCCCCAATTCTGGGACCCAGGATCCTTCCATTCTGTGACATAAGTCTTCATTCTTGGGCTTCCGAAGCTGATGTGCTTGTCTTCATCCAGCAGATGGAAGGCAGAAGAGAAGGGGGAAAGGGTCTGAAAGTGATGTTCATTGTCTACTCTATTCCATGGATTAAGACCTACCTTATTCCTCCACAAACAAATCTGCCACTTGGCCACATCTACCTTCAGAGTGAGACAGAAAATGTGATCTGAGAGTGGGCCCAGAAAGAAAAGGAAACAGGTTTGATGAACAGCCAACTGGTATCTGACTCAAGTTATGAATTTGATCTGCTTGGCCCTAGGGCACTGAGTTTGTAGTTTCTAGTTTAACGGCGACAGACTTTTGGAGAAAAAGAAATCTGGGTTCGAATCACTATAATGCCAGCTCCAGCAGGGCAGGGACTTAATCTTTCTTTTGTTCAATACACAGAGCCAGAGCAGTGCTTGGCACACAGTAGGTGCTCAGTAAGTCTCTTGATTATATGAAGGATTCTTCCTGTTACCTTGGGCAATAATGATAGTTAATATTTACTTGGTGTTTAGGAAGTGCTTAACTGTTAGTAAGCTGGATGCTATCTTAGGAAAAAGATGCTAAGATTTGGACAGTGTTGGGGGCCATAGGATTAGAAAGAATATAAATGTGAAGATTATTTTCATTTTTTCTTTTCTTGCATGTTTAGTATTTTTCTGGCATTCCCTTCCATCAATATAATTGATGGAAGAAATGTAACACATTTGCTTCTTGGTCAACTGCTAGGGTGAAAAACAGCTGTTTCCATTCTCTTGGTAGACAAATGGTTTCTACTTCAAGGTAAGATTTTTCTTCCTGTAGGTAACAGATTCTGATTATATTGAACTCAGTAGTACTGCAGATGGAACATGAACCGCTGTCTTCTGTTTGTCAAAAAAGTTAACGTTACTTTTCAAAGTCACCTTGACATCTATCAGTGGTGCACAGCATGGAGGGCAGAAGGCCGTAGTTTTCCTGCAATTTGAGTTCCTGCTTGTGGAACACTTGACGTGAAGTTTTGTTGTTATTGCTGTGACTCTCTGATTTATTCCGGAGCAGGTTTGAGACTTGAGTGGAAGGAATTGATTCCATTTTTCTCCTTTCCCCATAGATATACAAACAAAATCCTCCACTTCTTCTTATGCCTGGTACTGCCTCTTTGCTAGTTATTGTAGCACTGAACAGCTTGAAGACCTCAGCCAGAGCAGTTGGGGGTGACAGCGCCCATGTTTGGGCTGCAAGAATTGTGATTACTTTTGCAAGAAGTGTCTCTTATCCCATGACCATAGGCCCATTTATTGAAGTGGGCTGCTGGTGTCGCATTGCTTCTCCCAGACTCACTTCAGTTTCTCTTGCCAGAAAAATATCCTTGAGAAGATGGGAAAATACCATGAAGTAGAGATGTACAAATAAGGCGAAGAAATAGATTATTAAGATATTTCCAGAAGTGTTGTGAGAGGAAAGGGTTAATGTGGGTTGTGCTGGTAGAATTTCTGATGAGTTGGATCAGAAGGAGGACTTTGAGGGTTAACTAGAGAGGATTGACCTGAGTGGATTGTTCCGGCACCCTGGGTAACTTGAAGCCTGACCAGGTGAATGAGAGTGAGTGAGACATACTCATTTTGTTCCCTTTAACTTCCTTAGAGCACTAACTTCCCTTTTTATCTCCTTCAGATAGCTCTAAATAATGAACTATTATTTGCTTTAGTGTTTACTCCCTGTTCAAAATTTCATCATTTCTCTACAAGTGAAAAAAAAATTCTATTTTTAGAAAGTATTTCAAGATAACCTTTTAATAATATATATACTATTTTATAAATATATATCCCCTTTTTGGTATTGAGGATTGAACTCAGGGGTGCTCTACCTCTGAGCCATATCCCCAAATCTTTTTAAAAAACATTTATTTACTTTTTTTTTTTTTTTTTTTTTTTTTTTTGTGGTGCTGGGGATCGAACCCAGGGCCTTGTGCTTGCAAGACAAGCACTCTACCTACTGAGCTATCTCCCCAGGACCTATTTATTTTTATTGTTTCTTTTTTTTAAGTTAGAGCATTATAATTATACATAGTATTTGGATTCATTTTGACAAAATCGTTCATGCAAGGAATTTGGCTTCAATCCCCACAGTGTCTTGCTAAGTTGCTGAGGCTAGCTTTGAATTTGCAATCTTTTTACCTCAGCTTCCTAAGTAGCTGGGATTACAGGTGTGCCTAGTTAATAATAAAGTTTTGGAAAGAGGGAAATCACTTACAGATTGCTTATTTTGATGCGTCAGTCCTACAAATTTTTATCTAGTTTGAAACTAAAATTTCCAAATCAGTGGTCAGCTGTTTAATAGTGATATGAGGGCCAGAGGGTGGAGCTCAGTGGCAGAGTGCCTGCTGATCATGCACAAGGCCCTGGGTTTGATTCCCAGCACCACCAACACACAGACAAGAGAAGGTAACATTAGATCCACATCCACTCTACAGTTGCTTGTCTATATTGCTTATTACCAACCTTTGGTGAATCAAGTATTTAGAAACATTTATAGTAACTGCTATAGAATTTTTGAGATATTTGGGTGTGTGATGAGTGGGCTTCTCCCGTAGAGCAGGAGTTAGACTAGCTTGGGTGTGATTGAACTCACATGGTTCATGGCAGGTGGGATGAGCTATGGAATCACAAAGGGGTAGGCGATGGGTTAGAGGTTAAAAACAAAGCACACACTGGTCCTTCCCTGTGGACACACTCTACACTGCTGGCTACTCCACGGGCACTCACTCCTCCATTCACAGACTAGTTAGAAAAAGAAGAAAAATTTCCCATAATCCCAACATCCTATAGGCCCTGAGAGGACAGGTGTCTTTCCTCTCACCCTCTTGTCTTTTCTTTATTTGTGTTCATGCGTTTTGCAATGACATTTGTAACCCAGTTCATCAAGGTTTCCAACTCCTTAGATACATGTTTCTAGTTGACACGTTATGGGTAATTTTTGTGTTTTATATGTAGTCTAAATTAAATATTTAACCATTGATTATGTCTCCTGTCTCTCTTCAGCTCCAGTTAGTATCTATAATGCTTTATTTTGTTTTTGGGGGGAAGGAAGGGAAAGACCTTTCTTCTCTGTTCTAAAATTTGCAGGTTTATTGTCATGCAACTGAAGAAGAACTTTGAGAAAATAATTCAAACCTACCTCTACCTCTACCTTTTTTAGGATTCTATTTTTATTAATCTCAAGGGTTACAGTAAATACAGTTTTATCCTCTGTTAGTTTTCTCTGTTCCAGGAAGATAAAATTCTTACAAGGCACCAAGTTTACCTGGTGGTTGAGACCCCAGGAGGCGAGCTGGCCATCTGGTGAAATGGACATCACCTCCTACAAATAGGCATCTCCCATGGTGGAATGCCATCCAGAGGGCCGTACTTCTGAATCCCCCTGGTTCTGCCCGCTGCCCACTGGCCATCTGTTCCCCTCGCCCCCCAGGCTTTATCTTGGCTTTGCATATTGTCTGCTGAGATCTCTTCTGAGTCACCTGAGCCCACCTTTGTTTTTTTGACTTTGCAAAGAATCCTGTCCCACACCTTGGAAATGGTTCCAGATTATACTCACTCAGTGTTGTGAATTCAGAATGACAAAGCTGTAGAAAGAAGGAGGATGTGGCCATATTTTGATCACATTCTTGTAGCACTCTAACTTCATCTACACATGGGCTCAACTTTTTGGCTAAGTGTGGTAAAGCCAGCCCTTGCTGGAAAGAAGCTAAGCCTACTCATGCTGATAGGAAACCAACCTTTGATTCCTTATCAGTTAGTTAATTATCTGAACCCATAGTTAAGATATTTAATCATGTGTTCTGAATATAGTGTTAATTAATAGAAAAATAATTTCTAGGAAAGTCTTGTTAGCTTCTGACCTTTTAGGCACAGCACATCTTAAAGGGTCAAGAATACCTGCACGAGTGTAGAAATGAGTCAATCAAATATTTACTCAGTGTATACATAGTGCTAGATGAGGTTTCCAAAGTGGTACCAATAGCACTTTTAAGGGGCATATGCAAAGATATGATTGCCTGAAGATAGCAAATTGACTGTGGAAGGTAAAGTATCAAGGCACAAAATAAGTGGTGCAGAGAATGAATGTTAAAGGAATTCATCTCATTTTATTCCTTATGGATGGGGGCATCAAATTTAGCATGATCTTTACTTTGGATTACAATGGAAATGACTGCTGGGGTCCCTAATGCTAAGGACTTGCCTGAAAGAGCAAAAAATGCTGTGTTTCTATGATTTAGGGCTAGGGGCCCTCAGGATTTCTGAGTAGTTCATTTTTACAGAGCAGGCCTTAGGGAACTGTTCACCAGCCACAGAATCTTTAAAAAAAAGTTGGAGCTGGACACAGATGTACATGCCTATAATCCTAGCTACTCAGGAGATAAGGTAGGAATATGGCAAGTTGGAGGCCAGCCTCAGCAATGTAGAAAGAACTTGTCTCAAAAGATGAGAAGGTCTGGGGATAAAGCTCAATGGTAGAACACCCCTGGGTTCAACCTCCAATGCAAAAAAAAAAAAAAAAAAAAGTTGGCACTTTGCTTCAAAATATTGGAAATTGTGGAATAAAAGTACCTTTAAAATGTTCTTACTCAAATCACCTTAGAATTGTGGAATATCTTTACCAAACAATTCCGTTATATCTACATCTAAGTTATGGTAGTAGTTACGGTTTCCACTTACTCTGTCAGCACTTGATGGTGTTTCTTACACTGCGCTGGGTGCGGGGCATACTTATTGTGGGATTCAGTCTTCACAATTGCTTTATGAAGCAGGAACTGTAATTATTCACATTTTACAGGTGGGGAAGCTGAGACTTAGAGGGGTGATCAAAGTCCCACCCATACAGCCCGATGTTGGATCTGTCCCTCTGAGCCAAGGCCCATTCATGGCTGTGTTGGGTGTTCTACATGACTGTCTGTTCCTTTTCTGCCTGGTGAACTGCACCCCAGCCCGAGGGAAAAAATAAAGCAATTTTCCCTGATCGGCACATGTCATGGTCTGCATTACTGAGGCCTTTCATGTCTGCCATCTTTGTAGTACCCTCTGGCTGTGGCCATGAGGATATTCACATCTCTGTCTCCTGCTTTTAGATTTCAAACACCCACTAAATGGTATTATTTCTAATCTGCTGTTATTGGGGATAATGAGAACTGACTAGATTGTTCTGCCCCTCTTCCTTCTCCTCATGGTGCTTGAGATTCAAATACACTGGTAAGAATGCTAAAGAATTTTTATGAACTCCTTCAAAGCTCACATATAGATGGAATCAATTGTGCTTTGATCTTGTTTCAGACTTTAAAAACACACAGGCCTGAGTCACACTGTGGCCACATCTAAATAAAATTTAGATGCTGTGGGATATGGTCCTGAACTTGCCCTTTGAGCTTGGTGAATTATGAATTTGTCCTAGGGACCTGTCATTTTCTCTGCCCTTGGTGGCTGCTACATTTCTCATGCTGGCAATATTGAAAATAATGTTTTGGTTTCTAGCTATCTTTTATGGAATTCTTATCAATTTATGCCAGAGAACTAGATCTGAGATGGATATTACAATTTCTGCACTAATGTGCTCAGTTTTAAAATTTCCAAAAAATTTGTTACACTGTGCATCTCTTCAGTGGTAATTATTGAGTGCCTACTGTGTGCTGGGGCTGTGCTCCCCTTGACTTAAAGCTGCACCACTCATTTTGTCCAACCCATTTCTCAGGGTGGCCACTAACTACATCTGAGAGATCTGCAGTACTCACCCGTCCTTCCAACAATTACCAGATGCCAGTTATCTGTAGGGATTGTTAGTTGTTAGGGTGTAATCATAAATATCATTAAGATGTTAGGCTGAAACTTGGTCTGGGAGAATCTTGGTCCAAGAAGTGCCATGGGACATTAGAATACAGAAGAAATCTCTTAGAGGCAAATCAACCAGCCAACCAGCCAAATAAGTAAATGCTGGTTGAACAGGTAACAATCACTTCATCCATCTCCCTATTTTACAGATAAGATTCTAGGATCAAAGAAGAACCATGTGGTCACATTAAGTAACCAGTAATATTGAGGTTTTCAATTTAGGATTTGACAATTTTGTTAAGTACCACCAAAAAAAGGGAGGACTAAAATTGCCCTGTAAAGCATTTTCTTGCTTTCATTCTCATATTTTCCTAAAAAACCAACCTTGGGTATTATCAGTCCCATTTTCTAGAAGAACAACATCACACACACACATATTGGATGACATGCTCATGGTTGTTCGAGTCAGATGGAACCAGAGTGTCCTGTCTCCTGTCCCTATGCCCTCTGGAGTAGAGTTCTTGTGTGTCATTGGGAGGCCCATGGCAGAGGACAAGGAGAAGAAGGGAGAGAACAGATGGTAAGTAGAAGCAGAGGTGCACACAGGGTGAACAGCATGGTATTTTGGGACTTGATATATGTATTTCGAGTTCTGTGATGAGGTTGCTTGTTCTGGCACTAACTGGAATGTGCGGGTGGGAAGCTGTATTGAAATCTTCCTGGTTCTCTCTGCTACCTCTGTTCTTTCAACTTCATTCAAAGCCTCCTCTTCTGCTGGGATTCTTACCTTCTCCCTCCTTGTTGCTGTCACCTCCTGACTTTCCAGGCATCTGCTTCATTTATTGAAGATTTGACACCATTCAAAATCTTTCTCTCCATGCCAACCAAGTCCTGCTCTCTGTCCAACCAACATCCGGATCCATGTTTTATAATCCATCTCCCTCCTCTAGCTTTAAAATGCTTCTTAACTTCTTAACACAAATCATCTTTGTTTCCATTTCAGTTCCGCCAAGCTTTCTTAGTGACCATTCTCTGGCCCATCTGAGGGTACCTTAGCATCCTGTGCTCATTCCCTTGCTCTGCCTACGTCCTGGCCTCCCTGAGGTTTCCACTCCTTCCACCTCTGACTTTGTCTTAGCCCACCTCTCCCACTCAGCTTCCTTTTTCTTCCCCCTCCAGCCTCACTGGCGTGCATGTCTCTGCCCCCTTGTCTTTCTGTCCCCAGCCTACATACCCTCAGCCATGGGCTAGTCCAGCCATTCACTGTTTCTGCCTTAGCCCACAAGCTGCTGAATACATAACATGTAGTTTTGTGACCTTATGGTGCTTGTTTCCAGTATTCCTTGAGTCAACTGGTCCAACACTGCTCACCTCAGCAGGCTGATCAGTGCCACTTTCAATCCATCCATGAATTCTGTATCAATACCATTGCGCATTTCCCCAGGTGGTTCCTTCAAATGACTCTCTTTGAGCCATTTGGTGGCTTGCAACCACCTAAGTTATCTTCTCAATAGGTGACTTTTGCAGCACTTTCTTCATCTGGTCACCCCTTCAATGATGAGTAGGTATGCCTAAGGTTCTCTCAAGCCTCCTTGTCCTCTAGCTTCAACAGCAGCTAGTTATTGATGACTCAATGATTCATCTCCAGTGTAGTATCTTCTGCACTCCAGCCCTCTTCTCCTCTCCTATGGGCTGTGGGCCCTTCCAGTATAAGTTCTCTGGTCACCTCACACTCAGCTGTTTCCAGGCCTGCTCCCCTGACCTGGTCCACTGGCTGCTTTCCCAGTCTTTGTGAATGAAGGCTGTATCTGCTTGGCCACCCAAGCCAGAAACCACACAGCCATCATGGACTTTTCCCTCTCTTTCATCCTGCACATCTAATTGGTCCTGTCAGTTCTGACTCCTTAATATTTCCTGTGTGCACCCCCTCCTCCTGCTGCCTTTACTCACGGATGCGATCTCTTACCTGGATGATTTTTGTAGCCTCTTCGTTGGCAGTTCTCTTCCTAGTCTCCCTCCTCGTTCCGAAATATCCCTCCTTCATGGATATTTTGAAATTATAAAACAAATCATTATCTTCTTCCTCAGACTGAGGTTGAAAATTATCCAGCCCATAGATGTTTAACTTGACTTATAGTGCTTGTCTGTACCATGTTTAAAGACAATTTTCTTTTGGCTGTATTTGCCTATATTAAAGAGTAGAGAATTTCACACAAAGATCCAGATCAGTGACTTATCTTTGAAAACCAGAAGTCCCACACCCTGGCTCCTACATTCTTCTGCTGACTGGGGCAGAGGGACAGCTGTGCCCCTTAGATGGGACGTACTCTTTCCAGGTAACCACACATTCTGCCCTCTCAGGTGTGCTTCTCTCACCTGTGCCACCCACCTGGCTCCTGAAGCAGTTGAGTTTGATTCGGGTGTGAAGTGAGGCCACCTTCAACTGTGAGGGTCCCACTATGGTCCTTACACCCTGCTCCAGTAAAGCTGAATTTCTTGGAGTTCTGTTTCACACTTCCATCTCGGCACAAGTTCCTCTTCTGGCTGCAGCTCACATGAGAAGCAATATTTGTTTCTGAGGATCTGAGCAGCCAAGTAAGTGACAGTTTCATCCTTAATCGTTTGCACCAGGGGCATGTGAAACTGTAGGTGTCTTTTCTAAATTATTTTGATGATGGTACACAAGAACTGTATTTTAAATTTTGGTCAGCACACACACACACACACACACACACACACACACACGCACATCTGAAAAAAAAAGAAGGGTCAGGAAATAACACCTATCTTACCTCTCTTCCCCCTTTATTTTGCCCTTCTTTCCCTTTCAAGCTGGGCATGACCTGCTAAATCAATTTTGTGATCCACTAATGGATTACAATCTATACTTGGAAAAACACTGTGTATGTAGGTGTCTATAAATTCTTGAAATTATATGTTTAAATTTAGTGTATACCATACCTGTGTTTTTCTGTGAGAGAAGGACTTTCTCTACTTTCCAAGGAGCCTGTGATGAAAACGGATTTCATAAACACCAATTTAGATATTTTATTTTCAATGGGATTTAAGAGCTCCAGGTTCAGGCATCCAATGCATGGAAATTAGTGATAATTATTTTGAATGTGGGTCCTTTGTGTCAGATCTCTCTGATGTGTCCTATCTTGTTTGTTCTTAAATGCAGCTAATATTTGCAGAATCTCAGGGAGAGGGGAATGGATCCTCTCAATCTCTTGTACATTTGAGGAGGTGAAAAGCTGGGTGAGGCACATAAAAAGGAATTACTTGGTGAAGGAGTTTTAGTAAAACCTTCATTTAAAGTCAGATAAGGCCAGACAATTCACAGGGAAAATAAATGAATAAATAAAAAGGACATGAGGGTCATGAACATATAATACCTCAGAATTCAGGTTT
Organism: Sciurus vulgaris; assembly: GCF_902686455.1. NCBI lineage: Eukaryota > Metazoa > Chordata > Mammalia > Rodentia > Sciuridae > Sciurus > Sciurus vulgaris. Next base: position 39,138,514 of record NC_136472.1, on the reverse strand, counting down.
AAAAACTGTACAGTATTATAATTACAAGACTCATGGAAAAAAATAGAAATTCTTTCAAAAGAGAAAAAATAAAGTCAGATAAAATAACCCAGAAAAAATTTTTTTCTTGTTTTTTTTTTTTGAGGGTGGTGTTGAATTTGTTTTATATCAAATCATTTATTCAGCAACTGTCCTTGGTAATTGGAATGAAGTAAATAGTGGCAAACAGAATAAACTGTATTGTCTTCCTAGATCTTTCAATGTGCAAAAGAAGAGTGAGAAATAGAAATAGAGTATCATGAAAGCAATGATGTAAATAGAATAAATATCATAAATATATCAATGCCAAAATATATAACAGATAAGCTATTTGTGGGAATGGGTATGCATGGAGGTAATGGAAAAGATGTTATAAGGTGACCAGTACTATTTTGAGCTGCAAAATTGTTAAACAGTAGTTTTGAAGAATAGAGGATTTAAATGAAACTTCTGTAATAAATTAAGAAAATGAGCTCAAGAATAAACATCTTTTCTGTTGCACCTCCCTACAGGTGCATCGGGTATATAGTATTTCATTTGCATTCTAGGAATCATTAGCACCATTCTTAGGAGAGGAAGCCTGTTCAACAGGTGGGTCCTGGTCTGCTACAGGAGGGTTAATGGTTTTTCCAAGTAGAGCTATTTATTATCACCGGGATGCACCCCTCCTTTGACTGATTCTAGCATTTGGAGCAAAGCGGATTCATTACAGCAACAGTCAAAGAATGAAAAACGGCCACTGTGCTGAATCTACCTTTTTCATTTTAATAACGTGATTAACATTTTATTATTATTTTTGTTGTTGTGAGTAGGACAAGACCCAAAAACAGGCATGCAGAGAAGAGGTGAAAATATCCAGAATCCCATGGCCCCAGCACACCCGTTGTTCCCCTTTCTGGTAGGAGCCCAGTGTTGCTTTCGTTTGCTTGGCTGGCTTGCAGGATGGCTGGGAGAGGAGGGGGCTCCTGCGGGCTCCAACCTGTGCTCCCCACGTGCACAGGCCATATGGCAACACGAATGTGCACATGTAGAGGAGGGGTGGCGGCCTTGACCCCTGGGCTTTCCATTTGGTGCGTCTGTTTTCCAGGGATCTTTGGTCTGAATCATATGACCTCATATCTTTTAAGAGCCAGGTGAATGCAAGTTGGGGAGAGGGAACGCACTTAACCCTCTTTGCCACCACTGGGATGCCTGGTTGTAATTCAGGGAAGCAAAGCTGCTCAGAGTCGCAGTGTGTGCCATTCAGGGCAGGCCAACATTTGGTATCTGCCCTGAACAACTTTTTCTTTACGACCTCCAGCCTCAGGCTGCCCCAAAGGGATTAGTTCCCACTTCTGTCTTTCTTCCCCAATGGAATTGAAAAGAACCCAGCACCTCCCAGGAAGCAGTTACTTTGCTACTGATTCTTCATATTTTTCATTTTTATTTTTTGGAACTCTTGTTAACCGTTGCTTTCATGCACCCAGTGTCAGATGAGGTCTTCTTGCTGGGCAAGCCCTATTTAGAGAAATAAGGCTCCAAGGCCTCTGCACATTCCCTAAGGCCTAGCTCTTAGGCTCACCTCTGCCTTTGAGCTGCTGCTTCCATTGAATTAGCTCTGTTTGGGGTGCTCCGTCCCTGTTCTCCCTATATCCATCTAGAAAAATGAGGAGTTCTGTCCTTTTCCTTCAAACTGTTCTCCTTAACAACATTTACAGGTACTGCAAGGATTCCAATGGGAGAGAAACCCAAAGAATCAGGTCTGGAAAATTCTGAACACCCTAAAACCCCCAGCATTCTGCTCTGGTCTCTCCATTTTCTCTCTTCCCTTTCATCACTAACCCTTAAGTTCCTCATGAGTTTTCATTCAGAGATATTGAATTCTTTGGTCAATGTATGAGCCATTTCTGCAGGATCACCTTCTAAACCTAAGAGCTCATCAAACCCCCATCTCCAGGGCTGGGGGTGTGCTCAGCGATAGAGTGTAGCATGTGCACAGCCCCATCCCCCATGAGCAAGATAGTTCCATCCTTAAAGTATGTGAGATAATAGCAATTTTATCCTGTTGTTGAATTATATGCTTCTGGGGCGGGGGGGGACTTCAATCAATTCTCTTCTTCTAAATAAGGAACAAATATTTATTATCTACAAAACAAAGATTGGAAGGTGTCTTTCACAACACGTTCTTTTCTAGCAAGAAATTAATTCTAATGCATTCTGGAACTGGAAGGGAAGCTATTTTAACCACTTGGGGAGCCAGAGAATGAAATTCTAAACTAGAGGTGTAGTTCAGGGGATTTTGCCTTTGGCAGCCGTAAGACCTAGGCTTTGGGCCAGTCACTTGCCTGTGGTCCCCACTGGCAAAATTGGATTCAATGATTTCCAATGTTCTACAACTCTAATTTTAATTTTAAATATATTTAAATTTTAGAGCTTCCCAAACCTTCAGAAACGTTTTCAACACACAGATGTTATGTGATCAAGTTTCTCGGGCTTTCTATGCCCCAGCACCACCTGCCTAAGGTGATTCAGATTAATTCTCCCTTAGAGAGGGCTCTCTCTTTTCCTTACCCTGTGAGATAGGCATCCCGCCCTTCATATGAAATTGGAAAAAGGCCCAAGCTTGTGTAGGAGGAATTTTATTTAAAAGAGTCCATCAGTCAGAGGTTAGGTAAAGCGAATGCTGGGAGCGGGCCCATGGTCTGGCATTTGTGTTTGTTCATTTTTTACTTTTTCTGGAAGGGATCGTGAACCTTGAAAAGAGTCTCAAAACTGTGCCTCCATCACTAAAACCAAAGAGTGTCAACAGGGACACTGCTGACTTTTCCAGGTCCTAGGGTACAAAAGGATTGGTCTGATGGCTTTGCAGAATCCTTCATCAGATGTTGTAAAGGTGATGGTTTATAATTTATTATTCTCTGAAGGGCCTTTGGTAGGAAAGGAGATGGATGACATTTGCCATTGTGAAAGCTCCTGAATCCTTGTTTTTCTTGTTGGTTTTCCTAGTGATTAAAGGAGGTAGCGTGTCTCCCAGGATAGTTCCCTCCTCCGTGGTGCTTCATGGACATTTCTGTGAATTCACTAATTTGCTTTAGGGTAGGCTCTGCTGTCACACACTTTGAATTGCAGCTTTCCCCATAAACAAGCAAGAAGGTGAAAGAAAATCAATCAAGATCAGTTGTTAAATCGAGGTCATACTGCATGCTTTCTCTTGTCTCATTTATCCTTTTTCTTTGGAAAACACCCTTTTTGGGTGACTTTGTGTAATCATTATCATCATCCCCTTTCTCAATTTAAAATGGAAACTCCAAAACTTGCTTTTCTGGTGTGTTCTCACCCTTTCCCCCATCCCTCTTCTTCTCCTTTTATTTCCATGGTAGTTTTTTCTAAGTCCTCAGGGCATTTTGAGATGAGATTTGGAAAGAAAATTCAATGCAATCTAAAGTTACCTTACACCTATCTCAGAGTAGGAAGAATACTTAAAACAGAGAAACAAACAAACAAACAAAAAAAACCCCAAGGGAGTCTGGGATGGGGGGCCACAAAGAACATTTTGTCTGTTTGGAGACACTTCTCTGTCCAATCTCACTGCCTTCCTTTGTGCCTTGTTTTTCTTTGTTCATGGACCACTGCTATGTCTTTCCTTCTGCCTCCTTCTCCTTTTTCATAGATCTGGGGAATGTTAGATTTGGAGGCTGGACCCTGGGAATCACTACAGCCAACTCCGTTATGTTTTAGAAAAGGAAGCTAAGTGGGTGGGAGAAGTTGCTGTTACAGGAAGCAGTGGATTGTCACTGAGAGATTTCTCACAGGCTTTGGGATTTGCCAAAGGGCAGATGCAAATCCTGGGTTAGCCACTTACTAGCTGGGTGTTCCTTGGCAACTCTCAACTGCATTGCTGTTGAATGCTGTATTTGTAACTGGGGACAGCCATATGTTCCTCGTGGAGTTTTTAGGAGGGTTAAATGAGATATCAATGCCATGTTCTTAGGCAAGTACCCAGGAAATCACTCAAAATCCCTAGCTGTTACCACAAGCTCTTTAGAGATAGTGCCTAGATTAATTCTTATAACAGGTTTCTTACTGTAATCGGTACTATTAACCATCTTGATTCTGAAACACCTTCCTCAGTCCATCTTGTACTGTTTTCCAGGGTTTTTGGTTTTTATCACTTTTGACCTTGAGGTTGCCTTTTCAGTTTATGGCCTCATCTCACCCCTTGGAATTAATATTGCCCCTTACATTCTACTAGTTTTGCAGTGAGCCCATGCATGGAACACAGATGGGTGCCAAGAGTGGGTAGAGCTTGATCTTGATCTTGAAGTAGAGGTAGGATTTGGGTCTGTGGAGAAGGCAGGAGGGAGCTCCGGGAAAGGGAACAGCATGAGTAAAACCCAAAGCAGGGACTTGGAGGATGTGTCTAGAGAATCGTTTGTGGGAACTAAGCCATTTGGTGGTTGGAAGAAGACTTTCGAGAAGGTAAATTGCACACCCTGTGAAATGCTGCAAAGAAGTTCAGGTGAGAGATGAAGAAACATGATTGGATTTGGCTACGTAAGATTCATTCATGGACTACTTTAGGGTTAAGAGGGCACAAATCAGGTTCTAAGGGCTTTCAAAAAGAGTAATGGGTAGTAGAGTCTGCTGGTGTAGACCAGATGCCCCCAAATGCTGGCCAACAGGCTCTTTATACTAGTTCGTTAGAGGTGAAACAAGAAATGCAAACTTAATATAGTGTGTTTTTTATAAGCCTGATTTCATTTACTTAAATTTTTTTTTGTAATTGTAGATGGACAGAATGCCTTTATTTTATTTGTTTAGTTGTATGCGATGCTAAGGATTGAACCCAGTGCCTCACATGTGCTAGGCAAGTGCTCTGCCACTGAGTTACAGCCCTAGCCCCTCATTTACATTTAATGGCCAGCTTGTAATCTGAAATTATAGCCTTATTTTATTGGTTTTAAAATGCTTTTTCTTTTAGAACCTGATGATGGTTCTCAATTCTGGCTGCACATTAGAACCACTTGGAGAGTGTTCAGAAATAATCAGAAAACTGAATAACAGAATAATCAGAAAACTGAATCAGAATTCTGCTTCTGGTCGGGGGGGGCCCAAGCTGCTCAGGTGACCCTCTCGAGTAGCTAGATGGTACACCTCTCTGCTAGTGCATGAGAGGGTTTTTGAGAGTTGTCGTTGTTTGGATTTAATGTATTTAGTGATCTTACTTGGCAAAATTAGAAGGTGGAAACTCTTGATCCATTGCCCAACTTTGTTTTGTTCTATTTTTTGTTTTTGTGTTTATTTTTTGCCTTACTGATTGGTGAAGTTCAAGTGGCAGGGACCCAGGTGCAGGTTCCTTTTTAGATGACAGAGGAGAGTTTGTTATGGTGTTGCTTTGAAAGAGTCAGCTCTCCTCTTGCTTTCTGGCTGTCTTTGGGTGCGTGCACATCTTAAGGACCTGTGCTTGCATGAAGGAATGCTGCCCTGTGTTCTCAGATCAAGTATCCCTGAGGGTTATTGAGAAACCAAGTCAGAGGTTGGTTTGATGGAAGTAAAGCACATCCTCCATTTGGGTCCCTCTCGCCCTCCTTGTGGCGGGGCCAGGTTCTTGTGTTTCAGCAGGGTCTTCCATCCTTGCTGCTCACAGGATATCTTGCACTTTCTGACCCTGAAGGTGAAACATCTTCTTACTGACAGCTGCTAGCATCGGATCAGTGAAACATTCTCATTTCTGCTTTATGGTGCTTCTAGTTGCTTTAGTGTTTAAAGGTCAAAGTAGGAAACATCTTAAATGCAAAGCATTTAATTTCCATTAGAGTTAAAGTTTTCTAAGCCTGTGTTGTAGCCAATTAAGTGGTGACGTTGAAATCAACTAATGTTCTCTTTCTTACATGAATATTTTATGTTAAGTATACAGGAAGAAAAATCTATATGTTTATCCAACAGTGTGTCCAGTGGCTATTGGAAACTTGTCTTCTTGGGTTATTAAATGAATAACTTCTGTTATGTGTATCCAAATTGTGAAAAGAATTATGCATATTGTTCTTTGGGCTTATTTTGCAGACCAAGTGTGCTGGCTAAATCTTGCTAATATAGGCATTCCCTGAATTACTAACACCCTTAGAGACTTGCTATAAATAAGATTGTGTGGGTTGGACTATGCTGAGGTTACCAGGAGGCAAGAAATGGTGTTTATGGCACTGCTATAGAATAGTCCTGAAGTATGTAGAGATATAGGCGAGTCTCTTAATTAACATACTTCTGCTTAACCAGCTGGTCGCATTAATTGGTGTTGGTCATTTTCTCCATGGCTGATCGCCCATGGTTAGAAGGCTGATAACTTCTCCCACAGGTGAGGATGAGTTCTGTTTGTACCTAAATGTATTGCTATCTATTCAACTTGTTTTTGTGTTTCTTAATTTGTTGAAATATCATGTAAACTGATTAAATGCTAGTGCATTACACAGCAGCAGTCCATTCTGAAGCAGGTGCTACTCTCCTTTTTATAAACAAAATAGCTGAGATTCAGAGAGGCTCAATGTCTTGCCCAAGCCAATAAGGGTCAGTGACAGGGTTTGAACCCATATCTCTAATTCCAGCCTTAGCCCTGACCAGTATACTCCACTGCCAGGGTGAAACATGATCCTGGTGTATTTCATGGCTTTCCAAGAGGAAATATGAATAAGAATTTCTGGAGCCAATTCTGGGGAACATGAATCCCATGGAGTCCCCATTTAAAAGCATCTCCTTTTCAGATGGCTGAGGGAAGTGCTGCAGCAGATACCTCATGCTGAAGATTAACAATTCACCCTCACTTTCTAAAGCATGAGAAGCTTGGCAGCAAAGAAACCAGACTTCCCTCATTTACCCAGAATTTCCCATTTATGGAACATGGAATCCTTCTGTTAAGAATACCTTTGAACTCTGCAGAATAGTCTATGGGACATGAATTTTGTCAGAGGTAGAATAATTTTAGGAGAAGATGTTTCCCCTTAAGAATCCTAAATTAGTAATGTTACACTTTCACTTAGCAAATAAGTAAATATTTAAAACTTCTGAAACTTTGTTCTTTTTATTTTTTAATAATGGCACAATCTATGAAATTGCTTATTGTTTAAGTCAGCTTTTTTGCTGCTGTGACCAAAAAAACCCTGATAAGAACAGTTTTAAAGAAATACTTTTAGTTGTAGATGGATGCAATACATTTATTTATTTATTTATGTGATGCTGAAAATTTGAACCCAGTGTCTCACATGTGCTAGGCAAGTGCTCTACCACTGAGCCACACCTGCAGCCCCGATAAGAACAATTTTAGAGGAGGAAAAGTTTATTCGGTGCTTATAGTTTTAGAAGTCTCAGTTCATAGTTGGCTGAATCCAATGCTCTGGGCCTGAGGTGAGGCAGAACATCATGGCACAAGGGTGTGGCAGCAGGAAGCAGAGAGAACTCTGCTCATGAGGAACAAAATAAAACCCCCAAAGTCATGCCCCCACTGACCCACCTTTTCCAGCCACGCTTCACCTTCCTACAATTACCCACTTAACCATCTATTCAGTGGATTAATCCACTAATTAGGTTATACCTCTCACAATCTAATCATTTAACCTCTGAACATTCTTGCATTGTTTCAAATGTGAGCTTTTTGGGGACAATGTGTATACAAAACTTAACAATTATCTTATTTATAGAATAAATTATTTGTCCTTATTAACAAGTCAGGTGCTGTTTTAGGTACAGGAGAAATAAAGAAAGTGATGCTTATAATGAAAATCCAGTGCGGCTGGGGTCGTGGCTCAGTGGCAGAGCGCTCACCTAGCATGTGTGAAGCACTGGGTTCGAGTCTCAGCATCGCATATAAATAAATGAATAAAATAAAGGTCTATCAACAACTAAAAAAAAATTAAAAAAAAAATCTAACATCTTGGAGGTCTTCATGAACAGTTGGCCTGGACTTCTGCTCTGCACTGCCCTGAGGCTTGGTGTCACATCCATCTTTGGATATTCATCCTTTCAGACTGTCTTATTGCAGAGGGTGAGAGTGTGGGCATGTCTAGTGTCTCTGGTTGGGGTGTTCATATTTACTAAAATAAAAATTTTCAGAATCTGGAGATTTTGGAAACAGAATATTTTAAATTCCCTGAAAATGCCCTGGAAAACTGAGATAGTGATTGGCAAAGGATCTGTGACATTATAATTTCTGAATTCAGTAAATCTGCCACCTAGTATTTTTGTGAACTGCCCCTTTTTAATCAGCACACAAGCACAGAAGTCTATTAAAATCAATAATTCATAGGTATGAAGATCATTTTTATGGACAAGTTCTGCACCATCCCCAAGTATCTTCAGAATCATATAAAAAGATATGTGCAGTATAGATCTAGCAAAAAGTATTATTCTATAATATGGTAATTTTCTAAATGAGTATTATATGGATGACTAGATAATCTCATAAAAGGACTTTTAAAAAATGATGCATAGTATCTATCATAGGCTTGTAATATAGTTCCTTTACTCTTCCTTCTACTGATGGATTTATAGATGACTTCTCTTTACCCCTACTGTAAACATGTGATGAAACCTTTCAGAGAAATCCTTGGCTACATCTCTGATTATTTCTTCAGGATAAATTCCTGGAATAGAGTTACTAGATCAAAGGTGCACATTTTTAAGGCTCCTGGCGCAGGCTCTCCATTTGTCTTCTGCGTGAAGACACAGAAGTGTGAGCAAGGCAGGAGGGAGGCTATTCCTCTACACCTGGCATTGTTGGGTATTGTCATTAAAAAGCCAAACAACAACAAAAGACCTTTACCGATTTATAGTTGAAATTGATATCAGATTGTTTCATGTGCTCTTTGAATACCAGTGGACAGCTTGAACTTTGTCTCATCATATGTTTATTACCTATTTGTGAGGACTCTGTGTGTGTGTGTGTGTGTGTGTGTGTGTGTTCTTTGCCCATTTTTCTATTAATGCACCTTACCTTTTTTGATTTTTTAGACATCTGTACAGAGTCACGATATTAAATCTTTATCATATGTGTAGGCATTTTTCCCAATTGACAGGCAACTTTTCACTTGCCTTTTAATTTTTATGTTGTTTTGTTTTGCAAGGAAGATAATGACTTTTTAAAAGTGAAATTTTTATTGAAGTATAACACAATACAGATATGTAAATAATTCATGAAAGTGCGGCATTGAATTTTCAAATTTTCAGAAGCGAACGTACTCATGGATCCAGCACCCTGATGAAGAAATCATACGTTTCTGTCTCCCCAGAAGTCCTTCCTGTGGCCTCTCTTCATCACTACTCCTACCAAGGTGACTACTGTCTCGACTTCTGACTCCATGGACTAGCTTTGCCACTCTTTAAACTTTATACAAATGGAATCATAAGCATGCATTCTTTTTCAGCTGTGTTTGATTCTGATATCCTTCACATTATTGCACATAATGACGATTTGTTTATGTTTTCCAATGTCTACCATCAATGAATGTCTTCTTTTATGATCTCTCTCCTCTGTGCAGAGGAAGCTGGTGAAATATTGGGCAAGACAAGCCTACCTTACCCTGTGTCTTGTTGCATTTCAAAAAGAGAAAAGACGTGTAGCCCTATTGGGTTCGTACAGGGTGTGTTGTACATTTCATATGCAATCATTCATTTATTTCTTCAAAAATATTGAGTGCTCACCATGTCCCGAGCACTGCAGAAGACACTGGGTTGCACATTATGCAGCTAGGTTGTATGAATATGGTGGCCATGCATCATGGATTTTCACAAACAGTTCCAAATATTCTACCTCATTGTTAGTTTTAGGCATCAGCCTACCTGTTTTGAATCTGGCGTTTGAACGTATGGATGTGCTGTCCTTGGGTTGCATGCTCAGTGGGGTTCCTTCTCTGCCTGCCTCTACCTGCACCTAGAAGGCAAATATACCATCCAGGTCTGCAGCTGGAAGGGACCAAGCTCCTGCTGCAGAGGAAGGTATGAACTTGAACATTGCTCTTTCTGATCAAGAGATAGCAGCTTCTGTTTGGGGTACTTGAGTGGAATAGCCACATCCCCATCTCTCCTCTCTCCTCGGCTTATACTGCTAATGCTGGCCTAATCATTTTGTCCTTGTAATGTAAATGACAAGTCCAAGTCCAAGATAGGATCCTCACATCCATGGGCTTCTTTCTTTTTCCTTGTTGAGTGAGCCAAAATGAAGAAGCCAGCATTTGCTAATGACTCTTTTGCATTGAAAAGACCCTTTTCAAGCAGCAGCCAGCCCCAGACCCCACAGGCTGAGGACCCTTCATGAGGGAAGGTGGTCACCGCTGAGGTAGTGCCACGGTAACCCACCTTCCCTCTGGTGGGTCGTTGCCTTCTTGGACTGCAGGATTTCTGATGATGTCACTGATAATCCTTAGAGGCCAATGTGGCAGTATTACACCTTCATTAGATTTGGCTTTAGCCTTTGCTCAAGACTTGGAAATGAATTTTTAAATATCATGCTATGGTTGGCTGCCCCCATCCTGATGTGCTGTTCTTTGGGATTCCATGAATTTTGTATTTTTTTCTTTTCTCTTAGTAAGTACTTCTCACTCGGGATCAACAATGTGTGATTATTTATTAATCGTTACTTTAGGGAGCATACATTGAGGCCGACTCTTACCAGCCTGTGTGTATGGCTGATGGATGGTAGGCTAGTTTTCAGTGTGTTTTGGTTTCATCTGCAGCTGGATGCCAGCTGGGTTGTGAGACAATATAAATTCAGAACCTTCTATTCAGAAAATCCATTCATCTGCTAAATGTGGACACACTTGTAATTCTGTCAGGGTACATGAGAGAGGTCACAAACTCCGAGAGAGAATGCTATGGAACTTTGCTCTTCAAGAGAGCTTTCAGTGTTCTGATGGAACTGTTTTAGAGTCACTCTGTCCAGTACATAGCCACTGGCCACATGGGGTTATTGAATACTTGAAATGTGGCTTGCACAACTAAGGCACCAAAATTTAAAGTTTGTTTAGTTTTAATAATCACGTGGTGTTGTATTGGACAGTGCAGATCTCTAAAGTACTGCATTCTTGTTTTTCAAACTTTCTGATTGCAACACACTGCAAGAAGCACAGTTTATATGGCACCACAGCATGAATGCACATTTGTGTGCATACCCTCCATACACACATCGTCAGTGTTTCCCCAAATGATACTCAGTTTTAGTGTAGGAAGTGCACGTTAGTCTTGTCTGTCTGCCTTCCTTCCCCCTGTCTCCCTCCCCACCTCCCTTCTCCACCCCTCTCCACGCCCCAGCCACCTTCTAGATGGTGTTCTTACTGAGTTTCCCAGGCCGGTCTTGAACTTGGAATCCTCTTGCCTCAGCCTCCTGAGTAGCTGGGATTACAGGTGTGCACTACCAGTATTATTTTCTATTTTATTTTTTTGGTACCAAGTATTTAACTCAGCGCCTCACATGTGCTAGGCAAGCACTCTGCACAGAGCTACATTCACAGCACCTACAGATTTTGCTATCTGTGGGAAGTCCTGGAACCAATCTTCCATGAACACCAAGGAATGACTGCCTAGGGAATTTGCTTCTTATCTGCCTTCCCAGCTAGAAAATCAGCCCCATGAGGGCAGGGACTTTGTTTTATTGATGGTATGTCCCAGTGTCCTGAATATATATTCAATATATATATTTGTTGCATAAATGAACAGACACACCCTAATGATGACCTGATTCAAATCAGACATTATGGCTTCGTATGCTGAGATACTTTTGGAATCTTTCATCTGTTCCTTTGGAGACATGGAGTTCATACCAGAGGCCTGGTGCATGTTCTGGGTTCTGGGAATAGATATGCTAGAGGAGAAGATGGACAAGTCCTTGTCCTCTGGGAACATTTAATTGATTTTTGTGTCTCTGCTGTGTCTGGGTCCAGGAATGTTGCCCTGGGGTTGTCTCTGTGCAGCAGGTTCACCACGCACTGCCTCCCAACTTGTCTGAGTCCACTGAGACAGGACACCCATGCATGCAAGAAGTGACATGAAGGAACAACAGAAGTCTAGGATTCATTGTAAGTCAGTCCTCCAAGGCTCAGGAAAGACACCTGGGGTGGATGGAGTCTCTTCTGTGCATGCCTCACTGGTACTGCATCTGGGGGCCCAGAAAGCAACCTGTCCCAGGTTTTATGTCTAGGGGCAGGTGTGGCTCACTGAGCTGAAGCACTGAAGGCTATCCTATTCCTGGGGGGACTGGAAAAGAGCCTGGGCTGTTCTTGCCAGTCCTTTCCTATTTCAAGATGTTTCATTCCCAGCGTGTGCTCCAGCTATTCTTGAAAACAACAAGTAAGAAAAGGGGAGAGCTGGATTGGTCCGAGGCCACCTGGAGAACTGTCCTGTAGCCTGGATATACATGAGGCAACTGAGCAGTCGTGTGGAGATTTTGTATTTTTCAAAAGTACAAGCAGCCCTCTGGTAGCTGTTTGCAAGTCCAGGAAAACAGCTTCAAACAGAATTTTACATGGAATTGCTGGTGTGTTAGTAATGGACCTCATCTTAGCTTATTTTATAAACACTAGGAGAGTTGGAGACTGGAGTTCAGGTGTCTCATCTCCATGGCAGAAGTTCTCCCTGCATCTCTTTGTGTTTTCCCTTATGTTTTCTTCTCAATATAGAAACTAAAATGACCAGCTGGAAAATAATCATAGCTTCATTTTCAGGACCAAAGTTGAGTGGCAAGTCTATGAGAATTGAGTAATGGGCTTGGGGGATAGCTATGTAATTATCAACATACCTTGAAATTTTTATTAGTCAGTCTTTATACTTGATGGTTTCTGCTTATGCTACAGATTTCTTGGTGGTTCTTAAATCCATTTTGAAGACACAAAGTGTTTCTATTCTCAGTCTATTTTCTTTCATCTTTTCCTTATAGAAAAATTTATTACTCCTTGAGCTTTCTCTGGTCCTTCATTAAAGAGTTATCAGAATGGTGCTATCTTTTTTCTCCTTTGTTGAGTATACACATAAAATATAATATGGTGAGAAAGGCTTTATTTTTTTCAACAGGAAGAACTATTATAATATTAGCCTTCCATGAATTAAACAGTTGTGCTAAGCTAAGAAGTTCAGAGTATCAGAGCAATCTCTTTATATTGTATACTCAAGCTTTTAGCTGCATAAATTTTACAGTACATCATCTGACACTGTTTGTGATAAGTATTCCCTAGTGATTAAATCATCATTTTATGATCTTGTGCACAGAGAGAGCATTTGCACAACTACTCCCTGCACACTGAGCTCAAACATTCAGGATCCAGATTTGTGTCTCAGAAATCTTTTTATTAATTTTAGTCGAGCTGTTCTAAAGAGGGCATGTGGATCTCCATCAAACAGCTTTATGTAATAACTACCTTGATAGGGAAGGATGAAGAGAGTGGGGACTGAATCACCCTGCAGGGAAAAACCAGAAAATGGACCCCGAAGGCAAAGAGAAGACTGAGTCTTGATGGCCATGGTTAGTAAATATTTACAGCCGAGTCTCTAGCTGCAGCTCGGCAGGTTTGTTAGCATAAACGTTTCATAACCACAGAATATTCAATGAGCTTGTGAAATGGGTGACAAGTACATTGTACAGCGGATTGAAACCACTTTCTCCACTTGTTAGGGATGTACAGGCATCACATTTTTTTCCCACTGCGTTAATGCAGTGGTCCCAGCTGGGATTTTGTCTGTTCTTGTCTGATGGAGCTCATGGGAGGGTGACAGGTGTCCCTCTCACCCTGGGGAATGCCTATTGATTTGCAGTCTCAGATGAAGCTAAAGCTAATAGATTGTTTTAGATAATGGATAGTTAGCTGTGCAAACAAATGAGCTGCATCTTCCCGTCTGGCAAAGTCCCTTTGGCTTGAGGAAGTGCATTAATTCCCTCTGCTGGCATTATGGGCATAGAATACCCTGCTGCTCCCTCTTCTCGCTCAGGGGATGGAGGAAGAGATGCACCGATGGGAGTACTGACTCAGTGGCCAAGAGAAAGAGGAGTGGGGGGTGGGCACGATGAGCAGAGGGGCTGTTACAACAGACTGTGGGGCTGTGGGGACCAGATCTGAGAGGAAAGCCTAGCCGCTGGAGAGATGATGTCCCTCAACAGGGACTTAGACTTCCAGAGTCATGCAGTTTCTTGCTATTCACAGTGTGGACCATAGACCAGCAGCACAGGGTTATCACCTGGGAACTTGATAGAAATGCAGAATTCTAGGCCCAACTTCAGACTTAAATGGATCTGCATTTTAGCAAGATCTGCAGGTAATTTGTACGCACATTAGAATTTGAGAAGTACTGACTTAACACTTTCATTTTAATACATTACACATTCTTGGACAAGCATTATTTATTAGTGATTTATAAAGCAGATGAGCAACTCATTTCAATGTATACTTGTTTGCAATCAGTACTCTCTGTTGTGGGGAAGAGGCTGAATAAACTGCAATGTCAATGATAATGTGAATTCAGCTGGGAATGGAATTGGTGGGAATTTTGACACAATTTGGCTTTCACCTAACACCACCAGTATGAACCAGTGGTGCTTCTCAAACTTGAATAAGGATCAGAACTACTGGAGGACTTGGTGAATCACAGATTACTGGATCCCACCCAGAGTTTTTAATTCAGTGGATTTTAGAATTTGCCTTTTAACAAGTTTCCAGGTGATACTGCTACTTTCTGGTCTGGGGACCACACTTTGAGACCACACTCTTCCAAGTATAATGTAGAGGAGGAAAAGTTTATCCGACGCTCATGGTTTTGGAGGTCTCAGTCCACAGATAGCTGAATCCATTGCTCTGGGCCTGAGATGAAGCAGCACATCATGGCAGAAGCATGTGGAGGAGGAAAACAGCTCAGGACATGACAGTCAGGAAGCAGAGAGAGAAAGCGCCACTCACCAGGGACAAAATATATACCCCAAAGTCATACCTCGCAGGACCCACCTCCTCCAAGGCACACCTTACCTGCCTATGGTTACCACCCAGTTAATCCCTGTCAGCAGATTAATGTACTGATTAGATTAATACTCTCATAACCCAGTGATTTCACCTCTCAACTTTCTTGCATTGTCTCACACATGAGCTCTTGGGAGATATCTAATATCTAAATCGTAGTACCTGCTATGGGTACTGATGAGAAGGGCAAACAGAAGAGAATCAACCAGGAGGATGAGGACCTTTGTTCAAGCTTGAAATATACAGTGTGACTCCCCTCAAAAGCCATCACAGAACCATCCTGCTTTTATAGAATCCTGGATTCTGTGAACTCGAGATGAAGAGTGGGCAGGGAATGGGGTTGGGAGAAGTGTTGCCTTTCTGAACTCTGTGAGGAGAGCATGGGAGAAGCCTAAATTCCTCCAGTTCAGAGACCGGGTCTCCAATATTTCTGTACCCCCTAAACATAGACTAGAAAAAGCAGGAGGTAGGGCAGAGCCAATGCTTGTCAAATGAAAGAATGAATGAAACCTTGACTTTGAATTCCAGTCCAGTCTCAAATCTACCTCCTTATGTCTCCTTTGCTTCATTTGTAGGGCGGGGATATTAATATGTGATCTAATTCTATCTCAAGGAGCTTGTGAGAGACTAAGATGAGTTTATTGATCTGAAGGTGTGCTTATGGCTAAAGCAGAAGCGAACTTTCCCTGTGTTTCTTAAAGCTCTTCTTCTTGGTCCTGAAGGCCTGTTGAAGAATTTTATTGATCAGGAGGTTCTTGGTTCTCCTGCTTGGCTCAGTCTCTGCTGAAGTGCTCTCTGTATTTGCAGCAAATGGAGTGTGGGTGTGGAAAGTGTCCCTGGGTCACCATCATGCATCAGGACCTTCCTGCTAGTGTCTGTTTCTCTGACAACTGTGTTTTTACTTTGCATTAAAATGTCATTGGAGAAACTCTGGGCTTATATGGAAAGTAAGCTTTGGAATGAGATAAATATATAAGGGACATCCAGGGGCTGTCATGAGAGTGGGAAGAAGATGGTATTTGAGCTGGGAGCACCTAAGCCCAAGTCCCAACTCTGCACCTCTTTGGCTACATGTGGATAATAGCATGCACTGATACATAGATGATGACATCTACTCGTTTTAATTACTATTAGGAAGGACTGGAATTCTGCTTCACTTTGCATCAGATATGCTCTAGGTGGAGAAATCCAGAAACACCACCTTAACCAAATTAGCGAAGGTTATATTACCAATAATGAGATGTGACATGTAGGGCAAAACATCATGTCTGGGGGATTTTTGTTAAGAATGCACATGCTCAGTCTAACCATGAGAAAACATCAGACAGACTCAAATCAAAATATCTGACCAATCAGTCCTCTTCACTAGATGTCAAGGTCATGAAAGACGGAGACTGAGGAAATGTTACAGATTGGCAGAGGCTAAGGAGGGTTGATTACTAACCGCCTTGTGGGACCCTGGATTGGATCCTCCAGAAAAAGTACATTAGAGGCAATGCTGGCAACATGGAAATAAGGTCTGTGGAGCATCTCATCGTAATTTACCAGTGTCATTTTCTTGGTTTTGGCAATTGTGTCATCATTATGTAAGATGTTAACATTAGAGGAAGCTGAGTGGAGGGTATTGAAATTTCAATGCTGCTTTTATAATTTTTCTGCAAGTCTAAAATTATTTCAAAAGTTAAAAACATGAAACTGTGCTGCGTGGAAGCTTTTTGTGAAATGCCCTGTTTTACAAGCAGTTGAGGGGGCTTCCTTTGAGATGCGCATGAACTCAGGAGCTAGAAACACAAATTTATTCTTGAGCTGAAGTAGTCAAGTTGTATTTTGACTGATCAAGTCCCTGGTGGTACATTGAGAGCAAAGAGTGTTACCTCTGAGATGCCCAGGCTGGCATGCAGGGAGTGGGTGCCTGGATGTCAGGGCGCTTTGGGCCTATCACCTTTCACTTGGTCCGACTGGCAGAGCGGACTGGCTAGTAATGACGAGTCCTCCTCAGATTGAATTCTCACAGCATACTAGAAACCGAGTGGTAAGTGCTTATCATCATTAATCCTCAATGCATCCTCAAAGGGCAGGCAATATTCCTCTACTTTTGATACAACTCAGATTCGTTTGTCAAAGCTCACTCAGCAAAAGTGCAGATCTGATACTCTGACAGCTGTGCCAATATGGTTTCCTTTCTCTCTATATCAATCAGTCTATCTATATAGCTATATGTATATCTATATCTATATCTCTCTTTGAACTCGTGGGATCAAATAGTCCTTCTGACTTAGTTTCCCCAAGTAACTGGGACTATAGGCATGTGCCACTGTAGTCTGATGGGCATTTTGTTTTGTAAGGAACTGCCAAACTGTTTGGCAGCTCGAATCAAGTGGCCACACCATTTTCTTTCATTGCCAGCAATGTGTAAGGAATCTGACTTCCTTAAATTCTTACCAGTGTCTACTATTCGTTATTATCATTATTTTTCTTTTTAGTTTTAGAGGAGGAAGTTTCTTCTGGCTCATGGTTCCAGAAGTTCAGTCCGTGGTTGGCTGACTGCACTGCTCTGGACTTGAGGGAGGCAAAACATCATGGAGGAAGGGTGTGGGGGAGGAGCGCTGCTCAGCTCCACACAGCCAGGAAGGAGAGGAGGGAGGGAGCGAGAGAGCGGGGGTCTTCCTATTTTTTTTTTTTTAATTTTTTTTTTTATTCTGGCCACCCTTGTAAATGTGAAGTGGCATCTCATTGCGGTTTAAACTTGCATGTCACTAAAGACTAACTGGCCACTTCTGTATCTTTGGAGCAATGTCAATCCAATTCTTTTGCTCATTTAAAAATGGGTTGGTTTGTCTTGTAATTCTCGAGTGTCCCATTCTTTCTTGAGCTCTCTCTAATTCAGCTTTCCTCCTTACCACCCTACAGAGTTGCTGTCCTCCAGGTCCCCAGACCTCCTGCTTGGTCAACGCACCAGCCCACTGGCAGTCCTCAGGCTACCGTCCTCCTAGCAGCATTGAAGGGTGGATCACCCGCCTCTCTAGAGGTGCTTTATCCACTTGCCTGCAGACACTGTTGTCCCTTAGCTCTTCACAGGCTTCTCTGTGGGCTCCTCCTCATCTTCACGGCCCCTACCCACAAACATCCTCAGGACTCAGCCTTCGGACCTCTTCTCCTTGTACCTCTGCCTCCTGGGTGACTCCACCCTTCCCATTGTTCAGAACCTTGCCCTCTCTTTTTCTCCTCCTCCCCCTGGCTCCACCCTCCTAATATGTGCAGACATCCATGACTGCTCCCAACCTCCACTGCAGCCACTTAGCAGCTGGAATTTTGAAATAGCCTGCTAACTGCTCCCCCTGCCTCTTCCCTTTCCCTCCACCATCTATTCCACATAGAGATTCTGTTAAAACAGGAGTCAGATCTTGGGACAGCTCTGCTCAAAGCCTTCAGTTGTGTCTCATTTTAGAGCCAGATTCTCTATTGAATTGGGCTGTGGCTTCCTTTTCAAGCTTATCTCCTATCACCCTCCCCTTGCTATATCACTTCAGCCATGCTAACCTTGTTGTGTCTCAAACCTGCCAAACACACTCCTACCTCAGGGCCTTTGCATATACTTTTTCATCTATTTTTCCTCCAGAAAGCTGCATGACTGTTCCCCTTTCCTGTCTTGGCTCAAAGGTCATTTTGAAAATAGCAATGTCCTCCCCCGACTCCTATCTCCCTTATTTTGCTTTTTTTCTCCCCAGCACTCATTTATTGATTGATTTCTCACATTAGAATGTCAATGAATGCCTTGAAAGCAAGGACTCCGGTTTACTTGTTCATTGCTTTAGCTCTAATACTTGTAGTTTTGCCTGGTGCAAACATTGATCCTTGGGCTTTTCCTGTTCATGAGTGTGCCGTTCTTCATTATGAATCGTGAGGGAGAGGATATTTTTATAATATTCCCCTCCACATTCTTTCCTTCCTTCCCCCTTTTTGCTCCCCCACTTCCTCCCCTTCCCTCTCCTCCCTCCTGAATAGGCTATTTTTCATGAAATAGTTTTGGAAAATGCTGAAATAGACTCTTATCTGCAGTAAGTCCTGTTTGGGGTGATGTAGGTGTGGTGAATGTTATGTAACCTGAATCTTTTCTCCTGAACTAATAAAACATTACAGAAGGTAGGAAGACTACATCCGGAAGGCCTGAGCTTAACCTGAGGCTGTTCTTTGATAACTTACTAGGTAAGATATGGCCAATTATTTCTTCTTCGATTTTGAAAAGTGATTTTGCATTAGAGTATTTTTGTATAGTTTCATCTTCATAAGCAAGGCATAGTGAAAATTTGAAGTTCTTCCTTCTAGAACTGTTGAAACAGTTCTAGTCTGCTCTGTCTCTGCTTTTGTTTCTATGTCCCAGGAACGGCAGAGTCCCATAGGCCACTGTCATGTTCTAGGACCAGACTTATCTTGACCCTGTCAGAAGCAGCTCTGGAAGAGCAGGGAGTATTTCTGTTTTGTTGGCCACAGTAGATCCAAACACCTAGCACCATGCTGTTCACATAATAGGTGGCCAATTAATGAACCTTTGACATGACATCTGGGAAATCTCATTTCACTTGACCCTGCCTCATGATGACTTCTAATTAGGATACAGCTTTGGAAAATTTTATCTGAAAATGTGTTTGGGAATGCAGTCCCAAATATGTTTTATAAATGAGAAATTTTACCTAATTCTTTCTGGGCACAGTGATAATTTTGTCCTCTATAAAGCTGCAGAGATTCTGAATGAAAATTAATCTTTTCCTCCTGTTTCTATTACCTAAGCCCCAAACAGTAACATGGGCATTCTTAGAAAGATTTTTTAAGGTAATTCAAACAGTTTGTGATCGATAGGTTTTAAAAAATGATTCCATTTGAGCATCTAGTTGCAAAGCGGCTGGAAGAGATATAGAGCCACTTATATCATCGGTGTTCTTAGAAGAAAGTCACTCTGGTGAACTGTTCGTGTATTATTCTGAATTTAGAAAGATAGAAGGAATGATGTCAGCTCAGAATATAAAACTGTAGTTTGATATTTCATTTCCCAGAAATAGTCAAAAGAAAAACCATGCTGTTTCTGGAAGTTGGAAAAATAAAACATCATTTGGAAAAACCCAAGATTTTGGTATTTCACCCTGTTTTCTTAAGCACAGAATGATGTACCCTTTCCCTGTAGCTTCTCCAAGGGTGTTTCTCTGGTTTGCACAGCAAACTACAGTACATGTGGCTAATTAACTCTGAGTCCTAATGCCTGATTATTAGCGCCTTCACTTAATCTAATTAAGTTCAGCAAATTCAAGGGCCATCTGAATAGGGATGAGATGGGCCTTTGCTTTACAGAGAGGTGGTAAAACCCAAGGTGAGGAAGCAAATGGGGCTGTAATTTAGACCCTGGCATCAGTTCTTCTTTGGTAGTTTTTCTTAGCTATCACCATAGTTACAGTCTCTGTAAATCACACATAGATTATAGTAGGGAAAATGAAGAAGCTCATGATTGCAAGTGAAGTAACCTAAATTTTTATAATTCTGTATGTAGCCTTTAAAAAATGTTTTTCTTCTTCATATTTTTATGCTTCTGTTTATTTTCTGATTTTTTGCTTTATAATATTACTCTTTAAGAATTTAATTATCATATAGTACAGTTACTCTATGATATTTATGAGATATGTTTTTCTTTTTGTAAAGGTTCGTTGGACTGGGATGTTACATGTTTAGTGGCCCAATGTATTTATTAAGGTCTTAAAATGTGTTGGGCTCTTGCTTAACAATATTTCTAGTTTAATTCCAAAGTAACCTTGAGAGAGTGGATTAGTCTGGGTTCTCTAGAGAAAAAAACCCAATAGAATGGAGAATTGGTGTTAAAAATTACATATACTATACAGATAATCCTCTACTTATGATGGTTATGTCTTGATAAAACCATTATAGGTTGAAATATTGTAAATTGAAAATAATTTAATACACTTGACCTACCAAACATTATAGCTTAGCCTGACCTACCTTAAACTTGCTCAGAATTCTTACATTAGCCTAAAATTGGGCAAAAGCATCTAATAAAAAGCCTGTTCTGTAAGAAATGTTGAATATTTCGTGTAAGTCATTGAATACTCTAGTGAAAGTTAAAAAAAAAAAGACAAAAAAAACCCAGAACGTCCATATGGGAATGCTTTGTGCCATCCTGAAGTCAAAAAATCACAAGTTGAAACATTGTAAGTTGAAGGTTGTCTGTATGTATTATATATAACCAGTAGAATATGAATTTTATCTTATGTATAATATGCATTATGTCATTATACATGTTATATTAACATGCATTGTATAGTATATATATAATATGCATGTATAATATATAATATATGTTATACATATTTTAATACATAACATATATTAACATATGCACTCTATAATATATTAAGAGCCATTGTAAAATATATATTGTATATGCATTGTATGTAATATATATGTTTATATATAACATGTATAACATATATTACATACAATGCCTATGTAAGGTATAACATATTTTATACAATACACATAGAGTCTAATATATTATATATAATACATATGTAGTAGATCAATATATAAGGTACTGGCTTACGCAGTTATGGATATGAGAAGTCCAGGATCTACAGTACGTGAGCTGAGATCCAGGAGAACTGATGGTGTGACTTCCAGTCTGAGTTTGAGCCTGAAGACAGAAGAAGAAGAATGTCCCAGATTGAAAACTGTCAGTCAGAGAGAGAAAATTCTCCCTTCCTTAGCCTCGTAGTCTACTCCATTCTGCAGTGGACTGGATGAGGCCTGCCCACACTGGGGAGGACAGTCAGCTTTACTTAGTCAGAGGCTAATCTCATCCAGAAACAATCTCACAGATGCACCTAGAAGAAACGTCAAGTATCTGGGCACCTGTGGGGCAGACCACAGATTCAGGCAGTCTGACTGGGGAGACTGAGATGGGGAAGGGAGGCCAGGAAAGCGGGAAAGTGAGGGAGTCCTTTACTGTGCTAAGGGCATCAACTAATTAGAAGCAGACTTGTGATTTGAACCTATGTCTCTCCTGATTCCTGGCCCAGCCCCCATGGGTGCTTTAAATCCCACATGGGGTACCCTCTGTATAATATGAAAGGAGAAGGAGGAACTTTCCATGATACACCTGAAGAACGACAGCTCGCTGTGCAGTTCCTGCTGCCTCACATTATCATATTGTAACTTGTGTCTGTAATATTCCAGTCCTAAAATGCTCTCCATTGAGTTGGCCTGCTTGGAGAAGTACAGTAATATTTTAATATTCTACCATCCATTTCTAAAGCCTTCAAACTTTTTAGAGCACTCTCATATATGCACGTTATTTTAAAATGGATTAGTTTGACAAAGTGGATTTACTTTGGGGTTGTGGCCTTTCATAGATGTGAATGGAAAAAAAAAAATAAAGGCTTTTACCTCCTCTTAGCCAAGATTAGAAAAGAGAAAATGAGTTATGAGAAGATGCTGGAAGAGGAAAGAGTGGTTATTCAAGAAAACTGAACTCCAGGAGGCATCTCTGATGGAAACTGAAGAGTTCTGGACCAGGAGGTGTAGTCCTAGAAATCAGGCCTGGAAGCCTGGCTGTTCTGGTTTGAGTCTTGGCTTTGTCCTCTAGCAAAGAGACGTGTGTCACTTCTCTGTACCTTTCCCCACTGATAAAGTGGGCTCATACTGTGTACCTTATGGGATGGTTATAGGAATGAGAAGCAGTTGTCCAGTGTAAGACCTAATAGTACCTATTACAAATCCCCCTCCTCCTGGCAGGACCTGCTGTTACAGCCTGGAGCTGAATGTTCTAAAGACCTTCAGACTGCTCACTCTTTCCCACCCAGCTCCTGCACTGATGGTGACCAGACCTATTGCTTATTAGGATTCTTTTCCCCTCCAGTAAGCCAGCTGGGAAGTCGTCCTATGGTTACAGGTCAGGTGTGGATGGAGAAGCAAGTGTGTGCCCCGAGTGGATAAAGGGACCTCCTCTCTGGTTCCTCCTTGGCATTCTGGGTTCCTCTGGACATGGTCTGCCTGGTTGGCCCATTGCCACATGCCCACCCTTCCCTATTCCTGATCAGACCATTTTCCCCTGAGTTGCCTCCATCCCATCTCTCCCAACTCTAGATAGCAAAATGAACACATTTAAAAATATTTTTAAAATTTTCTTTCGGACAAGGAATTATTTTGCATGGATCATTTTAGAAGAAGCTATATGCTTAAAGGGAGAATTAATGGCATCAAATTACTGGTCATTTCTGGAGGAGAATCACTTAAGCTTGTGGTTTACTGGCTCTGTTGGCTGGTGGCTTTTTACTAGTCTGAATGGCCTGTCTAAATGGAGACAGATGAGCTGGTAGCCAGTGCAGACACAGACTTACGTCCCACTCGTTTCTCCTTATTTCAAGCCTGGAGTATGAAGGCAGAATTCCTTTGAACCCAGGTCTTGTCTTTATTTTTGATGGACCTGGCAGTTTCAGCAGATGGAAGCCAAGACTCAGCTGTGATGGTGGGTGACAGGTGGAGGGCTGCTCTTCCGGCAGGTGCCCCAAGTGCTAGGCTAGTGCTAGTGCTGGTCAACAGGCCCAGGCCAAGAAACACAGAGATGCAGGCAGTGCTTGGGCCTTCCATGCCAACAAAGAGGCAGCACATTAAAGCAGAACTTGTGACACCAGTTATCTGACTCCATGTTACTTTTTAGAATTGCTGTCATTTGAACTTTTTGAGTGAATGGGATTCTGGGGATCTGGGTATACGAGTCTCTGCTTTTCACCGAAAGCACTCATTGCTTGGCTGTACCTCCTGAAAGTACTTTTCATGGAATGAAAAGTGTTCTTCCTCCATTAACTTTCCCCCTTCCTACTCTTCTGCGATCAAAGTGCAGGGAATTGCAGGTCTTTTAAGATGCAGTCTCAGGACTCTCAGAAGCCATGATTCTTGCTTGGTATACAAGCCCATCTGATCCATCATGTGCATTGATCTATGAGAGAAAAAAGTCTTAGATAGAAGGTGGAAATTATTTAACATGCTATTATAAAAGAGTCCTGATAATAATCTCTCACAACAGATTCAGTGATATTACCATTCCCTTGAAAATTTTAAGTTTTGGTGTTTACCTTGAAGAGTTATATTTCATTTGCATGTAGAATTATATACGTTATACTGTGAGTTGCCACATTAAATTGTAACAATTACAGTTTGCATGAAAATCAAAAAATAAGTTATGTCTAACATTTCTTTATTGAACGATTCATGGTTATCCAAGTCTAGTTATTCCTTTTGGGAGTAGTAGGTCCCCAGCTAGCTTCTTTCTGACTAGCATAGTTTGGAGATAACTAATTCAACCAGAGAAGGCAGACTTGTCCAACTGTGATCCCAAGCCAGCATTCTGAGGAAGGGCACTTGGCCACAGACAAACCCTCTTATGAAGGGACACAATTCTGTGGTCAGAGTTTGGTCTTCATGGTCACATAACACCTGGCTGTACCATCAACTGTGATGTCAACAACCTCCTAGCATCTCTGAGCCTTTCTTTCTCCATGTATAAAATGCATATAGTAAGTATCTATTTCATATGGTTATGCCCGTCACATAGCTTGACTCGTCCTAGCTATTTTCATTGTTTTTCCTAAGAATATCTAAATAGTTTTTGAGTAGTCCAGGCTTTTGCTTACTGCCGTTAGTGTTTTTAGTTTTTTTTTTTTTCTTTTGTGGTGCTGAGAATCAAACGCAGGACCCAGTGGATGCTAGGCAAGCACTCCACTAGTGACTCCCCCACCCCCAACCCTGTCAATGTCTTCAAAGAGTAGGAAATTGTATTATTTGACTATCATGGACATAGAAATCATGTCTACTGATTCAGCAATAACAATACTGAATCTCCTAAGCTCATAATGAACCTATATATCTATAATTTTTTGAAATGTCATACAAGAGTGTGTGCATTTGCATTTTTATTTATAGTTGTATAGAATAGTAATTAAATTAATACATGTGCCATGTGGCTTAACGATAGAACCATTCTGGTGCCTTTGTAGCCATCTTTTTTTTCTAGTTGTTGATGGACCTTTATTTCATTTATTTATATGTGGTGCTGAGGATTGAATCCGGTGCCTCAAACATGCTAGGCAAATGCTCTACCCTGAGCTGAGCCACAACCCGGCCCCTTTTAGCCTTCTAGATCCCATGCCTCTTTTTCACCCCCAGACAAAAGCATGAATCTGAATTTTCTTAAAGATATTTTTTAGTTGTAGATGAACAGGATACCTTTATTTTTATTTATTTATTTTATGTGCTGCTGAGGATGGAACCCAGTGCCTCACACATGCTAGGCAAGCGCTCTGCCACTGAGCCACAGCCCCAGCCCGTGAATCTGAATTTTGTGTTATTTTTTCCTTTGCTTTCTCTTTTTATCATTTGATTGCCTATATAGTTATCTCTTAAATACTATGTTAGTTTTAAATTTTATATGAATGGAATTACACTGTATGAATTCTTCTGTCACTTGCTCAGCATTCTATTTTTAAGTTTAAAATCATGTTTATGTGTGTAGCTATCATTAATTTTCACTCATTGGCAGTGTTTCATTTTATGAATACGATGTAGCTTTCTTATCTATTCTATTGTTGGTAGAGATTTGAATTTCCAGTCTTACGTTCACGGTCACGGACACTGCTGCAGGTTCGTGTGCACTGGTGTACATGTACATGTATTTCTTGGTACCTCCCTCGGTGTTGAATTTCTGGATCGTTGAGTACACTGTGTTCAACCTGGTAATGTAAACTGTTTCAAGGTAGTTGCTTCTGTTTACAGTCCTGCCAGGGTATATGTCATCCCCCATCTTTCCTATCACTTGGCATTGTCATTCTGCTTTTTGCTTATGGATGTGAAAGTGGTACCTCTTTGTGACTTCAATTCATCTTGCTCCAGTTACGGAGGAAGTTGAGCGTCTGTTCACATGTGCATAGGCCACTTGTTTTTCCACTTCTGTGAAATACCTGTTCATGTCTTTTGCCCATTTTCCCCTTTTACTTATTAGTTCTTAGACAGTCTTTGTGTCATCTGGGTGTTTATTTCTTTTGATGTATAAACTATAAATATTTTCTCTCAATTTATGAATTACCTTTCCCTTGGTTTCTTGGTATTTTTTGAACAGAAATTCGTAGTTTTAATGTAGCTGAATAAATCTTTTGTATTTTTTTTAAAAGAAAATTCTTCTCTATGGCGAGTTCATAAAAGTTTCTATGATTTCTTAAAAGTTTCAAAGTTTTTTTCTTTTTGTCACATTTACATTCTTCATTCATCAGGTGTCGATTTGTATGTTTTACTTCTTTAGATAAGAACTTGTTTTAGGGGCTGGGATTGTGGTTCAGTGGTAGAGCGCTAGCCTGGCATGTATGAGGCCCTGGGTTCCAGTTTCAGCACCACATATAAGTAAATGAAATAAAAGATCCATTGACAACTTAAAAAAATATCAAATATATATATATATCAAATATATATATATGAAGAACTAGTTTTACTCTCCTACCCCTGACCCCCATAAAGCCAATGGAATGGTTCATTCTGGTCCTCAGTACTGTCATACATGAGGTATCTGCGAAGGCTTGATCTGTTTCTAGACTTTTAATTTTCTTCCATTTGTCTGTTTATCCCTGTCTACTACCATTGTGTCTTAAATAATGAGCTTCTTATTCATGATATATGGTAGACTCCTCTCCTTTTTCAGAGTGCTTTGGCTAAATACATTTAAAAATGCACTAAATCTGTAGAAAACAGCTTGTACATTCATTCCTTTGAATTTTTCCTATCTCTGTCTTTTAGGTGTTATAAAAGACAACACTTTATAAGTTATATTTTCTAATTGATGCAATATAGGAATGCAGCAAATTAATGTCTGCATTAATGTCTGCAGGAATGTCTGCAAATTAATCTTGAAGACATGCCATATTCTCTTAATGATTCTACTAATCTGTAGATTCTTTTGAATGTCTAGAATAAATAATATCATCCACTGATCTGAGAGTTTTATTTCTTTATTTTCAATTCTTTTAGTTATATGATTCTTATATTTTTGTTCTGACTAAATATAGAATCATCCTTGTCATCTTGATTATAAAGAAAATAGTTCCAATTTTCAAATATTACAAATACTTATTTTGCTTTTTTTTGTGTATACATACTCTTCATTAGATTAAGGAAGTTCATTTCTATTTCCAGTTTGCTAAAAATTATGAAAGGGTGCTGAATTTTATTTGAATGTCTTTTGCCTCAGTTGAGATGATTACATGGTTTTTCTTCTTCAGTCAGTTAACAAGTGAACTGCATGGATAATTTTCTGTGTTGACCAGGTTTGCATTTCTGAAATCAGCCTTGTCTTGGTCATGACATATATTATCAATTTCATACATTGCTAGATTTAGTTTTCTTTATTTGCTGACTTTGTCAGGTTTTGATAAAGTTTAACTTTATATTAGGAGGTTGTCTTTCCTTCAGTAGCTGTGAAAGAACCTATATACAACTGAAATTATTTGTTTCTTGAATGTCTGATAGAACTCTGCTATAAAATCATGGGCCTGGAGTTTCCTTTATAGAAACATTTTAAGTTTAATATCTTTAATTTAATTTCTTTATTTTCTATAAGATCTTTGAAGATTTCCATTTCTTCTAGAGTTAATTTTGGTAAGTTTTACTTTTCTAGGAATGTTTTTATTTCATAAATTCCAAATGTTAGTATACACTTGTCAATAATGTTATTATCTTTAATCTGCTGCATCTGTTAAGTTCTGATTTTCTATTCCTAATTCATTTTTGTCTTCTTAATTTTTCTGGATAAATTTTGTGAGAGGTGTGTCAATTTTAGTTTTTCAAATTTAGCTTGATTCACTGCTGTTATTACCTTTTGTTTTGACTTGTTTTTATAGTGCTGGGAATTGAACTCAAGGCTTCATGAATACTAAGCATGAGCTCTACCGCTGAGTTATACCCTCAGTCTGTTTTGACTTTTTATTATGGAAATTTTAGGCATATGAAAAAAGGAAAGGGAGGAATATAAGCCCCCATGTACCCAACACCCAGATTCTATATTCTTCAACTTATAGCTAGTCTTAGTACATCTGAACCATTCCTTCTACTTCTAAGTTCTTTGGAAATAAATCCCAAGAATCATAATTTCATTTGTAGCTCTGACAAATATGGACACCATAAAGACCCATAACCACAATATTATTATCACCTAAAACAATGAACACTATTCTCAAATATTTAGTCAGTTCGTATTTCTTCTATCAACTTAAATCTTTTTTGTTACAGTATTTCTGTTTGAATTGGGTCTAAATGAGATCCACATATATGATTGTTGATTTCTCTCTTAAATATCCAGAATTATAGCTTCCCTAGTTTTATTTTGTCTGTATGTTTCAATGTTTAATTAATTTCTGCTTTTATTCTTTTTTTTTAAAGTTTTTCTTTAACTTTTGTTGGGTTTATTTTGCCACATTTTTCCTACCTTTCTTTCTTTTTTCTCCCTTCTTCCCTTCCTCCCAACCTTCTTTCTTTCTTTTTTTTTTTTTTTTTTGTTACTGGGGATTGAACCTAGGGGTGCTTTACCACTGAGCTACATTTCCAGTCCTTTTTAGTTTTTATTTTAAGATGGGAGGGGGTCTCACTGAGTTGCTGCGGTTGGCCTCAAACTTGGGATTCTCCTGCCTCAGCCTCCTAAGTCACTAAGATTATAGGTTATTATAGATTATACCATGATTGGCTCCCCTAACTTTCATGTTGGTTGCTAGTTCATTAATTTTCAGCCTTTCTTTTTAAATCTTTGACATTTAGAATTATTCATGTTCTTCTTAAATACTACTTTACAGGTAGCTCATTAATTTTGACAAACAGTTTTTTTGTTATTATTTACTTCTAAGTATTATCAAAATTTTCATTTTGACTTTTTTAGTTCCCTTCTGTTTAAGCATATCTCAAGACATGTGAACTTTGATTTTATAAGTTATTTCTTTGTTAGTGATTTCTAATTTAATTGTAATAATAATTCTGATAATGTGTTTGTATAATATTGAGTCTTTGAAATATGTTGAGAGTTTCTTTGTAGTGTCAAGCATATCAAAATTTGTCATAAACTTTTATGCTTGAAAAGAATCTGCATTCTTCAGTTCTTCAATGAAATGTTCTGTATGTAAATATTAGATAGGACTTGCTACCTATGTTGTTATCATTTCTAAACTATTTACTTTTTTTTTTTCAGTTATTGAGAGGTGTGGTAAAATCTTCCTATGATGGTGGATTAACCAAATATTTCTTATTCTATAAGTTTTTGCTTTATGTATTTTGAACCAATATTATTATGTTCATGAAAGTTTAAAATCTTTGTTGACCTAATAATTGATTTTTTAAAATATGAAATGATCTTCTTTATTTATAATTTTGTAACTCAATTTATTTTATCTGATATCAAATTAGCCACACTAGCTTTGTTATTATTGCCTTGATATATTTTTTGTACCCTTCTCCTTTCAACCATCTTACTTTTACTGTCTTATTTTATGTGATGTCTCTTTGCCTTACTTTTTCTATTTCTTTTTGTCCTGTTTCTCTTCATGTTTTTTGATTATTTTCTCATTTATTTTTGTTTCTTTATTAGTTTAAACGCTATTTCTATTCATTTAGTAATTAGCCTAGAAGTTTTAGCTTGTGTATTAACAAGTTGATTAATTAATGAAAGTTAATTGAGTATCTTTACCTTCTTTTCAAGCAAGATATGAACAGGCCTTAGAACCTGGTTATCCTCATCCTGACTTAACATGATATCAAGGTTTGGATGTGGTTTGTCCCCAAGGGGTTCATGTGTTGAAAACTTCTTAGGATGGCAGCGTTGGAGGTGGTGACACCTTTAAGAGGTGGCACATAGTGGGAGGTTTAAGACCAGCCCCTCCCCTTGCTGTGAATTCCTGTCTTACCATGCCCTTTCTCCTTCTTTTGCATGCTCCTGACATTGTGGTGCCATCTGTCATGAGGTGATACATGAGCTGGCGTTATGCTCTTTAGATTTTTATCCTCTTAAACTGTGGGCTAAAACAAACCTCTTTTCTTCATAAATACCCAGCTTCAGATATTTTGCTATTGTAATAGAAAATGGACTAATATACATGGCATTGTTATTCATGATTTCTTTCTACAGTGTTTTTTAAGTCACTTCAGTATTTTCAAGAATAAAAATTAATGTGTGCAGAGATAAGAATGAGTTACTGATGAACATGATATATTTATACATTTTGGTACATTTCCTTCAGATAGTACATTTTCTGGAACCTTCTAAATAAATTATTTTGCATCAAGTTCTTCATATTTATTGTATTTATAGGACTGCACTATGTGAGGAATTTTCATAGGACTTTGAAGCTGTCACAACTGATACCTCTCTTGTATTTTTCACATCCATACTTTTTTCTTCTTTCTTTCCTTCTTGTTTTTTTTTTTTTTTTTTTTTTTGTACAAGACATTGAGCCAGGGGATGCTTTACCACTGAGCTACATCAGCAGTCCTTTTTATTTTTTATTTTGAGACAGGGTCTCACTAGATTGCAGATGCTGGCCTTGAACTTATGATCATCATGCCTTAGCCTCCTGAGTACCTGGGATTATAGGTGTGCACCACCATGCCTGGTTTCTAGTGATTTTTGATTGTAAACTCATGTTCCTTGAAACTTCATCTCTGGGAATTGTTAGAGTCCTGTGATTAATTTGACTTTCTTTAAAGAGAATGGATTTGCACTTGTTCCAGCCATGGGACAATGCTAATCCAAGCCTGCTTTAAACACACTTTCAGCTCAGGTTGTTGTTATTATTCTTCCAAACTACACTGGCAGAGTAAATTCTGGACCTAAACTTGTATGAATGGGGCTATTGGTTAGAGATTCTCAGGGGACACTTTTTCAAGGTAGTTTATTTTTCTTGATGTCCCAAACAGACTCACTAACAGACAGAGAATTTTAACTCACTAGTAGTGTGAGAATTTTACCCCTTTTGGCAACCAAGAGACCCCTGGGCAGTCTAGCAAAACTCTTGGTTCTCTCTTTGAATGATAGTTTTAGTACTTAAAACAAAGAATTCATGGACTTATAAAGGAAACCAACTTTATAAAGTACAACTTTATTCACAGGGGTATCCATGTTATTAAACTATGATGTGTTTAAATTATATCTCTACTTGTGATAGAAAAAGTAGTATATGATAATGACTGATATTCTCAATTTTTTAAAATAAGAAATGGAGCTGGCACCAGCTATATGGGGCACTTTATTTCCATAGTCTTTGCACATATATTTGAGTAAAGTGTTTCTGCTGTGTTAACAACATGGTACCCTAGAAAGGAACATCCTGAGTTCTTATTTTTGTACCCAGAGGGTTTCCAGTATAAAACTGGACAAGAGCAGTTCTACCTAGAGTTATTAACCTGATGTGTAGACAATGGTCTCAGAAAGCAAGAAAAAGAAGGGAAAAATGCATGAAATCAGTTCATCTGGGAAAGCTGTGATTTATTTATTTATTAACTGTCCCAATGAAATCTTGTTTTTTCATTGTTCTTTTTAGGAGCTTAGAAAACATCAAACTGCTTTAAATAATTGGAAACAATCTAATTGAATATCCTTAGAAGATTGGTTCATTATGTTATATCCATGTAATCAAATCCTCTGAAGCTATTAAAAGGAACAGATATGCTCTTAGAGATTGAACTCAGTGTCATTAAGTGGAAAAGGAAAGGTGTAGCGTGATACACAGTGTGTCCTCATTTGTAAAAGTTCACCCATTCATTAAGCATGTGATATGTCTGGAAAAAGACACAACTGGTTGCAGTGATTGCTTCTGGGAAGAAAACTTGAGGTCTGGGAGGAGATGGGAGAGACTTGATTTTCATTGCATATCTATTTGTATTGTTTAACCCTTTTGCCACATGTATTAGTGTTCTAATTTATTCATTAAAAAATGAACTGCCTTGCTTTTAGCAGCTATCGATACTGAAAAGAAGTGAGATCATATAAATAATGTGTACTAAGTAAGCCTGACAAATAGCATATTTCACTAAAACAATTACTCTGCACACCACAAAGAAATTCTCAACAGCTATGCCTGTCCTAAATACCACCAACTGAGGCTCAGGGGTGTAGATGGGGAGGCCAATAGTACAGAGCGCTCCCTGTGCCTTCTGAGTGTCTTTGGAGGCCCACACTCTTGTTATGCTACATAAGCACTGCTTTAGAGCTGGCTGTACTCTCTTCTCCCTTCCTTGGTCTGTGACTCCTGGGGGCACGTGTCTCACACAGTGCCTGGCACAGAGATGACCTATAATAAATGGTGGAAGAACTAGTCACTCCTACTTCTACTGGGAGTTAAGTCTAGGAGTTCAGAGATACACAGAAGGCCTGGAGTCTTCCAATAGTGGAGCAGGCAGCATAACCAGACCCCATGTCCTGGAAGTTCTCCGCTGGATGCGAGGCAGAGGGAAGGGCCATGGGGTTGGAGAACACCCAAGATACACAGAGTCTGATGAGGCACATTCCTTGATATCCTAATTTTACCCCCAAACCTCTGTTGTGGGGGTGGTTGCTGGTGGGGAAGACAAATCTAACAGAACAGTGGGAGCAGTAGGTGGGAGAGAATCAGAAGTTGGATGGTAGCAGTTGTTCAGTGAAATTTCACGGTGCCTTTCAAGAATGAAATTCAATTTATATTTAGAATTTGATTTTAATCCAGAAGAAACAGATGAGCTGGTTAATATCAAGACTGCAAGAAATAATTTGTCAGTTATTGAGAGGGTTTGTCATCAAGTGTGAAAGGGATGTCTGGTCATGCTCATTCATTTGTTCATTCATTCATTTACTCCACGTTTGTTGTCCCATTAGGGAGGCAGAGAAGAGGTAGATAGGTTCTCTGTCATTAGGTAGCTTATCACCAAGAAGTAATTTCACACAGTGGTTAAGTGTGATACGTTCGGGTTCAGATTCCTGGGTTCAAAGCCCAATCCCCTCGCTTTCCCCTTGTGCAACCTTGAGCACATTATTTAGTGTATTCGTTGCTAATGTGGGGATAGTAGTCTGTCTTACAGGATTAAAGTGCTTGCAACAATTCCTGGCACAACCAGAACTCAGTATACGTCAGGATTTTAAAAAAATATTTCATTGATTCGTCAAACGTTTTTGGACCCTTGCTCTTGCTCCTTGCCAGGATTGCTGTAGGTATTGGTGGGAACTGCTGAAGAAATGAAGGGCATAATTCCTGTCTCCCTGGAATTCAGCTGTTAGTTAACGTATTAGTTATTTCTTTCTTTATTACAGATTATTCAACACTTGGTAGCTTGAACCATGATAGCTCTTCCTAAAGGCTCACAGTTTCTGTGAGTCAGGGATTCAGCATCTTCTTGGCCAGGAGGCTCTGCTCAGCATCTCTCATGAGTTTACAACCAGAGTGTTGGCCAGGACTTCCGTCGTCTGAAGGCTTGTCTGGGCTGGAGGATGCATTTTCTAGGTGGCTCATTCATATGACTGGGAAGTTGTTTCTTTCTTCACATGGGTGTCCCCATGGGGCTGCTTGAGTCCTCATATTATGGCGGCTGGCTTTCTTTAGAGTGAGTTTTCTCAGGTTCCAAGCCAGGAGCCGCAGTACCTTGTATGACCTAGCCTCAGATGCCAGCCACCGTCATTTTTGTTTTATTTATCGTTTTCACAGCTCAGCTCTGATTCAGTTTGGAAGGTAACTGACTGAAGGAGATGAGAACTGTTATGCACTATTTTGGAGGCTTGGAAGGGAGAACACATAAGAAGAAAGCTGTAATAGAAATCTTCCACAAGGATCTTCTTGTGGCAACACAGTCAGGAAGGAGGAGGTGAAACTTGAGGTCAGTCTTAGAGGAAGAGGTTTGGCCTTGTGCGAGAGGAAAGGAAGTATCCAGGACAGAAGGAACTGCCGGTGGAGCTTGAAATATACCTGTTGGCCTGGAGCAAAGGATCTGGTGGGACAGGGCCAAGAAGATAAATAAGGTGTCAGTACCTGTATAAGAACAACTTGGTGACAATTAAGACAGGTCGGGACAACTGCACTTGCGCTCATAAATGAATGGAATGATTTAACATTCTTTAAGGACTTACTCTCTAAAATACACGTGTGGTATTTAGGATAACTGTTATTGTATGTATCTTAAATGTCTCAAATCTTGTGTTAAAAGATTTTATCACCAGCCTATGGTGCTACTGGGAGGTGTTGCATTTTTAGGAGCTGGAGCCTCGTACAAGGAAGTCAGGACACTGAGGATATTGGTTGTATAGCTCCTCCCCTATTCCTCTCTCTCACTGTATCACTCATTTGCTTCCTGGCTGTCATGAGCTGAGCAGCCTCCCACTTGCTCCCACCACCATGATTACTTTGCTGCCACAAAAAACCTTTCTTCCTTTTAAGATGATTATCCCAGGTATTTTGTCACAGTGATGAAAACTGACTAACAGATGCCTATGCTTTCATCCATCTAATCCACTCATCCGACTCATCAATATTTATCAATTGTATGTATACATGTGTGTGCATGCACACATAACTTTAACATCCTCTGCATTACTTTTCCTTCACAGCACTAAGCCCTCCTTATTTTATGTTTATTGTTTGAGTCTGTCTCTAGATATAAATTCTAGGATGTCAAGGATTTTGCATTTACACCATCACACCCCTAGTGCAGAATAATGTTTGGCACATATTATGGACTTTATAGGCTCCTCTAATCAACACAAGAGTGAAATGAGGTGGTAGATTATACAGAAGATGCTGTGGAACCTTGAGGGGAAGAAATCTGCAGGTCTTCCTGGGATGGGGGAGGAGGTGATTAGCAAAGGCTTTGCAGAGTATTTGCTGTATGAATCAAGCTTGCCAGGTGGAGGGTGCATTGAGGATGGGCATTCAAGACAGGATATCCATGTGAAAGGACTGGAGACCTGTAGGGGCATGGTTGCCATTCTAGACAGTGCTTGTCTCTCTCCGTGCAGTGTGTGAAACCAACTCTATAAACATGAGATGCAAGGAACATATTCTAGCAGTTGCTTTTATATAATGATTTATATTTTGAAATGACACATGAGGAAGCTTCTTTGGAATTATTTGGAACTTCTTTGGAGCTCTGCTGGTTGGGTTGGGTATAGCTCAGTGGTAGAGTGTTTGGCTCCTATCCAGGAGGCCCTGGGTGAAATTCCCAGCACTAAACCAAAACAAACAAAAACAACAATAAAAGCCTCTACTTGCTAATAGATGTTCTCTGTGCTGCAGCTATCACAGCATATGCAGAAACATGAATTCCAGAGTTGCATGCCCTTCCCATTATGGAGCCACGTCCTCAATACTGTCTGTGTTTTATCTTTTAAAATATATTTCCTTGCTTCGCTGGCGAGACATTTAGTTTTCTCTCTAGAGTCGACATGAGATGTGGTTTTTGGCACCTCTGTTGACTTGAAGATATTTTTATGTCAGATTAGTACTAAATAGAGCCACAGTTTGGGATATTTTGCAGTAAGGAGGATAGGTTGAATTGGAGGTTGTTTATGCTGCTGCACTCTAGGGCCAGCTTGAGATCTTCTGCGGTTATTGGTTCTTCCTCGGAGCAGGAATGTTGGAACACATGAAAGTGCTTTCTTGTAGCTCCCTGCTTGTGTCTTGTCTGTGAATTTCAGGAAACAGCTGCTTAGAGGAAAGATAAAAACCTTCATAGATTTCCAAGTTCTGCATTTATGAAGTTCTTCCATGTTCAGGTATTCTGAAAGTATTAACACAACCTTTGAAAATCATTTCAGAGGAAGCAACTTGGCCACAGGAATTTTCATGGGTCTCCATTTTTCCCCCTCAGTAACTCATATGGTTTTTTTTTTTTTTCCCTTGTTATCCAGCTCTGTTCACATTTATCAATGCAAATGCTCAGAATAAACCTTCATATTTTACAGAGGCGATTGATTTTTGGTTCTACTAGGAAAAAAAAGGAACTCAAATTTGATCTTAAGTTAGAAGAAAAAGTTAAGAGTAAATTGTCTTTGAGTGGTGGGACTCTGGGTATTTTTTTCTTCTTTCAACTTTTCATCCCCCACACCCCTAAAATGTCAGTAACAAGTGCATGTTGTCCTTTTGTAACAGAAATTTTAAACCAAGGAACTTTTCAGAAATTTGCTTTTCAACATTTGGACTGTATGTGATCTCTGGAGATTGTTTTTGCAAACTGGATCATGAATACTCTTTTTCCTCTTTGGAGTTCACTTTGTAGTGCAAGAAATGGTGGTTTGAGTGACAGCTTAAATCATAGAGGATGAATCTCACTTCTTTTGTGTGTGCACGGCCCTGAGGTCAAACCCAGGACCTGGGGCCTTCCAGACCACTGAGCTGCACCCCCAGGTTTTAACTTATTACCTAAAACTTGCCTTGAGAAGGTTAGCAGGGCAAAGGCAGTCAGGTAAATAAATCAAACCACTTTCATTTATGTCAGATTAATACTAAATAGAGCCACAGTTTGAAACCACTTGAATAAATCCATTCAAGGATGGATCAGACTTCCAAAGAGGGATATTTATTCCCTACCTCATGCCTCTTATTTCCTATCAAGGAAGTCTAGAAATGACCATTTTCCCCCCTATATCTCTGTTATTGGCAATCATGAGGCTACCAAACCCAGTTTCGCCCTGGTGTGTTTCTGCGAATCTGCTAATGTTCCTTTTGGCTGGTGCTTTGGACGTATCATCTTCTGAACATCCCCTCTGACCTTATGGTCACATCTTCTTCCCACAAAAAACACAAACATCAGGTGGTTTGTGGGGATGCTGTCTATGCCTGGCCCAAGGTAGCCAGATGCCAATGAACATGTGTTGAAATCCTTGATACAGAAGAAAAAGAAGACAGCAGCTTTGAGCAAACATAAAACAAGGTTGAAGATAAATCCTCATGTTGATCAGTTCACCAATTTTCAAAACCCCCAGGCTCTGATGTTTGCAGAAAGCGTACAGAGGTGACAAAGTAGATGGAATCAGCTTTCCAGCCGGTCCACCAGCCATCTATCACTGTTCGTCTTGAGCAAATAAATATTTGCAAAGCTGCATCAGTGGCTTCATGGTGGTGTGGCCTAATGTCTGCTTGTAGATTTTCCCTAGATGAAGGTCATACCATGAGTCTGATAATACTGACATAACTGAACACATCATTAAATTATAACTTCACACATTTCTTACCTTGAAGATGAGGACAAAAATAAATCCCTTGATACATAGCCACTTGGGATGAAAATGTGCAAGTATAACATGTTTAATCCAGGTGCAATTAACAAACTATCCTTAGGAAACGTTCTGGAGAGCACTCTGCACTTCTTTGAAGTCACAACATGTGCTTTAGCATTGCAAAAATCTCCAACCCTGCAATGACTGAGAGGCATATCAGGTCCCTGCTTGCTGTTTTGCAGAAGTGTTATGGACAGACCATAACAACTTCAAACTCTCCATGGAGAAGTTCCTAAGCTTCATGAATACAGAACTGGCTGCTTCCCAAAGAAACAGAAAGATCCCAGTGTCTTTGACTACAGAATGAAGAAACTGAACCTCAGCTGTGATGGACTGTTAGATTTCCAAGAATTCTGTAACCTGACTGGGGACAGAGCTGTGGCTTTCCATGACTCCATCCTGGCTGGTCAGTCTGCAAGCAAATCTGAGGAGTGCGTGGGCATGCCTTCCAGACCCACCCAGCCTCCAAACCTTTTTCTCTTCACAGCCCACACATAGCCTATGCCCAGCTCACCCACCACCCTATGAAGGCCACTTCATCTGATGGTAATAAAACAATATTGCAAAATACACACACACGTATGCATATGCTCAGGTTTTAGATAATCCATTAGGTTTCCTTGCCTCCATTCTTTTATTAGTTTTCTTTATAAGGACCTACTACGTGCACCTCACTGAGGATTCAAAAAAGAAGATATGAATTCTCCCTCAAGGAATACTTAGCCCTTGCAGGGCAGATGGGACCCACTTACAAGTAGATTTTATGAAATTGAAAATGGATGTTGCCTCAGGGAAGGTGTAAAATGTTATGGGCCTGAATTTCAACTATTTACAAGAGGACAACATAAACAACCAACGTGGATATATTTATAAGCATCCGTGCACACATAAAGAAACTTGTTTATTTTCCTGAAATTTCTCTAACATATGGCCATTTCCCCCTACATTATTTCTATTTATTGCACATACTGTGGCAAATTGATCATTGTGCATAAATGTCATTAAATTCTGCTCACTCTCCACTTTGAGTTAATTTGTTTTCTTTGTAGCTGAAGGGTTGTTCTGATCTTGTCTGGAAGACAGAAAACAGAAGTGTCTCATTGTGGCAACTCCTCACCCTCCTCTCTCTCTGTCAGCCTTAGTTCAGCAGAAGCAGACTGAATTTCTCTCCAGAACATGTTCTGTCTTAAGGAATGGAATCAGACAATTTGAAAAAAACCCAAAACCAAAGCCCTTCCTCCCACTTGGACAAATCTCCAAATAGCCAGTTTCTCTTTCTTTTCATTCTTTTTAGACCTCTCTGGACTTCCTCTAGAGTTCAGAGTAATCTAGAACAATTAGCTACCATTTATTGAGTGCTAACTGTTTTCTAGGCATTTATGTATATTTACCTCAAATTTTCTCACAATCTCTGATGAAGAAGTTGAGGCCAAGAAGTCAAATATTTGGACAAGAGCACTTAAGCTAGAATTTGGACCTCAGTCAGCCTGACTTCAAAAGTGATGTTTTTCCAATTGTGCTGTGCTATTTCTAAATCAAAGATCCCAATAAGAGAGAAGATACCCTTTCATTCAAACAAAAGGAAAGAAAATTCCTCCAAGCTTCATAGGTTTTTTAAAAAAAATAGGCTGCATTCACCCAGTTTTCTCACATGATGGTTCTTTGGTTCTCCTGCCCTTCTCCTGTCCAGGAGGTAGGAGAATGCTGGGCAGAAATAGCAGAAAAGGGAGACACCCACCATGGCTGTCCCATGTGAAATGGAGGGTTGTTCTTTTCCTACACAAGAAGCCAGTGGTGACTGGCTGTTGGTGAGCTGGTTTTGCTTCTTGCTCCACAGTTTAGCTGTTAGGCATTTCTCTGAGGGCCCTTCACTCCTCACTGTGTGTCCCACCCCTAGCCCTTTCTGCAAGGACCTGGAGGCTGGGGTCAGTGGGGTACGGTTGGGGCCAGTGCCCTCAGCTAACCTCTTTATGTAGTAGGAATTTTCCTTCCTACTGCCCATTCTGGTGACTCACTCCTGGCCTGAATATACTCATGCTTAAGCTTAAGAAGGACTCTTTCCAGCCAGACTCCCACTTGTGAGTCCTTTGATGAATCTGATTATTTCCTGGGAACCACCTGCACTGTGTGCAGCCTCATAGGTTAGAACTGCTCTTTCAGGTCGAAGCCGAGTCCTTGCCAATGTCAAGGTGGATGAAGCCCATGAGATACTGAGCGTATGTGAATGACAGACATGTCACAATTTGAGATTTCATGGAATCAGAGTTTCTGGAAGGAACAGCTGTAATGATGGGTGGGGGGTAACTCTACATTTTTTTGAGAGGGTTTTAGTTTTAGCTTTTTCCAAATTTTAGAATGACCAGCAAGGATAGGAAATAGAGGGTGAATAATTATTAAAGTAAGACTTGAGGGCAAGGCATTTAGTTGATTATAAGTTTAAATGTGAGTCAGCAGTATGATGGGGCTGCCTAAAAGAGCTGATTCACTCCTTGGCTGCATTAATAGAAATATCTAGAACCAGAGATTTTCCCTTATAGTTGGTGATGCAGGAAGACTCTGCTAGAGTATTGGGTTCATTTCTGTTATTTCACTAGTTCAGTTCTGTTTTGGTTAGATAATTTTAGACTCTTTCTGGGTCACTTTTCTGGACTTAAAAGACAAGAATTGTTGGGGGTGACAGGCATCTGATTATATTACAAATATAATTAAATATGGCTAAGAGAATTAAGTTTCAGTTTGAATTTCTAATGAATGAGATGGAAATGGTTAAGAAATATCCAGACTTAATCTTTGTTGAGCATCTACAGTTTCAGTTGAATAATGTTGAACTTTGAAAACCATTTTTATTATGCATAAGCTTTATGAAAGTAAAGTCAGAAGTCAAAAGCATCATTAATTCATCCAACATCCATCCAGTTGATTTTTTTTCCAGGTGAGTAATGCTAGGCAAAATATTGTAGGGAGTAAAAATAAGAATAATATATTCTTACTGCTGCTATTCCCCTAGGTTTTTATTCTTGTTACAAAAATGTTTACATTCTATTTGAGGAAACAGTAATACTGAGTAAAGAGTTAAATAACAATTAAGAACAAGAATAGCATTCCTCCCAGCAGAAAACCAAGACCTAATCTACCTGCAAGGAGCTATTATGCAAGTTCTCTGCCTGAAACCAAGAATTAAGCAGAGGAGGCTCTGAGCCGAAAAAATAGTCATTAAGTGGTCCTGGAATTAAAATGGAAGTTTTCTGATAACTCTTCATACACTTGTTTATACCCTCACTATTCTTACTTTACAGGTCCTTTTAACTCCAGGTCTAGCATCTCAACCTTAGCAAATCAAAGACAACAAATGAAAGGGGGGAAAGAGGCTACTATTGACACAGCAACCATCTTTTTGAAACAAGGTAGGCAATAAATAAATATAGGCAGACATCCTGACAGTAATAGAGCTTGACATTAATAGCTAGGCAACAGATGCGACAGAAAGCTATAAAAATCTGTGCCTGGAGTAGGTCTAAATAGTCCCATGGAGCTCAGTGACCCTGAAGCCTTCATTGCATTAAGGTGCATTATAGTAATTGATGTATTTCTTCTGAGTCTGATAGCCTGTGTTCATAACAGTGACCCGAGGCCTGGAGGAAAGATTAAATTATGCTCAGTAGATGCTGTTTAAGAAGGTCCATAGGTGTATTGTATTTTTTTCTTAAACCATTTTGGAAAGATATCTGTCCTAATATCTACAAGTGGCATGGTCATAGAAGAAATAACTTTTGAAAGGAAAAAAGAAATACCATGAAAAGGAATTGCTGCTTAGAAAAACTTTGAAAACCGTTTGTCAAAACAAAGGTTTAGTGATTGTTCTTTAGTTTTCCGGAAAACTTGATTAGCTACACAACCTCATTCTTCAAGGGAATTCTCTCCATCACCAACAATGACAAATGCCGTCAAACTGTACTATCCAAAATGGTTATGGATGATGACTATTTGAACTGAAATAAAACGAAGATTGCACGACTTCTGTTGCGCTAGTCATATTTCATGTGCTCACTCTCCACTTGTGGCTAATGGCTACCATACTGGACAGAGTAGCTGTAAAGTATTTCCATTACTACAGAAACATCTTCTGGATGTTATTGCCTTAGAAAGTCAGGAGGAGGCAAGATTCCTGAGGGCAGGAATAGATCAACAAGATTTCATGTGAGGATTAAAGCACTTATACATATATAATTGCTTTTGCATACACACACACACATATCTTTCAGCATTGGTTTTTTATCTGGCTTGTGTCATTTCAATATTTTAGTGTGGTTCTGTTTGTATTATAGAAAAATGCCATCCCTGGATGATTTCCGGGGTGTAATGTTTCTGCATAGTTTGGGGATAGCCAGAAAAATTATTTAAAATGTGAGGCTTCTAAATGCATGGAAGTTTCTGGAAATATCACAGAGGTCACAAGGCTCTTGGTTAATTCCATGCTAAGTAAT
The DNA here is from genome assembly GCF_902686455.1 of Sciurus vulgaris. Classification (NCBI taxonomy): domain Eukaryota; kingdom Metazoa; phylum Chordata; class Mammalia; order Rodentia; family Sciuridae; genus Sciurus; species Sciurus vulgaris. Next base: position 39,096,740 of record NC_136472.1, on the reverse strand, counting down.
TGGTATGCTTCTCTACATTTTTTTAGGGCTCATCCTGCTAGATGTATGTTGGAAGGAGTTGGGAAAATTTTCAACCAGGTCTTCCAAACAAACATTTTCAGCTCAAATACTATCAAGTTTTAACTTATTTGAGGAGGAAATGTTCTCCAGTTCACCAATGGTCTGATCTGTGAGTGATGCTCATGATAAAGAAGTTGCCTATTAGGAAAGGTGAAAGAGCAGTGAATTATGGGAGAGATAAAGGTATTCAATTACTGACCAAGGGGACTCTTCTTTAGTTGGCTGATAGTCTTCATGATGTATGTGGATTGAAAATAAAAAGAGGAGGAACTAAAATCAGTTTAATGGGTAACTTATAATTTGAGCAGGGAACAAAGTGACTTTCTCTGTCTTACAAAACTCAAATTGATGACCTAATTAATTTTTCCCTCAAGGACAGCTGGTGCTATGTTGGAGGTGGGGTCATGAGAATCTCACAATGGTCCATGTGTGTCTTTAGCTGTCTGGGTATTTTATACACGTGAGTTAATGAAAGTGTGAAAGTATAGTTGACTTATTGAACATGCTGAACTTGGTAGGGCATGTGTAGGAGGCCACTTTGCTCTTTTTTATGGCTTGCCCTTTTTGTCCCTTAGGTTTCCTAGCTACTCTCAAATAAGTCTCTTTCCTCAGGTATTAAAAATAGCAATCCAATATAAATATCAAAATCCAATTTAATGCACTCATCTAATCTACAACTTCTTTCCATCTCCAATTCCAGGTTCTTTTAGTCTGGGAATGGGTACTGAGGTGGGGAGAGACATGGAGTGGGCTTCGTTTCTACTTTGTGTTCCCCTATCCTTCCCTTAGCTGCTGTAGTGAGGGCAGGGGGAGATGTGGGAGAGGAAGGTCGAGGATCAAGGATGAGGTATGATCTTCCAGGACGTTGTAGTTTGGTATTGAGACCTTCTACATTGGTAGATGTACAGTTACCAACTTGTTCCAGAACACTTTTGAGAGTTCTGTGGGACCCCTATTGCTGAGGCTTCTTAATTTTCAAAGTGAGGGAAACACTTCAGTTCCCTCGTCCAGGGGAGATGGATGAGGGTGTATTGAAATATGAAGCACATTGGTATTTTCTTCTTAGTGATATCTTCAACTTCCCAATGATTTCCCCCACCCCTTACAGAGCTTGAAAGTGGGAGCTTGGAAGAACTGGCAACTTGGTTTCCTAGTGAGGCCTGGAAATGTGGTGCAAGATATGAGAGCTTTGGCGCCTTTTGAATGACTTTGCCCTGTGACACCTCAATAACTCTGAGATCACAGAAGTGTCCTTTAACATCCTGCTTCTAAATCTCTGGGTCTGTCAGCCAGGGGAGGTCAAATTCAACAGACTTCTCAGTTGTGAATTCACTTTGTATGTGTTTGATGAGGAACCAGGAGTTCATGGCATTTCAGCTCAACATGGCTACTGCCTACAAGGTCTAAGTCTCTGTTGGGAGAAAAGACTAAGAAACACAAGTTCAGTCTATAGTACAAGTCATCTATGCTCACTGGGGTGTTTCTACCATATTCATTGCATAAGCATTCATTAAGCCTATTGGATTGAGTGAGGGGGTGGTCAGGGAAGATGTCATAGGGATGGGGATATCTTCTGAGGTAGGTTTTGAAAGCAGCACAGGAAATGCCCACAGAGGTGTGTGGTTTCCTCCTTAGACTTGGGCAACACATGCCCTACTTTGGCCCTCCTTGGTCTGTATATCAGGGGATATGCAGAATCAATGGCCAGCTCTCCCTAGGAGCCCATGTCCAATCTTCTAGAATCTAGAACCTATAAATTATGTTTTGGGTCTGCAGGACTCTGGAATTCCTTGTCCATGTCTGCTTTCACAGCCTGTGTGGGCTCATTCCCTCCTAAGAGCCACGGCCCCAATGTATACACTCTTATAACCAAGGAATGACAAAGAAAAAGCTGTCTGAGGAGACTGGGATAAAAGTTTAAAGCTCGACTCCAGGTCATGATGAAGGAATCAGTATCAAGATAGGCTAGAACATACTTTATTTAATAATTTGTCTTGATTTATAACTTTTAAATGTTTACATTTATGGCAGCTGGGCTGCCATTTGTACTTTTGCCCCCAGATCTGAAAATGTTCAGAGTGGAACTGAAGGTAAACACATTAATTTGGATGATTGGATGGCTTCAGGTCTCAGGGCATAGAAGATAGCTCTAGATCAATTAGGAAAGAATCCTAATTAGAAAGGAATCCAAGAATCAGATGAACTTTAGGTAAAATCTGTGGTTGTAGGAAGGCTGGGTTTGGTGAGGTGGGACTGGCTGCAAGTGGGGAGATGCTGGTCTCCTCCGGGAGCTGTGTCAAACCTGGCCTATCTTGGATGCTTGCACAGAACAGCACTTAAGAGTAACTGTTGGTTGGTAGCTTGATGGAGCTCTCTGGTTGTAGGACCAAAGGCATGCAGAGTACAGGCAATGGAAGAAGAAGAAGGAAGGAGGAGCAGGTGGTACCTACGCAGGTGCGTTTTCCACTAATGACTGCACCGATCCAGCAACAGGTGCCACTGTGCTGGTCAGAATGAGAGCTTCAGGGGCTGGGGTTGTGGCTCAGTGGCAGAGCGCTTGCCTAGCACCTGTGAGGCACTGGGTTTGATTCTCAGCACCGCATATAAATAAATCGCCAACTTAAAATTAAAAAAAAGAATGAGAGCTTCAGATGACCATTGGGCTGGTATTTTTCTCCCCCAACAGGAAACTCTATGTAGATTGAAGGAAAGCAGAGAATGAATAGTGTTAAACTTGAGAACCCAAGATTGAGAATTTGGGAAACTGGTATTTGAAAGCGACAGCTGGGATGGTAGGAGTGGCAAGATGAGAAGTTTCAAGCTTCTTCAACATCACATTTATTACTTGCACTGCTTTTTATAATCCTGAATCTCCCAGGTTTTATTGCAGTTGCCAGCTGCTGTCAGATGGACTTTTTTAATGGACCGTATTTATGAATTTGGGTATTTGAATGTCAATGCAGAACTTTATTCAACTTTACAACCATTCAAATTGATAATAGTGGAAAAAAATGCTGGGCTTTACCCAGGTAACCCAGATGCTGCTGTTTTGACCTTCTTATGTGTGTGTGTGTGTGTGTGTGGGGGGGTCCCATCCATTTTTATCTGGATCTGTACTCTTAGCCCACCCCTTTAGAGGGTCATTTCCCCCTCTTCATGTGTGTGCTTTGGGAGAGGAGGTGGGCATGGTAGGTCCTTCTGATGGGTGGTTTGTGTCAACTACTTGGAATTGATTACACATCTGAAGTCGTTATTTGACAGATCTGCCACCTAATGTCACATTGCCTTTGGCTACTTCTTTGTGCACTGCCTTGCTAAGTCCTGTCTCATGATGCTCATGCCAAAGAGGTTTGCTCAGTGCAACAACATCCTATTAGCAGAATAACATACTACTTCTTATTTGCCATTATAAAAGGAGGGAGGAGTTGAATAAACAGTGTCTGGGAGGATATGGAAAATGATTCATGGCCTCCATCTGCACCATCTATCAGCCTTTTTCTCTTGTTTGACTTGTAGAAATAGTCTTCATCCCACCTGCTCCTTTTATCTTTATTTCTTCTCTCCCTTAGAAGCCCACAGCATACCTTTTATGCTCTTCACCATGCTCACTACTCTTCATGAGAGCAGTTCCTTTCAAAGAAAGTGATTAAAATGTATGAGCACTTGCTGACCATGGCTGCCTTTGGCAGGGTTACCTGTATTGCTCAAATATAGCAAATAACTATCAGTCCCACATGCTCGCTGGCCTCAGGAAGGGGCCTTGCACCACTGGAGTGGAAATGGAAAATTGGCTTTTCAGCAGGACCTCTCGGTGGGAGATTGAGGTGAGGTGGGGGACGGCAGCGGGGGTGGGTGACTCATGAATGTACCCTGACGAACTCGAGAACTGTTCACTACACAACAGTGAAACCCAAGTGTGTTGCCTGGCATTGTGAGGATGGCCATGCGGGAAGGGAAAAAAATTCATTTGTCAGGATTCACATGGGTGTATGTGTTTATGAGGGGCAAGTTAACGGGTTCTCGGCATATCAGAGCCATCTACTGGTTACGAACATGGAGTGGTATAATCAGTGTGGAGGGTACTCAAAAGACTATACCACTCCTCTATATTTATTCTAAAGAATTAAGTCAGCATACTATAGTGATACTTGCATACCCATGTTTATAGCAACACAATTCATAATAGCCAAGTTATGGGAAGAGCTTAGATGTCCATCAACAGATGAATGGATGAAGAAATGTGGTGTATATTCACAATAGCATTTTATTCAACCATAAAAAAGAATGAAATTATGTCACAGGACAATGGATGTAATTGGAGAATATCATGTTAAGTGAAACAAGCTGAACAGAAAGTCAAGGGTCATATGTACTCTCTCACATATGGAAGCTAGAGAGAAACATGGAAAAAAAAAAGGATCTCCTGAAAATAGAAGGGAGACTAGTAGGAGAGAGGAAGGGTATAAGAGTAGGGAAAAAGGGAGGGGAAGGGAAGGTATTAGGGAATGCAGTTGACCAAATTATGTTATGTGTGTGCATGAATCTGTCATAATGCATCCTGCTAATATGCATAATTATTGTGCTCCAATAAAAAACACATTTAAAAAGAAAAACAAAAACAAACAAAAATATTGAATAGTACATGTGTGCTGACATGTTCAACCATGTCTTTAGCTGACTTGAGTACTTATACGTCTGCTGAATTTGTCCTGTTTTAGCATCTATTTGTGAATATGTGTGTATTTATCTTCCTGATACCTGTTACACAATGTTGGCGACAGGGAGAGTTACTCATGTCGGAGAGGCTGTCAGCCTTGGGAGACTATGTTTAATTAAAAATAATTCCCTTACCCATGTGCTTTTGCTAAATAAATATGTGAACAAAAATCTGTCTTAAGCATTTACATTTTGTTCCTTGCAAAGGTTGGTGCCAGTGAGGGAAATGGGGTTCCTGGTGTTTGCTCTGTGGGATTATTATAAATGAGTGTGGGGACCGAGGTCGTGGCTCATGGGTAGAGCACTTGCTTAGCATGTGTGAGGCACTGAGTTCGATTCTCAGCACCATATATAAACAAATGAATAAAATAAAAGTCCATCAACAACTAAAAAAAATTAAAAAATGAGTGTGCATGTATATGTGTGTGTGTAGAGAAAAATATTCTGGGAGTCTAGACACTAAATTTCTCTGTGTGGTTATCTAGGCATGGTGGGGTTGTGACAAACTTTTCCCTCTTATTTATCAGTATTTCCTCTTTTTTTCTGCAGTGAAATTGCTTTGCTGAGGTATTTAAAAGTAGATAAAAATAGCTTGAAAGTTGAATTAAGGGGTTGATGTATATATATCATTCTGTCACTGAAAAATAATGAGTTCTACTTCCTGCTTTTACAAGCAATGGTCTTTTTGGTGAAAAAGAAAACATTCTTGTAGACCACCATGTCAGTAAAGAAGAGAATCAATATTTGAATACAATCTGGTAGGCTGGCATAATAATCATATGTATTAAATAATGAGTGTGTATGGTGTGCCCAGCACTTCACACGTGTCCCTCCAGGTCCAGTAGCACTGCATGCTGGATGGTATCGTCCTTATTTTCTAAACAGGGTGCGAAGAGGTTAACCAGCCTGTCCAAAGCTGCATAGCAGGTGAATGCTGAGCTGGGATTTCAGCAAATGCCTGATTCTAAACTTTGGTTCTTTCCACAGACCAGGCTGCCTCCCTTAGCATGCAGGCATCCAGGATCACTAGACTGGGGTCTTGTAGGTATGTGCTGTACCTTGTGATTGCTGTTTGTCCCCAGGCATCTCACTCTGCCTTATGCCTGAATAGCAAAATGGCTCACACCTGTGCAATATTTTCTCCCAAAGGGCCTGAGTGTTACTCTTGCTAAATTAATTATCTGGTTTAAAAAAAAAAATCTACCCCAATAATAAAATCAGCCGACATTTATAGAGTGCTCACAATGCACCAGACGTACCAAGTCTTTTATGTGAATCGTCTCATAACATTTTCATAGCAGCCCTGGGAGGTAGATATTATGCTTCTCACTTTGCAGACATAGATATGGAGGCACCAAGAGATTTTGTCTTGTCTGGGATCACCCAGCTAGCAAGGATTTGAGCTGGTTTTAAGATATAGGTATCAACTCCAGAACTTGATACCTCATCCGGACAAACTGCTGAAGAAAGTCTGTTTCCTTCTTACTGTTCAGTGTTGCTGAGCCTAAACTGTCAAGATTCTTTCTGGAAGACAGCATGGTATGTGCTGAATGCCAAAGAGTGCCTGACTCATTTGGTGTCTAGTAAATTCCTAATTCATAAATGGAATGCTATGTGGATGAAGTTTATCAGTCAACAGAGTTTTTTGCTATTTTGAACTTTTGAATAAATCAGTTTCTAGTATAAGCCAGATGAAAACCAGTGATATTCAGGGAAGATAATTGAAGAAGCAGTCTTTATTTCTCTAGATGTATTTAGTTTTATCCATAGATCACAGCAGACTGTGAGAGGTGACATTCTTAGACTACATGGTCTTAGTCATGGAAAATTATCTTCATCAGGCCGTGTTTATATATTAACCTAATTGTTTTTGTAGATCTCAATAAAATCATCTGCAATAGGCTCCTTATGGAATATCTGTAAGAAACTTCCCTCTTGAGTCTTGAATTAGGGAAATCTTTGGCTTCCCCAAGAAGTTGGTTTGTTTGTTTCCCAAATCATGAGAATTCAGCCTGTGTCTATTTGTACCATCAGCCCATGTCCATCTTTTTCAAGGTGGTAGGAAACTCAACACTAGGGAGAAGTGTATTCAGTGATCAGGGGCCTGAGTTCTTGGTTTCAAGATCCAGTTCTTGGTCCACTGACCAGTAGCCTCCAGCAAGGTTCTTAACTTCTTTGCTTTTAAGTTTCTTGACTGTAAAGTGAAAATGATCATACCATGTTTCCTTGATTCTCAGCTATATCTTCTCTGATGTTTTAACAGCTCCAAACTTAAAGTATTTTTTTCATGGTTTAATTAGCAGTATTTTTCTTTATTTTTTTAATGATGCCTTGCATTCTTTTAAATGTGGCATCTCCCTCATTGGGTTATTTATTATAAGAACGACATGGAGTACCATATAGATGTACCACTTGGCATGTGGATGTCATGAAATGTCATTACCTTCTTTTCTTCTCACTCAGGCTTGGGAAATAGTCATCCTTGTTGACTCATCTGCTCTCTTCCTCTTAATCATTCTCCCTCTTTTATTTCAATATTACTTGTTTTGTTAGTCCTTTTTGAAAGCTAGTGCAAATGAATTTAAAAAAAAAAAAGATAACTGGTGCTGCGGGATGCATTAATTACAACTGTCACTTAGTTGAAACCACTGGGAATAATAAGTAACGCCGAACACCAACTTCTTGTGCAGGAGACTAACCCATCCATACCCACATGCTCTTGTATCACAGGGAAAGAAATGACAACTATCTGTTCTCAGGATAATCCCAAAGATACCATTGAAAACTTGGCTTTTGAAATTAATAATTCTTTTTTTTTGTTGTTGGTAATTATAGGTCACAGATAGTCTGAACCTTTTCCTCCTCAGCTGAGCATAATTAGGGAGGATGTTTCTATGCCATTTTGTATTACTCTCCATGCCACCCTGCCTAGATGCTTTAACTTCTTTGCTTGCAACAGCTCTTAAAAATTCCTGCTGTGTGGTGCCTCAGTAGCTGGTGGAATAAAGATTGGCCAATTCTATTATCAACAAGGAATTTTTCAAGTCTTCTTTCACAGTACCTCAGGTGCGGTCTAAGAATCTCTACTTTAGGATTTCTCTCTCCCTGGGCTGTAGTTCTGGAGCCTTGTACTGGTGCCATGTGGGAGGAGGCCAAAGTGGAAAGGGGCAGAGATATGTGTGTTTAGTGCCACCCTTTGCCCCACCCTCGCTTGGGACACTGTTATTTGATCCTTTTGGTAATTCTATTGACAGATGTTGTTATCTTTTTTTATAAAGGAGGCAGTTTACAAGTGGTTAAGTCACTTATTCAGCATCACTGTTAATAAACTCTGGATCCATGATTTAAATGAAGACCTACCTGGTTCCGTAGCCCATCTTCCACCCATTAATACTTCCCGAAGGTCTTGTTCTTTGTCATTTGTTCCTTCATCTTTCTGTCCATTCATTCAGGCACTCAAGCAAACAGCAAGCATTTGTTAATTGTCAGACACGGGGCAAGGCCCAGAAGACACACAGAGTAAGACTCCATCTCCCCTCTTACATCCTGATAGAGGGTGCAGACAAGCCAACGGTAATTCATCATAGCATGAATGCTGCAGAGCTGTGTGTGTGTGTGTGTGTGTGTGTGTGTGTGTGTGTCTGTGAGTGACTGTACTTTTTTCTGAGACATACCTGGTCACATAAGTCAACATTCCCATCTCCCTGTCCCTATCATTTTTTTGTAAATTCACTATCTTGTAGCCAGAATGATTTTCCAGATACACATCTACTTGATCACTTTCCACTCTCCAGTGATTCTTGATGGCCTCAGGATGAAATCTACACCTTGTAGCAAGGCCTGCTAACTCCTCTTAATTGCCCTGTATCTCCCCACACCCTTGAACTGCTCCATTCTGCTATGTGGAATTGCGGTGGTGCTCTTAGGATTCAGCCTGAGTCCTTAGTGCCTCTTCCTCCACCCCCAAGTCTTTGATCCAGTTCCAGTGCATGTCTTACAAATCTAGGAAGTCTAAGAGCCTGCCATATGTCTCTGAGCCAGAGATGTTCTGCCTGCCTAAAAAACATCCTTCCTCTATCACCCACCCCAAGCCCCCAATACCAACTTGACCTTGTCCTCCTTCACTGTCACTTCCTGTAGGAATGTGGTAGGGACACTACTGACACAAATAAATGCTGCTTCCTGGTGACTGCCCTGGTGCCTTGTCTCTGTGTGCAAGAATCCCACAACAGGAAGAATTCCCTGACTCCAGAGCCTGGATCAGGGCCCCCTGCAGCATGCTCCCATCCCTGCGTGTGACCCAGTTGAAGCACTTATCACAAGGTTTCACGACCTGCTGGACATCTCCTTCCTCTATTGGCAGGGAGGGGCTTGACCTCATTCTCCATTGAGTCCTCAGCAGCTGGCACCCTGACTGCACATACAGGAACTTGCTAAACATTATTGAGTGAGCAGGTCAGACATTCATATTCCAAAAGAAAGCAAGCAGGAACTGTTTATACTTTTGTAAAAATACGCATTAAAAATAGTTAACTTTCCTCTAATATTTTTTTGGGGGTGCTGAGGATTGAACTCGGGGAACTGAGCCACATCCTCAGCCCTATTTTGTATTTATTTAGAGACAGGGTCTCATTGAGTTGCTTAGTGCCTCGCTTTTGCTGACACTGGCTTTGAACTCGAGGTCCTCCTGCCTCAGCCTCTGGAGCTGCTGGGGTTACAGGCATGTGCCACCTCACCTGGCCTCTTTTTTTTTTTTTTTTTTAATGGCTTACACCTAACAAAACAAGATAATTTTGAGAATTATAAGGAGTCAGAGGAAGAGGCTAAGGATTGGGAAAGGCAGTCAAGAATTGAGTTGAGGATGTCAGTGTCTTGTTTTACAATGAAGCGTGTTATGTTGAACGAGTAGGAAACAATATGGGCACACTCACGCCAGTGGAGCAATGGAAACATAGCCAGAGAGAAGCGCATGTTAAGAGCGACTGTGGAGCGAGGCACAGGTTCACCCTGCAGTGTGGAGAAGGACGTAAGGGTGGTTTGTGCTGCATTGGATCAATAGCAGGGGCAGAGTAGGTGAGTAGACTTGCTTGGTAAGTATAGAAGTTCTACGTGGGAGAAGGAGAGGTTAGTGAGGCCCTGGGTGAAGAATCTCAGCTGCCAGTTGAGTAGTTTGCCCTGGGAATTTGGTCGCCCACCGGAGTCCCCAACTTCAGGTCCCTCTTGTGGTTTGTACTTTCTAGCCAGGCAATGTAGCAGACCCCACTTTTTGTTTCTAGATTAGCTTTAATGAAAGTCTACCGTGGGTGATAGAGGATGACTTTATTTTGAGAATACAGAGAAAAAAAAAATAATGGCAGCACTCTGCAGCGACACAGGGAAAAACCCCAGAAGCCTGGCTGGCTCGTCTCGGATCCTCCTGGAGTTCTGGCGAATAAGAACGTGGAAAGCTTTGTGGTTAAAGCAAAACAAAACAAGATCCAAACAATAAGCTCGTCTTTTGAACTCCTTAGAGTAGGGACGTTGTTTACAGCCACCCTTTCATTAATTCCCTGCGTGTATCTACAGCCTTTTCCAGACGGTCACATTTTTCCACTGACAAAACATTTAATTCTCAGTGACATTTCTCCATCATTATAAATAGCAGGGAGTTTTTAATCATTTTTTAAGTGCCAAAGCTTTTTTTTGCCCAGTGGGGGCTACAGCAGTTTGAGCAGAACCATTTGGATTCTAAAACAGATCAATTGGCATGTATCACGCTCTTGCACTCCAAAGAGAACTGCTGATTTTAGCACATTTGGAAGTTTTACAAGGGTATACATTTTCATATTTTTTCTCCTGTCAGTAGTTTCCATGGCACCACAGATTTTTGTGGAACAGTTGATGCTCCAGGGTAGCTCCAGTGATCTCTAAGGGTGTCACAAGGTTTAGAAAAAATTATCAAAAAGAAATTCAATTCACAGTACTTATGGGGAAATACTAAGCACAGGCGAGGATTATGATAGTCACCTGTCAAGCGCTTGGTGTGGCACCTGCCAGGACACCCCTGTGACATCCCAGACCTGGGACACACCTGTGGACTCAGGTCTGTCACTGTCACAGTGTCTGGAATGGTACTCATCTTCTTCCAGTGTTCTGATTCCCTATCTCTTCCTGTCCGATTGTCCTCTTTTTTTTTGTCCTGGTGAGTGATGCTGGTTATTTATAAGACTTGAGTAGAAAAGATCATGTATGCAGTGAGAAGATTAAAATTTGTGAGTGTTGATTAGCATTCTCAGCACTGCTTTAAAAATATATATTGTAATGAACCTTTCCCGGCTAAAATATGGCTTTCCATAATCATAATTCTGGCTTCTGTGTCATTGTGTTTTGTGTAAGTGTGCTTTATTGCTCTCAAGCCCTGAGTTGGAATGAAGATAGTGAGCATACTTAAAAAAAAAAATGTTGCAGGAACATCAACAAATAGTTTTTAAAATGTCCCCAGGAAGGTAGAAAAGTATGTGTCAGAAGACAGGTCAGTAAGCTGCATGGGCTTTGTGGGCTCTGGGCAGAAGTGGCCCCGGTGGAGGGTTTTATTCATTTGTTTAATTTTGTTTCTTACATAATAGCTCATTGAGATATAATTTGCATATTAAATTCACCTGCTTAAAGCGTACAGTACACTGGTTTTTAATATATTCATAGAGTTGCACAATAACCACCACTATCTCATTTTAGAATATCTGCATTTGTCCCAAATTAATCTACCCATAAACCAAACTTTTTTTTTGGCAGGGGGACTGGAATTGAACTTAGTGGCACTCAACCACTGAGCCACATCCCCAGCTCTCTTTTGTTTCTTATTTAGAGACAGGGTCTCCCTGAGTTGCTTAGCGCCTCACTTTTGCTGAGGCTGGCTTTGAACTCGTGATCCTCCAGTCTCAGCCTCCTGAGCTGCTGGGATTACAGGCAAGCACCACTGCACCCAGCAAAGAAGAAGGTGGCTTCTTGCCTGTGGGTTTGCCTATTCTGGACGCTACATACATAGTGAATCATACAATACGGGGTCTTTTGCGCATAGCTTCTCTTACTTAATGTGATGTTTTCAACTCTACTTGGTATTTTAGCATATATCTGTACTTCTTTTTCTTGCTGAATGCTATTCTGTTGTATAGACACAACATATCATGTTCATCTGTTTGTTGAATGGTGGATGCTTGTCTCTGCACCCCACCCCGCTTTTGGCTGTTGTGAATAATGCTGCTCTAACATCCAGGTCCAGGTGGGGTCCACACAACACATAGAGAGATGTGCTTTCCCTTCTCCTAAGTATATACCTAGAAGTGGAACTGCTTGGGCATATGGTAACTATAATTAACCATTTGAGGAAACCATACTGTTTTCCAAGTGGGTACAACATTATAGAATCTCACCAGCAATGTATGGGATTTCTCTTTTCCACATCCTCCTCAGCACTTGTTATTGTCGATCGTTTTGATTTTAGCCCTTTTGGTAAATGTGAATTGGTGTCTCACTCTGGGTTTGATCTGCATTTCCTTAATGGCTATTGATAGAGAGCATCTGTTCATGTGCTTATTGACTATCTTTACATCTTCTCTGGAGAAATATTTTCTCAAACCCTTTGGCCACTTTGTTATTCTTCAATGCTGGAAATTGAACCCAGGGCCTCACATGGGCCAAGCATGTGCTCTGCCAGTCCTCTGTGAACATTTTAAAATGGAGATTATTGCTGGGCACGGTGGTGCATGCCTGTAATCCCAGCAGCTCAGGAGGCTGAGACCGGAGGATCACGAGTTCAAAGCCAGCCTCAGCAAAAGTGAGGCGCTAAGCCACTCAGGGAGACCCTGTCTCTAAATAAGATACAAAGTAGGGATGGGGATGTGGCCCAGAGGTTGAGTGCCCCTGAGTTCAATCTCTGGTACCCCCCACCAAAAAATAAAAAAAGAGATTATTTGTTTTCTTCATTGCTTAGTTGGAAGACTTCTTTATATATTCTGGATATGAGTCCCTTATCAGGTGTAGAGTTTGCATATATTTTCTCCAAGTCTGTGGGTTCCACTTTCTTGATGGTGTCCTTTGAAGAAAAATTTTAGAATTTTGATGAAGTTCAGTTTGTCTATTTTCTTTTCTTGCTTGTGATTTTATTATCATACCTAAAAAACCATTGCCCAATCCAAAGTCATGAAGATTTACTTCTATTTTTTTCTTCTAAGAGTTTTATAGTTTTACTTCTTCCATTAGGGTCTGTGACACGTTTACAGTTCATTTTTTTTTCTTGGGTGTGAAGTAGTGGCCCATCTTCATTATTATACCCAGTTATTCTACCACCATTTATTGAAAAGATGGTTATTTTCCCATAGAATAGTCTTGGTGTCCTTATTGAAGAGCAATTGGTCATAAATGTAAGGTTTTAGTTTTTGGAGTATTTAATTCTTCAAACATTTGTTGAGCATCTATTAGGTGACAAGAAATCAAGACTTTGAGAAACTTAAGGATGAATAACTGTGGTCTCTACCTTCCAGAAGCTTCCATCTGGTGGGAAAGGCAGGAAGCAAACAGAAAATTTGGATATTAAATTTTTTGGTAGGATCAAAATCAGATGCTGAGCAAGCACATCGGAGGGGCCCCTAACTCTATCCTGGCACAACAGGGACTACTTCTTGGAGGAGGTGATGACCAAGGCACGTGGTAAAGGTTGTGCAGGAGTCAGCCCAGCATGGAAGGGAGGAAGCAAGATGGCAGGACTGGTGGGCGGGAGGAACTATCAGCAGCTTAAAGTGCCCTGACTTAGTTATCTTCTCAAAACCCGTTTTATCATCCCAGTCTTGAGCCCAGCAGTCTTTTGTGATCCCCTCTGCCTAAAGGCGTGGTCCCCATCTCTCTACTCATTTGGGACCCTAGTCCTTTTGGGTCATTCATCATTCTCTGAACTTATTCCTCATTCTTCATCCAGCTTGTTCACCTAGAACCACCTGTCCTATGTTCTCCACTGGTCAATTCTGACTTTCTATTGGGAAATCCTAAGATGTCCCTCTGCTTGTGAAGCCTTAAATTCACCCTGAATTAGACTTTGCTCATCTCTGTGATTCCAGGACGCATGTCTTTCATTATACAGCATTGATCACACTCAGTCTTATAATTTAATCCTACACCCGTTTTCTTTGCCATTGCTCTGTGAGCAACTTGAGAGTGAGGAGGCAAGGCTGATTCATCTTGATGTCTCCCACAGTGTCAGTCACATATGAGATTCTCAGAGATCCACCTGAGAACATCACCCTCTTAGGACCCAAGTCTGGGTTGGACTCTGTCTGGCATAAGCAGTGTGCCTGGGGGAGGGCCTTTAACAGGCACCCTATAAAAGGGAGATCATGATAGTAGTCACTTTGGAGATGGGTTGGACAGTGGAATGAAACTGCACAAGTAAAGTGTATTGCATAGAAACTGGCACACAGTAGGTGTTCAATAAACACCTGCCAAATTAAATGCTTGCCACCTAATTGCTGCTCAGTTTCTTTTGGTTCTGCTTCTTCTAGGGCAGGGCCTGTCATCTTTATAAACACTGAAGAGTGGGGAGAGAAATAGAAATCCTAATTATTTAGTGCTGTAGACTTTTTTGTTAATTAAGGAGGGCCGTACTATTTTAAACTTTCAGAGGACTCTCCAAGGGAATTGGAAGCCTTACAGAATATGTATTTTCCGAGAACGTGACGTGAAAACCCCTGCTTGTGTGGGTTCACTGGTGGCCGCTGTGGAACTGGGAACATTCAGAGCTGTGAGAATAAAGAGGATGCTCCTCATTCTCCGGCAGTGATCTGCTGAGCAGGGAGAGTCAGGGCTGAGTACTGACACCTAATTCCTCTCCTCCTCTTCTTCAGTAGCCTTGATACATTTAAGTAGGAGATAGTTTTGCCTCTTTGGGTACTATGTCTGCTAGTGTGTGGATACATGTTTGTTTTTTACTTCGTCTTGTTCAAAAAAAGAATTTGCTGGGATGAGCTTCCAAATATAGTCTTTTCTCCCCAGTTTCAGCGGTCCTTAAGCAGAGGTATGCATTGGAATTGGCTGGTATTCTTTTTTTTTTTTGGTACTGGAGATTGAACTCAGGGGCGCTTGACCACTGAGCCACATCCCCAGCCCAATTTTATATTTTATTTAGAGACAGGGGCTCACTGAGTTGCTTAGCGCCTCATTTTTGCTGAGGTGGGTTTTGAACTCGCGATCCTCCTGCCTCAGCCTCCCAAGTCACTGGGATTACAGGTATGCACCACTACGCCCAGCCAGCTGGAATGCTTTTAAAAAGATTTCCCTGCCCCCACCCTATTGTGGTTCATTAAACCTGGGGTGGGTCAGGAACATCTGCATCCTTCAAAATCTCCCTAGATGTGCCCAATCCTTTGTGAGAAGCTTTGCTTTAGATCCCCCATATGGTCTTTTCAAACCTGGAAACCCTATACAACTGGTTCCTGGTGCAGTCCATGGGAAGGATGCACTTGGGACTCTATTACTGTGCTGAAATTGGCAAGATGCCAATTTGGCCACTGTAAAGGGAATGAGAATCTGCAGTTTTGTCAAAGGAGAAGTTTACTCTGCAATCAGGGAAGTGGCTAATGAGCAGGAAGTTCATGTTGACTATGGCACAAGGCCGTGAGATGACTGAATGGTGGGTATGCTCCTGTGCATAGGTGGGAGGCTGGAGCAAGACATGGACTAGACAGAACCTCAAGTTTACAAGCCAGAGGTCAAGTCCAGAGAGGTTATCCCAGAAAGGGAGGAAGAGGTAGGTGCTCTCAGGCCAGAATTCAGAGTCCTTTTGATGCAGTCTCTTTTAAAAACCTAAGTCAGATCATATCACCCCTTTGCTTCAAACTCTCCAATGGGATCCAGACTCCCTACTGGCATCCACCCCTCCTGCCCGCTCTGACCTTTCCTTGAAGCTCACTCCCCTCTAGTTGCCACCCTTGGATTTTATTAAACTCATGACTTTCATAGTTCGGTCTTTTAGGTTCATTAGCGCCCGCCACTCCACACACACCTGGCTCCTGTTTATCATTCAGGTCTCTGCTCAGATGTCCCCTTAGCCGGGCCTTTGGTAAGCATCCTCTTAAAAATAAAGTTATTGACTTCACAAAGAAGCACATTACCCTGTTTTATCTCTGATTTTTCATAGAACCGATCACTCCATGGGCATCTACCATTTATGTGCTTACTTGGTTATTGCTTGTCCAGTGTCTGCCTCTTCCATGGGAATGCGGGGTCCAGGAGAACACGCCTGTAGGTCTTGTTGGCTGCTCTGTCCCTGGTCCTGGAATGGTACTAGGTATTGAAGGAGCACTCAGCAAGTGATGGCATGAATGAATGAGTGCAGATTGCAAATCTGAAGCCAGTTAATGACAGCCCGAGACCTGGGGCCCAGACTGAAGTGCTCATGAAGGAGATTGTCATGTAGTTACGGCAGAACTGCCGCAGCAGGGAGAGAGCTAAGTCGCCCTCTTCTCTCGAGGAGTCTCCCCACGGCCAGTCTCCTTGGTAGGACCTGAGCCCAGGCGGGAGGACGCGTGTCCATCGGAGGAGACGGCCCCCTCCACTTTTGGTGCACTGGGGAGGAGAGGCAGGCAGTCTGACCCTCCAGAGAGAGTGAGCATACCCTTAACAAGATGTGGAAATCCAGCGAGGCATGACTCACAGGAATGTTCTTTCTGACCTTCTGCCCACTGGGATGGAACACAATAAATTTCAAGAGGTGAGATGTTTAATGTGAAGTTTTTAGAAAGGCATGGTGATGAATACTGGGTGGTGGAGTGTGCCGGCGTGGAGTGCCAGGTGTGCGCGTGTGCGCACACGGGCACACATGCACACACACGTGCACACATGCACACACACATGCACGCCTTGGCACACACTCCTCTTTGGCTAACTTCTCACTTTTTTGAACCTCTTGAAGATGTCAGTTGCTTTGGGAACCACAGGATCCTGGCTCAGGTGCACTTATAGGGTGCTTGCTTCAGATGGCTGTGTCTGAGCACATCCTGCCCTCCTGGGATTGTCACTTACAAGCTCCTTCCCTCACCCCCCTCAACTATGAGCTCCTGTTATTTTTATATTCATGTTGCCCAGAACAGTATCTGACCCACAGTAGGTGCTTAATAAACGTTTGCTGAACATACAAATGCATGCACGACACATCACTGCAGAAACCTCTTTAAGTTCACAGAATCAGGGAACAGCCCCCGGGGCTCAGTGTACCTTCTCTACCAAAATCCTGTGTGCTGTGGAGACCTGGGAACTCCAGGGAAGATGGGTGGACATTGGGACAGAAGGTCCTGGCCCACCAGTGGATGTTGGCTTGTCACATTAAAAGGGCAAGGTTTGAGTTTTTCTGAGAATTACTTATAGGAAAAAGGCATGGGGTCAGGACACCGGAAACATTGAAATCTTTGACTTCTGTGGCCCGCAGATGCTCTGACCTTGAACTCACTGACGACGTGGTGTCGATCGCACACCACCTGCCATTCTGCAGCGGCAGCTGCCAGCAGACACTGTGCTGACGGGCTCTGAGAGGTGCATGTCCTCTCAGCCTGACAGGCATGGCTGGCTTTGCAGCCTTCAGATGGGCAAAGGGTTCAGCAGATCTGTGTTTTGCAGGGATTACAGTTTTGTTTTGGGAAAAAACCCAGATTGGCCTGGACCAGTTGAGGGGAGGAACACAGAGAAAGAGGTTTTTTCCAGGCTTTGCGAAGCTGTCAAAGCCACATGGAACAGATTTTCAGAGCTAAGGCTTCGCCTGCAGAAGGCCGCCTAGTAACAAGGGAGGAGTTCTCCATTTGTGTCCTTTTAAAGAGCTAGCCACGTCTGATTTTGGTGTCGTCCCTCATGTAAAGAGTCTTTTGTGATTCTGCTTGATGCAAACTGATAGAATGACTGCAGTCCCCAGCCTCCCCCTTGCACTATCTCATTTAATTCTCAAGCTATCCCTGTGAGCAATTACTGTCATCAGTCACACCTTCACAAACGAGGACGCTGGGGTTGCATGCCGCCTTAAAGTCAAGTGACAGAGTCAGTGTTTGAACTCAAGGCATAAAGACCTGCATGGGATATCTGCAAATCTGCATATCTGCAGTTACTCTGCTGTCTTTGCCCTCTGCGACTTTGTTTGGGCGAAGAGGCAGAACCAGGGTCGGAAGTAGAAGCCTGTGCATTTGCCAACTGAAGCCAGCCGGCCTGGGGGCTCCTGGGCTAGGAGCTTTCAGCTGCCCTTGTGGTGACTGGGGAGGCTCTGAGGAGAGGCCAGAGGGCATTTGAGTGGCCCACAGACCACCTGGGAACCACCACCTGGCCTCTCCTCATCTGTGATGGGCCAGCTTTAGGAAGAGAAGCCAGAGAATGGAGTTTACAAATGGCTTATGGAGGGAGGGGCTGGGGACATCCAGGGTGAGAGAGGTTGGCAAGGGATGAGACGAATCTTCCACCAGAAAGTCGGTTAGCAGTGGGCAGGAGGTCTGGGCTGCACAGATGACAAGCTGGCCCTCGATGTGGCTGAGCCAAAGAGAGAGGGTAGGCAGTGCCAGGCCTGGAACATCAGTGGGAAATTTGAAAGTTGAATTCGAAAATCTGAACTGCAAGCAGCCACGGCAGATGAGAGAGGCTTTGTGTTGTGCAGGCGCAGAAGAGCGGAGCACGGGGCCCTCCAGCCGCCTCTCCCATTGAGGAGAGGTGACCTCAGGTCTGGAAGCTGAACTGAGGGGTGCGTTCTTCACAGGAGAACTCTTGGGAGGGGAAATAGGAGCCAGTGTGGCTCACGTTTTGATAGAGAATGAAATTGATGTTCAAGGGGAGAAAAAGGAGAAGAAAAGGCAGGATGGACGGGACCAAGCAAAGGTGGAAGAGCAGGGGCTCAGAACACCCCCTGGGCCTCCGCTTGAAATTGAAGTATGTTTAACAGGTGGGAACTTGTTCCAAAAGGCTGGGCTGCAAGGAACAGCCTGTTAGCCTAGTTTCCTAAATCAAGTTAAATTTGGCTTCAAGGCACGTAAGAGGGTTGGAAAGAGGTTCATATTAATGGTGTATATTTGTTTAGATAGTTTTTTTTTTGAGATATAACTCACATACAATGCAGTTCACCCATTTAAAGCATATAATTCAGTGACTTTTAGTACATTCATAGAGTTATGCAACCATCACCACAGTCAATTTTAGGACATTTTTATTGCTGTGAAAATAAACTGTACCCATTAGCAGTCACTCTCCATTTCTTCCCAGTTCTCTCAGCCATTTTCCTCTGCCAATCTCTTTCCTGTCTCTATGGATTTGCCTGTTTCATTGGTTTCTTTCACTTAGCATATTGTTTATAAAGTTCATCCATGTTGTAGCTTATTGCAGAACTTCATTCTTTTTCATGGCTGAGTAATATTCCATTATGTGGATATGCTCTGTTTAATTTACCCATGCCTCAGTTGGTGCCCATTTGGGTTGTTTCCACCATTTGTCTATTATGAATAATGCTGCCGTGAACATTTGTGGGCCAGTTTTTATGTGAATATATGTTTTTGCTTCTCTTTGGTGTAGACCTAGAAGTGTAATTCCTGAGTCAGATGGCAACTCTGTGCTTCGGATGTTGTTTGTTTTCTCCAGGTGGTAACAGAGTTATACAAGGTCATTAGAGATTTGGGGGAAGGATCTCTTGTCTTCAGTCCTATGATGCTCATTGCCAGTTTCATGTGGACCATTGAAAGTTAGTGGTTATACTACTCCTGTGTCTTCTTAGTCCCCTGTGCTGGGCTCTGCATTAAGACTGCCATTGTTTGCCAAAGCTGAAATCTTATGACTCTGTTTGCTAGTAGCATGCCCCCATCAAATGTCTGGCTCCCCCTTAGGATATCACTGGAAGTAGGGATTGGCCTTTGCTGCTACTTAATAGAGTGGCACCATCTCTGCCCTCCGCTTAATCTACCATCAGCAACTTACCTGTTTTTCCTCACAACAGTGTCAGCACCGAGTTTTATTATTTTACTTCAATGGGTCAGTAATATATTAAAGCTGTTTTTGTTTGTTTTTCTTTAGTACATGTCTCTTTATTTATTTATTTATCCTGTTTAGACTTCCTTTGGGTTCAGAGTACTATTCTTCTGTGGCCTACCTAATGAGTAAAATGTGGCTTTTTGTATACATTTATATCAATTCTTTAGATATGAGAATCTGAATGGTAAAATTTTATCAGTTATATTTGCCATATTTCCACATTACTTCTTACTTATTTCTCAAATCCATTGATCTTTCCTCTTCTACTTCTTCAGTAGTAAGAACATTATCTCATCTTTACTTTTGATTTTAGTACAATTCAGGTAGCTTGAATACCCATAATTCATTGCCCTGTTTGAAATTTGTTACTTTGCATCACCAAGACCCAAAATACAATCAATCATTTTTATTCTCGTTGGCATTTAACAATAGTTCTTGTCTTTGTCTGGTTTGGAGTTGAGGCCTTTGCTTCACAAGCTCACCTAGCTAATAATACCATTATTCTGTTTTAGGAGACCCGTGATAGAGCAAGGAGCTTGGAGAAGTTCTCCTGGGGGGCGACTGGTAACAAAGGCCTTGTTCAAGGGGGTGGACAAGGCGAGCAAGGGCAGCCTACCCTGTCGGTGCCCTGTGGGAAGGTCGGTGTACCAGCCTCCAGCAGAATGACTTCAGGCGGAATATGGGCGGGAAGACTGTTCAGGGGTTGAGGCAGTAGTGACCATGACACTTATAGATGGTGAAAGAGACACTGTGGAGGTGGAACGGCTCCCACTCCTAGCTGGGCACAACAGGAAGGAGGCAGGACAGACGGATGCTCCGTGCTCTTGATCATCTTACCAACTGAGGAGTTTGCTTGGTCATTGGTCTTGGTCTTTCGAGTCTGGAAAATATTCTTGATCAGATCCTGTCCAGGCTTTGATTGCCTCACATGGCTTCATTTTGGGTAGGCTCTTTCCAGACCCTTTTCTTTCCCCAAGTGTGAAAGCTGCAGTCCTATTCTTTTTACTGTTTCCAAAATTGTTTTCTATTATTTCTATTGTTATTATTTCAACTTTAAATTTTGGGGGCAGTTTGTGAATCTGTTCCTTGAATTTCAAGTTAAGAAACATGGTAAGTGCAGATCTCTAGACCTTGCTTTGACCTTGGTTCTGAGGCTAACTCTGCAACCCTGCTCACTGATATCTGCCTGTCTTTCAGTTGTGGGTGTTGGCTCCAGTCACGGCCCCTTACAGTCTCAGTATTGCTGCATTTGTTTTCCTTCTTTCTCCTGTGGCGCTCGCAATGACGACTCTTACACGATCTTCCTCAAGCAGTTTTATTACCCCAGGTTCTTACAGAGTTCTCGTAGATCTTCTTCCTCCCCCTACCCCAGAAACCATTCCCTTATAGAGCCCATCAGCCAATCAGCAGCCTGTCCACGTGCACATCA
Organism: Sciurus vulgaris; assembly: GCF_902686455.1. NCBI lineage: Eukaryota > Metazoa > Chordata > Mammalia > Rodentia > Sciuridae > Sciurus > Sciurus vulgaris. The sequence goes on along the minus strand of NC_136472.1, from coordinate 39,075,523 downwards.
CATGGACTCAGCCAGTCCATTGGCAGTTGCCCCGTGGCATGCGGTGTTCCCGTGCATCTCATGCTCCCGCTGTCAGACTTCCTGAAAGTTGTTTACCACCTAAGTGCTCCGAGGAACTTCCGCTCAGCGCCAACTTAGCTCTCAGACTTAATGGCTGATGGGCGGGGCCCGTCACACTCCTGCCCCTTGTCACATGGTGTGGGTCTTCATTCTGGCCCCAGTTATGGCTGTGTCTTCTGTGTGGAGGACAGTCTGGTAATGAGGAAGGAATCTGCAGCCAGACTAGGCGGGTCCTAAAGCCAGCTCCACCATTTACAGCCAGGGCGACCTTGACCCTTGCACTGAACTCCCATGTAACTTGCCTTTTCCAACTCCGTGATGGGATCTGTGACTGCTGTCATCACAGAGTCTTGTGAGAATGAAGCGAGATCATTCACTCAGAGGGCTTCGTACAGTGCCTCGTGGCGGTGAGGTGAACGCGTTCTCCTCTGGACCATTGCTGTATTGACTTCCCTTTTCTCCAGTCCCCTTCTAGACTCTGTGAGTTCACTCTGGTTTCTTTACTTCACTAATAGTGCTTCGATAATTTATTCCTTCCTGCATTTTTAAAATAAGTGGACGTGCATCATAACCCTCCTGGCCTTCAAAAAGTCCCAAGCTAGTACTCTAGTCAAAACCGTTGTTTGGGACCAGCTTCTCATCTATTCCATTCTAGAACACTTGGGTTTCTTTTCCAACCCTTTAGGTCAGAAGGCTTTCTTCATCCCTTGATTTTGATACCTGTCATTAGCCAGGTGCAAATATGGCCACTTTCTTTGCGACTCATGACCCAGCATCTTAAACCCTAGGACCCCTGCTGGGGCTCAGTTGTCTACAGGAGAATTGCAACTTTCCATCCTCTTAGGTCAGGACGCCCTGTCCCAGCCCAGCCTACCCACTGGAAAAGTTGGACCAAGGGGTAGAGCATTTGGTCATCTTGTCAATTCGTCCTGTGGCGTCACACAATTTTGAGAGTCTGTGACTTTTAAACTTGGCTTTGGATCATATTTGATCCAATTGCTTTGTTCTATTGTCATTTCTCTTGGTTTAAGACAATTTATACATTTTTTTATTTTGGCAAACTTGATTCCGAGGAAATCCCTTGGGGGATTTACTACTTATGCATATATTTTATGTGTGAAACTGTACTATTCATAGTTAATTTAATTAAGTCTTTGTAAGAAGTGATATTATACTCAGCACAATATTTCATTAAAGGCTAATTAATGATTTTTGATAGAAGAGACACCATAAGAGGCTTTTATTTGTTATCTCACGAAGGACAAATCATTCTTTGAATGGTTGCCTACATCAAACAATTCCTTTAACATTTTTCAAATGTCAAGGTCTTTTCAGATTTAAAGAAAAATATCTGTGAATAACTCCACCAAGGAGCTTCCCGTGGAACTCAGTTTCTGATGGTGTTTAGGTATGTCACGGACACCTGATTACTGCTGATGGAGCAGGTGTTCTAGGCTGTTTAGCCAAGACTTCCTTTAACCCATCAGTTCTTAACAGTTTCACTTATGGGAACTACTACATTACCATCAAACACTTTATGGACCCATGAAAGCAAGTGACTTTCAGCATTTTCAGCAGAGACTGTACATGATGAATATCAAGAAATATTACATGGATCACCACAGTCAATGATTATTCACTCACTCATAAATCAATTGCTTTTTTTCACTTTGCCTTGACCTTTAGAAGGCCCACTGATGAGAAAAAGATTATATCTCATAATGGAAAGACTGGTTGTTTTGTTAGCTGTCAAATGTTAGAGTCAGCCTTCAGCAAGGACAATCTCATTTGATAAGGTTATTAATTGTTGCTTTATCTAAGCATCACCTGTAGACCATCCGCAAGACTCTCGTGGATCACAGAGACTGCTTGGCATGGCTGGGCTATGTAGTGGGGAGGTGGTTTGTACTGAAGTCCACCAGTTGAAGGTTAGCTAGCTGCTGAGCTAGCTAACCATGGAGTCAGGAACCATGCTTTAGTACCCTTAGCATCTTGCATACAGAACATCTTGAATGTTTACAGAATGACTGAGTGGATGACATGGAGCTTTGTGGGTTGGGATATTCTAGCAAACTTCTAACATTTTAGTTTTGGTAGCTATTCTTTTCCCTCTTGCTCTCAAAAGTCCGTAAGTCAAAGCATTGATTTGTAACCATGAATGAATTTTAGAATCACTTGGTAACTTTCCAAAAAGTTATTCTTGGGCTTCATCTTCATGCATTCTAATTTACTTAGTCTGTCCCCAGCATCACTGTATTTCAGAAGTCTTCTCATGTGATGCCAATCTATAGAAAGGAGTAGGGTATGAAGCTGAAAGACCAAGACAAGGGTGTTAGGATTCATAGTTGCTCAGGATGGACTGGGGAGACTCCTGGTGAGGAAGAAATCCATCTTATATGTGGTTGAAGTCTTGAAAGTTGAATGCCCTAGAATCATCTTTCAAAGCTTTTTCATTTCTTTTTAATGTCCTTTGCTTTCCATTTTCAATTTGCTGTCCCTTTGAGAGAGAATAGTAGAGTAATTGAGGAACTGGGCATTGAGAGACTTGGGTTCTGATCCATTCTTTTGTGGACATGATCTTATTATCAGTCATCTTGGTCAAATCACCTAACATGTCAAGATCTTAGCTTTCTCATTATAAAATAAAGACTTTGAATTTTAGAATTTCTCTGGTTCTAAATATGGTTTGATAAGTATGGACATTGGTGCTGATCTACTTCTGCAGCTGTGAGTTCATGGTGTTTATGTTGCTCACACTCAGTGTGCTAAGAACATGGATCACACTAGCCAGGAGCAGTGGTGCACGCCTGTGATCCCAGTGGCTCATGAGGCTGAGGCAGGAGGATCGTGAGTTCAAAGCCAGCCTCAGCAACTTAGTGAGGCCTAGTGAGGCCCTAAGCAACTCCATGAGACCCTGTCTCTAAATAAAATACAAAAAAATGGGCTGGGGATGTAGCTCAGTGGTTAAGTGCCCTTGGGTTCAATCCCCAGTATCAAAGAGAGAGAGAGAGAGAGAGAGAGAGAGAGAGAGAGAGAGAGAAAATGGATTACACTGTGTTATATTTGTTTACCTTCCTCTGGCCCACCCTATGGATCATTCCTGAATGTGAGACATCCCATCTATAGGTATGTTCTCCTCAGTTTTCTTGAAGAACAAATATTAAAAGATGGCAAAAAGACTAAGTCTAACATTTTAGTTGTCAAAAATATTTATACAGTCATCAAATACCATATGTTTTACTGGGAAGAGAGAATGAAACGGGCAAAGTAGGGATTTGGGGTAATTGATACTTATAATTCTTATGTCCTATTTAATACTAATAGTAAACAATATTTATTAATTGCTTGTAATGTCCCAGATGCTGTTTTAGGAGCCCTATATTTATCAACTTGTTTAATATTCATAAGAACCATATGAGGTAGATTCTATCATTATCCCAACTTTATGAATATGGAAATTGAGACACATAAAGGCTAATTAACTTGCCTAAGGTTCCTAACCAGGAAGTAGCAGATCTGAGGTTTGACCTCAGGAAGACTGGTTCCTAACCACCAAGTCATCTCACTTTTAGAACAATCGCTTTTACTTCTAGATGCAGTCATCTGCATGAGTGCATCTTACCTGTCTTAGAGCACTGGATTACTATATATACATATACATATATATATGTATGTATGTATATACATATATATATACATATATATATGTATATACATACATATATGTTGGGGGCTATGCCATGCGGGCAAGATGGCAGCCAGCCAGAAGTTGTTTTGATCACATCGGCGGTGAGGAGGTCGGTTAACATAAACATCAGGTGCTTTATCATTGGCCGTGTTCAGGTGGGTCCACCCACACAATGCATGCATGGGTGTTCCCGAGTGCTCCTGCTCGGGCCTGCTCGTCTTGACCTTGCTGTGATTGGGTGGCTGGCTCTTCGCCTGATCTTCGCTTAACTGGCGTGGCCCTGCCCTCCGCCTCCTGGAGGGAATATAAGTGGGCAGTAGGCGGAAGGCAAAAGGAAGCAGCAGCAAGCAGAAAGCAGCAGCAGTAAGCAGCAAGCAGGAGGCAGCAGGCAGAAGGCAGATGGCAGATTGTTGGGTGGAGAACTGAGAACACACCTCTAGGTTGCAGATCACAGATCGCAGTACACGGGACGCATCACTAAGAAGCACCTCAGATAGACAGCACTTTTAGCTTGCACCTTTAGTTCACAGGATGTAGGACGCACCTCTAAGAAGAAGCAGCAGAACTCTAAGAAGGAACAGATCTCTGATAAGTGTAGAAGCCTGTCTTTCTCTAAAACTTCCTCTATAAACAAAGCCTATCTTCCTCTCAAAGCCTCTCTTCCTCTAAAATCAAGTAAGCCTCTTTTCCTCTATAAGCTAGAGAACAAGCAAACAAGCAAGGAAGCAGCACAGGAATAGAAGTAGTTTATTTCCAGTCCACCTCCGATAAATACCCGTGCAATTGTTGCTGCGGGCGGCGACATATATATATAAACACACACACACACACATTTAGTTTTAGATGGACACAGAACATTTATTTATTTATTTATTTTTATGTGGTGCTAAGGATCAAACCCAGTGCCCCACACATGCTAGGCAAGCGCTCTACCACTGAGCCACAACCCCAGCCCCTGTGTTACTCTTATTGCTATTTTCTAGATCTGTTCAGAGTGTGAATATTTTATAAGGTCACCTAGTTTTCATGCAACAGTGCTGGGTTTGAACTTGGTCATGACTCCTAAATCTGATATTCTTTTCCATCTCTACATATTCACACAACTCTTCACAGTTTACTATATTTTTTCCAGTTTGTTATGCTGTGAAATCCTCCCAACAATCTTGTGAGGTAAACTGTGTGAATTTGAATGTTGTACTGGCCAGCTGTAGTTATGTGACAATAGTCACTGTAGGAGACATATCCTGAAATTTCTGACTTAACATTTCTTTGTCAGTTTGGGTTTCTGTAACAAAATACCATAGCATGACTGGCTTTAGCAGCAGGGATTTATTTCTCAGTTCTGGAGACTGAAAGTCCTCGGTCAGAATGCCAGTATGGTTAGTTTTTGGGCTCTCGCCGTGACTTGTAGATAGTAGCATTCTTGCTGTGTGCTTACATGGCCTTTCCTTAGTGCATATGTGGAGTTTTTAACTCTTTTCCATCTTGGGGTTCCCCAGCTTCCTGACCTACTCTAACCTTAAGTACTTCCCCAAAGTCCCATCTCTTAACCCCACCCCATTGGGGACTAGGACTTCGACACATGAATTTTGTCTGGGTACAAAGCTCATAGCAACACAATAGTTTATGTCTCACTCACATGTAGTTAGGTCGGTAATGAAGGCAATATAGTTTTGCTCCATGTAGTCACTCAAGGATCCAGACTAATGGAGGTGCTGCTCTCCATATCCCGTGATTCTCCAAATCACCCTGGACATTGACATCTGGTGGCAAATGGGAGAAAAGAGTGGAGTCTCACACAGGAGATTTCATGAGCCAGGCCTGGAAGTTACATTTGTCTCTTCCAACTGTGTTCCACTGGCCAGGACATTCCTTGACTACTCCAAATAGAATAGAAGTCTGGAAAATAGAGCCTAGCTGTGTGATTAGAAAAAACAGGTTTGGTAAAGAACTGGCCAGAGTCTGCTGAAGCAGCTAATAATAATGAGAAGACATCATTGATTGTTGTTATATCATGAGCACTCAGCAATCTAGACAACTTACAAACTATGATCTCAGTAAATTCTCATAGAAGTCTTTGAGATAGGCATTACTTCTTACAGAAGCAGAACTTGAGAGGCAGTAAGAGAAATTAAATGACTTGTCCAAGGTCTTTAAGATAGATGGTCACTCTGGAGTCAGTATTCATAACCACTCAATAAGTTTCATATCTTCCCCAGGCAAGTTAGAAGAGCAGGGTTTCTCTCTCATTTTTTTCGTTAATAGTATACCATAAGATTTAGGTGATTAGGCAGCAAAGAATGTTGGGGAGGACTGATGATCTCTCTGTACCCCAGGCTCAGGCCACGAAGGTTCTGTGCTGGTGTGGAAATTGATAGAACTACTTCATCACTTCCAAGCTGCCAGATTTTCCTAAATGCCACATCCACAGACATTCACACAGATGTAAAATGCACCCCCCCCCCCAATCATTCCTGGCACCTCCTGGTTGCAGCTGCAGTTAGGACTGTTAGGGGAACCAGGTGCCTGCCGTTTCATTGACATGTAACACCCGCTTTTCCAGCTCTAATATGCCAGTGAATCAGTTGCCCGTGGTCTTATTAAAATGCAGATTGCACTTCAGCAGATCTGGGATGGGACCCGAGAGTCTGCATTTCTAACGAGTCTGCAGGTAATACCCACGAGTCCATCAAGCACGCTTGGAACAGCATAGCAAATAAAATCAGCCTCTTCCCTCCTCCATTTTTGTGGCACTTTGTTCCTGTCATTTCACTTACTGTGCTTTTCTGGAGCTAATGATCTAAGTGCCCTTTTCCACACCTAGAATCTGAGTTTTTTTGAGGGCCAAAACCATTTATAATTGAAACTTTTGCGTCTGGCTTAGAGCCTGATTCATGGTAGTTGCCAAATCCACATGTCCTGAACAGATGACTAATGACAGAACATACAGGTGTGACAAGAAGCTTCGGGGACCCTGGCCTTGAGGTGTTCACTGACAAGGGTATAGCACTATAGGGTGCCGTATGAAAACTGTTGACTGACCGTTGGTGGTGACATGGGGCTTTGATCTTTTCAGGTCCTCCACTGTTCATGTGGCACTGTGGTGTGATGGACCACCAAAGAGTAAGGGATACATAGGAAAATGTAGTGCTGAAGTTGATTTGGGGAGTGTGGGAAGAAGAATCTGGTCTATATGATCCATAACTTTCCAACCAATCAAGAACTGCAGTTCCTATTTGACTGTTTTCCTATAGGTACCGGGGCTTTGAGTCTGGGAGTACTTTTACAATCCCAACTAAAACAACCCAATAATGTAAACACAATACTTTTGTCATTTTAATTTTTCTACAGAGAAAGCTGTCCAAGAAATCTGAATTTCTGAGGGTCATAGTGGTCTGAAAGTACAGTGGTGTCAGTCCACTTCATGAAGACGCCTACCCCGACCCCCACCAGCCTTGGGCCTGAGGCCAATTGTCTCTCCAGTTCTGACAAGTGACAAACCACTGCCACAGATAAAGAGGATGTGACTGCCAATTGCTAGAATAGAGAGCTGGCTCCTGTCACAAGCTTGAATGACTTGAGACACTGCCTGTGTGTAGAGGGTGAGGTCTAGGGAACTGGTCAGCATAGGGGAGGAGAACGTGGAGTTTCCGTGGAACAGTGGGGTTAAGCATTTTTGTGGGTCATTGACTCTTTCAAAAATCTGATGGACTGATGCACCTCCGCCCAGGGAGACACACTTGCAACATTTTGCAAATGCTTTCAGTGAGTCCAGTGTGTCCTTGAGCTCCAGATTAAGGACCCTTGGAATGAAGGGGCGTGAGGAATAGGGTCTGGGTAAGATGTGAGAGGACTTAGGTCCTTTCCCTTTCTGTCTCCCCCTCATCTGATCCCACATGGAGTTTACACGGGTGGTCAGTCTCCTTTTTGTTATTTAGGTTACTCAGGAAGCATCTTGACTTCTTTTCAAACATTGAACTGATCTCAGGGACACTTGGTGATGTCAACAGTTGTGATCATCATGTGGCATAGGTCACTATGTTAGTTTGACTCTTTTAGTGAGATTAGATTTATTATTGTTCCAGGCCTGGGTACAATGTTTCCTATCAAAAACTGTCCCACACACTCTATTCATTATTCAATCTGCCTGCAATACTGTCACCAGTTGAATACCAAATCATGCTGGTGGATGGTTCCCAGCACTGATCAGAGTAACTTCTTTCCTTCTTTGTTAACACTGGTATTTGCAGAATAACATGGAGAAAAGGGAGACATCAGACAGCTTGTCTTCATCATCAAAAAAGCACAGTGCTTTCTCTTAGTGTGAGGCCGTGTGGTTGTTACAGTGTCTAATGCAAAGGTGGAAAACACAGGATTTCTCATTGTCTGACCTGCATCTCCAGGTTCTGAAAGTGCAGATGGACAGTTTGGGGGCTTCCCTGGGGCTTGGCTCAGTGCAGCAAGGGGAATTCTGCATTCCAGCTGCAACTGGGACTGTGCATCTCACATCTGTTGACCTAAGTTCTTGCTCTGTTGAAAGGATGGTTCTGGTAAAGCACAAAATACCAGAATCATGAGGCCTGTTTCTCATAATAGAGCATACATTTTTGTATCAATTACATTATTGCTGTTCTATCTAGAATAATGATGGCGAATTGGCATTTTGGCTGCCTAACATCTATCTTCCCTCTTAAGAGTATCTCAAGTCTCCTTTTGAAGACTTTCCTTTTCTTCAGTACTGTAATCTGGTGGATCTGGAGACCAGGTGCCTTGTCGTCCTCTAGCCCAGGGGCAGGCTTGTGAATCAAACTTAACCAATTTAGTCTTAAACAACATGAGTCAGGACTGAAGATGATTAGATGTAGTCATTGCTATTAGCAGAGACCAGCCACATCCCAGGCTAGTGGAACCAGGATCTCAGAGGATGGGGTCAAGATATCAGTTTGCTCCAAAAGCTTTAAAATATCCCCTGATAATTGCATTGTGTGTACTGCCAATGTGGCTGCTTCCAGAGCCTCTAGAACTGCAGCAGCTTCCGTGCCTAATTCACTTTTTGTCTTGTTGATCTTGAGTTCCTAAAAGTCTTCCTTGAAATCTTAAGATTATTTAGGTTAACCAGAGTTGATTTTGTTTCTTGTAGCAGATGACCTCAACTTTAAACCAAAAAGCAATTGTATGGACATGTTTTACTTTGTGTGAGTGTGTGTGTGTGTGTGTGCTCACTAGGGATGGAACCTAGGGCCTCACACATGCTAAGCAATTGCTCCACCACTGAGCTCTATCCCCAGCCCTTGGATATGATTTACTATGAACCTAATGCATTGAACCACCTTCCCAAGCAAACCAAGATGAACTGATTTGATAGCTTAGAGCCAACAAATACTCTTCCTCTCCTACTGGAAAGGCCAGATTCACTCATGGAGGATAAGCTTATTATTCTACCAATACAAAGACTAGGGATTTGCATGGTATTAGGAAAAATTTTAAAGAATTCCTGGAAGACTTAAGCAAAAGGATGCTCCAAATACCCACATGTTCCCTTTCCCTTCTGCAGACCTGTTAGAGATAAGTTAATGTGTAGCCAAATATTTACTTACTGGCAGCAAGTGGTGAAAATCAGGCACTTTTCAGACACTCAAAGAAGGCTGGCTACAAGGATTTTCTGGACCTTCCAAGAGTTTCTAAGTGCCTTAGGTTTTCCAGTTGGCATCAAAGGAGGGAAAACAGGGTTTTGGAAATTGAGGGGGATAAGTGGCCAGTGAAAATGAAAAATTTCCCAAAAGCTAGATTTCATTTTGATCATGTGGCCAATCTGGAAAAAAAGCCTTGTAGGCTGGATGCTTCTCCCCTGAGTGAGTGGCTGAATTTCAGGAGCTGAGCAGAGAGGTGCGGAGACATCTCTCACAGCTTTTGTATGAGAAGAAAGAATTTGTAATTTGGTAGGCCATGCTGTGAATAATTTATTTGCATTTAGAGTCTCATCACTTTTAATCATGGTCAAATGTGAAGCTGAGTGAGGTTGATAGGAAAGAAATGCATTCCTTGTTAAGTGCTAAGAGAGGAGAGCTGTACCTTGTTGTAAAGATGATCCACACTCATCTCTTGGGAATTCTTGCCAAGTGTATCAACCTCCTTCTCAGGCCACTTTCAGAGATCAGAAGTTAGAATGGCAATTGCTACTTAAAAACTGTCAGATCTCTTTCTTCATAGACAAACCAACCTCAAAGGTGCTAGACATCTTCTACCTGTGAGGTAGGGGCTTAGGATTGCTGGGTCTCTGTGTTGGAAGGTACCAGAGTGGCCATCAGTGGCAGCCATTTATAAAGTTTGGAATTGCTTCTGCAAATGTGCTTTCTTGTCTAAACACATCTCAGATTATCATGGGTAAAGCACAGCTCTTGGGTTCTACCCTGACACGTGTTCTTTCTATCTTAGTGTGGATGACTTCCAAACCCCTCCCCTCATCAACAGGGCCATGCCATTCCTCACTTTCAACCCCTGTACACCTTTCCAGACCACTGTCATAACTTCCTAACAGCTTGCGTTGATTCCACCTTTGACCTTGTCCCCCCATCCCCACAACACCACACTTCCTTCTCCCTAGTACATTCTGGGTGGTCTTCTAAGTATGCAACTTTGTCAAATCACTACCACCTTTTCAAGCTTTGATTAAGTTTCCATCTTGATAAATCAAAACCCCAAATGCTATGGTGACTGTAGGTTCTATGATCTAAGTCTTTCCTGTGTTCCAATCCTACTTTGTCTCAGTTTTTCTTTTCCCATTGCAAATCAGGTTCTGGTCACAGTAACTTCTTTTGGTCCCTTCAACACACCAGGTCTACTCCTTGCAATGGGTGTTCTTTCTACCTAGACTATCTAGACTAGACTATCTCAAACCTGCCCCTGGCTACTCCTTATTGCTCAGATCTCAGCTTCAGTGTCATCTCTTCTGAGTGGTTTTCCTGGACTACCTAGCTTAAGGTATCCCGGCACTGCTCAGCATATCATCCTGCTTCCTCTTCTTCAGAGACTCATCACTTTTTTTGTCCTGTTCAACTCTTTTTCCCCATGAGAATTCCAACAAGAGAAGGAACTTTGTAAAAGATTCCCATGTCTCCTATATTCCTTTCTAAGACATTCCCATGTTTCCAATGTTTAGGATGCTTCCTAGGTAAAGTGGGTGGCAGCAGATCCTTGTAAAGGGTAAAGTAAAGCCCCAGAGTTCCTCAGATAACTTAGTTTGCCACACCCAATGCATAACCATATTAGAAGCCAATGACATTCTTTTTGAGAAAGCTAAAAAGTCATTATTACAGGTAGTTTAAAGCCCAGTTGTCTTAGAGCCAAATTTAGATATGACATCACTTTCAAAGAAACATCACTCTATATTCCCAAATAATAAAAAAGGAAATAGAACCTTTACTGCAGTTTGTAGTAAAAGCCCCAAAGTACTGTAAACCTTCTTGAACATCCTCTTTATTCCTTTTGTTCTTTCTTATAATCTCTAAGGGTGGAGGATTGCAACCTACTTATTGATACTTTCCTTTCCCTCCATGTACATTACAAAAATATATTTTGAAAATTAAAATATTAACCCCCCCCACACACCCTAACAAGGCAATATTCCATCAGTATAAACACATTTTATATTTATTTAACCTTTTTGCAAAAGCACCAGTGAAATTTGTGTTGAATAAATATGTTCACAGAAAATGAAAGTCCGTTAGAACTTAAATATGCAATTAAGATAACAGCTGTTACATGACAGTTGCCAGATCTTGAGGTTGATTTGAGCTACAGGCCGGGATGTCTTGGATTCGAATCCCAGTTCTGCCATTTGTCGTAGTGTGATCTTGAATAAGTCATGAACATGCATGCTTTCTGAACCTTGTCTCCTCAGCTATGACAGAGATACTAATAGAAGTGACCTTATGGTATCCTTTGTGAGAATTAAATGAGATCCAGGATATAAAGGATTCAGCATAGTTCTGGGCTTCTGATAAATCCTCAATAACAGTTAATTTTAATGCAATAAATTTCTCTTGTCAATGGGACTTAGGAATATTGTGAAAGCATGCTAGTCTAATCCAGGGACTCCTCAGGAAGCTTCCCTACACTTTCTGCCTCCGCCACCACCCACAGAGCTTGACCCAGATTCAGTCTGCCCTCCTTCCCTTTTCTAACCTTTTCTTAGTCTCAACCTGATGACTACACCAACAGGAGAATTTTCAGTGGTGGCTCCTGCTCTGATTGGAAAATGATGCATGGTTTGACTTACTCAAGCTGGCTGGGCCCTTCATACCCTTCTGATGTGTGCCATTCCTCAGGGCCCAGTGGAGATGGCTAGTATATGCTTCAAGATACCCAGGGTGACTTAAACAGTAGAGGACCAGCATGGATAGCTCAACTGGAGTCATATAACCACATTTCTCCATTCCTCTCCACCTGATCTCTCCTCATTGTAACTTAGGCTTCCTCACAGCATGGAGGTAGTTGGACTTCTTACATGGCAACTTACTTCCTTCCAATCAGGAAAGCAGAAGTTGCCAGGACTTTGAAACCCTGGGCTTAGAAGTACTGGGATATTTCTTCCATCACATTTTATTAGTCTAAGCAATTACAAGCCCAGTTCAGATTCAAGGGGGAGGGAAAGAGATTCTACCTCTTGATGGAGCAGGTACACATAAAGAAGGGAGAAACTGTGGGGAGCCATCTTTGGAGGTGATCTACAATAGTGTGAAAATGCCCCCTGCCTTTCTGTAAAGGGCTGAGGAGAGGGAATAATGCTTCACACGTGGTGGACTTCCTGCAAGACACCACGGGTAGCCCCTAGTTTTCTAACTTTAACCACAGAGGCTGGTGGTGGTGGTGGGGCTGGGTCTTCTTCCTCTCGACTTCCAAAGAGCCCTGTACAGAGTCCAGCAGACAGCTTACCTTTTAACTTAAATATGAATATATAGAGTTTTTTCTGCTCATTGTTTTCTGGGCCACTGCACACAGCAATTAAAAGACAAAATCCTGCTTGACATCCCATTGCATAGAAAAGGTCTTCTCCTTCTTTTGGTTGTTTTCTTCATCTGGTTTATTTCATCAAGTAAGCTGCTCTATCATCCAGACTCACATCTGGATGTTTGCTGGTTTAAATAGTGAGGGCTGCTTATAGTTTACTTATTTGAGTGGCTTTGAGGGAGTGGATTATGTATTCCTACACTGGGATGTAAACTTTATTGAAGACAGGGTCTGTGTTTGTCCTACTTCTATGGCTTAGAACAGTACTGGCACACAATAAGCTCTCAATGAATAGTTGTTGATTGAGTGATAAGAATGACATTTGCAGGGGCATACTCTTCCTTGAAACCAGGGTAAACACCTACATCTCCCCATCTTAGTTTTGTGCAGTGAGTTTTTAGATCAAACTGTAGGACCTTGATTTTTCTCACTCCCACTTTACATATAGCTCATCGTTGCAGAGGCAATCTTTTTGGATGGCACCTAGGTCATTAGCTGCTTTCTAAATTTCATCAAAGTCATTCATTTGATAAATGTGCATTTATCAAGTACTCACTATGGGGCAGCCCTATGGTAGTTACTATTGGGCTGGGAGTAAGAAGAAAATATGGTCCTCGTCATTAGGGAAGTTTTTCAAAGCTTTGGGATATTTGAATTTTTTGGTTTGGCTTTCACAGTCCTTTGGGATTTGACTCATGCCCTTCCCCAGCCTCATATTCAACCCCCTAGCCCTCTTCTCTCACTGGCATCAGGATAGTCTTCTCATTTTCTTTTAAATTTGACACATTCCTTCTTTAGTGCTAGGCTGCTTTCTATCTCCCACTTGACCTACAGTAAGCAGTTGTTACCCGATTTTACATATAAGAATATGGAGACGTCTCATGAAGAGGAGTTTTAAGTCTGGGTTTTCAAGGCTAAAATAAGAAAGAATATCTCCATTTCATTTTTAAAAGAGGCTTATGGAGGTGAGGTTACTTTCCAAAGGTGAAGTTAATATTTGAATCTAGGGTTTTCTGACTCTAAATCCAGTGCCATTAATTTCAGTATTGAGAGTTAAATGAGTGTATATATATATATTTTTTTTTTCCCCAACACACATATGAATTATTCTCCTTTAAAATTCAGTGCAGTGCTTAGCAAAGTAATTTGTATAGGGTCTTCCTTCACTCGAACAAGTTCATTCCTCATATTCTGAACCATACAATGAAGTGTTCAAAAGGTTCTGGACCACGTGGTGCTGTCCGTGGTGCTGAAACATCAGTAACTCCGAGGGATTATGCTCTAAATGTCAGGATGAGTGGTAGCAAAGAAGAGAGGGGGTGGGGACACAGAACAAAATGGACAGAAACTGCTGAAAGGGACCATTTTCTTGCAGAAATTTCCAAGGAGAAAAATAGAGACCTTTGTTTTTCATTCTCTTCAAATACAGACATCCTTTGTTATTCAAAAGCAGAAATCAAACAGCTACAAATGTATTTTCAGATAAACTCCTTGCTCTCCGAACTCCGGCTGCTGGTTCTATCAGAAAATCAAGAACTAAACAAATTTGGATAACATATATCTTTCACTGTCCAAACTTGCTATTCAATCTCAGAAATTTAAATAATTTGGACAATGAAGGATAGTTGTAATTGCAGTTCATTTATTCTGGTAATGTTTATTGAGCCTTCTATATTCCAGGAACTGTACTTGAAAATCATACATAGAGTAGTGAACAAGAAATATAAGGTCACTGTTGTCATGGAGATAACATTTTTATAGGAGAAGACTGAAATTTAAAAAATATAAATACTTAAGATACTAGTAAGTACTATGGATACAATAATCAGCAATTATCAAGAAAGAGTTTATCCTTTTACTTTGGATTTTATGTATGGGAAATATTATATATAATGAATAATAATAGCAACTACTAAAATCAACTTAGTGCTATATGCCAGGAATTATTCTGAATAACTTACCTGCATTTACTCATTTAATAATTAACAACTCTATGAAGTGACTACTATTATTATCCCCATTTTATAGGAGGATAACTGAGACATAGAAAGGTTGAAGGCCATCCAAGGTCATTTTGTAAGTTAGTGGTGGACCTGAGATTTGAGCCCAATCGTCTGGTCTCAGAACCCAGCTCAGAATCTGAGATACCCAGAAGCCAGTGTGAGGGAGAGAGGAAGATGGTATGGGAAGAAAGCATCAGGGAAGCAAACTCTCCAAGCACACTGGCAGAGAAGGATTTCAGAAACTTGAGAAAAGGAGGATTTTCATAGAAGTTCAAATAGAACTTTGTATCTTGCTTTTGCAGAGGTTAGCCTTCTAGTCTTCATGAATCAATCTTCATTTTCCCACTTGTTACACCAGTGATTCTATTGCTGGGGCATGATTCCTAACGAGATTCTGCTCCACTAGCTTCTGAATAGAGCTACATCCCATCACTCATGAGAAGTCAGTTTTAATTGGGAATTTTTATGTTAGTACTTTCAGGCTTGGAGAGGAACTTGAGAGAAAGGGAAAGCGTCTGAGTAGCAGTTTGGTTTATGAACATTTTTCATTGAAAGTTTTTAACTCTTCTCTTGCTTGGTGATACTTGAACTGGATTCTCCCTAATTTGTTCTCAAGCATACTCACTTTGCAAAACTCTTCAGTTTTTCAAGTTGACCTTGGAGCTTATTTCATTGGGTGCCATTTGTCAAGGAGTTCTAGTATTTTTTGGAAAATGTCCAACAATAAATGACAATGAATGAGAATATTAGTATCTGGACCCACAGGGATCCAGACCCCCAGATCCCACATATGAGCTATGCAACTTTGAGAAAAGAGCATAATCTTAGAGCCTTGGTCCTCCTGCATCTTAAAATTGGGGAATAACACTTAACCTCATACAATTATCTGTAAAGGTCAAATGAGATTGTGCGGGTAACTTTCCTAGTACAATGTCTACCAATCTCTTCTCTTTGAAATCAAACTATTATATGTGAAGTATAACATACACAGTAGAAAAACACACATACTCTAAGTATTCAACTAGATGAATACTAAAAAATAAATACCCTGAACGTGACCAGGCCACCTGAACCCCGCAATTCCATCTGCTGATCACTACCTCACCCTACCATAGCTAACTTTCTAATATTTTGAAGTTTATATAAATGGAATTATGGAATCTGTTCCCTTTTGTGTCTGACTTTTTTGTTCAACTTTATGTTTGTGGAATTTATCTATGTTGGTGTTTCTAGTTAGGAATCGGTCATCCTCATTATATAATATTCCATTGTATCATAACTTATTAACCCATTCTATTGGCATTGGGCATTTGGGTACTTTCCTTTTTAACTATTAATGAATTTTCCTGCTAATCATCATTCTAGAACATGTCCTTGGTGAACATGTAGAGTTGTTTCAATTGCATATGTATGTATTTTTATTGGACATATTTTTAGGAATGAATTGCTGGGTCATAAGATGTGCCTAGATTCAGCTTTAGTAGACACTGTCAAACAGTGTTGCAAAGTGGCTCCACTACTCTCCTTGTCCTTTTATAAAGGAATTTACCCCAAAATTCTTTTCATTAAGTGACTTAGTACATTTACCATGCAAATCTATTTACCAAAATTTTATTGACAACCCATACCTTTGGTAGTACTTCCATTGTGTAAAGTGGAGAATGTCTGGTTGTGTTTGTTACCTTACTTCTGAGAGTTTTTCTAGGAATTACTTCCTCTTGGTCAACAAAATATCATTTGACAACTTTGACATGGAAGAACTTAAGCTGATTGCTTTTCAAAAATGGTTTCAGAGTTTATTTCAAGCTTTTCTTACTACTCTGTTCTATGAATGTAACCCTTCAATTATTTCCTTGTTCTCACTGAGTCTTAGCTTCCTGCTGTGATAAGCAGCCAGCCGGAACGGTCCGCAGGGAATACCCATTTTCATTATTCAGCCCCAATGACATTCACAGTTTCTCCTTCTACATTGCCTAAAACATTGTTACTTTAGAATCTCAGTATTCCCCTTCTGATTCACAAGCTTTATACTACCTTTCATCTTTACAATCACCATTGCTTCCTGTCTACCTATTCTGGACTGAGCACAGAATGAATCACTTTACATATGTTATTTCATTTAGTTTTCATAGCAAGCCCATTGCAAAGATATCATTTCAACTTTTCAAAGCAAGACACAAAAGGTTAAGTAAGTTGCCCCAAATCACACCGCTTGTAAGTGCGGGTGGTGGAGATCAAGGTGCTCACCACAGGGCTCTGCTTAAGTACTCAACTTACAAAGAGCAAAACATCCCAAACTCAAACTCTCCAAAGTGAATCTTAACATTTGAACATTATGTTCACTCAAGTTTATTAGTTGGTTGTGAGGAGAATCTCCAGTGCATGCTTCTTACCTGTGCCTTTAAGCAATGAAGGTCAAAACTCTGCAACTGTAAACTCTTTGTCTCTCCTCTCTCCTTGCTAACCACTCAATATTCTGCTACTAAGACAGCCTTTCTCTCCTATCCCTGTTACATGATACCCACACGCTGATTTACAGTGGATTCCAAATTGATTGTAAATTGGTGTATGTGCATGTGTGTGTGTGTATGTGTGTGTGAGACAAAGAGAGAGAGAGAGGAAGGGGGGGGAGAGGGAGAGAGAGAGAGAGAGAGAGAGAGAGAGAGAGAGATTGATTGATTGATCCAGGTTATTCTCTGCTCCTGTCCTGCCCCCTCTCCATTTCCCTCTGATTGCCTCTTATTCCCACTGTCACCAAATTGAGTCTTCACTTCTTTGTCTGCTCCTTCTCCTGTTATTACTTCCGTCTGAGCAAAGCAATGGGAAAGGTTCCTTTCTTTCACCATCTGTACTCTCTGGGAGGTTAATGTACTAATATTTGTAACACTTAGTGAGAAGGAGTCTTCTTTTCTGTACTTTCCACCTGTAGCTACAGTTCTGCGTTTGTTTTTATGGCCAGATTTTTGGCATCTGGGATCTTGATTTCAGGACTACAAACTGCTTCGGTAGCAAAGCCAAAGATTCTAATGTTGTGCCTCCACAATAATAATAGCTTATAGTTGTTGGGTACTTATCATGTGCTGGGTGCTATTCAGAGTCAATTATGTAAATCATATGACATATTTTATCAACACAACAATCCTATAAGTTCTGTTATTTTCCACATTTTATAGTTGAAGAAATTGAGATCAGAGAAATTTACCCACGGTTATCAGCTTAAAAGTAGCAAAGCCAGGAGTTGAGTCTAGGCTACCTGTACCTGCTTCCTCGTTTTGCTGCCCTACCCTGATGCATTGAGTTCTGAAAGAGCTCTGTATCTGAGTTAGGAAATTGGGATGAGCCCTTGCCCCACCCTTTATTAGTTGACCACTTAAGAGGGAGCAGTGCTCAGTTGTCTTATTTGTAAAATGGGGACAAGTTGACTTGATGTGATATTGAATGAAGGCATTGCATGTTAAAGGGTTTTGTGAGCTATAAAGCAAAGGGGAGATAGAGTATTGTGAGCATTGTCTCATCACAATAGTCTCCTATACTTATGGTTGCAGCTTAGATTGGATTAAAAACACATGATGGAGTTGCAAAGCACTGGCATTAGAAAACCATCTGGTACTCTGCTGAACGGATGGGCTGCTTCAACACCCTACCTTCAAATTCCAGCAACACCCAGATTAAAGTCCACTGAAAAGCCACAAAAATGTTCGAAGGGTTTCTGAAATTACCTCCATTTGATATTGGAGTTGTGTTTCATAAATCTACATTAAAGTAGACAATAAAGTAGTTAATGTTCCATTGGTTGCAGGAACTTCAATTCCCCCACATCCAAAATCAGGGCCAGAAATGCAGGTGGAACATGGAGGCCCAGGTGCTGGGAAGGAGCCTCCTAAGGCCTGGGGGCCCTTAGAGGAAATAGGGACCAGCTCTTTCAAGTTTTCTATACCAAGCAACTGAGCTGTTCAATCCAGGGAAACACGAATTGCTGGTGCCTTCAGTGAGAAAGAGCAAGATAGAGTGGGAAGGTCACAGGGAGATCTGACCCTAGCTGAACCATGACTCCCCATGCTGCTGAGATGAGGCTGGGTTTCTTTCTTACTTCACTCAGGTGAGCCCTGCCTTGATGGAGTCTTAGTGTCTCAGAGGGTAGAGAGTTGACTTGGGCTAATGTAGAGGTTTTGAGGATGTCTTGATTAGGATTGGGTGATGAGCTTGATATAACAGTTTAAGATTAATGGACACAGCAAGGCAAGAGTTTTGAAAGTCTTGGTTTGATGCTGTATATTGAAAAATGGAGCAGTTTTGGGGACACCCCTGAAGTGAATAATAAAGTTACAGTCACATGTCACTCTACAGTGGGGGTACATTCTGAGAAATGCATTGTTAGCATTTTTATCATAGTGTAAACATTATGGAGTGTACTTACACAGAGAAGCCCACATCACTAGGCAATCTGATCATATTGGATCACCATCACATATATGGTCCATTGTTGGCTGAAACATTGATGTAAGATGCATGGCTGTATTTACCACTTTCATTTTCCTGGCCAAGAGTTTCCTGGAAAAGCAAAGTCATGTTGATGAAGGCAGTGGAATTAGAAATTCCTGTCCATGAAGTCGGCTAGAAAGTTATGTTGACGTAGACAGTAAGCTGCGTGGGTGTAGATTATTTCTGGTTCACTGTCTGAACCCTGGCAGTATCTACCATTGGTGTAACTCAAGTCTTTATCATCCCTATCTTTCAAGGTACTTTTGAGCCTTGAGTCATATGATACATATAAGATACCTTGAACAGAGTACTTAACTGTTAGTTCCTTTTCTTCATATGTTATCCTAAACCAGGGCTCATTACAAGCAAAATTTTATTGTATTAATGTAAGACTCTGTTAGGGCTTTCAGACAGTTGAATCCATGGTGGCTAGTTTATGCAGGAATGGGACATATTGTAAATGTTAATACTGCGCGTGCTTGCTGAATCAGTGGGAGGGCTGAAGAACAGATTCTAAGCTGAGCTTTTTAGGAATAACTTTCAAAACCATTTTGAGGAACTAGGCTATCAAGGTGGCTGCCCCTTTGTGAACTCACGAAGCTGCTACCATAGTGAATGTCTCGGGGATCATTCTGCTGCCGCCCCACCCCACAGTAGCAGGGTGGATGTGCTATGCCCGGCCTTGCTGTGCATGTGGATTAACTCTGATCAAAATCTTGAGTCATATCTCTGCTTGATGGAACTCAATTCACACACAAAACCTCAGTTGCCAGTGCATCTGGTTAATAAAGTTCTTAGTTTTCCCTGCTAGAAGGGGGTTGAACTGGGTGTTAAGCAAGCCCATTCTTGTAATTCACTACGAGATGGGATTAGAGTTTCCCCATCCAGGAGTGGCGTTTCATGGAGGAGGAGCTGCAGGTGCTGGCTTCTGCTCTTTCCCCTTATCATTTTACTGCCCATTAGACTCCTAACCTCAAAGGGAGCAGAGACAGGGAGAGGAGGAGAAATAAATTGCCCTACTTTGCTCTTTGCAGATCAAAGATGAAAGGTGAAGATTAATGGCTGTTGGTATAATGTACAGAGTGCCAGAGTCAAGAAATTACACTTGAGTGCCTACTCAGGTTCATTGTCCTCTTTCTGCCCACCCCAGGCTTTGCACAAAGTGCTTCTCCCCCTCGTCCAGACACAGGGCGCACCCTGCCCTCCCTCCCACCCCCACCACGTCATGTGCTTAACCTGCTCTTCTTGAGTCATTCCTTCATTACACCACATCACATGGCTGCAGAGACAGGTACATCTCTAGTGCATCCAGGATGTTTCCTGCCACCTTGCTGAAGATTCCTCGGGGACCCGCTCTGTCAATGAAGAGAGAAAGCATGATGTTAGAAGAGAGAGGAAACCCACACGCTGTCTTAAAGCAGCAGCCCATTTCCTTGCTCTGTGATCTTAGGCAAGTCATTTAACCTCTGGCTTAAATTTATTTTTGTCTAAAATGAGAGGATGGGGGCAAATGGTCCCTGTGACTTCCTTTCAGCTCTATTGCTCCTTTGGGGGAGGTCAACTCCAAAATGACTATCGGGGGTGACTTGTTTTTTGAAGTGAGACCAGTGGGCTTTGCCCGGCTTTCTGTGACCTTGACTCCACATTATATAGCTCCGACCTACCTATTTGATCACTCCCCAGCACTCTCTGTCCACACTGCATTGTATTTATAATGTCTTATTGGTACTTCTCTGTTCCCAACAGTCTTTAAAAGTAGGACCCCTTTCTTACCTTCTTAGTTTTAGGTCTTAGAGGAAATTCCAAATCTCATCTCCATGATTTGCAAGCAGAAAACACCAAAGCCATCTTCCGGACCCCCCTTTGGTTTCTATTTGTGCACTTTACCTCCCTAGAGCCTTGAACCTGCTCCACACTTACACCGCTCCTCACTCGCTTACCAAAAAAGACAGTTTATTTTATTCCCAGTGATAATGGGACCACATCAGATAACACTTGAGATGCTGGAGAAGCACCAGGTCCAGCCAGCTCCCCTGTTATTACAAAGATGAAGAGTTGCCTTTGCGAGGCAGCAGAAAGAGGCCTCCGTGGAAGTGAAGGTCAACGTTCAGCTTCACAGTGAAGTATTAAAAGGTCGGAAGGAACCGGACATGTTCACAGTGTTGATGCTGCCTCTTCTTGCTTGGCCTGCTCTCTCCATCTAAGGCAGGAGGTTTATGATTTAGAACCTTAGCTGATCTGCATAACCCATTAAAATGTCACTATTTTAATTGCAGAAGTCATTCCTCTGAAGCGCACACCTGCTGCTGCTGGAATTTATAGCCAGGACACAGTGTGATGTGTGTTTGGAATGAATGTAGCTACCTCTGCCATCCTGGGCTGCCCTCAATAATGTCGTTCTGATCATTCTCAGAAACTGGAGGCGAGTAGAAATGACTCCCTGCCAGGCTGTTCTGTATTCTTTTCCTAGCACCTTTGGGGGCTCATTTCTCTGCTTCAGTAATTGCTCTGCTGGTGCCTTGTTGATACAGGGGAGAATTCTATATGTAGCATCAGATGAGCGTGGATTTGGAGGGAGGCTTTGGAAATGGGCTGCTTACAGCACATTGGTGATCACAGTGGGCCAGGAAAATGCCAAAAGAGCCTTCATTTGTTTGTGTCATGGGGACTCACAGGGACGGTATAGAGCAGGACTGCTTTTGCTACTAGAATCCTAGGACTGTTTGTCTTCAAAGCATTTGGATCTGGGGGACACGGATATTGTACAAAGTCTCCTGGGATACTCACTGAAGCCTGAGGTCTCCCAGAACTGGGGCAGGTATCCCAAAAAGCAAGTGCAATGATGCTGGCCAGGAGGTGGATACAGCAAGAGGCCAGGTAGGCCAAGACACTTAGGAAAATCACCTGACATTTGGGGACACAAGACTTTGAGCTCATGGGATAGAAGAAACAAGATAAATCCAGTGCAGGGGGCCCCCACCAGCCATTTCTCAAGTGTGGACAGCCCTCAAATGGACAGTTGGACTCAGTAGGTCTGGGTGCAGATGTGAAGTCAGCTTTGAGAACTGCCAAGACTGGGAAAGTGAGTGGGAGCAGCCTGCTCAGGGGTCATGGAGACGGCACACCATGGTTAGGGGCCATCAACAGAAGCTCTGTTTTCTCTGCCCTCTTTTCAAGTGGGCTTTCCTAGGCCTCAGAAGCTGGAAAGCTCATGTTGCATTTCCACTGCCTCAGTCCAGCAAGGGTTCTCTTGATGTGCACCGAGGGGCCAATCTGATGTGCGTCCATGACACCCCGGAGCAGAGGCCTTTCCTCCATACCTACCACTCCTCTAGCTAGTGCGGCATGGCTGAGCGGCTTCTTGGGACGTTGGGTGCATTCCTGGAAGCTTTGTCTCTGGAGGCTATTTCTTCAGCCTCCCAACAAATTCCTTAAAGCCATTTATTATCCATAGTAAGCCCTTTCCTGCTTATTCTGGCTTCTCTGCATCGGAAGGAGATATATGGGGACAGTAATATCTCACTCAAGGTGCTACTGGAAGGATTAATGAGATAACACATGTCTAATATCTGTAAGTACTAGGTGATCAGTAAAATTAATTTCCTTTCAGAGAGGAACTAATTTTCCAACTAAGAGATGCTAAGGGAGACCATTGAAGAATCCCCTGTTAATCCGTGAACTAGTCATGCAATGTTACTGAACGCCTGAGTGCAGTTCTGTCAGACCTTGAAACTCAGGGTTGCCCGGGTGAATCTGAACTGTCTGGTCATCTGTACCACAAAATGCAAAACCTGGGCACCCAGGATGCATACCTATAAAGTCTGAGACCCAAATATACTCATGGGCAGAATCCCCTTGAACTGATGGCAGATGTCAAGGGCCTGGGCTCTGGGGGCTGAATGCACAATCTCAGATGCCAAGTGTCACCCTCTTTAGCTTAGGTTAGTAGCATCACAACTCTGAACTCTCATCTGTAATACAGGGCATGTTGAGGGCCCCTACCTAGCAGCATTGCCATGAGGTTTGAATGACATAAGGCTAGACCCACCCTGGCACATGGTGAGGGTGTATACAGCAGGTGTTCACTGTGATTAGCTTGAGACTAATCATTTATTTTGATCTTCTTTTGAGAAAGAATTTTCCCCAAACTTCTAGCCGTCAAGGTGTTTATTTTATCTATTAGATCCTGTGTCAGATTTTTCATTAGAAGATGATCAAATTTGTAGCTTTAAAAATGGGCAAATCAAGGCTGAGGTTGTGGCTCAGTGGTAGAACACTTTGTGCATGAGGCTCTGGGTTCAATTCTCCGTACTGCATATAAATAAATGAATAACATAAAGGTCTATCGACATCTAAAAAAAATGGGCAAGTCAATAATTATAGAGTTTCTGAGTTTTCCTCCATTACTGGGGATTAAATTCAGAGGTGCTTTAGCCCTGAGTCACTTCCCAAGCCCTTTTTATTTTTCATTTTGAGCCAGGGTATCACTGAGTGGCTTAGGGCCTTGCTAAGTTGCAATGGCTGACCTTGAACTTTTGATCCTCCTGCCTTAGCCTCCAGAGCTGCTGGGATTACAAGCATGCGCCACTGCACCCAATGAGTGGGTGGATGTTTAAAATCCTGATGGACCTAGCAATTATTCTATAGTAAGTTCATTATTTTTTATAAGCACAATTAAACTTTTGAATTTGACTGACCTTTTCTTGAAATTTCTACCTTTTGATGTGCCATAGTGGTATTAATGGTTAATGAACACAATAGTCAATTTTAAAAAGTGCTTACTAGGAGGTATTCTAAACCCTTTAATCATCAGGTCCCTAACTTTTGCATTAGCTGGGGAGGGTAGATCATAGGTGAGAACACTAGGGCACAGAGAGAGGTAGAGTAACTTGCCCAAGGTCACACAGCGAGTAAGGAAAGAACAGGGATTTTAATCTTTGTCAAATTCTGAGGCTCATGTTCATACTCACTGAGAGCAAAGACAGAAAAGAAAGCCAAGAGAAAACTGCACAGTGTTGAGAAATCTGAGAGCCTGTAACCTTTGTCCGTGTCACCCTGGCTCCAGTCCCCTCCTGTCAGCGCTCCCTGGCTTATGTGGTGTAATTGACCTCAGGACATGAGGACATCTCTGTCAGCAGGGCCTTCTCCCAGGCTCTTCCCACACTCTGGTCAGAAGAGGGGGCTGGGAAACTTTCCTTTCAGTCTGTAGATTTTTAATAAAACCACATCTGGCATCTTCAAGAGAAGCATAAGTTTTAATGTTATGAGGTGTTTGGGACTGTACAGAACTGTTCACAAACATACTGCAAAGTGGGGTGATACGGAAATAAAACAAATACATTTCAACTAAATAGAAAATCCTATGGGAGAGAAGGGAAACTTTTAAAAAAAATTTATTGTTTCTTTTTAGTGATACATGATAGAATCCATTTTGATATAATTATACAAGCATGGAATATATCTTATTCTAGTTGGGATGCCATTCTTATGGACGTACATGATGGTGGAATTCACTGTTGGTTTCAAATATGTACATGGGAAATTATGTCAGACTCATTCTACTGTCTTTCCCTTTCCACTATTCTCCATTGTCTAATTTACTGAATTTCTATTCTTCCTCTCACCCCACCCGCTTATTGTGGGATAGCTTCCACTTAACAGAGAAAACATTCAGCCTTTGGTTTTTTGGGATTGGCTTATTTCACTTAGCGTGATACTCTCAAGATCCATCCATTTGCTGGCAAATGCCATAAAGTCATTCTTTATGGCTGAGTAATATTCCATTGTGTATATGTACCACATTTTATTTATCCATTCATCTGTTGAAGGGCATCTAGGTTGGTTCCATAACTTGGCTATTGTGAATTGAGCTGCTGTAAACATTGATGTGGCTGTGTCCTTGTAGTATGCTGGTGTTAAGTCCTTCCAGTACATAATGAGGAGTGGAATAATAGGGTCAAATGGTGGTTCCATTCCAGGTTTTCTTAGGAATCTCCATACTGCTTTCCAGAGTGGTTGCACCAATTTGCAGTCCCACCAGCAATGTATAAGTGTACCTTTTCCCCCCACATTCTCACCAACATTTATTGTTACTGGTATCCTTGGTAATTACCATTCTGAGTGGAGTGAGATGGAATCTCAGCATAGTTTTAACTTGCATTTCTCTAATTGCTGGAGATGTTGAGCATTTTTTCATATATTTGTTGACTGATCATATTTCTTCTTCTGTGAAGTGTCTGTTCAGTTCCTTTGCCCATTTATTGATTTTTTTTTTTTGGCGTTAAGTTTTTTGAGTTCTTTATATATCCTGAAGATCAATGGTCTATCTGAGGTGTGTGTGGTAAAGATTTTCTCCCATTATATAGGCTTTCTCTTCACATTTTTGTTTCCTTTGCTGTGAAGAAGCTTTTTAGTTTGATACTGTCCCATTTATTGATTATTAATTTTACTTCTTTGGCTTTATTTTTTAGGTGCTGGGGCTTGAACTCAGGGCCTTGTGCTTGCAAGGCAAGCACTCTACCAACTGAGCTATCTCCCCAGCCCTACTTCTTTGGCTTTAGAAGTCTTACTAAGGAAGTCAGGTCCTAAGCTGACATGATGAAGATTTGGGCTTACTTTTTCTTCTATTAGGCATAGGGTCTCTGTTCTAGTGCCTAAGTCTTTGGTCCACTTTGAGTTGATTTTTTTGCAGGCTGAGAGATAGAGGTTTAATTTCATTTTGTTACATATGGATTTCCAGTTTTCCCAGCACCATTTGTTGAAGAGGCTATCTTTTCTCCATTGTATGTTTTTGGCACCTTTGAGAAGGGAGTATTATCACAGAGGAGTGAACATCTTTCCTCACAGAAGTGAGGTATGGTGGTGATGGTTTACAAAATTGTATATGAGGCTTGGATGACTGTTGTTGCTTGGAGGCAGTCTTTGGTAGCTAGTAACTTTCATAGTAGATGAATCAGGATGAAATTGTATTGGAAGACTGCATGGGTATAGCAGGGAATTCCAGAAGAAAGAGTGCAGCTGGATCCAGTGAGAGAAGAACCATCATATCCAGGCTTAGTACTGTGGTTTAAATATAGTTTGTATGTGTCCCTCTTCATGTTTTGAAGGCTGGGTCCTCAGGCAAGTGGAAAGTAGCATTGGGGATTTGGTATAGATCTTTAAGAGGTTGAGACCTAGAGATAATCTGATTTCTGTGAGATCAGAAGCAATTGCCTTCCCTTGGGGAAACTGGTTATTCTTGGACCAGTGACAGGGAATGATAGTGACCTTCATGTTTGCAGGGTGGGGGCATTTGCTGAAGAAGGAGATACATGCTAGAGAGAAGCTCCAAGTAGTGTCTTTTATAGACACAATTGGATACCAGAGGACAAAATGAAAGCCACTTATTGGTCATCTGTCTTGTACGAGACCCTCTACTGTCTGAAAATTAAAAGCAAGACTGGATTGACTATTCCCAGATTATTTTACTTCATATTCCGATCTACAGCATCTTTAGGGTCTGCTGTTAAAGGAAGTAAATGACAAAAGAAGATAATGCTACAGCCCTCTGGGCCAGTTCCAAGGATACTTAGCTTGGGAAGGTTGAGTCTCCTTGCAACATGAGCTACACAGCTCCTCCTCACCACGCCAGTTATCTTTTTTGAGATGTCTGGTCTCCTTAAAAACTGACAACCTGGAAAAGCACTAGAGGCTTATCTCTTTGGAGATCAAGCATTAAATGTGGTTTTGGAGCAAATAAAAGGAGTAATAAACAATAGAGCCAGAGTAGCATTTTATGCAAAAGCACTGAAAAAAAATGTAAAACGATGAAAAATTTCTTCTGGAGATAATTTGTTCTCCAGAATTTGTGGTGGACGCTAACGCTTTGCAAGCCACATTCTTTTCACATGTCTGCACTGGCCACATCTCCACAGGGTTTCCCCTCTGTGTTCTCCTTTTTGCAGCCAGATTAGGAAGAAACAATTGAAAATCCGGCCCTTACAGAATCTCTTCATCTCTTAAAAGAGTTTGTGTCTCCTGACTTCATTGTGCTTTCATAGAAGAAGGCAGTCCTTAAATGGCTTTGCCTGGTGTCTTTACTTAATCACAGTTTTATGAACTCTACGTATGCCAACCAGCCAATTTTGCAGCCTCAGAATCATGCTCAGGAGACAGACACTGATTTTTTTTTCTGCAGTTGTTTTTACAGGCTTTACCATCTGGGACTTTTAGTAACTTCTGAAGATCAAGTGGATGCCACATTTTCAGGATTTTGCAGCCCAAACTCTGGGTTCAGTGTTTATGAAGTGCATGATAGCAATATAAACTTTGGATAATGAGGCTAATCATTAAGATAGATTTTTTTTTATTGCCGATATCTTACTTAGTTTGATTTATTGCCATAATGCTTACTTAGCACATAAAAAGCAGCATTTTATTGAAAATTAATTTGGATTTCCTGAAAACATGAAGTCCCTAATAGGCCACCATTTCTCATCTCCCCCTTCCCCACGGCAGTGTCACTGTGTCTATAGAAAATGAAAACCAATGAGGATTCAGTTGATTTAGCCAGGGGTCTGGGGCCTACAAGGAACAGAACCCACCTGAGGCAATTGAAGCATAAAAGCTTAGATTCTGGGAAGCCCACAGGAAACGTGGAAGTTTGGAGTATAGCTAGGTCCCCCCAAAATATGGAAGCAGGGTAGCTAATCTAACTTTCTCTTCTTAAGGTCACATGTTCTTAAGGTCCCTTGTTGCTCTTACCATCAGTTGCATTCTTCCCTCTCTCTTCAAACGCGCATTCTCTGTTACAGGCCAAAGATGGCTTTCCGTTTTAGATCACTTCCTTATTCAGGCACACAATATCAAATGATAGCTGTCTCCAGGTCCCAGTTTCAAATTCCCAAGGAAAAGTCCAACTAGCCCAGTGTGGACCCAAGTATTTATCCATTCCTGGTCCAATCATCTGTGGCCAGGAAGCCACAGTTACATGACAGCAGTCAGTCTGTCCAGCTGAGGCTGGGAGAGCAGATCTCAAGGATGGAGGTGGGGATCCAGGTAGGTCCTCTAGGTGCACAGACAGGAGGAAGTTGTCAGTAGGGAACTTGTCAGTGTCTCTGATTCCCTAAATGTGGAAACAGATAATTTTTGCATAGCAACTGTAGCCTGAAATGCAAGTCGGTTTCCTGGCCCATCTCTAACAATTCTGCTGATTTTTTTCTCTTTTTCATTTAGTCCCTCAATTATTTTTTAACCTCTCCCCTTTGCTTCTCCTCACGTCATTTATCTCCTCTGTTTCTCAACATTTTAGAAAAGTAACATGATTCATCTGTTATAGCAGTGGAAAGAACATTGCCACAGGAAATCAAGACCAGCCTCGAGTTCTGGCCCTAGACCTCAGGCAAGTCACAGAACCACCATTGGCCCCAGTTTCATCTTCTGAAGATGAATGGAGCTGGACTAGATGCTAGAAGAAACTTTAGTGATCTCCTTTTCCTTTTAGGGATTCTAAATATTTGTCTATTCATGCTGCCATTTTGCAAATGCAGCACCCTTGGCAGACATTTCTAATGGATCCTTACACCTTCCCTGCTGATGTGGAACTGCACTTAGGATCCTTCACAACAGCCCAGGCAAGCCACTACCAATGAGTAGGAGGAGGCCCTTGGATGGGATGAATTAGCTATTTCTGAGCAAGAAATGGAGGCCCACATGTCTACCAACCATTTTACCTCTTTCCTTCCTTATAGATAGAGACTCTGTGAAGCCTTTGTCCTGGTTCCCTGAAATTGTGAAGAGAAACAAATATTCTCCTCTCCCCTTTTTTCTTGATTATTTCCAAAAAAAAAAATTCTTCCTAAAAAAAATTATTTTTAAAACCCTGTTTACTTTTAACTTCCATCCAGCCCAGGCTTTAATTTCTCCTATGACTTAAGAATTGACAATGTATTTTTCTTAACCAAGGTGTGAAATCAGCCCTGTTTGCCTGAACTCCTCAGAAGTAAACTGGCTTGATTTGCAACTGTGTGGTGGCAGGCAACAGGGAGAGTTATTTTACTTTTTGAAAATATGTTTTCTGTAGTTATATTTAGCTTGAAGAAAGATCCTTACATTCTCAGCTCAATTATCTTCAATGTGCCTAATTGCTGTTACTCTCAAATATGATATGGAGTGAGGTCGCATCTTCAACTCACGTTTCTCATGTATATTTACAAATGTCACAGCTTTGGAACATCTGCTCTGCCTATGGAACACTCATTTTTGCAGATGATGCAGCTGTAATGGCTAGTAGCAGAATCATTTCCTTGACAATGCTAGGGAACATCTCTCCCTTTTTGCTTTTCCTGCTAAATGCCGTTTGTAAAATTGCTTTCTGGAGTTCGTTTCCCTAGGAGAGATAGGTTTATACTTTATAGGCAGCATATCTCTATCATTTATGCCACCTCATGACACACCTACCTGTAGGTCTAGGAAGAAAGGGGATGAATGCCAATAGAACAAAGGGAAACTTGCAAAGACCAGACTGGGATAAAATCCATATTCCAATGCCTAAAGTCCAAAGCTGGCTTCCCAGTACAAAGAATCCTTGGCATTGGTGGAGAATTGTCTATTACACCTCACCACCCCTTGGAAAAAGGTCACGCCTTAGGCAAATGAGGAGAAGTGGGGACGTGGTTCATACCATCTGAATTTAAGTGCTTGCTGTTATTATTTGCTCTTACTTACAAATATTGTAAGTTAATGCAAATGAGGATTTAAATGCATTCAGTTCTGGAAACAACTTTCAATGCATCCATTTCTGGAACCTACTTTCTATTTCCAGGAAATAGAGGACAGAAAGACATTGAATTGCATGATGAATATGCACCCGCATAGTCCAGACTGTGGGAGACTTTCCAGGTTCAAGGCCCACGTTCTTCATTGTAAGAGGACAAAGGAATGGAAGGGGTGAATGGGGAGATTAACAGACTTAAGACATAGCAAATAAAAATTTTTGTTGAGCAAGATTAATCCATATCCCATGATGAAACTACTTTAAAAATGATTTCTTGGGGCTGGAGGAACATGCTTGGCATGGGCAGGGCTCTGGGTCAGATCCCCAGCATAACCCCCAACAACAACAACGACAAAAGATTCCTTGGTTTAAATCACGCTAAGGTCAGCAGGCTCTTGTAGACAACTCAGTTTCATCTTTCATGAAATAGAGGAGGATCTCGAGGTTCTGTGAGGCAAAGTGACTTAGAAGGAAACAGTGGGGAGAACCACAGTTACGATCTCAGTCCTCTGGCCCGTGTATGGTGTGTTCACTGTTCCCTCCAGGTGTGATCCTGTGCCATACGTTAACTTTACCTTTGGGTTCACTGAGGTACAGAAGATCACTGCAGAGTTGACTACATATTGGGGACTCTTTTGTGTTCATCCGTTAATTGATTTTCCAGCAAGATTGACTCTGGCTTTGTCCTGTGTATAGTGGCTGTAAGTCTAGGATCTGTGACTTTTTCTGAATTTTGGAGTCATAGAAATAAAGTTATTCTCTTACTTTCTATTTACTTTGAAATTATAAAGTCAGATTCATTTTTCAGTGCTATGAAGATGCTCTAAAGTTGCAATTAAAGGTATAGAATCACCTTTGCCTTTGTAATTAAATTTCATTTTTCCCAATAGTTCTATGAACTGTTATGAAGATTATGAATATTATTATTATGGAATATTATGAATAGTTCTTATGGCCTATTACTTGTTTTCACTTAGGTAGCACATTATCTTGGGAAATCCATTCTAATAGATTGGATGTTTTAAAAATGGGAACTCTGATGTTGGCTGACATGACAGATAACCAGTTAAAATTTCAAAATTCCAAATAAAGACATCTGTATCAACTATCATGCAAGCAATTCAGCCAACAGATTCATCCTACTGAAATAAATTCAGTTATATAATACTTCACTTTTTGAGAGAAAGTAAAATTTGAAGATGGCTCTATAAGAAATGTTGATTTCTATATGCTACAGTGGCATATGCTTGACATTAATTATTTTTATTTTTGAAAAGAGCTAGGATCTCAGGCTCAATTACATGTAATTAGCAACCCAACCAGTGTGCCACAAGAAACATTCAATTTCTCTTGGTATTTGTAAGAACTCAACAAAACATGCCACTACTTCACCGGTAAATGGTTCTAACAATTATTTACTCTGAAAATAATAGTTAGCAATTACTTCAGGGTAGGAGATGGAATTGTAGGTTATTTATCTTGAGGGTAATAGACTGTGTTTTCAGCTTGAAGAAGCTGTGCATGTATAAAGATACTGGAGCAAAAGGTGTGGAAAATTACAAGCTGCTAAAACCCTCAGGAGAGCTCTTCTTTATTCAGGGGCCATCAGAGGAGGAGAGAGAGCATGACTTCCCCTAAAAGGTCTTCATGTAGGCTGTTTGTCCTTGGTCATCCACTGGTCATCTCAGTGGGACTTAGCTACAAAGAAAATGTCATGTCATCATACTTTTTTAAAACCAATTTCTGGAGGGATGGTTGACATTCAAAATGCCGAACAGATTGAAAACATGCACAACTTCATGTTTTGAAGATAAGCACATACCCATGAACCATCAAGCCATCCTCCCTATCAGTGCCCTCAATGTATCCATCCATCATTTCCAAAAGTGTCTGTCCACTCCCTTCCTTCCCTTTTGTGGTAATAGCACTTAACCTAAGATCAACCCTCTTAGCCAAGTTTTAAACACACAGAACCATGGTGCCTATGGTTAATCGCAGGCACTGTGTCCTATAGCCGATCTCCAGGTCTTACCTATTTTGTGTAAGTGAAACTTGGCGTCCTTCAATCAGCGCCTCCCCTTCTTTCTCCCTCCGGTGCCCCTGGCCGCCATCATTCTGCTCTCTGCTGCTGTGTGTTTAGATTCCACCCATAGGCGGGATCATGCAGTATTTGTCTTTCTGTTGTAGCTAATCTCACTTAGCATAATGTCTTTTAAAGGTTAATCATTGATTTTCAGACTCAGAAAGCTCACAGAACAGTAATACTAGAAAAATTGGACACCCAGCTTAGATTTGCTCACTTGTAATTTTATTAAGTAAGGGCATAGACAAGACAATAGCTGCACGTGATGCTATTTTTTAGAAGAGATTTTGACACGAAGAATAGAGGGTTTCCATTACCCCTCTCTACCCTACATTGTAGTTATTTTTCTTGTTTTTTCTTGATTGGGTGAAAACTTTGCATCAAGGATTTGAATTTGGACTGGTATTTGGAAACCTTATGTTAAGTGATTTGTTTTCAAAAATCAACATGTCTAAAAGGTGGAGCCTTTTCAAATTCCTTAAGGAATGTCAAACACTTTGAGGTAGAGATCTCATGTTATTTGCTTTTCTGCAGTGAGGCAGAATACAGTCGTGGTTAAGAATATGGACTCTTGGGTCAGCCTACCCTACCCTGGGTTAATATCACAGATCCACAGTATGACTTTGGGTAAGATTTTTGACCTTGTTTTGTATCTTCCTCTGCAACTGAAACATGAGTATTAGTGCCTTCCTGAGCGCATTGTCTTGAGGTGTAAATGTGTTCATGGTGGTAAACAGAAATGTTGGCCATAGGAATTGTTCAGTAAGTGTTCCAGTGGTAGGCAGGTTTACTGAATGCATGTAGAAAGGCAGAAGGCTTTACCTATGGACTCCTGTTTTTCAAGTATGAAGAAGTTAGGCAGACAAACACAGGATCTCCTCTCAGATTCCACCAAAAGGTATAATTTGTTCTAGGCTTTTCCTCAAGAAGAATGATATCTGTGTTAGCTTTTCATTGTTGTGACCAAAATACCTGATAAGAACAAGTTAGTGGAGGAAAAAATTATTTTGGCTCATGATTACAGAAGTTCAGTTCATGGTGGGCCAATTCCATTGCTCTGGGCCAAATGGAAGGCAGAAAGAACATCATGGTGGAAGGGTGTGGTGGAGGATTGCTTCTCTGTTCATGGCGGCAAGGACACAGAGAGAGAAGTGGGGGAAAGGGGCCATGGGGAAAATGAACCTTTCCAGGGCACTCTGACGGTGACCCACCTCCTCCAGCCACACCCCACCTGCCTACGGTTACCATCCAATCAGTCTATTCAAACTACTAGGATGGACTAATTAGGTTACAACTCTTATAATCTAATCATTTCACCTCAGAACATTCCTGCATTAACAGGAGCTTTTGGGGGACAATTCGTATTCAGACCATGACAGTAACTGGTTAATCCACGTAGTGAAAGCAACAGCATTCTGCTTTCTTCTCTGTAGACACCCTACTTCCAGCCAGACAGCTCAAGACTCGGTGGCTAATCACAGATTGGCCTGAAGGAGACTGGAAGATGAGGGAAAAGCCATTGCCAATATGGGTTGGATCGTCTAATCCAATCGTGTCTCTGGTATTGGTCATTACTTTGTAAGCTGAAGCATTGAGAGATAGAAATAGAACTTTTTTGATGGGATAAATTTTAGTTTAATATATTAGTTTATACTAAATGAGAGAAAAATGTAACTTCAGCTAGTGGAGTGTCTAAATTATAGAATTTTAAAAGTAAATGCTTTTTTGAGATGACCACATATGTAAACCACCTGGGGCAAATAAGCCGTAAATGAAAATTATTTGCGCATATTGAATATCTTTTTTTGAGTTTGGATGCTTTTAAATGTTTTAAAATTATTTACTTAAAAGAAATATATATTTTTTATCTTAGAGGCAATCAATTTAATCATTATTCAGTCTTAATAAAGTTGCATTTTAATTTCTTTTTATAAAAAGAATCTGAATTAACACATCCTGAAATAGTGTTATTCATATTAATGGAATTAGGCTTCTTTTTTTTTTTTTTTTTTGGAATTAGGCTTCTGTAGTAAAATTTATACCTAATCATCACGAATGAATATGGAAGTAAGAATTAAGAATATTTGTTGTTAATGTTAGCAACACATTTTGCTTCTTTGGCCCCAAAATGGATACTTTCAGCCTTAGTGTAAGAAGAACATCAACATCCATGAAGCATCCCTTAGCCTTCTTTAGTGGATCATTTTTCTTGTGTGTCTCCAGTCAGAGGGGAAAACAATCTGGTATTGATATTATCATCTTACCTAAATGAACTTAGTGCCACAAGAAATGTAGACCCAATC
Source organism: Sciurus vulgaris (assembly GCF_902686455.1). Taxonomy (NCBI): domain Eukaryota; kingdom Metazoa; phylum Chordata; class Mammalia; order Rodentia; family Sciuridae; genus Sciurus; species Sciurus vulgaris. Next base: position 39,041,142 of record NC_136472.1, on the reverse strand, counting down.
AGTATACTAATGCTGGTCCTTAATGCTCGTTATAATATATTACAGATTTCTTTGTGTTCATCTGTATGCTGACTCAATGCATTAATAATGCACGACCAAGAAGACACTGTGAAATAAGCAAATAGAAGACTCTGTCAGCTGTAGAATGACAAAGAACACGTGTTTTAATTCCATAATGGATCCGGTCCACCCATCAATTCTTTGCTTTTCCTCCCTTGATGTCTGATATTGCTCTCGGGCAACAACTTTGACTCTGAGATGATCTAAGCTGGATTCTCTTCAGGTGTTTTCAGAGCAGTGGTTCCTTGGGATGTTAACTGGTATCACATACACAAAGAAAAAAGAACAAAGAGTTCTGCAGTCAACTCCTTTGGGGATTTTCTGGGTTCAACAGAACTTCTGTTTACTACAAGACTCTGCAGAGTCTTTATTGTGCTTGCGTGCATTGTAAGTCTCCTGTAAGAGATTTCCTAAATGATTTTGAATACAGAACCCCATTTTCCCCCCTTAAATGGATTTAATAGAACACAATGTCTGGACAGAGTTATCTTTGCTCATTGTCAGCTTTGGAGAATGTCAGGGTGTCTGGATGTCCCTAATAGAAAAGGCTTGTTTTCTTTGAAAACAACAAAATACTCTGAAATACAGAATGAATAAAGTTCTCTGCCTATCCTGTAACCGTGTAAATGATACAAAACTGGAGTTACACATGATAGCCTTTAGAAAACATTAAGAGCCCAGAGTTGGTCTTGGAACACACTATTTGGTCCCTTAAGTATGTGACACATCTTACATTACCCTTGTGAGTGTGTTTGTGTGTATGTCCATGTATGTGTTTGTGTTGGCTGTTATGACTGTGACATTGTTATTATGCATTATTAAATAATTTACTATTATTTATATGCACAATCTTTATATACTTACAGGAATGTGATCTTAGAGTGTAGTAGGTTTCTATTTTTTATTGAAATCTTTTGCACTACTGACCAATCTTCTTTTTTTTTCTTTGTTCTTTTTAGTTATACATAACATTAGAATTCATTTTGACATAATTTTAAAAGCATGGAATATAATGTGTTATAATTCAGTCCCCAGTGCTTCCCCTTTCCTTCCCCTTGTTCCCTTCCCTGTACTCTACTGATCTTTCTGCCATTTACTTATAGTTTTTTTAAATTAGTGTCTTGTGGATATACATGATGGTGAGATTCACTCTATATTTATTTATGTACATAGGAAAGCTAGATCAGATTCATTCCACTGTCTTTTCCTATGCTATCCCTACTCCCTTCCCTTATTCTCCTTTGTCTACTCCACTAATCATCTACTTTTTAACCCACCCCCCACCACGTTAGTTTGGATTAGCTTCCACATATCGGAGAAAACATTTCACCTTTGACTTTTGGGGAATGGTTTATTTCACTTAGCATGATAGTCTCCAGTTCCATCCATTTTCTGGCAAATGCCATAAAATCATTCTTCTTTATGTCTGAGTATTACTCCATTATATTATATACCACATTTTCTGTATTCATTCTTCTATTGAAGGGCCCCTAGGTTGGCTGCATAGCTTGGCTATTGTGAATTGTGCTGCTGTAAACATTGATGTGGCTGCATTGCTGTAGTATGCTGATTCTTAAAACTTTTGGATACATACCAAGGAGTGTGATAACTGGGTCATATGGTGGTTCTATTCCTAGTTTTTGGGGCATCTCCATACTGCTTTCCAGAGGGGTTGCACTAATTTGGAGTCCCACCAGCAAGGTATGAATGTACCTTTCCCCCTGTAACCTTGCCAACGTTTATGTGTTCTTGTTAATTGCCATTCTGACTGGAGTGAGATGAAATCTCAGTGGAGTTTTAATTTACATTTCCCTTATTACTAGAGATGTTGAACATTTTTTCATATATTTGTTGACCATTTGTATTTTATCTTTTGAGAAGTGTCTATTTAATTCTTTTGCCCATTTATTGATTGGGTTATTTGGTTTTTGAGTGTTAAGTTTTTGTGTTCTTTGTATGTCCTGGAGATTAATGCTCTGTCTGAGGAGCAGGTGGCAAAGATTTCTTCCCATTCCGTAGGCTCTCTCTTCACACTTTTAATTGTTTCTTTTACTGTGAAGAAGCTTTTTAATTTGATACCATCTTACTTCTTGATTTCTAATTTTACTTCTTATACTTTAGGAGTCTTGTTAGGGAAGTCAGTTTTGAGCCAATATGTTCATATGTTGGGCCTATATTTCCTTCTAGAAGTTGCAGGGTTTCTGGTCTAATGCCTCAGTCCTTGATCCACTTGGAGTTGAGGTGTGTGCAAGATGGGAGATAGGGGCTAAATTTCATTCTACTATATATGGGTTTGCAGTTTTCCTAGCACCATTTGTTCAAAGGCTATCTTTTCTCCTATGTATGTTTATGGCGCCTTTGTCTAGTATGAGATAACTGTATTTATGTGGGTTTGTCTCTGTGTCTTCTGTTCTATTCCATTGGTCTTCATGCCTGCTTCAGGGCCAGTACCATGCTGTTTTTGTTACTTTAATTCTATAGTATAATTTGAGGTCTGGTATTGTGATACCTCCTGCTTCACTTTTTCACTCAGGATTGCTTTAGCTATTCTGGGTCTCTTATTTTTCCCAGTGAATTTCATAACTGCTTTTTCTAGTTTGGTGAAGAACATCATTGGAATTTTGAAGGGAATTGCATTGAATCTGTATAGCACTTTAGGTAGTATGATCATTTTGACAATATTAATTCTACCTATCCAAGAACATGGGAGGTCTTTCCATCTTCTAAGGTCCTCTTTGATTTCTTTCTTTAGCATTCTGTAGTTTTCATTGTAGAGGTCCTTCATCTTTTTGTTAATTGACTCTGAAGTTTTTTTTTTTTTGAGGTTATTGTGGATCAGATAATTTTTCTAATATCTTTTCTTAGCAGACTTGTTATAGGAGTATAGGAATGCAATTGATTTATGAGTGTTGATCTTGTATCCTTATGCTTTACTGAATTAAGTTATGAGCTCTAGAAGTCTTCTGGTGGAGTTTTTTGGGTCTTCCAAATGTAGGATTATGTCATCAGCAAACATAGATAATTTGAGCTCTTCTTTTCCTATTTGTATCCCTTTAATTTCCTTCTCTTGCCCAGTTGTTTTGGCTAGAGTTTCAAGGACCATTTGAATAGGAATGGTGAAAGTGGGCATCCTTGTCCTGTTCCTATTTTCAAAGGAAATGCCTTCAGTTATTCTCCATTCAGTATAAGGTTGACCTTGGGTTTGTTGTATATATCTTTACAATGTTGAGGTAAGTTCCTTCTATCCCTAGTTTTTGTAATGTTTTAAACATGAATGGATACTCTACTTTGTCAAATGCTTTTTCTGCATCTACTGAGACCATCATGTGATTCTTGACCTTCCATCAATTTATGTGGTGAATGACATTTATTGATTTCCATATGTTGACACAACCTTGCATCCCTGGGATGAAACCCACTTAATCATGGTTCACTATCTTTTTAATGTGTTTTTGTGTGTACTTTGCTAATATTTTATTAAGAATTTTTGCGTCTATGTTCATCAAGGATATTGGTCTAAAGTTTTCTTTCCTTGACGTGTCTTTGTCTGGTTTTGGTATCAGGGTGATACTGGCTTCACAGAATGAGTTTGGCAGTGTTCCCTACTTTTCTCTTTCATGGAATAGTTTGAGACAGATTGGTATTAGTCCTTCTTTAAAGGTTAGAATTCAGTTAAGTATCCATCCGGTTCTGGGCTTTTCTTTGTTGGAATGATTTTGATAGCTGCTGCAATTTCATTACTTGATATTGATCTACTTAAGTTTTATTCTATCCTCTTTGTTCAATTCTGTCAGGTCATATGTCTCTAGGAATTTGTCAATATCTTCAAAATTTTCTAGCTTATTGGGGTATAAATTTTCAAAATAGTTGCTGATGATCCTCTAGATTTCAGTAATGTCTGTGGTGATGTTTCCTTTTTCATCTTGGATTTTGGTAATTTGAGTTTTTTCCCTCTTACTTTTGATTAGTTAGACTAAGGGTTTATAAATTTTGTTTATACTTTCAATAAATCAACTCTTTGTTTCATTGATCTTTTGTATTTTTTTATTCTCAATTTTATTTATTTCAGCTCTGATTTAATGATTTCTTGTCTTATAGTAATTTTGGTATTGATTTGTTCTTCTTTTTCTTGGGTCTTGAGGTGTAATGTTAGATTATTTATTTGATATCTTTTTATTCTTTTAATGTATGAGCTCAATGCTATGGACTTTCCTTTTAGAACTGCCTTGATAGTATCCCAGAGATTTTTATATTTTTTTCACTATTCTCATTTACTTCTAAGAATTTTTAAAATTTCTCCCGATTTCTCCTGTTATCAAGTCATCATTCAAAAATGAATTATTTAATCTCCAGGTTTTAGAGTGATTTCTGTTTTTTATCTTTTCATTGAGTCATAATTTTATTACATTACGATCTCATAGAATGCAAGGTATTATTTTTTTTTATATTTGCTAAGATTTGTTTTGTGACCTAAAATATGATCTATTTTAAAAAAGGCTGCATGTGCTGCTGAGAGTGAATTCAGTCATTGATGGGTAAAGTATTCTATAGATGTTTGTTAGGTTCATATTATTAATTGTATTTTTTAGATCTGTAGAATTTTTATTTAGTTTATGTTTGGATGATGGATCCAGTGGTGAAAGAGGCATGGTAAAGTCACCCAATGTTATTGTATTGTGGTTTATTTTATTCTTAATATTTAGAAGGGCTTGTTTGATGTACATAGATGCTTCATTGTTTGGGGCATAAATATTGATGATCATTATATCTTATTGTGTATGATTCCTATATGCAGTATGAAGTGACCTTCTTTGCCTCTTCTGATTAATCTTGGTGTGAAGTCTATTTTATCTGATATGAGAACAGCTACCCTTGCTTGTTTACATGACCCATGTGAATGATACTTTTTTCCCATCCTTTTACTCAGTCTGTGGATGTCTTTGCCTGCAAAGTGAATCTCTTGCAGACAGCATGTTGTTGTGTCTTGTTTTATAATCCAATCTGCCAAACTATGTCTTTTGATTGAAGAGTTTACATTTAATGTTATTGAGAGGGGTTTTTAAAATTTCCTGCCATTTTGATTCATTTATAATGCTTAAATCAGACTTGATTCTCCTTTAATTGACTATTCTTCTAGTGTAATTTCTCCCTATGCTGATTTTCATTTCTTCTTCACGAAATATTTTATTGAGTATGTTTTGTAGTGCAGACTTTCTAGGTATGAATTCTTTTAGCTTCTGTTTATCATGGAAGGTTTTTATTTCATCTTCAAGCTTAATTTTGCTGGCTATAGTACTCTTGGTTGGCATCATTCATTTTCAGAGCTTGGTATATATTATTCCAAGTCTTCCTGGCTTTTAGGGCCTGGGTTGAGAAATCAGTTGAAATCTGGATTGATTTACCTCTCAATATGACTAGTTGTTTTGTTTTTCTCTTGAAGCTTTTAAAATTCTATTCTTATTGTGTATGTTAGACATTTTCATTATAATGCATCTTGGAGTGGATCTATTGCAATTTTGTGTATTTGGATTCCTATATGCTTCTTATATTTGAATTTCCATCTCATTCTTAAAGTTTGGAAATTTTTCTGCTGTTACTTCATTAAAAGGATTGTGCATTCCTTTAGCTTATATTTCAGAGCCTACCTCTATCCCAATGAATCTTAAATTTGGCCTTTTAATGTTATCCCATATTTCTTGAATATCTGTTCATGGTCTCTTCACATCTTTTCTCTATGGTCATCTTTATTTTCAAGATATATACTTTGTCTTTGGTGCCTGAAAAATCTATCTTTGAAGTGGTCTAATCTACTGGCAATTCTTTCCATTGAATATTTAATTAGGTTTATTGAGACTTTCATTTCCAAGATTTCCATTTGGTTCTTTTTCAGAATCTCTATCTCTATACTGAAGTGATCTTTCACTCCCTATATTTGCTCTCTGATGTCACTCCTTACATCTTCTTTTAGCTCATAGAATATTTTAATGACATGCTTTCTAAATTCTTTCTCTGTCATTTCCTTTACTGTGGTGTCACTTAAGTCAGTTCTTGAAGCATTATGGACTATTTGGGATGGTTCCCTTGGTTTTTCAAATTGTTTGTATGTCTACCCATTGGTATTGTTCTAACTTCTTCTTTTAAGTGAAGGACTGCTTTGTGAGCTTCTTAAGAGCCCTCTCAATTCTGCTTTTCCTTTGCTGCCTCCTTTTTGTGTTGTGAGATTGGAACTCACTGCCTAGCTCACTTCTGCCATCTTTCATAAATGACCCAACCACTCATTTTTGCATGGCTGCCTTGTATTCATTTATACATTTTTAAATTTCTTTAAAAATATTTCTATTGAATTTTAATATAAAAATTTAGCTGGACACCATGGTGCATGCCTGTAATCCCAGTGACCTGGGAGGCTGTGGCAGGAGGATTGCAAAATTAAGGCCAGCCTCTGCAACTTAGTGAAGCCTGTGTCAAAATAAAAAAATAAGAAAGGCTTGGGATGTGGCTCAGTGATAAACTGCTCCTGTACAAAAAAAAAAAAAAAAAAAAAAAAAAAAAAAAAAAAAAAAAAAGGTACTAGTTTTATAAAATGAAGTGGAGGCATTTCCATGCACTTCAAGGTCCTGAATTATTTTGATAACATTGAAATTACCTGTTTTAAATGTCATGTGGAACTCAACTGAATATACCTGACCTGGTGCCACCTTCAATAGTGGCTTCTTTTTCCTAGTTGGTTATCTGTTTAGATTTTCCATTTCTGGATTAATTTTGGTCATCAACAATATTATTAATTTCCTCTAAATGTTCAAACATTTTGCTATGGACTTGTATGTGGATTTCTCTTACAATTATTTTCATGTTTTCCTTACTGATGATTTTCTCCTTTCTCTTTCCTAAAATCTTATACTTATCTCTAGTTTTTTTCTTTAAAATTTTTTTTCTTTTAGTTGTAGATAGACACAATGCCTTTATTTTATCTATTTATTTTTATGCGGTGCTGAGGATCAAACCCAGTGCCTCACACATGCTAGGCAAGTCCTCTACCACTGAGCTACAATCCCAGCCCCTCTCGTTTTTTCCCTTAATTTGGCTTATGAATGATTTACTGTCTTACTCTTTATTTTTCCCCCAAACACTGAAAGACAGCTTTTGAATTTATTTATCCTTTTGATTGTTCTTTGTGTTATAATGTGTTGTTGCATCTTTTAAAAAAATATTTGTTTTAGTTGTCAATGGCTCTTCATTTTATGTATTTATATGTGGTGCTGAGAATCGACCCCAGTGCCTTGCAAGTGCTAGGCAAGCGCTCTACCACTGAACCACAACCCCAGCCCCTACATCTTTTATTTTTTATTAATTCCTTTTTTTTTTTTTTTGAGGAGAGAGACACATTTCCCCCTCTTTAAATATGAAAAATAGCTTCCTTTAAGAAAAATCTATTCTAAGAGGAGAACATTCCAGGCTGTCAATTGTCCTCTAGCTATAGTAACTGTTTCAACTGAATGCTGGGGAAATGTTAAGAATTCTTTGAATTAAGAAAATGTAAGGGACTTGTAGAGTACATGTATGCGTATGCATATTTTTCCACCTCTCCTTTCACCTGTTGGCATTGCAGTTAAAGCTGTAGTTAGAGTTGGGAGGAATCTTCATGGGAAACTGTTCTGTTTGTAACCTTGCTGTGTAAATCATCCCCAAAACCACATGCTTGCTTGTGGAAATAAGCAGGCTATAGGGAGAAATCTAATGCAGAAGCACAGTGAGCCTTGCGATGCTTAGAAAGCCAGATGGACTGCGCAGGCGCTCACTGGAGGGTTGCTGTTGGAGAAGAGGAATCCATTGTTAGAAATAGGAGCGATTCCACAGAAGACAGAAAAAAATTGGCCACAAACGGTTATCATCATTTAGAGAGAAGATACAACTCCAAAACCTCTTCCTGAGACATTGTGCTTCTTGATGAGAATCATAATAACTAACAGCTGACCATATACCTGGAGATGTTCCAGACACTCTGCATGAATTAAAGTCTTCAAGTTTCAAAGCAGTCTTGGGAGAGCAGTATCATTCTTATCTTGGAAAGGAGTGAACAGGCACAGAGAGGTCATGTAACTTGCCTTGTTTATCCAGCTGAAGCAAGGCAGTTGGGCGAAGAACTGAGCTGCTCTGACTCCAGACCCCACACCCTACACTGTGACACTTGACCTTCATGGAGAGGTTTATGTTTCAACATTTTTGTGATGAAGTGTTAGAGAAAGTGTTCAATAAGTAGTTGTGGAATAAGTGACCAAGACCAGGGACATTATTGGCTGTAATATTAAGCAGAAAGGGAAGGTACTCCAGAAGAGCTAAAAATAAGGAGTCATAGGAACAGTGACATCTTAATTATGGGATTAATTCTTGGAAGAGATTTACATTCAAACCTCTACCAAATGTGTGAGGACTGGTCATGCCTTTCTTCTTCTTACCAACTCTCCAAATCCCTCTTACTGCTCTTCTTTAGGTACAGAGTTTCCTGTATCCCTAAAGTCTTTCTTGCCTAATGAACTTAAATGAACTCAAGTACCTTTTGGGCCATTAACATAAAGTAGCGAAATTAATATGAAACTTTGGGAAGGTTTGCTGATAAGATTGTTCCAGTTTTAAAGATTGGTTATTGGTGGTTAATTGTATTTCTTATGATTGACTTTAAGCTTATTAATGACCCCATCAGAAAGAAGCCAGTACAGGAAGAAAGAGGAAACCTCCCAAGTACCATTGTGTTACTTTTCTTGATACAGTTAATAGTCTCCCCTAGGAGTGACCTTCCGAGTGTGTGTTGCCTCATCCAGAAGAGAAAGTCACTGTGGCTACCCTACCTGCTGAATAGGGATTGCAACGCCAAAATTAAAAGGAGATCATTATTTATCATACTGAACATTTGTAAGCAACCGGTGTCGTAACAGTTGGAGGATATTCAGCCAAATTGTAATGGCCACGTCTTAGTAGAAGTAATATGCAACCTTATCCAATATGAAAAGATGATTTTAATATAGTCTTAAAAGTTAAAAAAAAAAAAGATATGAAGTTGGATGGTACAGTGTGATCACAAGTCTATAAATTTAACAAACAAGGGCTTTCAAAGCCTGTAAGTGACATTCCCTACTGTATAAATCATGATTTTCTGGATCTGCCAGAACATGCCTATCAGGGGGACAAAGGAGGAAGAATGGGACTCCTCTTTTCCTCCTGCTTTTCTGTCTTTTCTAAATTTTCTGCGATGATCATATAAATCCAGGTTTACAGAGTTGAAAGTGAAATTGTATTACTAATGGGACAATACTAATTGTATTGTCTAATGGGAAGGTGGGATCATCTTTATTTCTAAACCTGTTTCACAAAAAGGATTTGAAAGCAACAAACTTTTCATAAAGGAAGATAGCTGCGAAAGAGCTTTGAAAGTTAAAATGCTTCTTCTGTCCGTGCCATGCACAGAACCCTCTTTGCTGGCATAGCTTCAAGGAATGGCAATTGGATTCTATTAACTGGTGCATTTTGTTTTAAAGAGCCCCAAGAGGAATCATCTTCAGCAAGAGCATCTCAGGCGCCTAACTTCAGAACTTGCCAGGGTTTGATGCATAAGTGGGTGTTGGGTGTGGGATGGAAACTTCAGCATAGCGATGGCTTTTAATCCATCTCTTTTGACCTTCTGGGAATCCAAGCCTGACAGGTCCCTGTGCTTTAGAGCTGTGCTCAGTAATGTTTGCCTAAGAGAGACACATCATCCAACTCAGAAGGAAGAGGCAGCCACGTGTGGGATCCATCTGTGGAGGTCACTTTGGGGGCGTGATGCAACCCCCAGACCTGCACACGGAGGAAAACTTGCTTCTTGCCATGTGTTGCAGAGAGCCTTGGAGCTGGAGTCAAGGGGCCCGAGTCTTGCTTGGCTGTAGTGTGACTATCAAGCCTGCACTTGATCTCTCTGAGCCCCAGTTTCCTCACCTGTAAAATGGGGATGATACTCTTTATGCTCTGTTTCACAGGTACTGTGAAGGACCAGATGATGGATATGAAACTATTCTGCAAACTTTAATTCTGTACAGATGTGAGGGATTCTGAAAATGCAAGATTTGCAGGCATTTCTGAGTTGTGACTAGCATCCAGGTCCTCCAAGGAAGCCTGAGTACATTCATGCCTATCCTGGGCTGAACAAATAAGGATAATAATACCAATAATAGCTAACATTTTTTTGAGCACTGTGTTCCAGATACTGTTTTCAGGACAAATATCCTCTCATTTTAAACCTTTAAAAGACTTCATGAGGTAGGTACTTTTATCATTCCCATTTTATAGATAAGGAAACTAAGGCACAGAGGGGTTAAGTAACTTATCTAAGATCACACTGATTTAGCAATTTGAGGAGAAGATTTGGATTCAGGCAGCCCGACTCTAGGGCCCAGTGGGCACATACAGATTTTTTTCCCCCCTCTGACACATAAGAAAGAGAGGTTTGGCATAGATGCTACCATTCATTACTTGATTGCCTTAGTTTCCTATGTGAAAGAACTGTAGTGACTAGATGTGGTTTCTTAGTGTCGTGCTATGGAAACCTGTTGGCAGGCTGTGGACCATCTCATGACTGGTTGGAAACAGCCCTGCTTGCACCTGGGCTGGCCTGGCAAGACTCCCTTTCCCTTAATGTCTCCAGCAGTCAAAGGAAGGAACAGCGCTGATTGGGAAAGGACTGTGATCGTGGTTGAATGGTTCTGAGCCAACCAGCAAGCCGTCCAGGACAGCACCGAACCTGAACAAAGCTCCTGAAGTAGCAGACTCGGGGGGGCTTTGGAAAGTGGGTGGGTCTGGGATTAAAAACAGCCACAAGCTGGGCACTGATATAGCACAGGGGCTGAGGAAGAGAGGCTGGAGCGGAGGGAACAGCAACAGAGGAGCCCGATGGACTTGGTGCCTTTTTAAGGTTCAAGTTCTGCTTACCACATACTCGCCGAGAAAATTCGAGCATGGCAACATCATAGCCAGGGTCCGTGACTTGTGTCCAAGTACAGAGGACGATGAAGTAGCAGCGCCAGGATGCTGGGGAAGACAGGCACCGGAAGCATCTGTCCCTCTGCGTCTGGGTGGTACCATGCTGGGCTCTGGGGTCTGGGAGCCTAGGGAGGTAGTTTGCCTGGTTTTTGACACCAGTCAATGACAGGCTCTGTGTGTCCAAACCTGGCCCAGCACATTCTCAACTCTTCCGTCACGTTTCTCCTTGGTAATGAACGACTTCCTGACGGTTCTAGTTCAAGGCCAAGTTCAGCGTTCTTGGGACTCTTTGCAAACTTGCTCAACTCACAGAAACGTTGGGCACTGAACCTGCGCCTGCTTGCTTCTGCCCACTGACCCCGTTTTGTGCAAGTTATTTTTAAATCTGATGTTCTTATGTGAGTGACTGTCACTTCCTAGAAGATTTGAGAAGGACGATTTTATTTAAACCTGGTTTGAACAAGCTTCTTTTAAAATGCACGTGTATAAATCGTCAAATCGGGTTTTATAGCACCACCTGCTCTTGTTCCCTTGAGATGGGAAAAGACGGCTCATTTTAACTTTTCAGCGTTCTGAGGGTCTTCATCTTGCTTGCTTCTGTTCTTATTTCTAACATAAATCCATCTCTCCTCTTCATCTTTCCTAATCCACATCACTCTAAGAAGAAAAAAGCCATGGTTTTGCGGGGAGGGATGAGAGGAGATTAGGGAGTCCGTGGGAGTTTGTTGGGGAAAAAAAAAAAACAAAAAAACAACAAGAATTTGGTATTTGAGCTAGAATAGCTTGATTTTTTTTTTTCCCCTTAAAAATTGGGATTTTTGACTTAAGAGTTTTCAGCCTGTTTTCAAAGCTCTATCCTAACGTGGTTTGCTGCTGTGGCCTTATTTCTGCTCTTGCAGAGTCCTGTGTTCTATTCAGATAACTTCTCTGTGAGTCCCAGGCACTGTATTAAACTTCTCATTTCACAGCCCATTCCCTGAGACACTCCACACAAACTTGGGCTTCTTTTTGACTGTCTGGATGGCAACCTCTCGCCATCCTTCTTGCTGCTTTTCAAGCCGGTATTTTGTCCTCTCTCTCTTCTTCCTACACTCCTGCTTCACCATACAACCTTCCATAGCTCCCTGCTTCCTACCTGTGTTAGTTTTCTATTGCTTTGTAATATTTTACCACAAACTTTTGAGACTTAACCTTTCTTGATTATCTCATATCTTTCCATGGGTCAGGAGATTGGGGCCTCTTTTCCTGAGTCCTCTGCACAGGGTCTCAGGCTATAGGCATGGAGCCACTTTGTCATGTAGAGGCATAGCTGGGGAAAATCCACTTTCAGGCAGATCGTTGGCAGAATTTATTTGCTGTGGCTGCCATGCGGAAGGGCCAGCTTCTGTCTCTCAGCTCCACAGGGCTGTGCCTGGTTCCTGGAGACTGCCGTGGCTCCTCCAGGCCACCCACAGTTCTTTTCCATGTGGACCTTTGCAATATGGCCTCTTTCTTCATCAAGTCGTCAAGGAGGGCGAGTCTGCTAGCAAGTCCAGAGGACAGAATCCCGAGTCGCATCCCAGCACCCTCACCACATTCTACGGGTTAAAAGCAAACCACAGGTTCTGCTCACACTCAAGTAGAAGGATCACCAAAGCTGTGACCATCAGGGGTCCCGGGGGCCACTGAGGGTGCCTGACACACCCCGCATGCCCGACTCCCATTGGCCTCTCCCGCTGTCCTGTGATAAGCTCTCTGTAGCTGGTCTTTGCCCAGCACTCCAAATTTATTTTCCCCTTCTTCAGCAACACCCCCTAGCTTTCATTTTCCCCTTGAAATGTTTCTGTTCTTATACTCTTCATGATCCAACTTTAATACATACAGATAGATAATTCACTTAATTATCATAGATATGAGTGTAAAATCTTATGTGTAAGAATTATTTTCCATTGAAATTAAGGGTCCTGTATCTTTTGACTTCTGATTCCTTTTGAGACTGATTGAAGGTATAGCGTGTCCCTAACGTGTCAAAAGTGAGGGGCGACATGACCCCCTGTGCATTAACTTCACTTACTGTATTTCTGTACCACAACCCCCTGCCCTTGGTGTTGAAAACCAACCATCTTGTTATGCTCGTGGTTTGGGGACTTCAGACAGGGCAATGGGGACAGCTTGTCTTTGCTTCATGATGTCTGGGTCTTCAGGTGGGAAGACTTGAACAGCAGGCATGATTGAGACAGCTGGGAGTAGAATGATCGAGAAGCTCCATTCTCCAGCCAGTGTCTGGGCTGGGGTGCCAGGGAGGCATGACTCAGCTGGACTGTGGTCGACGTGGTTTGAATGGCCTCTGCTGGGGCGTGGGCTGTGCGCGGAGTGGCATCCAGGTTCCAGGAGTGAGCACAAGGCAGTGGTCCAGGCCCCCAGCTACAGCTGCATGGCCCTTTGTGACGTCAGGTGGCATCATGCCTGCCACGTTCTGGCTGAACAAACTCAAGCCCACTCAAATTCAAGGAGCGGGGACAAAGTCTCCCCCTCTGAGTGGGAGGAATAAAGGAGAATCTGAGCTATTTAAAAAAAAAAAGTCATCACATGTATAAATACAAACATAAGGAATACTAGAATCCTTAATTCTGAGGATCAAAAGGGACCATAATGGATTGTCTATTTTCATCTCCTACCCAGGGCTCAACCCTTCTTTACAACCTTCCTGTCATCTCATGCCTGGGACATTGCAGGTGACTTGTGACTCCTGTCATCCACCCTTGCCCCTAGCCAGTCAGCTTTTCACTCCACAGACAAAATGATTCATCCAACATACAATTTTGCTCCTGAACATCATCTTCCCTCACCCTCTTCATCAAACTAAAATCTGCAGTGCTTCAGTGGTCTGGCCAACACCTACCTCTGCAACCTTATCTTATGCCCACCTTGCTCTGCCCAATCTAGCTGTGGCTACCTTCTTTTAGTTCCTCGTCCTTGTGCTTTTACCTGCCACAGGGCCTTTGCATTTGCTTATTCCTCTACATGGAATTCTTTCCTCTATCCTCTTTGCTTAATTAGCCTCTAATCATTCTTTGGATCTTGATAGTCACTTCCTCAGTGATGTGCTTCCTCACTTCCTTGATCAAGTTCCATTGCTTGCTCTTAAGGACAATGCATCTTTCATCTATTGTTTTTACATTTGTGAGAATGTGTGCTTTACATCCATATCTCCCTGAGAGCTGTGAGTTCTATGAAGCCAGAGACTATGTATGTTTTTTTCTTTAAACCATTACTTAACTCGGTGTCTGTCATATGGCAGACATTTACAGATGGACAGAAGAGGAGGGCAGGAAGGAAGGAAGGTGGAAATGAGTCAATCTAAAACATGTACCTTTGGGTGCTTCTAGTGGTGAGAACTCACTTACTTGCAGCCAGCTAATTCCATTTTCCATAGTTTTAATAATTGGAGAAATCTTTTATTATTGGGCATAATCTCTCCTTGTGCCTTCTTCCCCCTGACCCTAATTCAGTTCCTGGAGTGCTAGCTTACACACTCAACCCCTTTCTGCATGGTGTAGACAGATTTGGATCCTCTTCAATCAACCTTATTAAGGATCTTTACTGTCAGAATATTCTCACTGTGCAGAAGGGTAAACAGACTCTCCAGGGTCAGTGTCAGGTACACACATTTGTCAATGTGTCTTTGAAGGCCCTGGTTTTCCCTTTAAAAAGTCATGTGACTGTTCTCTCCTACTCAAGATAATATTTCTCTTCATAAATAAGATTTTCCAATAAATAGATATTCCAATAAAATGAATACTTCAGCACATTGTGCATTGCCAGTCGAGAAGCCTTGTGTACCTTAGGAATCTTACTCCTGTCTGAGAATCCAGACCCCTCTTTAAAAATTGGCTCCTCTTTATGATGTAAAACATCTTCCAAAGGACTTAAAATCAGCATACTACAGTGATACAGCCACGTGAATGTTTATAGCAGCTCAATTCACAATAGCTAAACTATGGAACTAACCTAGGTGCCCTTCAACAGATGACTGGATAAAGAAAATGTGGTTTATATACACAATGGAATATTACTCAGCCTTAAAGGAGAATGAAATTATGGCATCTGCTGGTAAATGGATGGAACTGGAGAACACCGTGCTAAGTGAAATAAGCCAGTCCCCCCAACCCAAAGGCCGAATGTTCTCTCTGTGCTAACCCACAACGAAAGAGGGAAGGGAAGGGAAGAATAGAAGTTCATTGAATTAGACAAAGGGAAATGAAGGGAAGGGAAGGGGGGATGGGACTAGGAAAGACAGTGGAATGAATCAGATATCACTTTCCTGTGCTCATAGATGGCTACATGACCAGTGTAACTCCACATCATGTACAACCACAATAATGGGATCAAAGTTGTTATGGGTTGTACTCTGTGTATCTATAATATGTCAAAACATACCCTTGTATATTGAAAAACAGCCAAAAGGGCAGTGGGGGGATGGAAAGGGGGGGTACTAGTGGGTACAAGTGTCTTAATGTCTTAAATGCCATACTCAGAGCAGCGCCAGGCATACTGTGAACAGTACAGAGAACCATCGACTTGATCCTCTGGTAAATCGACTAATTTTTTAAAATGCAGCCTCTGACAGTGGCTGTCTCTGGAGTGGAGAAAGAGGGAAGGCACCAGAGGGAGGCCAGGATGAGGGTTCTAGAAACACTGGCTTTATTTTTAAACTGGGTAATGGGTAAATGAGTATTCCTTTCATTATTTATTGTTTATTCCTATAAGTATTATAGATATAGATATTATTTTCCAAGTATATTTTTCTAGTTTGAGTGAAAAAATTTTTAATGCAGACTAAAATTTTGTCATTGCCTTTCTAGGCTGTTCCTCTTCTAGTTCATATGAACTCTGGTCAGCTCTCCTACAGGGAACATAGCTACTCTTAAAAGGAAAGACCTGTTCTTGTCTAGGGAATTTTTAAAAATCAAGACAAGCCTTCATGTTTAATCCTAATCCATGTCTTCCATTACCAGTGATTTTAGTCAGATGATATGTCTTTGAAGCAAGTTTCTCTGAAATTCTTGATGCCAATTTTTCTTCTGAATTTGGTGTCATTTGCTAATTCAACAAACAGTCTTCCCCTTGGCTTTATGTACATCTTTTAAAAGTCTGTACACTCTGAAGTCAAATGTGTTTGAGAAATACCTTAAATATATATCAGGAGTCAAATATGTTTGAGAAATATTGGCTAAATAGATTTTAATTTAACAAATATCTATTGATGTTTTACTATACATCAGGCACTCTGAGTGATTTAGCTATGGAACTTTTCTTAGTCTTTATTTAAATGTTGATGTACATAGGAATATACATACATAAAGTTCCATATCCACTCTGGAACCAGTTCCTAAATAGGCTAATGTAAATTAGGTTGTGCTTCAATAATAAAAAATACTCCACTTACGATGACAGCAAAAGCTAATTTCTTGTTCGTGTTGCCTGCTCGTCCTTTGTCAGAGAGGGCCTTTGCTTATCATAGTCCCCAAGGGACCCAGTCTGGCAGATCAGCAATCATGTTTAACACTTCTAGTTTCTTCCTCTTCCTCCATTTTTAAAAATTCAGCAACAACGTGTAGAAGTATAATATTTCTAGGCTTTTATAGTTTTTTTTCTTTTCTACAGAAAAAGTGAGGATCTTCCTCCAGCATTTAAATGCCCTAGCCCAGAAGTGATGCTTGCCATTTCCTCCCACACCTCATTGGCCAGAACCAATCACATGGCCTCATCCAACCCCAACGGTAGCTGCGAAGTTTAGTCATGAAACTTCACAACTTCACATGCTCAGAAGGGGAAGACAGAAATAGATAGTGAACAGCATCCGTGATTCTCACAGGGGAGGGTAGCATACGACTTCTCAAAATTTCCTGTAGAAACTTTTCCTCACAGGGCATTTGAAAGAGAGTTTCCATGAGAGCTATCTTGGGGAATACTGGATTCTGATTGGGACAACAGCAGAATCTACTAGAAGCAAATCCACTAGAGACCATTTTTCTTCACTTTGCTTATAGGATTTTTTATCAGCCTTCTTTGGTTGTGGTCACTCAGTTAGATACAAATCACTCTCATATGGCAACACACATTCTTCCATCCTGTTGGCAAGATTTTTGTGAGTGATTTTGTGAGCCCTCCTACTGAAAGCAAAAGCTACTTGGCTTACAGCATACTTTTTGAGTTACAAGACTATTTATTTGAAACAAGATAAATTCATTTTGACTCTTGAGTCCATGAATCGAACCCATGGTTGAATCTATTTCAATGAAAGTACAAAAGAAGAAATCATGTATATATTGGAACCGACATTCAAATAATAAAAAGGGACTAAAAAGCGTAAGTGGAAAATGTAGAACAACCTTATAGGGATTCTATATTCACCCGTGTATCCAGATTGCATGCAAAGTGTGAAGCTGAAGCTACCTAGGAAATACGTAACACGAACTGGAAGGATGGAAGTGTGAAAGCTGTATCCACCTTCAGTGTGACATTGCAACTCACTGCGGGTAAATGGCTCCTTGGTCTGCATGTGGTAACGTAGAAGCACATCCACTGCAAACTATGAAGCAGTTCCCAAGGTTTGAAGCATCTGAAGGCAATACTGTGTAGACTTTGGTGTCCTGAAGCTACATACATCTCGCCATTGATTTTGTTTAAGGCGAGGTTTGCCTAGCCGAGGCCAGAGGGAGCTTTGTACTCTGAAGGTAGGAGTCCTGATGATTCTGATCTGGTCATAAGGAGCCAGTCAGACTGAGTGGGGCTTATGAGATGGCTTGCCCAGAGGGCTTGGTATTGCTTATAGACAGGATCATCAAATCCATTAAAGATGGTTGTAGTATTGGCTTACACCCCAGCATGTTCTAAAAATGACTTGAGGACCATTTCTTGGCATCTGTAAAGTCCAAGCATGGGAGATTTTAAAAACAAGAAAACAAAGAATCAGGAAAAATTTTTTCATGTGTTCACTAATTCAGAGTGAAAGATACCCCTTCCTTTCCCAAGCCTTACAAAAGGCAACAGAAAAGACCATTTCAAGGAACTGTTACTACTTAGCTTTTGTGACTGCAGAAAATGTTGCTTATTCTACAGACTCCAATAGAATAAGACTTGAGCTTTAGTTGTTTGCTGTTCTGGTTGGCAGAATGCCATGGGGTGAGTGGAGAATAGGAACCAGCCTGAGAAAAGCGGTGTGCAGAGGAAGCCCCGCGCAGGAGGGAGGAGCTGCTGCATCCAGACCTGCTTTTGTCCGTGATCAGTTATGTGGCTTCTGGCAAAGGGTGTCCCTTGTCTGGACCACAGTGTCCTCTTTCATTGAACACACAAACATAGGGCGCACAGCCTGTGACAACAGCTTATTTGTACTGTGCTTCTCTGTTTGGAAAGTCTATCCTTCCACCCCTATGATCATTTCATCTGCTGCTCACCACAGCTCAGTGGGTAGTTAGGATGTGCTCCCCTGGCCCCATGTGACGATCGCGCAGACGCTCACGTGCAGCTCCAGGGGGCTGAGGATATGAGCAGACCCAGAGTTTCTGACTTCACCTCTTGGCGTAATTGTTTCTATCAAATAGCCCATGTAGAAAGTTCTGGAAGAATCTTTTCTAAATATTTAATTAAGGTCATTTAGCTACTCTGCACCACCGCTCTGAGGAACTGTGGAAAGAGGCATCAGACAGGATGGGTGAAGTTCTCAGCTTCCTGACGATTTCATCTCCTCCCCTCCTGGGGAGCTCCCCCTCCTCTGCCCATGGTTTCGCACGTGAGTTCTGACAGCTCTGGTCCCTGCAGGTGCTCGTAGTGACACCCGGCCTTGTGAGAGGTATCTCCCATCCTAGGTTGGATGTGAGTCATTTTTCTTTCTGAAACAGCCTAATCTGAAAGAAATCTCCTTTGCTACTTGACACGGCATGAATGATAGCATCAGGAATCCTTTTAAACCCAAGAAGAGAAATACACTTCACTGGATGAGCCTTCGTTTCTAACAGGCCACCTCAGATATTTCAGCTGGGATTCCTTAGGGACCTAAAAGAAGATTCATGCTCGGATGCACGGTCCTTCTTTAGGAGGCTTACTCTTGGTGTCATTGGGCATGGCAGACAGCTACTTTTTTATTTGATTTCCTTAGTTGTGAGTTTTACAGTTCAAACCTCATAGGTGGTACAAGGTATTTTTTTTAAAATGTTTTTATTATTCTTCAATAATATCTTCTTGCTTTCTTTGTTCAGGGAGAGACATTGCTTTGAGAGTTATCCCAAGTTGTCCTTACTGGCTGCACGTAATAAAACTTTCCTCACTCTTTAAAAAAATGTTTTTATTGGTGCATTATAGCTACACCTAATAGCAGGGTTCCTCTTGACATAATCACACATGCATGGAATCTTATTTTTTCCCAGTACCTCCTTCCTCCTTCCTCTTTCTTGTGTCCTGTTACCCCTCATCTAGATGGCTTTTCCCCCATCTATTTATTGTTTGGTACTTTCAAGGTATAAATAAAGGTAGAACTTTTAAAAATACATGAGTATCTTCCACATTTTTGCCTAAATATCCCTTCATCAAAGAGTGCTAAATCTTAGGTAGTACATACATCAAGTAAAAAAAAAAAAAAAAAAAAAAAAAAAAAAGAGTGCTTCTCACCAGCCCCTCCCTATGGATATCTGTAATGATTTAACTGGTTGCTGGAATTGTTTCAAGCATCTTCTATGATGGGCTCAAGCTCTGTGACCGGAAAGGGCCTGACTTGCCCGCTCCAGCACCTTCCTGATTCCAATGCCTTACTGTGAATACTTTGTTTCCCAGGAACAGATAATCTGCAGATCCACGTCACCCCAACCCCGGAGTCATTTTCTCATGGGAAGTTGTTACCAATTTCACCAACATGGCCTTTCTCAGAAGTCAAGTCTTCCTTGGCAGTGGACAGAATCAAGAATGTGCTGGAACAGTCCCCTGACAACACGAGCTTGCTACAGTTAGCCCAGACACCTCCACCCAGGGCACACCGCAGGACCAGGGCTCACGTGGACTTCTCTTCTTCCCTTTACCAAGGAAGCGGACAGAGCGCCTCCCTAGAGCCTTCTAAGGATTCCAGCGAGTCCCTGGTCCAACCGAGGCCTCCAGGGGGAAGAGAAGCAGCGGACGTGTCAGGTTTGCCTCACGCCCGCATGCTTCCCCCGTGGTCCACAGTCCCATCAGCGACCTTGAGTGCCGTCTCCCCATCTCAGCCGCGGGTAGGGACTCCTTCCCTTCCAGAGCATCCCCTGAGATCAGGTGTGCTCCCACTTCTTCCTCCACCTTCATCCTCTCCATTGACCCCTGACTCACCTCATTCCATCACCCCCTCTAAGCCAGCAGAACAGTCCACCCATGTGCCTTCGTTCACCTCAATAGCTCCACCTGACTCCTCAGCTCGGATGGTAGCTGATGCCCTAAACCCAGTTTTTGACAAAATGAGCCACACTCCATCCCAAAATGACCAGGGTTTCATAGGTGTCCCTCATCTAGGTGTTTCTGGATCCTCAGCAGAGCAGTACTCTGAGCTGTCCCCAACAGAGGGTCCCTGGTCTACAGGCTCGCCCACACCTGGGGGTTTGAGCTCCATGGCAGAATTGGCCCATCTGCCTCCTACTTCCCTAGCACCTAGAGGTCTTCCTCAGCTTCCAGGTGAGACCCCCTCATGGTCCATGTTGGAAGTGGCTTCAAGTCCTGCATCCACCCACCCAGTCCACACTGCGGGGGTTAAAAGAGCACACAATGGGGTGTCTTTGCCAACTTTTAAGAGCACGGCAGCAGCGACTCAGGAGGCTGAGCTTTCATTTGTTCGGACTACAGAATCAGTGACCGTAGAAATGACCAGCAGAAAGCTAGCCCCTGCTACTACTGCAAATGACTCTGCTAACCCACCGCATTTGTCAGCAGATCCAGAGAATTCCAGAAGGCCTGCCCTTTCAACTGAACACACATCTTTGGTGTCTGCTCTGCTGCCTTTTACTACACTGGGTCAAGGGCAAGCCATCTTTTCTGGGGCAGTTCCTGCATCACCATCAAATGGGAAAGGCCACCTTCCCTCCACGGTGACTGTCCTTCAGCCTGCAGAGGAGCACACCTCTCCGTCCCTTGTACCGGAAATGCCCACACCTCGAGAAGACAGCAGTGATGGATCCGCAGCCACAGACTTCCTCCTCTCAAGCAAACTTCCTAATCTTCTCTCCACAACTTGGACATTTCCCTGGCAGAAAGAGGTCAGCGTGACAGCCTTTTTAGGGAAAAAAGAAAGGACAAATGTGATGGTTCCTTTCCAGGCTCTTCCAAGTAAAGAAGTTTTGAATCTTCACACTGTAAATGGATTCAGCTCTGACTTTAGTACTGCTCCTATTTCATCTCCTGTCATTACAACATCAGGAACAAACCTCCTTCCTTCAGGATCACCTCCAGCTTCCATGCCCACCATTCAAACCACCCATGTGGTTTTCCCATCTCCTGGCTTTTCCAGCACCAAGCTGGAGACTGACACAGCTGCCGTGGGCCATTCTGAATTGCCAGTTTCTGCTTCCAAACAGGTGATAGCATCTCCCTCCTCCACTGATGTCGATGATTTCTCAACAATGGGAGACATGAAAAAGCCAACAACCACAGATGTTTTCTGGAGTTCTTTTTCAGCAGAAACAGGAACCCTTTCCAGAGAATCAACAATATCTGGCTTGCAACAGCAAACAAGTTACGATCCAAATGGCCACACAATTAACTCTGCAAGTTGGGAAATTCATTCAGCTTCCACTTCTCTTCCCAGTGGTTTAACTTCAGCTGCCAATGCAGTAAAATCTCAGAACATCAAAGGTACTGCTGAGCATTCAGTGGCTTCAGAGGGCTCTCATATCCAGGATCTGGTCCTTGGGACAGACACCAACCAGCCTGTGCAGCAGTCAGATGTAACCTTGGCTGGAAATCATACTGACCTCTGGCCCACAAGCCATAACAACCACCCCAGAGACTTCCAAACAGCCAAGGTTGAATATTATCCATCCACAAGTCAACATTCTGCCCAGTCAAGCCATCCTTTTTGGCTGACCTGGCCACGTCGATCTTCTTCAACTAGCTTGCAGGACATGCTTTCAGATGGAACGGATACAGGGTCCCAAATTCCCAGTGACATCTATCCATCACCAAGAATAAATGCTTCCACATCATTCCAGAGCAATCTTGGCTATCACTCAGCTGCTGAATCTCCTTCTGTATCAACCAGTGCCTTTCCCAGGACCCCCTCCAAAGTGCTACAAGCTTCTCAGCACCCCAAGAAATGGACAGGTGCAACCACTAATGCAGGTAGTTTGTTTCCTGATACCCAAAAACCAGGTATGACTGCTTTCAGGGCCAAAGCATCTTCAAGCTCAACACAGATACCCAGCTTTGCTCTGAAGGCGCATACCCTCCCCTTCAGTAGTGAGAATTAGCAGCCCAAGTAGGCATGTAGTTGATCTCATTTTTTGAGAGTGTTCAGAATCTGTGCCCTTATTATCAACCATGGCTTGGCTGTAAATGGCATTCTCATTATGGTTAATTACCTTAATGAACCTAAGTTGTTTTGCCTGCCAGCCCAGAGACCTGACTCTTCTCACCCCAGCTAATCCATAGGTTACATCCATTCATCATCAGAACAAGTGACATGTCTGTTCTGGGCCAGTGACAAGCCTTGCCTCTTCTCTCTTTACAGTGGACTCCTCGGTGTCATCCAAGGTAGGACCAACAGCAGCGGCGGCAGCGGCAGCCACGTTGTTTCTGAGGAAATCAAGTCCACCGGCGCTGTCTGCAGCTCTGGTTGCTAAGGGCACTGGCAGCAGTGGCTTAGCCAAGAGCAGTTCAACCACTGCTCTAGCTAAAAATGTCACCAACAAGGCAGCATCTGGCTCAAAGGCAACAGCAGGGGCAGTCCATACGGCCTTCCCGTTCACGCCAACCTACATGTTTGCCAGAACAGCACACACCATGAGCACACACACAGCCATGCCAGGGAACACGGGCGCTGCCTCTGGCCTATTGTCCACAACACACCTCCCCAGGAAACCACAAGCCATGCACACCGGCCTCCCAAACCCCACCAAGCCAGAGACGCCAAGAGCATCCACCCCTCGCCCGCTGACGGTCACCGCAGCGTTGACATCCATGACCGCCTCAGTAAAGGCCACCCGGTTGCCACCTTTGCAAGCAGAAAACACGGATGCTTCTCTTCCTGCTTCATCGACTGCAGTGGTCACAACTGGCAAAATGGTGTCCAACCTGGAATGTCAGATGTCTGATAAACTCCTGGTGAAGACAGGTGAGAGGCCCCTGTCCTTCCAGTTGGACTTGAAAGCCACAGCCTGGTGTCAGAGATGTAGCAGAATGATTCCTCTTTGAGATCAGTGTTTCTCATTCAGGGGTGACCTTGCCCTCCCTCCCATAGGAGACATTTGGCCATGTCTGGAGACGTTTTCAGTTGTCACACTTTGGGGAGGGGGTGCTACTGGGATCTAGTGGGATAAGGACCTGGGATACTGCTAAATATCCCACAATGCATTGGATAGCCTCTGACAACAAAGAATAGTCCAGCCTCAAATATCAGTATGCTGAGTTGAGAAACCTTGACCTTCAACAAGTGTCAAAGGAGGGGAGGAGCATGAGGTGACATGGATTCTAGTCCTAGGATCAGTCCTGTCATTAGAGGCCCCTGGGAAATGACAGTACTTCCCGTGGGCCTGACAATGCCAACATGCATCGTGTTTTGCCTGCAGAGCAAACCGGCGATGTCTTGCATGAATAAATAATGTGATTTGTTTAATAAAAGTGCTGCAGAATTCAGAAACTCTTTTTATCATGTTTCCTTAATCAGCAGATACAAAAAGCACAGCTACGGTTCACAAGGTGGGAGCCCGGAATTTATTTTTCGTGTTCAAGGGTTTCGTTTCAAGAGTTTCTTGAAAAAGCTGTGCAGGCAGCACTAGAACTGTGAGCAAACCCGGATGCCGTCTTTTTAGCCCCACTTCCCGGTGGCAGCAGAGCAGGCCTAGAATGCATAGGGTGCTTTTAATAGTGCAGTAGTGTCTGCTATAAAAAGCATTAGACAAATTATTTGAGAGAGCATGCCAATGTTGAATGCTCGCATCCCGCCTTCCTCCTCACCCCACAAAGAATTAAATGAAATTATATCTTGAGACTTAGCCTTTTCTAAAATGGGAATTGTGATACTAGGCAGAGCAGAAAGTACAGTATCTTCTTAAGAAATGATCCCATCTGGTTTTCCGCTCCCCCTCCCCACTCTCTGCAGACCCACGCCTTCTCCTCTGAGGGGCAGCCCCCCCCATGCAGAAACATCCTCTCCTCTCTCTTCTTCCCCTCCCCGCCACCCCAGCGACATCTAATCCGCCACCAGCTCCTTTCAGTTCTCCCTCCTGAAAACCCCGTCTCTCATCCTGGTTCACACCACCACTTCCTCAGTTCACACTGTCACCCTCGCTCACCTAAATTTCTGCAACACCAACCACATTTATCTCTCTGCCTACAGAACCCCACCCTCCAATCTGCTTTGGAGTTTGCAGTCGAGGGAACCTTCTAAAATGTGTTCCTTTGCTTAAAACTCCTCATTTCCTGTTGCCTCAGGACCAAGCCTAAACTTACACGCTGAAGTATTTCACTTCTGTCCCCTGCACCTTTACACTTGGCATTTCCTCTGCTGGCAGTGGGTGGCGGCAGTCCCTTCCCTTACCTAGCACACTCCTATGACCCTTTGGGACTCAGCAGAAGCGTCAATTCCCCTGGAAACCTCCCCTGATCCCAGCCTCTTGTTCAACTTAGGGCTGGATGCTCCTCTCAGAAGCTCTGACAGCATCCTGGGCTTCCCTTCCTATAGCTCATGTCACAAGCAATCACACATGCCTCTTCCCCATCCTGTGTCCCTGTCCTGCCTCTGTCCTGCTTGTGAGGTGGGGCTCACCTCCCAGTTTCAGGGTTGCTTGGGGCTGCAGCATGCAGCTCAGGGCCTGCACCAGGTAGGCTGTGAGTGGATGCTGTTGCAGGAATTTCATTGCATGCAGCCCCCCTGGGGTAGGCCCTGGAGAGCCTGGCTTTCAAGGTCAGAGGCAAAACATGTCAGAAATGAAGTGCAACTAGTATAATCTTTGTCCATCAGGACCACACAAAGGGCTAAGACCTTCTTTCCTTAGAACTTTAGCAGGACCAACGAAGCCTCTGTCCCAGCCAGTCCCCTCATTGGTGGGCTTTTGTTTATCAGCTTTGCTCAGTATTTGTAGGAGAGGGTGCCCAGAGGAAGGGAGGGCATGTTCATTATGAGGTTTGGACCTCACTCTCATTACCTGCTTGTTTTACCCCACAGTTCTCTTTCTAACCCAGAGGAGAGGGCAGAGCATTGAGTCCTTGAAGCTCAATGTAGCCAGAGGGCTCACGCAGGCATTGCGGAAGGCTTTCCACCAGAACGACGTCTCTGCTCACGTAAGCGCCTTGCTTTGCACCCAGCTAACCTGTTCCCTTCTCCCTCGGGGGTCCAGGTGATGTTTAGATTGTCTTCATCATTCCTAGGTACCACATCCACATTTGCCAAAAGTGGAATCTTTCTCCACTTTAGTAAATAGCTAATATGCTGGAGAAAAAGGTCACATTTTGAGATGGAAAACTGAGACTAATTGCCTATGTTGATTTTTTTTTTTTTTTATAAAACCTGGATATACTGTTTTAAACTGTTCTGTTTTCTCATCGTGTAGGGAGAGCATTTAATATTGTCTGTAATTTTCTAGAAACCATTCCTTGTTTGTTCTTTTATCTTTCACACCATTTTAAATAGTGATTTATTTCTGGACATTTAAAAATTATTTGGACTTGTAAATCAAGTCCAACTTTGCTTAAATTGCCAGCAGCACACTGGGAAGTAAACATTTTTTTTTTTTTTCCCCTCTGAACACTTTAATGCCAAGTACTGTTTAACAACTGCTGGCTGATTTTGGTGGCATGTCCAAGTGATGGAAGCTTTGTTTTACACTCTTTTGGTTTGATTCCAAGTGTTAGAGCAATAAATGTGATTGGCAGTCAGTGGACTCCCTTTTACACCACTTAGAAATATTGTTCTGGCTTCTTCCTTTGATGTTCTGTTCGACAGCTGTGTTCAGCTCAGTGGTCCCCTCCCCACCCATCACACCAAGGACTAGTAATGGATTTGGCACATAGTTTATGGGTCATTGTCAATCTCTCTTCTATAATTCTAAAGAAGAAAGAAAGAATGAAAGACAGACAAACAGGCGGGCATGGAGAGAGGGGGAAAAAAATGAAAGAAACAACAAAAACGTACTCCCTGGGATGCTTGTGTGGTTTCTACCCCAGAAATTTTACTTGACCATTGAAATGTGAATGTTCCCATTTAGTTGCCTCATAAAGTTTTCCACAAACTTTAGCTATTTTCCAACTACTTATATAGCTTTGGTCTTTTCTGCACCTTACTCCAGACCACTGGAACAATCAGCATTCATTTTTTTTTTTATTAAAAACTAGCTCACTTTAAATTTTTAGAAAGTTTTTTAAGTTGCAGATGGATACAATACCTTCTTGTTTTATTTATTTGTTTTTATGTGGTGCTGAGGACTGAACCCAGTGCCTCACATGTGCTAGGCAAGCGCTCTACCATGGAACAAGAACCCCAGCCCTCACTTTGAACATTTTAAATGCATTTCTTTTGAAAGGACATTTGTTATTACCACCACACATGGAAATCAGGATCATTTGCCACAAATAAAAGATAGTGGTAAAAGTGAGAAGAATGGAAACCAAACAGCTCGTTAAAGCCAAAGCTGAGCCTGGTGTCCTTTGTTTAAGGACAACTAACAAGGGTTAGAGAGGTGTCGAAAGCAAATAGTCCCTGACCTGGCTTGGCTTGTTCTTTGAGCTAATTAGAAGGGTTGAAAGGGGAGCAGCTCTCTCACTGGGTGAGCTGGCTGTTGTTTCAACCTGTTTATGGTTTGTTCTGAAGCTTCTCTGGTTCCACCTACAGTCATCTTTTACACCATCTTTAGGAAAAAAAACAATGAGAATGCACCGCAGAGGGACCAAAGCACTCCCATCCTGTTGCGAAATTAATGACCTTGGTTTCTTTGGAAAATACACATGGCACTTTTTATCTTTTTCTTTTTGCAGTCCTGGAGCTTGAACCCTGGACCTCATGCATGCCAGGCAAGCTCTCTGCCACTGAGCCATATCCCCAGTCCCACATGACTCTCCTATGTATATGCAAGAATGGGGGCGGGGAAGCAGGTCTTGAAAACACTCTGACCTAAGAGGTTCTGTTTTACAAGATGAAAAGAGTTCTGGAGGTGGGTGGTGCTGCTGATTGTACCTGTTACATATGTTTTTAATACCATTGAACTGTACAGTTAAAGATGGTTAATCAGGTAGATGGTGTGAGATGTGTACTTTGCCACAATAAAAGAAAAAAAAAATTTGGGACACACTGCAAGAACCCACTAAGGAAAGGCCACATGAGCACACAGTGAGAAGGCAGCTGCCTGCAGGTGGGAAGAAGAGCCCTTCCCAGAACCTGACCATGCTGGTCAATCCTGATTTCAGACTTCCAGCCCCAAGAACTATGAGACAATAAAATTCTTTTTTTTTTTTTAAGCAAAAAACGACCAATCAAATCAACAACAACAACAACAAAACCACTGGGAGTACAGTTCAGCAGTAGAGCACTTGCCTACCATGCACAAGGCCTTGGGTTCCATCGCCAGCACCACCCAATAAATAAATAAATAATAAATAAAAGGGGGAAAAGGAGGTTATGAAGCAATATCTATAGTGCATGCACGTATGTGTATGTATGCATTTATATATGTATATGTATGGAAGTGAAATATACATGGATCCCTTGGAAAAAAATTGAAAGGAAATAAACCTAGACGTTATTGTATAATTATATTACAGTGGTAGCAGTAATATTAGAGGGAATTATTACTCCAGAAATGCTGATTCTATAACAAACATTACACTCAGAACTTAGTATATAATACCAAAAAAAAGGAAAACAAAATAAGAAGAAATTCTACAGCCTTAAAATCTTCCTGTTGAGAGAGAAAGAGCTCAGGTCATCGGGGTCCCTTGACTTATCTCTGAGACAAACTTTCTGTGACTTATCTGTACCTTAGCCTTGAACCAGTGTCCAAGCCAAAGATAGAGCCAAATCTGAACAAGTCTTCTCTCTGCTTCTAGATTAAGGAATTCACTTTGTTGACTTCTTGACCCATCTCTGGAAGGTGCCCCACTTAATTTATCATTTCTGCCTTTTAATTCTAATAAATGATGAGAAATATAATAAAACTGTTTTCCCCAGCATACCATTTGCTGGAAATTTCTTCTGTCCACTATCTCCTCTCTTCCTTTTAGGTAATAATGAGTGCTCACAGGATTATACTGAGGCACTTCAAGAATCTAAACTACAGATTTAATTTTATCCCATGTAGATTTGATGTAAATTTTATTTTGTTGTATTGTCATACTTCTGCTTTAATCCACGTATGCTGTGCAGGGTTGTTAGAATATTTGTGGAAGAAGAGAATCCTATTCCCCCTGCCTTGCTAAGAAACAGTTGTGGTTCTCAGAAATGCTAAGAACTTAAAGTACTGTGGAAATAAACAGTGAGTTCTGGGGGTCCATTTGTTTTGTAGGTGGACATTCTGGAACATTCTCATAACATCACAGTTGGTTATTATGCCACCAAAGGAAGGTTGGTATACTTGCCTGCCGTTGTGATAGAAATGCTGGGTATTTATGGAGTCAGCAACGTCACTGCAGATCTGAAGCAACATACCCCAAACTTACAGTCTGTGGCCGTCCTTGCCTCCCCATGGAAGCCCCAGCCTGCAGGCTACTTCCAGCTGAAAACAGGCAAGTAACTCAGAAGGAAAGTCCTGTGCAGTCTGAGATCACGGGTAGTACTGAGTAGATACCTGTCTAAAAACTCCACTGCTGGCTGCTCTGCCATCTTTTAAAGTCCTGTGCACCTTCTGTGCACTTTAAAGTATCCTGCTAATCAAAGGTCCAAGTCCCCTGCTCATCATCCTAAACTTTTCTAACCCTGAGTTTGTTAGAAATGTCCATATTAGGAGTTTTTATTCCAACTTATGATTAGAACATATGATCACTGAGTACCTTATTGCTTTTTTTCCTGTATTACCAGTGGACACTAATAAGAGTTGAGCCTCCATAAAATCTGTAGTTTGGAGCATCAGGGTTCCAGATATCACTGAATCAGGATCTCTGAGCTTAGGCCTTGGATTCTTTCTTTCTCTCAAGCTCCCTGGTGATTTCTGATTTGCAAAGTTTGTAAACCACAAAAGTGGAGGAACCTTTGAGATGGGAACACTCAATCAACTGAGTAATGGAGGTCAATTGATTTTTTTTTCTCCCTTCAAAGAAATAGAAGTCATGATCTCTCTTAGGTTATTATTTGTTGGTCTTTCAGCAGATGTGTGTATTTTCCAATCAAGTAAAATCACATTGGAGGGAATCTCAGGTTAGATCATGCTTTAAATTTGTTCTTTGTTACAAATCATTTTAAGAGCCACTTTCAAAACTATAATCAAACCTTGACTGTCCTAACTGTTTATTTGCCTAATTTCTCTAACCTGAAATTTCTTATGCTGTTTTGTATGATGGTTGCTATTAAGTCCAAGGAACTGAGATGGAAAGCTTTGGTGAGTGCTGATTTATTATTTTCATTCCAGTGCTGCAGTTTGTGAGCCAGTCAGATAACATACATTCCTGCAAGTTTGCTCAGACCATGGAGCAGAGGCTGCAGAAGGCATTCCAGGATGCGGAGAAGAAGGTCCTGAATACCAAAAGCAACCTGATGGTTCAGGTAGGGAGGAGGGGTTTTAGGCTACTTAATTGACAATCAGAACACAAACGTTGGTAAGAAATGAGTTGGGTCCCCCATTTCAAAGCTGTCTTATGTAAGTGTAACTTTCTACTTGAACAGATGATGTAGACCAATATGGCATTGGTGAGGATGTCTGAGGTCTGGCCATGACAGGAGGGATGCTGTGTCACTGTGCACCTGCTATGGTTTAGGGTTTTATATTTTCTCATGTGTTGCTTCTTTGGGTCTTTCTCATATACTTATTATTTTGAAAAAATGAACTAGTGCAGTTGGAGAATATCATGCTAAGTGAGATAAGCCAATCCCCAAAAACCAAAGGCCAAATGATCTCTCTGGTAAGTGGATGATGATACATAATGGGGGCGGGTGGGAGGGAGGCAAGAATGGAAGAAGGATGGATTGTATAGAGGAAAAAGAGGGGTGGGGATAGGGTGAGGGATGGAAAAATAACAGAATGAGACAAACATCATTACCCTATGTACATGTATGATTACACAAATGGTGCAACTCTAATTCATGAACAACCAGAGAAACAACAGTTGTACCCCACTTGTGTACAATGAATCAAAATAAATAAATTTTTAAAATCTCAAAAAAAATTGAACTAGAATCTACCATGTAAAACATATCAAATGTCTCATATGAAAAGAATAAATGAATCCATTTTAAATAGCTAACTCATCAAGATTTGCCTGTTCTATAATTTGCATCTGGTTGTATTTCTGATATCCGCATGAACGGTCCTCTTTCTCTCTCTTTCTCACACACACACACACACACACACACACACACACACACACACATTTTATATTGAGAGCTTACTGTATGCTGAGAGCCATGGTACGTTTTACAAATATTTTGCTACAAAATACTCAAGACATTTTTCTGTGATATTCTTACCCCCATTCTACACAAAAGGGAACTGAGAGAGAGGTTATGAAACTTCCAGAAGGTCACACCTTCTGGAAAAGAATGGAACAAAGACTTAAGCCAAAAAAGTTCATCCTCTTATCCACCAAGCTCTACTAGCATCTCTGCGACATGCAATGAAGGCCTCCATGAAACTTTTTGCAGACTCATGAATTCTTTCCCAGGGAAATCCCACTCCTGATACACCATGTATTTTGGCTTCCTGTATAACAGTGCACAAACCACTAACATCCTTTCTAAGACCCAGTTTTTGCAATTACATAGATATCATCCCACTAAGGACAGACGCTTCTCAATGATATTCATCCGCCCCCCAAATTCCTCTAATTAACTCTACTGTTCAATGTCTCTGTTTTGACTACTGAACTAAAGCCTTTGCAATTAGACCCAGTGCTTTTGAAATTGACATTTAGCATAAGTGAATTATCAGCAAAGCCAATATGATGTAGAAAGCATACAATTTGATTTGAATGAGCAGCTTTCCTTTTCTAGATTCATCCAAAGTGTATAGGGAAGTATCTCATTATGATTTGGTTCATATTAGACAAGGATCTAAAAATATGTCAGAGACTTAAGATTTATGTAAGGAGTGTGACTCAGCTGTCTTAAGGGAACTCTTTTTCTTTCTGATTGGATTTGTGATTCTCACAGGTGCATAAGCCTAGTTGGCTCTTGGCAGCAGAACATACTTTAATTGTATTCAGGAAGCACAGATTTATTGAATTCTTGCTATTTATCAGTCATTTGGAGGGACACCAAGATAAATAAGCTGCCCTTGGCCTTAAGAATACTCTCTTGTGTTGTTGGGTGCTAGTTATACACCATCAGATGACATTTTATCAACCAACTAACAAAGCTTCCTTGAAAAAGACTACAACAGGTGATTTGAATATTGTATCTAAACAGATTTTTAGATGTTCTTGAACATTTTGGGAGGTTTTAAAATTAATGGATAATCAGATCCATCATTTTATTAACTCTATTTTGCTTTTTGCCTTGGCTGACAGGAAGCCCAGAACCAAATCTGTTGTGTAACTTCAGCAACTCTCCTGGACCCTATGTCAGGCACAGACAACTACATGCTAACCACATCCCTGTCTTTTATTTGTTTTTCTAGGATGTGGTTATATAGTGAATTACTTTTCATTTTATTGTATTAAATAAAATGTGCAAGGTACCTTGAATCTTTTATGGAATATGATCATGTAAATATTTAATTAATATATTATGAGAGTCACTGAACATGACTTTAAAAACTTGTCTAGCTTTGGTATTATGGACGAGATTGTAGCTGATTAAATTAGTACTGCTTTGGTTGTCAGGGACTCCAGGCTAATAAGGCTTAAGCAAAAAGAGGAAGCAGTTGGCTCACACAGCTGAAAAGCTCACAGTTTATTTACTTCAGGCACAACTGGATCCAGGTGCCACAGTGATTTCTTCATGAAATCCTCCCTTCATCTTTTGGCTTGCTTTGCTGTGGTTCTGCTGGTGTCCTCGGGCACCTCATACTTACTGCTTATAATCTTGTGGAATCAAAGTACCATTTTTGTTGACATTTCAGTCAAAATTCTGGGGCTGGTTCTCCTTGGACCCACTGTGCCCATTCCAGAATCAGTGACTGTGGCCAGGGAGATGAACCAGGCGTGGCTCAGATGCCTACTCCTGGAACCTGGGTGGGGCAGCCCCCTCCAAGGCACATGGAGAGGGAGGTGCAGAGAGGTGGTTCCCCCGAAATATTGTGGTGCTGTCATAGAAGAAGGCAGAATGGGTGCTGGGTAGCCAGAAAAACAGCTTTTGGCTCCATCAGCCTGAAGGGCTAAGTAACTAAATGAACTGTGGCATGAATGAGCGAGAAGTTAGAGACCAGGTCAGGAGTTACAGGCATCCAAGAGTAAAACTGTGATGGGAAAGTGTTCCCTGAAGGGGCTGATTCTTCTGGAGAACAGGGCATGACTCTCAGGGACCACTGCTGTGGCCTTTGTCTCAGGCCTAAGGAACCTCTTATTTTTGGAGATGGTGTAGTCACCAGGAATGTTCACAGTTTTCTTGGTTATAAAAAGTGAGTGTACGCAGGCTTTTTCCACGGGGCGATCCAAGATGGCGGACTAGAGGGTGACTGCATCTCCAGTTGCTCCAGAACCCAGGATTAAAGAAGGGGAGGCATTGAGAGACTTGGACTAAAATAGAACCACGGGGTGAGTCTCCCCCACCTGGTGAAGCTCAGCCCGGGTGGCAGGCCTGGATTCAGGTGGCTTATTAGAGTAGGGCAGGGCAGATAGAGTCTTCTCCAGGCAGCCCTGGGCACTCCAGCGGTGGGCTCCTCCCACACGGTCAGCTTCTCGGAGCAGGCCCCCCAGTGAGAGTCTTTCCACACAGAGCCAGCTCCAAGCCCTGGAACCAGTAGCGGGCTAGGGGCAGCTTTCTTCGGAAGCACTGCATTATCAAGTTACTCCAAGACTTCAGGCTACTGAAGGCTGGGAGGTGATACACTGGAAATCTACAGGAACACTATAAACAAATAGAGGAAATCTGCAATATCACAGAGTCCCACTGACATCTGACCAATATGAGAAAACAAGGGAAGAAAATGTCCCAAACAAACCTAGATACTATATCAATAAAACCCAATGACAGCACAGCAGAAGAAATGTCAGAAAGGGAGTTCAGAATGTACATAATTAAAACAATCAGGGAAGCAAACGAGGAGATGAAAGAGCAAATGCAGGCATTGAAGGAGAGATGAAAGAGCAAATGCAGGCATTGAATGATCGCACCAATCAACAGTTAAAAGAGCAAATACGGGAAGCAAGAGATCATTTCAATAAAGAGTTAGAGATACTGAAAAAAAACAAACAAACAGAAATCCTTGAAATGAAGGAAACAATAAACCAAATTAAAAACGCCATAGAAAGCATAACCAATAGGATAGAACACCTGGAAGACAGAACCTCAGATATTGAAGACAAAATATTTAATCTTGAAAACAAAGTTGACCAAACAGAAAAGATGGTAAGAGATCATGAACAGAATCTATAAGAATTATGGGATATCATGAAGAGGCCAAATTTAAGAATTATTGGGATTGAGGAAGGCTTAGAGAAACAAACCAAAGGAATGAACAATCTATTCAATGAAATAATATCAGAAAATTTCCCAAATCTGAAGAATGAAATGGAAAACCAAGTACAA
This sequence comes from Sciurus vulgaris, assembly GCF_902686455.1. NCBI lineage: Eukaryota > Metazoa > Chordata > Mammalia > Rodentia > Sciuridae > Sciurus > Sciurus vulgaris. Next base: position 39,007,037 of record NC_136472.1, on the reverse strand, counting down.
GAGGCTTATAGGACTCCAAATATACAAAATTACAACAGACCCACACCAAGGCACATTATTATGAAAATACCTAACATACAAAATAAAGACAGAATTTTAAAAGCCGCGAGAGAAAAGAATCAAATTACATTCAGGGGGAAACCAATAAGAATATCAGCAGATTTTTCAATCCAGACCCTAAAAGCTAAAAGGGCCTGGAACAACATTTACCAAGCCCTGAAAGAAAATGGATGCCAACCAAGAATCTTATACCCAGCAAAACTTACTTTCAGATTTGACGATGAAATAAGATCCTTCCATGATAAACAAAAGCTAAAGGAATTTACAAAAAGAAAGCCGGCATTACAGAACATTCTCAGCAAAATATTCCATGAGGAAGAGATGAAAAATGACGATGCAAGTCACCAATGGGAGGAACTAGCCTAAAGGAATAGCCAAATAAAGGAGAAACCAAATCATGTCAAAAAAACAAAAATGAGTCAAATGACTGGGACTACAAATCATATCACAATAATAACCCTGAATGTTAATGGCCTGAACTCATCAATCAAAAGACATAGACTAGCAGATTGGATTAAAAAGAAAAATCCAACAATATGCTGCCTGCAAGAGACTCATCTCATAGAAAGAGATACCCATAGACTAAAGGTGAAAGGATGGGAAAAAACATACCATGCACACGGACATAGCAAAAAAGCTGGAGTATCCATCCTCATTTCAGATAATGTGGACTTTAAGCCAAAACTAGTCAGAAGGGATAAAGAAGGACATTACATACTGCTTAAGGGAAGCATAAATCAGCAAGACATAACAATCATAAATATCTGTGCCCCAAACATTGGCTCATCCATGAACGTCAAACAAATCCTTCTCAATTCCAGAAATCAAATAGACCACAACACAATAATACTAGGCGATCTTAACACACCTCTCTCACCGCTGGATAGATCGTCCAAACAAAAATTGAATAAAGAAACCATAGATCTCAATGACACAATCAGCGATTTGGACTTAACCGACTTATATAGAATATACCATCCAACAAAGAATGAATACACTTTCTTCTCAGTAGCACATGGATCCTTCTCTAAAATAGACCATGTTTTATGCCACAAAGCTACTGTTAGCAAATACAAGAAGATAGAGATACTACCTTGTACTCTATCAGGTCATAATGGATTGAAATTAGAAATAAATGACAAAATAAAAAACAGAAACTTCTCCAATACTTGGAGATTAAATAATACACTATTATATGATAAATGGATAACAGAAGACATCAGGAGGGAAATTAAAAAATTCTTAGAAGTAAACGAGAACAAAGACACATCATATCAAAACTTCTGGAACACTATGACAGCAGTACTTAGAGGACGATTTACTTCATGGGGCGCATTCAACAAAAGAAGTAGAAATCAAATAAATGACTTAACACTACAGCTCAAAGCCCTAGAAAAAGAAGAGCAGACCAACACCAAAAGTAGTAGAAGACAGGAAATAGTTAAAATCAGAGCCGAAATCAACGAAATTGAAACAAAAGAAACAATTGGAAAAATTAACAAAATAAATAGTTGGTTCTTTGAAAAAATAAACAAAATTGATAAACCCTTAGCCACACTACCAAAGAGAAAGAGGGAGAAAACTCAAATTACTAAAATTTGGAATGAACAAGGAAATATCACAACAGACACGAGTGAAATACAAAACATAATTAGAAGCTATTTTGAAAATCTATACTCCAACAAAACAGAAAACCTCGAAGACATCAACAAGTTTCTAGAGACATATGAATTACCTAAACTGAACGAGGAGGATATACACAACTTAAATAAATCAATTTCAAGCAATGAAATAGAAGAGGTCATCAAGAGCCTACCAACAAAGAAAAGTCCAGGACCAGATGGGTTCTCAGCTGAGTTCTACAAAACCTTTAAAGAAGAGCTCATTCCAATACTTCTCAAAGTATTCCATAAAATAGAAGAGGAGGGAACCCTCCCAAACTCATTCTATGAAGCCAATATCACCCTGATACCTAAACCAGACAGAGACACATCGAGGAAAGAAAATTTCAGACCAATATCCTGAATGAACATTGACGCAAAAATTCTCAACAAAATTTTAGCAAATCACATACAAAAATATATTAAAAAGATAGTGCACCATGATCAAGTGGGTTTTATCCCAGGGATGCAAGGTTGGTTCAACATCAGGAAATCAATAAATGTCATTCACCATATCAACAGACTAAAAGTTAAGAATCACATGATTATTTCAATAGATGCAGAAAAAGCATTTGATAAAATACAGCATCCCTTCATGCTCAAAACACTAGAAAAAATCGGGGTAATGGGAACATTCCTTAACATTATAAAGGCCATCTACACTAAGCCCATGGCCAATATCATTCTAAATGGTGAAAAACTGAAAGCATTCCCCCTAAAAACTGGAACAAGGTAGGGATACCCTCTTTAACCACTTCTATTCAACATTGTTCTTGAGACTCTAGCCAGAGCAATTAGACAAACCAAAGAAATTAAAGGGATACGAATTGGAAAAGAAGAACTCAAACTATCCCTGTTCGCTGATGACATGATTTTATATTTAGAGGAACCTGGAAATTCCACCAGAAAACTCTTAGAACTCATAAGTGAATTCAGTAAAGTAGCAGGTTACAAGATCAATGCTCATAAATCCAATGCATTTTTATACATAAGTGATGAATCTTTGGAAAGAATAATTAGGAAAACTACCCCATTCACAATAGCATAAAAAAAAATAAAATACTTGGGAATCAATCTCACAAAAGAGGTGAAAGACCTCTACAATGAGAACTACAGAACACTAAAGAAAGAAATTAAAGAACACCTTAGAAGATGGAAAGATCTCCCATGTTCTTGGATAGGCAGAATTAATATTGTCAAAATGGCCATACTACCAAAAGTGCTATACAGATTCAATGCAATTCCAATTAAAATCCCAATGATGTACCTTACAGAAATAGAGCAAGCAATTATGAAATTCATCTGGAAGAATAAGAAACCCAGAATAGCTGAAGCAATCCTCAGTAGAAAGAGCGAAGCAGGGGGTATCGCAATACCAGATCTTCAACTCTATTACAAAGCAATAGTAACAAAAACAGCATGGTATTGGTACCAAAATAGACAGGTAGATCAATGGTACAGAATAGAGGACATGGGTACAAACCCAAATAAATACAATTTTCTCATACTAGACAAAGGTGCCAAAAATATGCAATGGAGAAAAGATAGCCTCTTCAACAAATGGTGCTGGGAAAACTGGAAAACCATACGCAACAGAATGAAATTAAACCCCTCTCACCCTGCACAAAACTCAACTCAAAATGGATCAAGGACCTCGGAATCAGACCAGAGACCCTGCATCTTATAGAAGAAAAAGTAGGTCCAAACCTTCAACTTGTTGGCTTAGGATCAGACTTCCTTAACAGGACTCCCATAGCACAAGAAATAAAAGCAAGAATCAACAACTGGGATAGATTCAAACTAAAAAGCTTTCTCTCAGCAAAGGAAACTATCAGTAATGTGAAGAGAGAGCCTACAGAGTGGGAGAATATCTTTGCCACTCATACTTCAGATAGAGCGCTAATTTCCAGAATATATAAAGAACTCAAAAAACTCTACACCAAGAATACAAATAATCCAATCAACAAATGGGCTAAGGAAATGAACAGACACTTCACAGAAGATGTACAAGCAATCAACAGATATATGAAAAAATGTTCAACATCTCTAGTAATAAGAGAAATGCAAATCAAAACTACTCTAAGATTTCATCTCACCCCAATTAGAATGGCGATTATCAAGAACACAAACAATAATAGGTGTTGGCGAGGATGTGGGGAGAAAGGTACACTCATACATTGCTGGTGGGGTTGCAAATTAGTGCAGCCACTCTGGAAAGCAGTATGGAGATTCCTCAGAAAGCTTGGAATGGAACCACCATTTGACCCAGCTATCCCATTCCTTGGCCTATACCCAAAGGACTTAAAATCAGCATACTACAGAGATACAGTCACATCAATGTTCACAGCTGCTCAATTCACCATAGCCAGATTGTGGAACCAACCTAGATGCCCTTCAGTTGATGAATGGATAAAGAAACTGTGGCATATATATACAATGGAATATTATTCTGCCATGAAGAATGATAAAATTATGGCATTTGCAGGCAAATGGATGAAATTGGAGGATATCATGCTAAGTGAGATAAGCCAATCTCAAAAAACTAAAGGACGAATGATCTCGCTGATAAGCGGATGAGGACATATAATGGGGGGTAGGAGGGGTTAGTGTTAGGGTTAGGGTTAGGTTTAGGGTTAGGGATAAGGAGGGTGGTAAGAATGGAGGAAGGAAGGACTGTATAGAGGGAAAAGAGGGGTGGGAGGGGTGGGAGGGGTGGGGGGAAAGGAAAAGATAACAGAATGAATCAAACAATATTGCCCTATGTAAATTTATGATTTTTAATAAAAAAATAAAATAAAAAATAAATAAAAAGTGAGTGTATTCAAGAAGATACAAATAAATGGAAAGGCATCCTATGTTCATGGATTGGGAAACTAAAAATTGATGCTGGTATTACCCAGGTAGGGATCTACAGATTTAATGTAATCCCTATCAAAATCCCAGTGATCTTTTTTTTTTTTTTCTTGTGGAAATAGAGAAACTTACCCTAAAATTCAAATGGAATCTCAAGAGACCTTGAATAGCCAAAGGAATCTTGAAATAGGACAAAGTTTGGAGGTTTCAAAATTTCTGATTTCAAAACAGAAATCAAAAGCTATGATAATTCAAACAACATGGTGCCAGCACAGAGACAGACAGGGACCAACAGAATAAAAAAGAACTCAGAAATAAGCCCTCTTGTGTATTGGTTGAATGATCATTGACAAGCGTGCCAGGGCTATTCAGTGGGAGAAAGGCTAGATCTTCCAACAAGTTGGAAAACTGGATTCCCAAATACAAAAGTATGAAGCTGGATCCTAACCTGTCGTCTACTATAATTGATTCAAAGTGAATCAAAACCTCACTAGAAAAACTAAAATTATAGGACTCAGAGGAAGAACTTCATGACACTGTATTTGGCAACTTGTTAGACATGTCGTCAAAAGCACAGGCAACAAGAGAAACAATAAATAAATCAGACTTCACCAATTAAAACCTTTGGTCCAGGGGCTGAGGTTGTAGCTCAGTGGTGGAGCACTTGCCTGGCAGGTGTGAGGCACTGGGTTCTAGTCTCACCACTGCATATAAGTAAATAAAATAAAGGTCCTTTGACAAAAAAAAAAAAACCTTTGGTCCATCAAAAGACACTACTTACAGAGTGAAAAGAAACCCACAATAAATAAAATGTTTGTAAATCATATATCTGATAAGTGGTTAATATCCAGAACATGTAAGCATATAAAGAGTTCCTACAACCCAATGGTTAAAAAAAAAAAACCAAAGAATTCAATTAGAAGTGGACACATGACTTCAATAGACATTTCTCCAAAACAGATTTACACAGCAAGTAAGCACACGAGAAGATGGCCCACCTCACTAATCATTAAAGAAATCAGCACACTACAGAAACACAGCCACATCAATGTTTATAGCAGCTCAATTCACAATAACTAGATTTTGGAGCCAACACCCTTCAACAGATGAATGGGTAAAGAAACTGTGGTATATATGCACAATGGAATATTATTCAGCCATAAAGAATAATAATATTAAGGCATTTGCAGATAAATGAATGGAATTGGAGAATATCATGCTAATGGGGGTGTGGGGTGGGGGGGTAAGAGAAGAATGGAGGAACTTTAGATTACATAGAGGGAAATGTGAGGGAGGAGGGGGCAGGGATATGAAAAATGGTGGAATGAAACAGACATCATTACCTTATGTACATGTATGATTCCACGAATGGTATGAATCTACATCATGTACAACCATAGAAATGAAAAGTTGTACCCCATTTATGTACAGTGAATCTCAATGCAGTCTGTAAAAATAAATAAGTAAATTTAAAAAAATGATATGTAAAGCAAAACCATGAGGTTCTCGTCACATTGATTAGGACGACCATTCTAAAACAAACAAAAAGCATAAAATACTATGTGCTGGTGAGGATGTGGAGAAACTGGACCTCTTGTGCGCTGCTAGTGAAACTATCCATAGGTGCAACCACTGTGGAAAACTGTATGGTGAGTCCTTAAAAAATTAGACATAGTGTTGCCATATGATCCAGCAATCCCATTGCCGCATATATGTGTCAGAACGAATTGACAGCAGGGAATCAGATAGCTATTTGTACACCTGTATTCACAGCAACATCATTCACAACAACCAAAAGGTGGAGGTAACATAGGAGTCCATCAAGGGCTAAATGGATCTGTGCCTTTCCTTTTGGTACCTTGGACAGAGGTCTGAATACCTGGGGCTATATATCTTTTCTGGAGAGAAGAGTAAGAGTTGAGCAAAAACATTGAGTTGGTTTATCATTCATCATGGGACTATGGCTCTGGGTTAGAGAATTGAAAGAGAACGTCACACGTGAGAAAAAGTGGGAGGTAACGTGGAGAAGCTCTTCTCGCAGTCTTTTTCAGGGTCAGGTCTGAGGAGGTAGTCTTAGCATAAAGGTCTGACAAAGTCCAGGTGTCAGTCGGCCTGCTGGCAGGGGAGACTCAGGTGAGGTGGTCCGAGGCGAGTTGGGTAGTAGACATCCTTTCGTGGATGTGAGGGTAAGGATGTCATAGGATCTGGCTGTCACCGGTGGGCCCTGAGGGCCCGAGGAGAGGCAGCAGTCACAGCTGATTGACAGGCACCCTGATCTCCCTCACTGCCCTCTCTGGCATATCTGCCCAAGCCCCCATTAGCTGAAGCCAGCAGACATAGAAGCCCATGCAGTGGTCCACACGGTCTGCTTGCAGGACATGAGCAGGACGGAAGGGGTGGGTGGCAAGTGTATCTGGAGGGGGGGACTGCACAGAACCCAGCAAAAATGTCCCACCTAGTCCAATGACTTCCCCCTGCATGTGGTTTTTCAAATCTCATCTGAGGATATTTTTGTCCATACATTGACCCAGAAAGCTTCATTTTCCAGTAACTAAAAAACTGAATTAGACAAAATATGCAAAGAAAATCATTCCATCTCAGGATTTAAAAAATATGTTTGATATTGAATTAGTAGATCACAAGAAAATGTAATTTGCTCTCAAAGAACATTCTTTATTTCTGAATAAAGTATGTTCTGCCATGATAAGGTTGGTGACAGCTCTGGAACACTATACATTCCTGGTTCTTTCAACCTTAAAACTCTGCAAATTTGACTCAGACCTTCTCTGTCTGAGCAGTTGTCCTCCTTAAATTTAACATTCTTACTATCTGCTTTCTATTTCCAAAATCATAAAAGTCGGTTTCTCATAAATGAGATAAATTAGCCCCCAGAAAACATACCACATTGGTTAAAGAGCCTGAAGTCAGACTTCCTGGGTTTGAATCTTGACTGTCACTTTCGAGCTGTGTGACCTTGGGCAAATCCCTTGACCATTCTGGGTCTCGGTTTTGTCATCTGTAAGGGAGGGTCCTGACCCAACAGACCACCCAGGGTTGTGGCAAGGATGAAGTGAGCCCATGCTCCCTCAGCACAGTGCCTGGCGTGTGGCCAGCCATCAGCGTTGATGACGGTTGTCATTCTTGTCTCTCCCTTGCTGTTTTCCCACTGCCCTTTCTGTTCCTACCCTGACCTTCTGCTTAAACTTGCCCTCATGGCCTCCTTGAAACAGACCCTCATCTGCACGTCTCCCTCCCCTTTCCTCCTATGTCACTGCAGATTGTGAGCACGTCTAACGCCTCCCAGGCCGTCACCTTGGTGTACGTCGTGGGCAATCAGAGCACATTCCTCAATGGCACGGTGGCCAGCAGCCTCCTGAGCCAGCTCTCAGCCGAGCTGGTGGGCTTCTACCTCACCTACCCGCCACTCACCATTGCTGAACGTGAGTACATCCAGGCCACCTCCAGCGCCCTGTTGCTTCCCTGGGGCCTTTCTCTATTTCACAAGCCTCTCTTGTGCTAGGCCACATGCTATTGTCAAAAAAGAACCACCAAAACACAATAAATGGAGGTTGAATTGATGCAAAGTATGTTGCACAAGTCTCTTGTCTCATTGAATTCTCACGACCATCCCATAAGGTTGGTGCAAAATCAGAAGAAGAAACTGAACTTCCAAGAGGTTATAAGATGGCCGCTCTCCCACAGCAAGTGAGAGCTGTGAATCCTGGCAGTTTGCCTTCTGAGTTCACAGTACTGCCTGCAAGGGCAGCTGTCCTTGGGCAAACTAGGTTTCTAGGCTTTTCTCCCACCTCTGCTATTTACAAATGTTCCCTGACCTTCAGGCCCTGTCCTGGCTGTAGATATCATAATGCGACCTATTTGTAGTCAACGCTGTGACTTCACCTAATGAAGTCCCCATAGTCGGTGGCCTCACCTCCCTCTAATTCTTCAGTTATATAATCCTCATTACCATGCAGCAGGCATTCAACGACAATGCAGCTGACATTTTGTACCCCAAACACTTACTTGGTAGCCAAAGGAAATAAAGATTTGTATTCCTTAATTTAAATCATTCTTAATGTTTCACAGGGTTATGGGCAAGTTTTTTTATAAACACGTATTAACAAAATCGTTTCATAAGTTCCTTCTACTGTTGTTTCTGATACTCTAAATAAGTGAGATAATGTGTAGGTGATGTGCTTAGCACATAGTAGCCACTGAGAATAGTTTTGAATATGCACATACAGTTTGGAATATATATTTGGCAAGCTTCCAGGTAGGAGGAAAGATGCCTTTTATGGAAAAGAGGATGAAAAGGTGACACCTGTCACATGGAAGCCTGTGCAGAGTTTGCTTTCTCTCACCCTCTTGATGTTCTCATAGAACCACAGCTAAGATTTATTGAGCACTAACTATATACCAGACACTCTACTGACTCCTTTCTATGTGTTAACTCTGATAGTCACCATACTGGTGAAGTAGCATGAGAACTTTTGTTACAAGCATTTGGCTACTCAAGGTAAGCCCTTAGCATTGGAAAAAAAAAAAAAAAATCGTTCAAGATGTAACAGTTGCTAATGACTTTGATGGTGGCTGGATGGTTTTTGAAGAGTAAGCTCCAGCTAACACAGGTGGCAGGTGTGGCTCTTGATGAGGACTTTCCATTTAAGGTTTGGATGGAAAACCTCAAAGGGCACAAACCCACAAACCCTAAACACTTTTTCTAGGGAAGTTCACCTTTTACTAAGACTTCAGTTTTCTAGACCGCAATTCAGTTGTCTATGTTTCCCTTAACCATTTATATATAAAACCTATAAAAGTAATTCAATGTGTTTCTTGTTTGTTTTAGCACTGGAATATCCCAACCTTGATATATCAGAAACAACTAGAGACTATTGGGTAATTACAGGTAATTTCTTGTTCTGTTATTTCCCCTTCTTCATGCTGTCGTGTGGGTTCGTTTAAAACTCTATGCCATTCAGTGAAAGGATTGGCACATTTTTTGTTCTGTCTTATATGTCAAGGAGTTATTTCTTACAGGACCAGAAGTGCATGCAAGCAAGCCAAGGAGAGCCCTCACTGATGGTGGTTATTAAACATTTTTAAATTGTACCTTGAAAACACCCCTTCCCCTCAGTGCCTCCTCTTTGCAAAAACTGGACTTATCAGAAGCTATACTTGTGGATGTCAAGGGCATGTCCTTGTGAATGGCTGTGTTTATAGATGGTTGGCCCTTCGGCAATGCCTCATAAAACCCAAATGAAAGTCAGGAGGGTCGGTCACTCCTGCCCGGCTGGAGTCCTGCCCCGCACCAGACCTGGCATGCCCCGACAGTGGGGGCTGGTGGAGTACCAGGGTGTTTGGGTGGTGTGTCCTTTTTTTTTTACCTTGTCATTTTGCAGCCGAACTTCATGAAATAGCAAAAATGTTCCATTTATGTTTTTCAAAAGCCCAGACTGTCTCTGAAAATGAGGGAATAAGAAATGAGAGCAAAGGGAGAGCAGATGTTAGTAGGAGGTAAAGTGACCAGCCCAGTCATCCAGGGGAGAAGCAGGGAGAGAATATGGGTTTGCTGGGACATCGCTGCAAAGCACCACAGACGGGGAGCTTAGACAGCAGGTGTTTGCCATCTCACACTTCTGCAGGCTCCAAGTCTGAGATCAGTGTCGGCAGGAATGGTTTCTTCTGAGACCTCTCTCCCTGCCAGTGGATGACTGTCATCTCCCCGGGTCTTCACATGATTTTCCCTCTGCCTGTGTCCCAATTTCCTCTTCTTATAAGGACACCAGACATGTTGGATTAGGGCCCACCCTCATGACCTCATTTTAACTTCATTACCTCTTTAAAGACTTTATCTCCAAATACAGTTGCATTCTGAGGTACCTGGGGTTAGGACTTCAACATATAAATTTAGGGAACCCAGTTCAGCCCATTCCTAGGAGGGAGGAATCTCCTACAAGGCTCGGAGTCTGGGGGAGGAGGCTGGTCTCAAACTCGCCCTGCACACCATTGTCCCATACAAGCTGCAGTTGGGCTGTGCCTAAAATACCAGCTAAGGGGCACCCGCCTCTGCTGGGTGCAGCCTGCTCAAGACCTCTTAGAAGCAGAAAATTCTCCTCCCCCCACACTCAGAGCCTTCGAGACACAGATTATTTTACCTGCTAAAAGAGAAGGCAAGCTAAAGAAACATGTTTTAAAAGGAAATTTGAAACAAATCCATCAGGTTTTATGCCCAGGAGAGAGAGGGCTAACCCAGAGACACATTTTTGGAAGCAGTAGGTTATGTAACATTTACAAAATCGGGTTTCCTCCTCAAGGAATGGTGCCTTTTCATCTGCAGCTCTTTTCCCCTCCTGTGAATTTGAAGGTTTGCATTCAGTGATAAAGCAGCCACTCTTGAACCCAGGCTGTCCTTGATGGCCACCTGCATCACCCTTTTCTCCATCTGAGTGACATGACATTAAGAGAAAGCCCCTCACCCTCCATCCTGCTTTTTCTCCTGGGTCTTTCCCCCTGCCCACTCACTATGCAACCCTTGTTCCTTTTTGCTGTTTTTGCCATTTTGCAGGAACAGAGTGGCCACCAACACTGTGTTTGGGGCTGGTTGAATCAGTTGATTCGTGCTTAGGAGGGGCTGGAGCCTGGTTTCAGGCTGGCCCTTCTGCCTTCCCTTCCACCCAGGACCACTTTCGGAACCCCTGGGTAGCCACCTCCAACCTGCCCATCACCAACAGAAGGGGTAGGAGGCAGGGAGCTGAGAGATGAGGGAACTTTTTCAACCTTTCCTCCTGGTCGTCACAGGCACTGTGTCTTCTGCTGATGCTAACAGCTGCAACTCTCCTCTCTGTAGTTTATATTTTAAAACCCTGACATGTTTTCCAACTAAACTTAGTTGAATGTGTTTTTGCAAACTGTACACTTCTCTCCTAGAGGGTAAACCCCTTCTTAATTGGAAAATCTTTGGCTTAAGATGATCCCAGAAGTTCCCTTCCCAAGAACCTAGGGGCTACCCTGCCTCCAGGGACCCTGAAGTTGGGTTTGTATATATGAGGCAAGTTAGAAAAATCCAGCTCGATAGAGCTGCCTAGCAGAGGTAAGAGGCCATCTCAGGCTGATTCATCTCTTCGCTTCACTCACCAAAGGCAAAATGCCCCAGACCCAGGATGGATCTCTTCCATTTCTGGTTCTGCTCTGGGCTACCCTACTGTGTCCTTGAGCAAGTCACTCAGGCCCTCTCTGCTTCACACTCTTACCTTTAGGATGAGGGAGAAGTCTCAGTTGAGTACAAAGAATCTTTTTTCAACCACAAATAAAACCATTCAACTTGAGTATAGGAGGCTGAACCAGGTCTGGTTGTGTGAATCCTAAAGCCTGGTGTGATTGCAAATAAAGGAGTGAGAGAACGGTGATGCAAAAGTCATGGAATCTTCTGGATAGAGCTCCTTTGAATATAGCCAGGGACCTGTGTGCTTCCCCCAGGCTGAGTCTGAGGTGGGTTGCCAGGGTCCTGGTAGATGTGCTGAGGGGTCTGAGCTTCTGTGTCATGGTGAGGAATGTGCACTGCCCACCTGGTAGACAGACAAGCCCAGAGGACCCAGGTCTGCCATACTCCTTAGGGGAAGAGAGAGGAGCCACATCTTGGGGCATAGTTCGTCTTCTGACCCTACTTCTTCCTGTAGTAACTAGGTGTCTAGCAAAGAAGGGTCCCACTGACAAAGGTAATAGCTACTGTTTATTCACATCCAGGCAAGTGCCTTATAGCACTGTGCTAGATGAATTATCTGTTCTTCACAGAGACACAATCATAAGTAAACGGTGTTCAGGTGAGGAGCTAAGGCCCAGAGAAACCGAGTGACTTACCCAGGAACACTCAGGAAGGGGGAGCCAGGGCTCAAACTCAAGCCCCTGCCTGCAACCCCAGCTCTCCCCAGTGGCCCCCCAAGAAGAACTCATTCTCTCTGCAGGGGAGCTGGAATACATTGTATGGGAATTGTCCAGGTGTTGATTCCTGAACCTCTGTGGGTGACTACCACACCTCTGTGGGTGACTCCCACAGCCTCTTGCACTTCCTGGAGGCATTTTCAATTTTTTTTTATTGTAAAACACTCATAACATAAAATGTACCATTTTAACATCTTTAAGGGTATAATTCAATGGTATAAGAAATATTCAGTGTTGTACAAACATCACAGTCTCCATTTCCAGGACTTTGTCATCACCTGGGGGCTTTTGACTATTGCCTTTATTTAATGTCAGTCTTTGAATCTTGGCTGAAAGTTCCATAAAATAATCCACAAGGGTGTCCCTGTCCTGTCCTGGGTCCCCTCTCTTCCTCTTGTCCACTGGTCAAGAGAGGCCAACTTAGGAGTAATACTCTGGCAGTTTGGTCTGTAATTTTACTAGATGATCTATCTTTGAACCAACAAGTTCCCATCCCCCAGGTAGGAAGTCCTCGAGAAATTCCGAGAGTCCTCTTGGGGACCTGAATCACACAGGGCCGCAGTTTCATCTGTGCAGGAATTCAGCTGACAGGTGAGCTGGAGTCTCTCACAAGGGATCTAGAAAGAGAGCTGCCGTGCACCTTCCAGGGGGATTATTTGGCACTTATGGCTTCAAAGAAATAATTCTGGAGACCCAGCTGTGGGTTTATTTCTCTCTTGATCTCTTGCAGCGTCTTGCCCTACGTCTTGTTATTGTGTGTCTTGCTGTGGTTGGCTGCTTGGTCTGGCCCTGGGTAGGATGTGATCCTTAGGGTTGCCCCTGGCAGCCTTCTGTCCTGGGTGCCTTAATGACCACACCCTCTTCACATACAAGTTACTTCCGTACTTGGTGGATGGGTGGTGTTAACCATCCTTGGCTGCACTGTGGTAGAATGAACTCTGTTAAATGAGGCTCTTATATTACTTTCCCAGTCCTTGTAAGTTTTGGTTTTTTTAAGAAAGTGATCATATTTTTAGCACTTAAAATTTTTGGTATGACTGTTTGAAGGATGTATTTGTGCATTTGGGGTGAAATGTGCTTTCAAAGGGACACGGAGCAAAGACTAGTCTTGGGGGTAGTGGCCTCAGCAGTCCTAGAATGACCTCAGTGCTCATTAACCTCCCCTCCATGACCTGGAATGCCATCGTCAATGCCTACATGTTCCATTTTTACAGGAAAGACTTGGACTCAGAGATGGCCAGTGGCTTGCCAAGTCCCACACAACTGGCAAAAGCCAGAAAGGAAAGAGAGAGAGTTTATTCTTCCTTATTTTGTCTTACTCTTCAGTGAGAGAGGACCTGAGAAACCCTAGGCAGCTTTAGGGGTGGTCACCAAAAAGACTCCATGGGAGAGAGAGAGATGAGGACACTGAACAGGTGGTTTGCCCAGATGTAAGGGGCTGAGTTGCAGGATGGAGCTGACATCCCTCAGTAAAGCTGTTGAGAAAAAAAAACCATCAAGGTAACCCTGTGCCAGGGCTTCTGAGCAGGAACCAACCTGCAACCCAAGTCACTGACCTGCAGATCTCATGTGTTCCCATATGGACTCTTAGCAACACGTATCATCTTAAATGAAATCTGGGTTTAATAGAGCCATGTTAGAGATGTCACAGCTCATGGATGAAAGAAGCCAGGCCAGGAGTCATGTAGGCTTCAGTTTGAACCCCAGCTCTGCCAGAGACTGGCTGTGTGGACTTAGACAAATCAGTTAAACTTTTCAACATCCATAAGAGGTGGATAATAATTCCTAACTCTTGGGATGCGGTGAGAGCAAAGTGAGGTGAGGATGAGGTAGGGCACAGTGAGCCTCAAGGCTGTCTAGGGCAGACGGTGGTTGTGGTTACTGAGTCAGCGGGAAGTCTGTCCTCTGAGCATCCCCTCTGCCTTCTGTACCCACAGTGCTGCAGGGCGTGGACAATTCGCTGGTGGGCCTGTACAACCAGAGTTTTGCCCGGGTCATGGAGCAGCGCCTGGCCCAGCTCTTCATGATGTCCCAGCAACAAGGTCGACGGTTTAAACGGGCTACCACTCTGGGAAGTTACACTGTGCAGGTAGGTGCGTGTGATGTCGCGGGGGTTTCCTAATAATTCTGAGGGAATGTGCTTCCTGGGACTAGACAAATATATGTGTACAGAGGACATCCACACTGTCAACTGGCTGAGCCAGCTACTCAACACTGCTCTGAGGTTTGGGGGGTTGAGGTTCATTAATATCTTCCTACATTGTCAAATAACTAAGTTATTAGGGAAAGGATCTCAGAACAAATGCCGTATACATGTAGATATTTATGAAATGAAGTTTCATGGTCCATATTAATCAATTATAGAACCCACCAAACTTACAGTGAAGACGTGACCACAAAGTGATTTAGGCAAGAGCAGGAGCAGCTCTATTGTCACTCTTGCTGTACCCTCTTCGCATCAGTAAGCATGCCAGCTGGAACTTCAACAGCCAGCCACTGATCTTTACAGCAGGGATGCACTTGGGATGCTGGATGCCATGATGGCTGGAAGTGCCTGGGACTTAGCCAGTGGAGGGAGTACAAATACCCCAGCTCCCTTGCCTCTTAGCTAGGGGAATTTTGACATGTATCTTTAAAATCATTTCCAGAGTTCTCCCATGGAAGTAAGCTCTAGTCACCCACCGTAGTAATGGACTCTTTCCCCCGCCTGTGTGTCATATCTTCACCCTCCTGTCAGTTCCTTGCATCTCTCAGATGAACTACAAGCAGTCAGCTCTTCTCGAGCGTCCACTCAAGGGAACAGCCTTGCCCAACGGTGATGATTCCAGGCCTCCCTAGACACTGAGTTCCTACAGGAGTGGAGTGTCTCTAGCATATTCTAACCAATCCACATATCTTAGATACTACTAACTTCGCCATTGAGAACCCATTTCTAACATTTGTTATGCTAATTAAGAAACTCTGCTGAGCATGATACCAAATTACAGAGGTGCCTCTAAGTGTGGGCCTCCTAATTGGAATCTAGCAGACTGCCCCTGGCATGTGACCTTCTGATTGATAATTGGCTGCATCTAGCCCACATGCCTAGTGTCGCACTGTGAGGAAAGTCTTAAAGGAATTGCAGACACCGTCACAGTCTGCCGGCAGATCACATCCCTGTGCAATCAGGAAAGGTAAGCAGCCCCTCTTCTCTCCCTGCATGAGTCAGCATCATGCCCTGACACCAGTCCAGGTCCCCTTATTCACAGTTGTGAATCTGGACCCTTGCCTTATGGGTTGCTGCTTTGGTTCTGAAAATCTTTGTGGTCTGTGACGACCTCATCACAAGGTAAAGGGATAGCTAATTTCACATGCTGGGTTTGTGAGTTCCCCTCTGTGTGTTCCATGTAAGCCCCATAATCCACACTTCTCCAAATGACAGAAAGGAAGTCGGATGTCTGTGCAGTGGGATTTGTATTGGCCAAAGGGGGAGAAAAGGACCACACAGCAGTCCTGGTGTTGTTTGTAAGTCTAAGAAACCTAACATTCTGCATATCTAAAAGGGCCCCAGAGGTGTTTGCTCTCACTTTTTCTGAGTGCCCATTGCCTGTGGTCCTACAGCTGCCTATGAAGTCAGTGTGAGGCAAGTGGGGCTTGTTTCTGCAGATCCAGCTATACAGAGGCTGTGGATTGCCCTCTGACATCACCCTGGGAGAAATCTTGGGTAGAAGAATTTGCTATTAACTTGAAATTGAGTGATGTTGGTAGATATCTGAATGATCCTTCACCTCTGCCTGGCTGCACTAACTCCCCCACCTGCCCAGGTCTCCCTCCCAACATTTACTCTACAATCATCCACTCAGAGACCTTTCTTCTGTGCACAGAGAATTTTAAAAGACGAACTTCCTCCATGAATGTGAAGATTTAGATATCTAGAATTTAAAGGTATTTCTCTAGTTCATATATTGGGAAATTGGGTCCTAAGAAGAAATCATATAACCTGTAAACACTTTTAAATGTTTGATTCAAAGTCATGCAGGACTTAACTATGAAAGATTAGTAAAATGTCCTATCCAGCGTGGGTGAGGACCCAGTGACAAGAGCACTTCTACACAGTAACTGGTATGAGCTTCCTGGGGAAGTGCGTCACAGACTTCTAGATGGTCTTTAACTGACTCAGAATTTCATCTCAAGAAGATAGAGCTGAACACAAAGACAAAAAAGTGAGGACCATGTTTTCTAGTGAGTATCCAGCAAATGGTTCGATGAGGTACCTGAAGGCAGAGGGGCTTGTTGGCCATGCTGGTTTGGGCAAGACTGCAAGATTGCACCTTATAACTCTTTCTTAGAGATTCCCAAAGTATATTTGCATTCCCAAACTCAAAAAAAAAAAAAAAAAAAAAAAAGGAATCTCCTTAATTTTGTTCAGCATACTGATTTCCAAATTTAAAGTGTCAGTAAAACCCTTGTTTTTCCTATTTGTTACACCATTTTATTATGAACATCTTCAGACTCACAGCAAAAGTTGAAAAAATTATACAAGGAGCACTCCAATACTCATTATAGAGGTTCTACAATTAATCTTATACTACCTTTCCATTTCATATTTGATAACATATATCATTTTCATTTACTTACCACATACCTTCTACAATACACACATATCCATAAATCCAAATCACAGATTGATTTTCAAGTTCTTAGATTGCATATATATGGAATTGTATAGTGTATTACTTTTTTATTTATTTATTTATTTTTAGTACAGGGGATTGAACACAGAAGTGCTTAACCACTGAGCCATATCCCCAGCCCTTTGTAAAAAATGTTTTTTTTTAATTTAGAGAAAGAGTCTCCCTGAGTTGCTTAGGGCTTTGCTATGTTGCTGAGGCTGAATTTGAACTCAAAATCCTCTTGCCTCAGCCTCCCAAGCCACTGGGATTACAAGCATGTGTCACTGTGCCCCGCTGTATATTACTCTTGTATAATTTTTTTTTTTACTATTATATAGTGTTTTTGAGATTCACCCATGTTGTTGCATTATTTTAGTAATAATTTTTATTGCTGAATAATATTCCCTTCTGTAAATAATACCATCTGCTTATCTATCCTTTTATTGATGGGTAACTGGTCTTTTTCTACTTTGTAGCTGCTAAATGAGGCTACTGCCAATGTCCTTCTTCACATGCTGTTGTGGTCACATACTTTCACTTCACTTGGGGTAATAGGAGTGGAATTCCTGGTTCACAAGGTTTAGTATACGTTAGTTCTATAAGAAACTGCCAGACCTTTTTCCAAAGCAGTGTTACCATTTTACATTCCTGCCAACCAGGCATGAAGTTCCAGTTGCTTCATATACTCATCAACACTTGGTATTGTCAGTCCTTATTTTAGCCATCCTGGTGGCTAAAAGAGAGTAGTGTTTCATAATTTTAATTTTAATTTCCCCATTGAGCACTTTTATGTCGTTATTGGGTATTTAGATATCTTCCTTTGAGAAGTGTCAGATCAGGTCTTTTGTCCATTTTTATTGGATTGTATTAATGTCTATTTTTTAATTGTTATATAAGGCATATATTCAAAAGAACATAAAAAATATCAGAGTTTAAAGTATACTAATGAAAAGAAGTCATTACCCAATGGGTGAGATCATTACCCTTCCTTACTCTAGAAGGATTTTATGTGTCTTTGATTATATTGTCTTCCCAATGGAGTCAAGCATGATTTTGAATTCCACATTAAGTCATTCCTGTATTTCTTACGTAGATTTTACCATCCACGTGTGTATCCTTAAATAGTGTATCATGTGGTTTGCTTGTCTTGAATTTTCTGTGATTTCTCTGTCACTCAATATCAGGCTTCTACATTCATCTACATTGATGCCAACAGTCATAGTTCATTCATTATCACTGATCTATAGTATTTCGTTACGTTGCTATACCATAACTCATTTATCCAGTGTGCTAGGGACTTTTGAATTTTCAGGGTGTTCGCTATTATGGCTAAAGCTGCTCTGAGCATTTTGTAATATCATTTAATACTTTACAAAATTCAAGATATATAGTATATACTTTGGAAAACACTATGCTTCAGTTTAATATTTATCAGTTGTTAGTTATAAGAGCAAAAAGTTAACCTAAATGTTCACTAATAAATGGTTAGTTAAGTTTACTAGGCATGCATATAGTAGAACATTATATAGGTATTAAAATTCATGTTTCTGTACTTATGATTATCCATTGCTAATTACATGAATGCAAAAGTAGCAACTATCTAAATGCATAACTAAATGTTTGATAATAAAGGATTTGTTAAATAAGTTTATGGGTCAGGCATTTGGGATCCCATACAGAAATAAACATTTAAGTTTTTGAAATATTTCATGTTACTTAATGATGGAAGTAAAAACTACTGAGACATGATATCACATAGGGAATATGATAAATAATTTTATAAAACAATACAGAAAAGTTCTATGTGGAAATAAAGACTAGAAGCAAATATTCCGAAACGATCATAGTAATTAGTTGGTAGTGGAGGGACTATAGATCATTTTGTTACACTTGTTGATACTTTTGCCATATTTTCAAAATTTCCTGTACTAAGTATGCATCCTTTTATAGTAAAGAAAAGCAAAAAATATTATTTTAGAAAAGGAATTTAGAATTTTCAAGCATTGCTTTTACCAAAGATCATTTGGATTGCAGATGTATAGGCTATTTTTTCCCGTTTGTGGCAATTACAGATATTTGAAATTAAAAATATTGTTTGAGAATAACCTCGCATGCCCTGAATTACCATGGAGGCCTACTTTCAAATGAGGCCAGTGCTCTGGGGGGGCTGGGAAACATCACTACTGCACGTTTTGTCTCCAGCTTCAAACTGTTCTTTCCAGATGTTCACATCTTCCTTCTCCTCCCAGTCTCCCGCTCCTGCCTTAGCAGGCTTCCTGAGGCGCTGGGTATAGGGAGTTAACAAAGGTTGCTGTCTAACATGTGCAGTGTGGGGCCACTCAGCCTGCTGACCGCCTGGGGGCCTGCGGGATCCCTGCGAGATGCCCTGTCAACACATGGCCTCTCTTTTTCTGAAAGATGGTAAAGATGCAGCGTGTGCCAGGACCAAAGGACCCAGCAGAGCTGACTTACTACACCCTGTACAACGGGAAGCCACTGCTGGGGACCGCAGCTGCCAAGATCCTGAGCACCATTGACTCCCAAAGGATGGCCTTGACCCTGCATCACGTTGTCCTTCTGCAAGCTGACCGTAAGGAGACTGTCCTCTCATTCAGTGTTTTTAATGCCTTTCAATGTTTCCTGTGAGTCAAAGTGATTCTCAAAACTCATTTTAATGGTGTCAGAGCTAAATATATTTCTGTTCTGGAAGGTTCTTGTGTGCATGCATATGGTGTGTGTGTGTGTGTGTGTGTGTGTGTGTGTGTGTGTGTGTGTGTGTGAGAAGAGGGTGCTAGGGATCCATCCCAGGGCCTTGCACATGCTAGTGCTACCACTGAGCCACACCCCCATCCCTGTTCTGAAAGGTTCTTAAATTAATCAGCTATATTTACCCTGTTGTTTGAAGCAATAGGTTTTGGGTAAGGGATATGTTTTGTAATATCCAAATGATGATAATGTTATCACTCTGCCCCCAAGTGCTACTTACTCTTCCTCCTCAATATAATATAGTGAACAGCCATGAAAAATCACTACCACTGAGATTACATGTGTGTGCTGGAGGAATTAAAGATTATTTAATAAACCTTTATAGAGTCCTGCATGAACTGAGCTTAGTACTGGAGGACATAGAGAAATGGGCAAGACCTGGTTCCTACCTTTAAGGAGCTGGGGAATTAATGCAGGTGCAGAGATGTCTAATGCAGGACAGGGCCCAGACAAGGCAGTGTGACAGGGGGGTCAACAGAGGGAGGGTCAACTTTGAAGGGGCATCTGAAATTAAGCAACGGAAAAAAGAATGAAACAATAGCCACCTCTTTGAGCACCCTCCCTGTGGCAGCTACCCTGCTAGTTACCTAGATTTTTTTGCCTTCTACGGTCATTGGGGCAGTGGTTATTCAGCTGCAAAGCAGAGGCAACTGAGACTCAGAAAAGCAAAATAACCTGCTCAGCATCACAGAACCAGGACTTAGGTAGCCAAAATAGGGATCTGGATCTGTCTGACTTCAACCCTGTGTTGGCACTCTAAGAGCTCAGCAGAGGGAGAGGAGGGGCTATGTATTCCAAAAGGAAAATAACAGGAGCAAAGAATACAGAGGAGCTGTACTTGAAACACAAGGAATTCAGATGGCCTGGGCTAAAGAAACTGGTGGAAGAATTGATGTATTGATTGGAAAACTCAGGCCTTGAATGGCAGAGGAAGGAGATGGTACATAATATCTTGGGCTGTGTGGAGTTATTGAAGATTTCTGGGCAGGGGAGTAATATCTTTGGAACGAACCTTTACTTAGGAAGGTTAATTGGTCAGCAGTGTCTGGGATGGGAGAACAGAAGGTGGCAGCAGGTGGCAGGACCAGTGAGAAGGTTCTCTGGTGTCTCAGGCACTGGGGACTCAAACCAGTGCTGTAAAGAAATGGGGCAGTAGGAAGGTGAGAGATTGCATGTGGCAGAAACCTTAGTGTTTGGCAACACCAAGCATGGAAGGACATGGAAGGTCATCTCCCACGGTTTCCTAGTTGATGTCCATGCTCCTCAAGAACCAGGCATCTGGCTTATCATTTTCCTGTCCTCCTCATCTTCACCTACATCAGGAATGACTTTAGCTTCCAGGGAGATGGTGCTGCCCAGGGTTGTCATGCTTGGCCAGAATATCCTCAGGGCACACCTTTTCCTAGGAATAAGGATGGCTGCATTGCAGTCTGATCTTTGAAATGACATTTTAAACCAAGATTCTCTTCCTTTGCATTTGTCCACCTTCATCCTCGGGGGATCCATCTTCATCTCTGGTCAACTACCTGCTTCCTCTATTTAGCTGCATACCCTAGGTGGCTTCCTAGGCTCTGTTCACAGCTCTTTCTCTCTCTAGGTGGAGAATAATCCATAACAGGTGCAAAAACATTTCAGGTGCCAGGAGAGAGGTGAAGGTACTAGAAGTGGAGAATTTAGGAGGTGGTGGGGGCAGAGCTGGTGGGGCAGGGTAGTGGATTCTCTGTGTGGCAGCAGGAGGAGGTGGGGATCCGAAGACTTCAGGGTGACTCCTAGGTGTTGTGAGACTGTTTGGCAAGATACAGAAGGTGTGGGGCAAAGAGGCTTAGCAGGACTGGAGTGTGAATGGGAGAGATGGACTAAGAATTTAGTTTTAGACATGTTAAATTTGAGATGTCTGCTAGACATCCACATGGAGCTCAGGAGAGGTAAACATGGGAGTCATCAACATACATTTGGACATTTGGAGCTAAGGGAGTAGGTGAGGATAACCAAAAGAGTCTAGCTAGAGAGAAAAGGATGCAACTCTATCCTGGGGAGTCCACATGTGCAACAAGAGCCAGCAGAGTGGCCAGGAGACTGGGAGGACACCCAGGAAAGAGGGGTTCAGAATGCAAGTCAAGAAAATGAATCTTGCAGAAATGGGGTGGGATATCACGTCCATTTTTATCCTTGAGGGGCAAGGCACAATGAAGAGCTTTGGTGATTTTGGCAGAAGTGGTGTCCAGGATGAAGCTGGCCCAGGAGGACTGTGATGGGAAAGTAGTGACCACCAAGGGGGAATGAATGGGCAGTTGTTGGAGGGACACCTGGGAAATGCTGGCGTGAGTTTGGATATTCGGGGGCGGGGGTGCTGTCATAGGGAGGTTTTGACAAAGCAGAAGAGAGAGAAGAGGATTGAACTAGCAAAGTCCTTGAGTGGACGAGGGGCTGGGATCTAACGCACAGGCAGAGGGTCCACAGGGGCAGCTCGTCCTTTTGTAACAAGAGGGATAGCAGAGTACAAGGGTATATTTGGTGGTGGACGCCTGGGACACATTCTCTGATCCTTTCTGCTCTTGGGGCATACTGAATGGAGGTGGTGGCCAAGGTGGAGCTTGTGTGGGGCACTCGAGCAGGGTGGCAGAGCAAGCTGACCACATAATGCTCTAGGTTTCCAGGGCACCCCTCCTGTCCTTCCTGCCATGTCCAGATCACTTTTCTCTTCTTTCAAAATCCAGACCTTTTGAAGCTCTCCTTCCTCACTATGGTCATCCCTAGACCCCCCACCCAGGGGCCCATCACTCACTGGACGTGTCCCACCTGGCCCATTGTCTCTTCCTCTCCATCACTTCTGTCCCAGTCCATCTGCTTCTTTAGTCTGTGGGTTCTGAGACCTCCTCATGCCTGTTCTGGGCTTCTAGTACATGGAAGAGATGGGGGGCAAGATGGAGGTGAATATGTGTCCAGGAAGAGGCTGAGGCTCAGGGGCTCTGCTGATGACAGTTGATGGGGACAGTGGAAGGAGCTAAGAGCAGGGGTCAGAGAGGGAGGACATATCAGTTTACATGCATGGAGCCTTTTGGAAGTGACTCTGGGTGGCAAAGGATGACACAGAGACTTGACAGGGCTCAGAGAGCCAGGATTTAGACCCAGGCCTACCCAGCTCCAGTCTGCGTCCCTTTTACTGCTGCTCCTCTGTCCCCTTCAGTCCTCTCAGCAACCTTCTCCAATAACTTGTGAGTCCACCTCCTTTTCCCCATTTCCTCATTCTTTCTTGCTCAGCCTGTGGCAGCAGCTTTCTGAGTGACAGCCTGTTACTCTCCCGTACCTTCCGCTCCACCATTATAGTTGTGGTAAGACATGGATTCTGATCTCATATCTCCTCCATTCACAAAACAGTGGCTTTCCATCCTTCTCAGAATGGAACCCAAGCTCTTTCAGAAGGGTCTCCATAGCAGGTACTCAATAGCTCAAGTCTCCTTCCAACCCACTCTCAGGCTCCTCATCCAGCTGTATGTCTCCCTTCTCCATATCTAATGCTTCAGCCGTGCGGGAATATCTCTCGTCACATTCCCTGCCCCATGAAGCCTCCCTGACCCTCTCCCTCAGTCCCAGGGGCTGCCACTGCCCTTATCACTCAAGGAAGTTGTTTTCTACCTGATCCCTCTTGAGCTCTTTAAAAGCAGTTCCACAACACATCCACCTTGGCCTGTCCAGTTGGGTTACTGCCTTGCTTTGTTCTTGGGAAGGTAAAGGCACCGACTGTCACTGAACCCTCTGCAGGGTCCTGAGACAGACCCGTGGTTACAAGACTAACAGAGGTGGAACGCAGAGCCTCTGAGGTCAGGCTGTGCTGTGTATAGAGATAGGAATTAGGATTAGAATCCCCAGAATGTAGGTGCTTAGGGAAGGAATACAGCTAAAGCATGGAAGAGGACAGATTCTGGGAAATGCCTCCATTGCCAGGAGCAGATGAGGCAGCAAATAAGTCCAATAAAGAAGAGGAACAGACATTTTTAAAAATCCTGCCTTCTCATGGTTTTGAAATTGGCCTCCAATGTTAACCTGAGGTCAGGACTTTGAATGGAGTGTTGGATGCTCTGTCCCACGGAGGGGAGGGTGAGCATCCTGTGTTCCGGGGTGCTCTGCGTTGCTGGTCCTAGGGTCAAGGCTGGAGCCTGTGATGCTTGAACCTCGCGCCTCTGGGGCTGGGGGGCATTTGACCGCTAAGGAAGCAGTCGATTTCCCAGGACGGGCTGACATCAGCTCCATTTGCAGGATCTGGAGTGAGGGTTTCTTCAAAGTGGTTATGCAGCTGAGGCACTGGGCAACATTCTCCCCACGAGATGCAGAAGTGGTTTAACTTAGGTTTGAGACATTCTTCTCAAAAATGCCACTTAAAGGACACAAGAGTGGTGCTTTGAGGACTCACTTTTATTCATTTCTTCAATGAATATTTAAGCACCTACTATGTGGCAGGCACTGGACAGACAGCAGTGAAGGAAACAGACCAAAAAAAAAAAAAAAAGAAAATTTCTGCACTGGTGGCTCTGACATTCCTGAGTGGGCAGATTAAATGCACAAAACCAGGGAAATGTTAGATGCTAGTGACACAGAGAAAAAGCAGGCAGGGAAGGGATAGGGAATGTGGGGGTGTGGATACTGGTTGCAATTTTAAATTGTCGGGGGGTCAAGAGCAAGATCAGGGAGGAAGTAACCTTTTAGAGACCACCTGAAGGGATGGAGGGAGGACGGGAGCAGTGCTGAGGATACCTGGGGACCAAGTTCCAAGCAGAGGAGGAGGTTCGAGGTGGGACCCAGAGCAGGATGAGATGCCACGGGAGGCCCTGGGCAGGAGAACCACATGGGCTGAGCACTGGTCCTGGGGCAGAGTCTCACCGGCATCCACCCACCCAGCTGTGGACTCTAATGGCCACAGAAACGAATTTTGAGTGGATTCCTCCTCCTTCAACAGTTGTCCATGTAAGACTAGTGCTCAGATTATTTAGACCCTTTGAATTCATTCCTTCTGACAAATGCTGTGTGTGTGTGCGCGCACGTGTGTGTGCACATGCATGCACATGTTCACGCTTCTGTTCATGTGTGTTAACTCAGAACCAACTTAAACCATTTGTTTTAGAGAAATGACTTCACATCAAAGTATCCAACCTCCCTGGGCTCAGTTTCCTCACCTGCAAACTGGAATAAGAAGAACACACAGGCAAAGGACTGTCCCTGTGCCTGGCACAGAGTAGGTGCTCGGAACAGTGTCTCCTTTTCCTTTCTGACCTCCCCTGAAATTCTTGCAGTTGAAATAACCACTGTTCCTTTTCACCTCAGTGCATGTCTTTGTACTTTTAGATCATGTGCCAATGAATATATTGGGTTTGGATGACTTCAGTTGACCTAACTTTAATACCATTTTGACCGCTAAATGAATTTATTAATGTACTTAAGATAAATCTGTTCTCTCCCCCACTGAAATAAAGGTGAAGGGATTTTACATATTGTACCAAGAAAAAAGCATCCACCAAGACAATAAAACTGAGTAAGATCAGAGCATGCAAATATTTATTTCTTGCAAATGGAAAAAACATATATGTATACATATTCCATTCCATATATATATATGCTTGTTTATTTAGGGTATATGCTATACATTTTTCTCCATCAGGATAGAATAGCCTAGCCAAAAGAAGCATATTGATATTTTTCAGAGAAGCTCTAAGCTTTAAAAAAATGTTAATGGCACAAAACTCACATATAAATACTGAATTGCTAAAAGCAGTAGCAATTAAGTGTGTAATGTCAACAGAAGCACATTACCTAATGAGCTGTTTTCAGAAGTTAATAATGTGATTAATCACTGATTGATAAAAACTGTAGAAGAAGAAGAATTTCATTGGTACTAATAGTATTTGAAGCCCAAGGGCAGCCAGATAACAGGGAGAACTTGGTTAACAAGGAACCCTCTGAAATCTGGAGGTGTTTGAGTTCAGAGAGGAAGGCTGGCAGGTTCCTCAGACAGGCCTTCTCTATGTGGTACTTATGGGGCGGGGGGCTTTATATTCCATGGTTTAGGTCCTGAGTTTTAAGGGTCTTGTAACCTTCAGGAGGATAAGGAGGACCAACGTATGCTAACCAGCATGTACAAGAAATAAAAACACAAACTAGAGTTCAAATGCAGGTTAGAACTACACAGAGACGAGACTTCTCCTTCTAACTTGCTGATACACTGTCTAATTAGAAAACCTGTTGGGTGGTTTTCAGGGACAGCATCGTCAAGCTGAATCAGCCCATGGCAGCCATCTTGCCACGAGGATAGAACTGCCATTGACCAGCTCACCCAGATCTACCCTGGGACACATTCCCACGGTGGACAAGTCCTTACCTGCCCTTCAGTTCTTTCTCTGAATTCCTGCAGACCCCACTCCCTTCCATTAACTCTCCCTGCAGACTGTTACTTTCTGTTAAAGTAGCTGCTAAAGTTACTGCTTTCTTTACTCCAGTTCTGAAAACATATTAGTCCTTTAGATTGGACTGACGTGTTTTCCAAGAATCCCCATCCGTGATCCTGGGGGAGGCTCATTCATCTCCTTTTTCTTTCATTTTCCTAACCCAACTTACCAAAAAATTGGAAGAATTATCAGTGAATGCCCATGTACTTACCACTTGGAGTCCACAATTAGCATTTTACTGTATTTTTATCATGGACTGGGTTTTCTATTCCTCCATTCATCCATCTACATATTTGGGGGATGCATTTCAAAGTGAGTTCCAAACATGAGTGGACTTAATCCACTTCAGTATGCATATCGTTGATTAGAGATCACTGTTCATTTATGCCTTGTTTTAAGGAAAAATTCACATACAGTGAGATGTATGCATCTCTTTTTTAAATTTTTAAATTTGTTCGGATTAGTTATACATGACAGTAGAAGGCATTTATGCATTTTGATAAATCATACATAAATCTTAAAGTGATGAGTTTGGACAAACATGCACAGCTGTGTGACCCAAATCGCTCTCATGTTTCAGAAAACCATCACCCTGTGGCCCTTTCCAGGTTGATTCATTCCACCTCACCCCCACAAGGACACCTGCTGCTTCGGCACGTTAGCCCTGCTGACAAGCTCTTGGCTTACTCTATTCCTCGCTCTAGTTCTGAGGACAAGCCTGATCCTCTCCATCCGACTAAGTTTCCCAGGCAGCCATTCATGGGAAATTCATCTGCTCATGTTATATTTTATTCATTGCTCATTCACGGGGTGATTTCACTTCAATATTTAGAGTCATCTCTTGGTGGCTTTTGCCTTCTGACTCCAACCCACACATCTAATCCTCAGGTTTCTTTTTTCTTCTTCCTTTTTGATCCTTGGACATGACCACTGAGGAAAACTGATACTGATCCATTTGCTTTTTTTCTCCTCTTTTTTAATAATAGTAGAAGCAAGGCTTTATTGAGCACCTACTAGGGAACATAAGAAAGCATCAAACTAACCCATTTACAGATGAGGAAACTGAGACTCAGAAGGTCACACAGCTGCAGCTGCAGAAGCAGAGGCTTCCTGACCTTGGACCCTCTTAACGCCTGCCTCCTCCCATCTCATGACTTGGGGCTGGGAGGATTTATGTCTGGGCTCCCTCCTCCCAGTGCTCCTGGTCACCTGCTTCCCGCTGGCTCTCTCCCACAGCTGTGGTGAAGAACCCACCTAACAACCTGTGGATCATTGCAGCTGTGCTGGCGCCCATCGCCGTGGTCACGGTCATCATCTTCATCATCACGGCTGTGCTCTGCAGGAAGAACAAGAACGACTTCAAGCCGGACACTATGATAAACCTGCCTCAGAGAGCAAAGGTATGTGGAGGCAGCGAGGAAAGGGCAGGAGCCCGGGCCACAGAGGCTTGCCTGCCTTTCCCTCTTGGCTTTTGTGGCCACTGCAAGTGTCTTAAGAACCATTGTTATAGTCCTTATTTAAAAAAAAAAAATTAAGTTTTCTTTGGTACTGGGGATTGAACCCAGGGGCACTTTACCACTGAGCTACATCCCCAGACCTTTCTTATTTTTTATGTTGAGATAGGGTCTCACTAAGTTGCTTAGGGCCTTGCTAAGTTACTAGGGCTGGCTTTGAACTTGTGATCTTCATCTCAGCCTCCCAAGTTGCTGGAATTACAGAAGTGTACCACTGGGCCTGGCTATGGTCCTTATTTTGAAGGAGGCCCTTTATTTCATAATCGGGAGAGGATAACTAGTGTTTATCTGACGCTCACTCTGTCACGGATGCATCCAATTGGTTTACATATAGCAGTTCTCTAATCCTCACAGCAGCCCTGGGAGGAAGGACCATTATTTTACAGATGAGGAAAGTGAGGCACAGAGAACTCAGAACTAGAGAGACCTGAAAGGACTTTAGAGGGAATTTAATCAGATTACCTTCTTTTACTGTGGGTTCTTTGGTAGTAGAACCAACAGTGGAATCAGGTGTGCGGTGGTCTGAATATCTGTTTCCCATATTCATATGATGAAATCCAGCCTCCAATGTCATGGTGCCAGTAGGTGGACCGCTGGGAGGTGATTAGGTCATGAGGGTGGAGCCCTAGGAATTAGATTAGCACCCTTGTTAAAAGAAGACCTCGAGCTCTTCCCTGCCTTTTCCATCATGTGAGGACATAAGAAGTGGACTTCTAGAGTCTGCTAGAGAGCCCTTGCCAGAGTCCAGCCATGCTAGCCCCTTATCCTGGACTTCCAGCCCCTAGAACTGTGAGAAAGAAATGCCTGTTATGTGTGAGCTCACTCCTTGGGGCATGTCAACCCTCAAATTGCTCCTTGTTCTGTCGTCTGGAGTGACTTCTCTTCAGGCTGCCTTGATGGACAAGCAACATGGCCAGTGCTGGGTGCCCATCAAACACCAGTTCTAATGATTCCCTAAAGCCTGGCCTGGATTGCCATCCCCTCTCTGTCACCTACCCGGTCCCCATCTGTGACTGGGAGGGGAGTGGACTGGGGAAGTTCTGAAGGCTGATTTTCCAGTCACGTCGCTGCCTCCATGATATTCTCTGAGGGAAATAGCCTAACTGTAACACCCGGTGCTTAAATAATGTCTTACAATTTGCTGGCTCTTCTAGGTCTCTCACCCCATTTGTTCATCACAGCAGCCCTGTGAGGTAGGTCATAGTCAGGGCAGGTTTTATTATCCTCGTTTAACTGCCAAGAAACCCAAGGGAAAGAAGGACGTTGGGATTGGGCCAAAGTCGTACAGCTAAGAGCAGAGGGGCCAATGGCCCTCATCTGAGTCTGAGCTCTTTCTACATTGCATACCTACTCCAACCCTGATATTGGGAGGGAGGATCAGCTGCCTGCTCTGAACCTCTGAGTGTGGTCTGTGTGGAAATGGCAAATTACCCCTCATGCTTCATACTCTTGGAGTGGAAGTCAGCCATGGTGACTGTCCTTGCTGGGGGTCACATGTGCCCTTGCTTTTTCTTCCTGGTCCCACCTCACTTTAGCAAAGCAATGGTTTTTTATTGTCTCCTAAGCCCACACACCTGTTGTGAAGCTGCAGTTTGATTAGACACTTTTCCACTGAAAAGCTGAACCCCAAAGAATATTGTTCTGCTTCTGTTGATGCAAAGGCACCTGCTTGCCAGATGCCGCAGGATGTTGGTAAGGAGGCTACCAACTGTTCCAGGAAGAAGGATTTCACTCCATCTTAGCCGGGTTACAATGTGAGCCTTTCATGCATAACAGTAATTACCAGAATCTAATCGCAGCTGGGTCCAGGAATGTAAAACATGCCATGTTGGGGTTGGATGTGGCATCTTTGTGTTGCAGATTAAACCCAAATCTTATTTACCTGCCAAGATGAGTTGGGCAACACATGACTGCAGCATACCTACTAGCTTGAAAGCTCGCTGGAGCTGGGACAGATGACTGTGGCTTTCCACGGTACCTTTGGTGTGCGTGTCCCAGGCACCGTGCTTCCTAAGATACTTGACTGATGTCAAAAACCGAGCCAATTTGCGTCCCCGGAGCTGATTGCTTTCTCTCGTGTTTGGTGCTGCTGAATGTCTTTCCCCTCCTTGAGACTGGGCAAAGCACTTAAGGTTTCCAAAGCCCCTTTATCATGAGAAAGCAGCAGAGTGGAACTGCTTCTGTCTTACTGCAGTGCTGCTGTTGCAAGCCAGGGACACTGCGGTATTTGAGAGAGCAGAGAGTGGCTGCTTCGCTTCTCACACTGCACTTGAGTGTGTGAGCAGAATTCAGTGATGCCAAGGGACAAGGCAGAATGAAAAAGTTAGCCTTTGCCACCAATACATAGACTGGGTGGATGGCCCCAGGGACATCGTTGCGACTTTAGCATGCAGTATGCCGTACCAGAGAAGTTCTGGGGACCCTTCCTGAGACTCAGTAATAAACTTAGCATGCTAAGCAGAGGAGGTGAGTATGGCTTTCCTGGGAGCTGAGGCCAGTGCATGGATCCTGCACCCTCTTCAAAGACAAGGTACTTAGACATCCCCTATCATTGTGCTACCAACTGGGCTTCTGCAGGCAGAATGTTGAGAAAATGGTAAATGTAAGCAGGCCAAGGTGTCAGGATGTTTGCTACCTCCCTTCCTCTCAGTTCTCTGCATTCTTTGTCATTGGATTTACAGCCTCCCTCCGCCCCTGCCAACATATAATTAAAGAGAACATTGCTCCCTGGAATAGTCATCCTTAGGAGAAAGTAGGTAGGGCCACCTCTAGATATGGGATGGAGCTTGGAGGGCCTTCAGTAGTTGACATGAATTTCTGCTTGGGACAGAACATTCACTTCCTGATAAAAGCCAACTGTTTCCTCTTTTTTACATACTACCTGTATGAACTCAAGAAAGTTACTTAAACTCTTTGTGCCTTGATTTTCCAACCTGTAAAATGGGGGTGGTAACAATATTCATGAATAGGTTGTTGTAAGGAGTAAGTGAGTTAAGATACATAAATTGCTTTGAGCTGCACCTGGTACATAATAAATATTTCATGCCAGTTGGCTTTCATTGTGGCACATGCTTTTTTCTTAAAAGGTCTGGGTAATATGTCTGCTTTTGAAATCATTGAAGATTATTTTTATTGGTTAATTTTATAAAACTCATTGCATTAACTACATAGATCCTTCATGATGTTGTATTATGAGGTTGGGAGTCGCTAGGGTATGCCCAACGAGCAATTAAGTAATCTTAGGTAATGTTCAAATTGAAGGTTGGAAGATCATTTACTCTGGGAGTCAGAAACGTGAGGAAATCGTCTTCACTTTTTCACCACTTGTCTGTGTGATCTTGGGAAAATGACTGAATCTCTCTGAGCTTTTGCATTCTTGTTGGGAAAATTAAGACCAGGATATTTGTCCTGCTTGC
Organism: Sciurus vulgaris; assembly: GCF_902686455.1. Lineage (NCBI taxonomy): Eukaryota > Metazoa > Chordata > Mammalia > Rodentia > Sciuridae > Sciurus > Sciurus vulgaris. The sequence goes on along the minus strand of NC_136472.1, from coordinate 38,975,740 downwards.
CTCAGTTTATTGTGAGGACAAAAAGAGGTATCAGCGTTTCGTGCGCTCTAAGTACTAAACGTAGGTATGATTAACCTAATAACAATAGCTGCCCTTTAAGCTGTTGTTCCCTACTGTCCCTCTTTCCACACACCTATAATTGACCTAGTCACCTGAAGTATCCAGTAAATAACTTCCACCCAGTGTGAAGGGTAAGGGGCCAAATCCAGAGGGAGTTGGGAGAGTGGGGAAATAGGACCACAGCCAACTACCTCCATCACTAGATTCTTGGAAGGTCTTAGCTGTTGGAGGCTCCCAGTGCCCCCAGACCAGCCAGGAGTCTCAGCACAGGGCCAAGCCAGGTACAGCAGAAGCGGCACAACCAAGATGGCACCTGCAGAAGGGAAGGAGGGGCTCTGGGATGAATCGTCAAGCAGTGGCTAGATGTCCTGACACTGGGTCACATAGGTCCAAATGCTGGCTCCATCACAGACCAGCTGTGTGAGCCCAGGTAAGTTGCTTAAGCCCTCCAAACCTCAGTTTCCTCATCTATAAAATGGAGGCTCAATAATACTTACCTTTTTAAATTATATTGAGAATGCAATGACGTAATTTATGTGATGTGTCCACTCCTGCACCAATAATATTAAATGAGGCTGAAACCACGAGCTTCTTGAGGGTGAGGAACGAGTTATTATTCATCTTTATGTCTCCACCCAAGCAGAGTCTGAGGTACAAATCAGTGCTGTTGAAACAAAAGTAAATAGGTTAATGGGGGGAGGGGTGGCAGAAAAGGGACCAACAGAAGAGAGACTGGGCAGGTGCATTTGGCCAAAATGTGAAGGGCCTTGAATGCCTTGCCAAAGAGCTTGGGGGCCACGAAACATTTTTACTGGACGAGTGACGTGAGCAAATGTGGTTTTGTTTTGTTTTGTTTTGTTTTGTTTTTAATTTTTATTGTACACAAATGGGATACATACTGTTTCTTTGTACATGAAGTAAAGGCATACCATTTGTGTAGTCATAGTTTTACATAGGGTAATAGTGCTTGATTCATTCTGTTATTTTTTCCTTCCCCCCATCCCTCCCACCTCTCTTTTCCCTCTATACAGTCCCTCCTTCCTCCATTCTTGCCTCCCTCCCACCTCCCATTATGTGTCATCATCTGCTTATCAGTGAGATCATTCGTCCTTTGGATTTTTGAGATTGGCTTATCTCACTTAGCATGGTATTCTCCAATTTTATCCATTTGCTTGCAAATGCCATAATTTTATCATTCTTCATGGATGAGTAATATTCCATTGTGTGTATATGTACCACAGTTTCTTTATCCATTCATCAATTGAGGGGCATCTAGGTTGGTTCCACAATCTGGCTATAGTGAATTGAGCAGCTGTGAACATTGATGTGGCTGTATCCCTGTAGTATGCTGATTTTAAGTCCTTTGGGTATAGGCCAAGGAGTGGGATAGCTGGGTCAAATGGTGGTTCCATTCCAAGCTTTCTGAGGAATCTCCACACTGCTTTCCAGAGTGGCCGTACTAATTTGCAGCCCCACCAGCAATGTATGAGTGAGATGTGATTTTAAGGTAGCCTTGGAGGCTTGCCAAGGGTGAGCCTCAATAGGAGTCAAATGGAAGCCAAAGGTTGAGGCCAGAGACGTGAAACAGCCTCCAGAAACATTCAGAAGTTGAATCCAGCAGTTGTGGGAGGAGCAGGTGGCCTGGTACTCTAGGGATTTCATGGAGGCATCTGAAGGTCCCGTTCTGTTTCCTGTAGCACCGAGGAGGGGGTGAGAGGGGGAGGGAGGGGGAGGGCACAGTCTCCCCTTAGCAAATACTGTTTCAGGAACTCAATCCCTGGTCCTGGCATTCAGGTGCCACTGGTCACACAGGGGTCAGAGAGTGTCTCAGAGATAGGGAGGTGACCACATGTCCCAGAGCGAGTTCCCCAGGGAATTGGGGGGGGACTGTCCGTGGCAAAGCCATAGCAGCCTTCTGTCTTATCTCTAGAGATTCTGTACCTGAGAAGAATTAAAATGGATTCTGATTTTGCAAGATAGAAGTAGTGATGGGGATTTGAATTAATTCTTGTTCATCAGAAAGCTAAGTTGGGGGCTGGGATTGTGGCTCAGTGGTAGAGTGCTTGCCTAGCATGTGTGAGGCTCGGGGTTGGATTCTCAGCACTGTATATAAATAAATAAAATAAAGGTCCATTGACAACTATAAAATTATAAAAAGGAAGCTAAGTGGGGCCCCATCACATGCATGTGGCTGCCTGTCTTCTCTTAATCTTTGCTGGATGCAGCAAGAAAACTCCATCCTGTGGTTCGACAGGTTGGGTCACAGTTCTAGACTGTGGATTGTTCAATCTGGTGTGATTCTTAGCCAACTTAGCTGCCAAAGGAGGAGCTTCCGGTCAGATCAAATTCTGATAGACTCTAAATGGCAGGGGTTGACTTTCATCTCCAAATTTTCTGGTGGAGAATGACTGAAGTCCACTTCATCTGGGCTGTGGTTTAGTAGGAGGGTAGATAGTCATAACTAACACTGATGATTGAGCACATACTATGTGCCAGGCCCTTTGCTAAATGCTGAACTTGAATTGCTCAACCTCATGGCATGGGAATTATTATCTCCTATTATCATCTCCATGTTATAGGTGAAGAAACTGATATCAGAAGGCATCAGTCACTTACCTGAGGTTGCACAACTAATGAGTGGTTGAGTCAGGATCTGAACCCAGGCAGCCTCTTTCCGACCCGCTGCTCAACATCGACTGTCCCACCTCGAATCTGTACTGTACTCCACTGGGGTAAAAAGCGGAATAGATACTTCCAGGAATTGTTTAAACATGTCTCTTGATTTTTCTCCACCCCACTAATAGCTGCCTGTTGGATTTTGCCCACAATTGTTTTATTCACTTGGGATTTCAGATACTGTGCCATAAAGGCCCTGCTAATCTCCCAGGAATGAATTATAGGACAGCCAGTCTGCTTAAGGGAAGAGTCTGTGATCCCCTCAGTTCCATGTCATTATTAATGACCACTATTTCACATGTGCTAGCATATTTCCCTGTTTTCAGATGTGTTCCACTTTGATATGCAAGGCTGTTGGAAGCAAAGCAGACAAGATTGTCTTCATTTCTCACATGAGAAAATGGAGGTTCAGAATTCAAATGACTTGGCAAAGTCACACACTTGCTATCACATATAAAGTTGCATTGAAGTAGAGTTCAAGGTAGCCAAATATTTTGAGGCAGGAGATGATGTAGGACCTGGAATATCTTAATGTATCAATTAACAACTGTTTCTAATTAGCAGTATCTGTTGAGTTAAATTGAATGGTCTGATCTCAGCAACTTGGGAGGCTGAGGAAGGAGGATCACAAGTTCAAGGCCAGCCTCAGCAACTTAGCGAGGCCCTAAGCAACTTAGTAAGACCCCCCCCTGCCTCAAAATAAAAAATAAAAAGGGTGGAGATGTAACTCAGTGGTAAAGTGTCCTTAAGTTCAACCCAATTAAAAAAAAAAAAAAAGTGGTCTCAAGTCCTGGAAGAAGTTTATTCTTATTCTCACACTCCTGTTTGCATCTTGTTCACATTCTTCCCTTTTCTGAGCAAGTCTTATCTGTAGAGATTCTGTACCTGGGAAGAATTAAAACAGATTCTGATTTTGTAAAACAGAAGTAACGAAGGCAATTTGAGTTAACTCTTGTTCATCAGAAAGATAAGTTAGGGCTGGGCACGGTGGTGCACACCTTAATCCCAGTGGCTTAGGAGGCTGAGGCAGGAGGCTGGAGAGTTCAAAGCCAGCCTCAGCGATGAAGAGAAACTAAGCAACTCAATGAGACCCTGTCTCTAAATAAAATATAAAATAGGGCTGGGGATGTGGCTCAGTGGTCAATTGCCCCTGAGTTCAATCCCTGCCCTGGTACCCACTGAAAAAAAAGCTAAGTTGGGCGTCATCACATGCATGTGATTGCCTGTCTTAAAGTCATCACTAGAGAACTTTCTCTAGAAATATGTCCACCCATCTTTGTCCTCTTTGCAGCCTGTGCAAGGCTTTGACTATGCCAAGCAGCACCTGGGCCAGCAAGGGGCCGATGAGGAGGTCATCCCTGTGACTCAGGAAACGGTGGTCCTCCCCCTGCCTGTTAGAGATGCTCCTCAGGAAAGAGACATTGTTCAGGATGGGAGCACCATCAAGACGGCCAAGTCCACTGAAACCAGAAAAAGGTAGGCACGGGCCCAGGTTCTGCCTCGTGGTGTCAGCAAGAGAAATAATGGATGGAGAGAGTAGCTACGGTCCTCAAGTGAATTCTGCTGTTCTCTTTAAAAATTCCCCTTCGTGCTCATTTTGAATATCGAAAAGGAGACTAAGGGAGATAACGGCATCACAATACCTGCTCCACGCCAGACCCCTTTGTGAGGTTTTATATTGTGGCTCAACCACAACAGTGGAGTTTTAGCGCCTCTGTTTGCTCTAACAAATTTGGCTTTAATATCACACTTGTGTTTTTAACATCGCTTAAAAAGCAGTGCCTTTGATTCAGGATTGTTGTATCTTATCTGATTTCAGTAAAAACCATTTATGAAGTTTTTACTATGGCTTTGAGCACTTTGACAGGCATTAGGAGACCAATTAAAACGTGTAAGATTGACTCCCGACCCCAAGGATCCGTGATGGAGGAGACAGAGACCAAGAGCGTGCGATGTGTGGGTGCCGCGGTGGGGTCTGATAAAGAGCTGCGACATACACAGGAGGGAGGACCTCACGCAGTCCAGGGAGACATGGTGGAACAGGTCGTTTTGGCTCCGCCCTGAGGGCAGGAAGGATCAGCGTATGTGGGAGGAGATAAAGGCCTCCATCTGAGAGAGCTGGGAGGGAAGGACAGGCATGACCTCTGAATGGTGAGTGTCCCTGGAGCTTAGAGGGCACAGGTGTTGGAATGTAGCAGAGGATAAAACCAGAAGATGGATTCAAATTGTGTATGGTCTTGACTGCCAGGCTAAGGAGGCTGACCCTTGTTCACCAGGCAATGGAAGCCACTGACAGTTCTCCGGGGAGACAGTCATGTCCAGCCGGTATTTTCAGAGGACGACTTTGATTGCAATATAGATAGATGGGAGAGGTTAGGTTAGAGACCCAAAGCCTCATTATAAGGACTTTGCCTTATAAAGAGGTAATGAACCCCTAACAGGCCCTGTTGGCTGGCAAAACCAACAATCATTGCCAACTCCTTCTCCCTTGCCTGAGATCACTATCAAGGTTGGAAAATCCACATCTTCCCTGCATCCATCCTGCTCTGTCTCCCTTTATCTAACTGTTGCTTGTTTGTTATTTGTCAGGCACTAGGGACACTTCACCAAATAGAGTTCCTATTTTCATGGAGTTTAAAACCTGGTGTGGAGAAACAGACAATAACAAATAGAGAAATAGATAAGGCCTATTTCCAGGTCTGGTGGATAATAAGTACAAAGAAGAAAACTATGTTAGCAAGATTTTTGTTGTTGTGACCAAAATATCTGAAAAGAATAACTTACAAGAAAGATTTATTTTGTCTTATAGAAGGACTCGGTCTACAGTTGGCTGGTTCCATGGTAGAACTTCATGGCAAAAGGGTGTGGCAGATAAAAGCTTTATTTCCACAGCTCATGGTAGCCAGGAAGCAGATAGAGTGCAACAGGAAGGGCCAGGGATAGATATAGTCCCCAAGGCCAAGCCCCCAGTGACCGACTTCCTCTAGCTTTGTCCTCCCTGCCTGTACTTTTCACCACCCCCCTGTAGTCCATTCAAATTATTAATCCAGGCTCGGGTTGTGGCTCAGTGGTAGAGCACTTGCCTGGTGTGTGTGAGGCACTGGGTTCCATCCTCAGAGCCACATAAAAACACATAAATAAAATACAGGTCTGTTGACAACTAAAATAATATTTTAAAAAATTATTAATCCATCAAATGAATGAATCCCCTGGTGAGGTCAGAGCCCTCATGAACCAGTCTTTTTGTCTCTGAACATTGCTGCATCACCCAACACATGAGCTCTGCAGGGACATTCCTGATCCAAACCATAGCAAAAACCAAAATGCAGCAAGGGGACAAAGGGGTGGAGGAGGTGGGGCATAATACTGTTCCAGGTAGGCAGCTAGGGAAGCCCTCTCTGATAAATGACATTTAAGAAAGACTCCACTCATTGAAATGAAGTGTCAGCCAGGAGGCTGTTTGTGGGAAGAATGTTCTAAGTAGACAGAGCAGTATGTGCAGAGCCCAGAGGAGGGAACTTCTTGACGTGCGTAAAGAAGAGCAAGAAGGCCAAGGAGGCTGGTGTGAACTACGAAGGAGGTAGAGGTATGAGTCAGAGAACTTGCCTGTGGCTGATCATGTCAGGCTTTATAGACCAAAGTCAGGACTTGGAATTTTATTGAATAAAGATCAGAAATCACTGGAGGGGTTTGAGAAAAGCATCAATACAATGTGACTTAAAGGCTCACTCTGGCTTAAGGTGGAAAAGAAACCACAGGGCTGCAGAGTAGAGGCAGAGAGACCTGAAGGAGGTGATTGCTGTGGTTCAGGTGAGAGATGACAGCGTGGACCATGGGGCCACTGTGGACCATGGAGCCATTGTGTGAGAAGTGGTTGGATTCTGGAAACATTTTAAAGGAAGAATGGACAGGATTTGATGATAGACTGTTGTGGGATATGGAAATTGAGAAGAATGAATTATCCATTTATTCTGTTGGAGAAGACTGAAGAAGAATGAAGAAGAATTCTGTAGGGGATGATCAAGAGTTTAGATATGGGCATGGAGACTTTGAGATGCCTGTAGATACGCACATATGTAAGTCAAGCAGTAACCTTGTATTTTCTTCCAGAAATTCTTGATACCTCAAAAAGAGAGTTGGACTTCAGCTTGTGCAGGAAAGAAGGTTGAAGGAATGTGCCTTAGTTATCCATTGTTCCATAACAAGCCATACCAAAGCTTAATTGCTTAAAACAACCACCATTTATTTGGCTTATGATTTTAGTGGGCCGGTAGTTTGGGCTGAGCTTCATTGGCTGGTTCTTAGTCTCAGTTGGGCTTGCGCCTGCATCTCCACTCGGGTGATAGAGATCAACTCAGCTAAGCTGACTTATTGCTGATAGCTTTGTCTGGGGTGGCCCAGATAAATGGGGCCTCTCTCCAACCAGTCCTTGTCCTCTAGCAGGCTAACCCTGGATTTCCAGGGTTCCCAGGGCAGCAAGAAAATCATACCTCCAAATATAAGCATTTCTGAAGTCTCTGCTCCAGCCACGTTTGATACTGTCCTGTTGGTCAAAGCAAGTCACATGGTCAGTCAAGTTCAGAGACAGTGTGGGAGAAGACTCCCTAAAATTTGGTTATAGAGAAGTATGAACAAATTGGGACCATTACTGCAATGGATTAAGCAGGTGGGAGACCTTCAGCAGAGCAGAGTTTAAATGTACAGAGAAGCAAGAGATGATTTATCTGAACTGACTTGAAAGTCATATTACCTAAAGCAATTATCCTCATTATGATCTTTGCCAAGAGCAATAAAGACCTATTGACAACTTATTTGTTCAGAAGATATTGAAAAGAAAAGAAAGAATTAGTATTACTAAAATTAGGATATTAACACACTTCCAGGAAGAGGTCTTATTGGAGTTGAGTAAATTATTGAAAAATTAATTTTAAAAAACTTTTAGAACAAGCATTTCTTTTGGGATTAATAAGGAGTCACCCCTTGCTAATTGAGTTCAACTACTACCAAATTCTTATTAAGAAATATTATCACATGAGATAAATATGAATAAATAAAACAATGCCTATACTGCTACATAGGTTATTAGCTTCATTAATTTAGTATAAAAATATAATTTTACTAAGGGTTGACTATATCACTGCCTGGGCTTTGGAAGAAGCCTCATTTCTGGTCATGGAAGCCTGAGATCATTCAGAAAGATTTAAAATACCAAATCCAGGTGCAGACCTATCATGAATCATGCTTCTAGTTTCCCTTTTTTTTTTTTTTGTGGTGCTGGGGATTGAACCCAGGACCTTGTGCTCGCAAGGCAAGCACTCAACCAACTGAGCTATCTCCCCAGCCCTGGTTTCCCCATGTTGCTACATCAGTTTCCTCATTCCAGCTGGATTAAGTACTGCAGGACCTCACAGGATGGTGTGTTAGATGACCGAAAGAAATTTTGCAGAGTAAAAGTGGGGGAAACCAATGAATTGGTAACTATTAATATGTTTCAGTTTTTAAAAACTATTTAAAAAAAGAAACCTGAGGATTCAGTCACTTCTAAACAGCCTGATATGTGGCAAAAGGGTCTTTTTCTTTCAGTCTAGGGTCTTGGTGATGCTATTTTGTTGGTCTCTCTGGCTGGAATTGATGGGCCAGAATGGAGAATCAACCTCATAGGAATATTCAGCCATTTGCAAAGGGCGCTTAAATTAGTGACTGGCCTTAATGTTCATCAATTGATTAGTTCTCACCCCAAAGCCTTCTCCCAGTCTCCATGTCTACCCATGTCCTCAGAATGGGAACTATTGAGTTCAATAGTGTAAAACTACAGTCTCGAGGTGTCAAATTTTTGCTTTCAAAACCACATATATTACTCTTATGTGAGTGCATGTGTGCATGGGCATTTTGACCAGGAGTTTTGAGTCGATGACTCCATGTAAACAGACTTCTACAAACTGATACCAAGAATAAAGCAGATAGCTTTTTGTTACAGAAATTTGCTCATTGACATATTTCCTTGGAATGAGGAGTCAGAAAATTGATTCAGGACCAAGGGATGGAAAGGGTATGAAAATACCACAAAAAATCATTAAGTAATTTGCAAATGTAAAATAGATTACAGAGAGATTTTTCCTTCCTGTCTAGACTTAAATGAAAACTTTTTTCTTCCAATAAAACCATCAGGGAAAGTAGGTACCTTTAACCATGATATTCTGAAAATAATCCAGGGGCATATATGTCTTCTCTGTGTATGTGAATTTTGACATCCAGCATTCAGTGATCAAATAGCTATTGGATAAATAATAATACATATTCAACAAACTTAATGCCTGAGCCATGTTTTCCTAGAGTATACCCTTTGTATTACTATTTTTATAGAATATTAAAAGGTTTCATGGTGAGAGACTTGTGGCCAAATAAATTGTGAAATGCTTTATTAAATGGAACTAGATGAACCTATTTTTGACAGAACTAATCAACGTCTTTTAAATGCTAATATACATTAAGAATCCCCAAAGAAAAAATAGAGTGAACATTTCCCAAACTCAGACAGATGTGTGGAACGTAGGCTCTGGTGTTCTAATAGAACACTCTCAACAGATGCTGTCTTATCCTGTAAGTATCCCAGCATTCACTGTTGGTGGCTTTTAGGGTGCTAATGTGTTTAGAACTGAGAACTCTAAACTCCAAGAGGAGCAGAAGGAGGAGGAAAATGAGTGTCTGCAGGGGCACACAGCTTCCACCTGAGAAGGACAAGAGAAGGACAAGGTCAAGGATATTTTTTCTAGTCAATTTTCCATTATAGGATCTGGATGCCAGTATTTTCTGGCATCAGTTGGACAACTGACAGTAGAAGACCACGAGGCCTCTAGGTAGCTGCCTGCTGACCATCTTCCACAGGGAGGAGTAGGTTGGTCCTTGTGCTCGGTCCACCCACAGCAGCATGATCTGAGGGCTCAGGGAGTGCCAACCTATGGGAGACTTTTGAGAGCCCACTTTCCCAGAGTTCCAGAAGGCCAGAGTCCAGCCCTAAGGGAAGTAAAGAAGGTCATAGCTTGCCCTCATCTAGGGTTGCTGCTGGAGACAGTGAAGGAGGGTGTTCTGGGCGTGGGTGTAGGGGGAGCCCTGGCTTCTGGACTGATTCACCACTGACCAGCAGCTCTCTTCAGGGTAAATGAGCTTCACGTTCCTGTCTTCTGAACATGACTGGCCATCACCAAATCAGAGGATCATGATGACTTGTGACCAGTTCTGGAAGCACTTGTCAAGTCCTTGGCACAGAGAAGGTGCTCCTGATAGGAGTGCTCAGTATGGATTGGCATTACTGTTTACCTATTTACCTGGCATGATGCTTGACATAAAGAAGGGGCACAATAAATATTTCCTGAAGGAACAAATAGCTCAAGTTGATAGTTTCAAAATATAAGTGGTTACTGTACTAGCTTCTATAGTCCAAAGGTGTGTGTGTGTGTGTGTGTGTGTGTGTGTGTGTGTGTATGTATGTATGTGTGTGACTTGACAGAGTGAAGACCCCATGGGGGGGTGATTTAAATCTTTAGTTGCTAAGGTCTATACCATGAAGAAAATATAGCCAAAGAGAACTGTGCTCTATATATGTCTGAAGATGCCCAGGGGATTCAAACAGTCAGCATTCAAAGCGCTCTGTGTTGGCAGGAGGGCATGCTACACAAACACGGTGGCCATTGTTTCCATAGTCACCGGGGGTTCGGGAAACCGCGGTGGGACTGAGGGCGGAGCTCCCCCAACTTGTCTGCAGAGCCGGCCATGGGCAAATGCGCTTCAGAACTCCCAGCCTCCCCCAGGCTGAGCGTGAGTGGATTCTGTTTTCTTCTTTTCGAGTATCATTTCTTCTTTGCCGGTAAAACTGGAACGAAAGGCTACAGACATAAACTGTGCAAATAACCTTGAGAGGCGGCTGTTCTAGTCGAAACTTACCGTCTCCCCTGTTGCTATGGTTACCTCCAGCAGGTCGCCCAGTGAGACTGGCTCTGTCATCAGCAACGAATCAGGGAAGCCCAGCTCAGGGAGACGCTCACCCCAGAACGTAATGGCACAGCAGAAAGTGACAAAGGAGGAGGCAAGGAAGAGAAATGGTGAGAAGCCTTCCCGCCAAGCACCACCCAGCCCCTCCCACGGTGCTCGAGCACACGTCTGCGCATGTGTGAACGCTCTGGCTGGTCCCCTGTTCTGCACGACTAGGACCGGGAGTCGGCTGTGAACCTCTTGGGTGGTCACCGTAGCCCCTTCTCTGAATCATCCCGTCCCACCCTCTCTGCAGTGTTCTTAAGGAATTGTGCAGTTCCTTAAAAAAACCCTCTGCCAGACAATTTGATGTTTGCTTAGAGATTTTTCAGCTTCTTAGGTGAATCCACATCTGAGACATGCTACCTTAATGTACCAGAAGCTAGAAATGTTGCCCTTCTTGGAGGTTTCCTTCAGTTTCTCACCCTGATCCCTCTGATGAGTTTCAGGGTTCAGTCAGTACCAGTGAGAAATTGCAAATACACTTGAGCAGAGGGCAATGAACAGATCTGTGATTTAAAAAAAATAGCTTTATGCTTAATTCTTCTGGGAAACTTAAATGTTTAGTTTCTGACTTGCACAGATCATTTTCTTCCCCACAAAGGATGGTCTTTGGGGTCTATTTCTGGGTTGTCTGAGTTCCCTTATTGTGCTATAGATGGCCTCTGTTGGACGTCAGTATGCAGCCCCTCTCTCCTGATCCCACCTTTGTTCTGACCCTCACCCCACCCCACCCCACGTGGTCCTTCTGCATGTGAGGCTGGCTTACTGGAGAGCAGAATGCAAGGGCCCGGTGCTGCTGATTTCTGGTCAGGGAAAATTCCTTTTGGATTTTGAAGGGTTAGAGGTGAAGCTCTACAGAAATGCCAGGTGAAAAGCTAAGCAATCTGGCGCTCTGCTTAGCTGTGTTTCTCTTTTACAGGGATTTGATGAAGTGGAGTTCAGGAACTCTCTCTGGAAACTAGTGCCAGACTATTATTTTGTTTTCAAATGTCACTTATTTCTTTTATTAGGAGAGAGAGAGAGAGAGAGAGAGAGAGAGAGAGAGAGAGAGAGAGAGAGAGAAACAAATTAAAAAAAAAGAAAAGAGAGAGACAGAGTGGATTTGCATTCCACAGAGACAACATCGTCCCCATTCTCGTTTCCAGTTATTACATAAAGCACCTGTCTAAACTGTCATGTCACCTGGAGATGATCTGAAGTACATGGAAAGACATTCTATGCCATTTTATGTGGAGACTTGAGCATCCACAAATTTTGTTATCTGTAGGTGTTCTGGAACCAACCCCCTGAGGTACTGAGGGATACAGGTACTGCAGAGGTCACTGCCCCCTAGTCCAGATGATGTCCATCTACCTTCCCTCCCCCCTCACTACCCCAGGCCTCATGTAATCCTGAATAACTCAGTGAATCTCTTTTCCGACCTTTTTACTATGCATACAACAACATGCTCATTTATTTGTGTTTTGTCATTACTTTGTTTTCTTTTATGAAATGGAATCAATGTGCATATTGTCCTTTGCCCTTTTTCTTGCTGAAAAATGTGCAAAGTACAGACTCCTCTGACAGTGAGTAGACATTCACAACAAGATGCCCTTTGCCCTCCCTGTATTTAATCCATAGAGGAAGAGGGAGCAGCCAGTTCCTGACTGAGTCACTCCCCACCTCTCTGGTAACACTCTGAACCGCTCTAAGTGTCCCTGCTGACCTTTGCTGTTCCTATTTGTTCACCTGCTCTGCCTGCCTCCTTATTCTGTTTAGGTCACTTTGATTATTTAAATAGCCAGTCCATCTTATATGAATACCTCATAGTGAATCCCACCATCATGTACATCCATAAGAATGGGGTCCTAACTAGATAAGATATATTCCATGCTTGTACATTTATATCAAAATGAATTCTACCATCAGATATAACTAAAAGGAACCGAAAATAGATAAATAAACAGCAGGTCCAGAAATAGCAATAGACAGGTGCGTGAATAAAATGCAGGTACTCTGCCAGGTTGAAGTTTTTTTTTTTTTTTTTTTTTTTTTTTTTTTTTTAAGAAACCATCCTTCCCAGGTTTAGAGTGCTTGCTTGGTCCCATTTTACTTTTGCCAAGTAAACATGGTGAATTTTCAGGGTTGATCATTTCTGTTTTACTCTGTTTCCATTTGGTGGGGTTAAAGATTAAAATTTTCAACTAGAAATGAAAGAACCAACTCATTTTATATAAAACTCAACTGATGCAGAACCACATCAGCATTCTAGAATCAATCTTTGGTGCAACCCTCATTTGCCTTCTTTTGAATCAAAGAGCTCCTTTTTATTGCAATACTAGGTAAGAGTTAACCAATAAAGATCAATTATGTATTTGGATTAGAAGATGGATAGAAGGAAGGGAAGGAGGGAGGGGGATTAAAAAAAAAACAAAACACTGAATGAGATTGTGGAGAAAAGAGGAAGGCTTGCTTTCGTCACTGTGCTAGCCTGCAAAAAGTATTGAGCTCTTTTCGTGTGACTGGCCTCTGAGAACCAATTATTCTGTTGGTGTGGAATATTCAAGCACTTTTGTCCTATGGCTGGGTGTGTGTTCTAGAAGCTGGGGTTACTGAGGTTAATGTGCTGGGCTGCCATTCTAAAGCTGTTCTTATTTCCACCACATTTGTTGCCTATGCAGCTTCTAATATTCTTCTTTTGTGAAAATAAGAGCTTTAAAAGGAAGGGACACTATCCTGCTAGCAGCATAGCTGCCACAGCTCCTTGTTCTCGATGGCCTCTTCATGACCATAGCTGCAATGCAGTTTTAGGGTCCTTTTCGTAAAGATGTTTAAATATAAAAGGGAAAATTAAATGTGACAGCAAAAACAATCTGATGCTTTCCTTAACCAAATGTAAATATTTGAGCTTAAACCTAGTGTCGCCTTTGAAAAGGTGTTTTCCAAAAAGGAGTTAAGTTCAAATAAAATATGCATTTTTTTTCTTCAGCCATTTAGGAGGAAACAGCCTCCTTAAATCCTGCGTCATTCAGATTTCACTGTCAGGCTCAGAATCTAATAACCATGAGCAGGTGAAGACAGAGGAGAAAGCATTAGAGAGTCTCAGGAGTCAATTGCCACTTTCTTGGCAGGTGTTTTAAGGAAGGGTCAGGAATTAGGACATAAAGGAAGATTTATCAGAGACAGTGGCTCAAAAACACAGTTTCAGTCCTCATTCATTCTTTGTTCTCCTAGTAAAGTGGAGGCTTGCTTTTACTTTTTCATTGGCAGATAATAATTGTAGATATTCATAGGGTACCATGTGATTTTCAGTACTTGGCTATGTGTGGAATGATCACACCATGGTCATCAGCATGTCACATCACACCAGAGGGCAGTGGTAGATTATTTGCCTTTGAGTTTTAATGAACATTTCAGAAAGAGCATGCTTTAGTGGCATTTCTGACCTCAATGGGAAAGTTATCCCCATGCCAATTGAAACATGAAGAATGAAATCTTTTTCCAGCTTGATTTACTGAAATAAACACCAACAATGCAAATAAATTACAACAAGATAGGAAATGGGGGCAGGGTGGCATCTACAATATTGATAGTGTCCTAAGACACTTCCTCAGCTTAACTGTGGCCCTTGCCCTTAGCATCCTTCCATGATTTTTACTTTAGGGACTAATTATGCTTTAAAATCCCCATGAACCTGCTGTACTCACACAGCATTTAATGTATTAATATTTAACATAATGTGTTTGAATGTATTTTTCCATAAAGTCTTTTTGGAAGAAGGATAACTAATTAATCTTAAAAACCTAGAGGAATTATTGTACAAATCTGAACATGACTGTTTTTTAAATTGAGGTAGAAATAGAACTGTAGCTTATACAATTTCTAGGATGTCATTTTCCTGTCCTGTTATAGTTATGCTGTCCACGTGATTCTTTCCACAGCATGAGGGGTGAAGGTGTCAAACCCAAAAGCAATAAAAATGCTAAATGCCATCTCTTCACCCTCAGAATGGTTTAGCGATAGCATGGCTTTAACTTCTACATTGGTACCTGTTCTACTGGCCCTAACGTCTCCTTTCCCAAGTAAAGAAAATTGAGCCATTCATTCATTTATTCACTTTCTATTCAACAAATCCTTATTGAAGGCCAGCTCCATGCAAAACACCATTGAAAGACAAGAAGCCTTAGCCTTTGAAAAGATGGGCAGGAGTAGAGCTTATATGCTAGTGGTAGGGGCAAGCGCAGATTGTCAGTACAACAAATCAGTAATGATAAGTGCTATGAAGAAAATATAACAAGGTGATGAGGGGATGGTCATAGGCTAGTGGTTAGGGAAAATAGTTTTCAAGCTGCAACTTCAAAAGTAAGAAGGAACTGGGCATGTAAAGGTCTGCAGAAATTGCAGTCTGAGCAGAGGGGATAACTGAAGCAAAACACAGAGCATGTGTGTTCCAGAAGGTCAGTGTGATAGAGCAGAGTGGATAAGAAGTGGGTAGAGATGCGCTCTGCAAAGTGACCAGCACCAGCTCCTCCAGGTCCCTGTAGGGGAGAGATGAAGCCTGCAGAGGGTTCTGACCAGAGACATAATGTGATCTCATTCCCTTTCACAAAGCTCATCCATCCTGGCTGCTGGGGGTGTACGTATTTAGGGGTAAAGGGACAAGAGTGGAAATGCCAAGGTGGGAGATTGCTTAGAAGGTGTACAAATTATTCATTGCTATGTAACAAAATTACCCCTATACCTGGAGACCTAAAATGACAGTCTACATTTATTGTTTTTCATAATGTCTATGGGTCAGGAATTTAGCAGTGGCTTAGCTGGGCGATACTGGTTTAGGGTCTCTCATGAGGTCATGGTCCAAGATATTGGCCTTGATTATAGTCAACTAAAGTCTTGACTGGGTCTAAAGATGGCTCACTCATGTGGCTGTTGGCAGGAGGCCTGTGTTCCTTGCCAGATGGACCTTTCCATAGGACTGCTTTAGTGTCCTCATAACATGGCAGCTGGTTTTCCCCAGAGAGCAAGGTAGAAGCATCATGGTATTATTATTATTATTATTATTATTATTATTATTATTATTATTAACCACCAAGACTTGGAAGTAACACACTGTCATTTTTACAATTTCCTCTTGGTTACCTGGATCAGTTCTATTCATTGTGTGAGAATCAGGAGATGAGAATTAGTAGGAGCCAACCTAGAGGTTGCTTATCTCATATGGTTTGTTTATGGTTGTTGTCCAGGTGGGAAATAATGATGGTGACCAGACATGAGGTGCCCAGCAAAGCTACCCTCTAAAATATATACACAACTATCAACATGTCTGAATAGAGACTTTCCTCTCTCACTGGGGGGCTCTTTGCAAATCAGTCCACAGAACTCTGAAAACAATCTAATTATAACCCGTCATTAGACTCTGAGGGGTTTTATCCATACTGTAACAATTTACTTGGCTTTAATTTGACAGATCTTCTGTGATTATGATAAGTGACAGAATGATACATACTATGTGTTTCTCAATAATTTAAATAACATCCCAGTCTCTTGAGAAGGCAGGAGAAAAGATGAATACACTTCCATTACGTTCATATTTTATATAACACCTATTTTGCTTCTAAATTGTCTACTGGTGTAGTTGTTTGAACAGGCTTAATTTATCTCTTGCCGAGCCACGCGCGATAAGCTGTCATTCCTATAGTTACTTCCTGGGAATATGCTTTAAGAACAAGTAAATCAGCAAGATACCACTGGCCCTGGAACTTCTGTCAGCTTAGTTATAGAAACACAAAGCCAACTGGTGTCTTTCAGCCATCACAGCAGAATGATCCGTCAGATGGGGAATTAATTTAACCGAGCGTAGGTGGTAATCAGTCTATTTAATTAGGACAGTTGTCTGTAGCTTTAAATTTGTTTCTCTGGTGGTTATTTTATAGCTTTCTTTTGTTTGAAACGAATGAAAGAAACCAAAACCCAAATTCTTGGAGAAGCAGCCTTCAGAAAGGAAAAGAAAAAAAACAAGAAACAAAAACCAAATAAACCATGTATCTGCAGGAATGAGAATGGCCAGCTGACCAAGAGAGAATTGTCACCCCGGTACTGTGCAAAAATTGGTCGCTTTGGTGGCAGAGACTACACTGTACACTTGTACCCTGGTGATGGTAGAAGTTAAGTATAGTTGCAGGGTTTGGCCAAATTTGCTTCTCCCATTTCCAATTCAGAGGACAAATTTACTTGTTATTTTTTTCAAATGTGTTCTGTCACAGTTTTGGAAGAATGGTGTTTGCTGTTTAAATTTGAACCTTTAAAATTCTTTCTTACCCACAGATAATGCAACAGGGTTGGATAAATCGTACAGATCTGAAATTTAAAAGAAAACCTCCAGCAGCCATGAGCCCTTGGCATAAATCCAGATGCTGTTGTCTTTGGGGTCATTTTGAGTCAAGTAGTGTCCTCAGGTGCCCATTCTCCCTGGCTGCGCCAGTCTCCTACATCATAATAAAATCGATGTGTTTATGTTGTGCTTTAGTGCCAGCGAGTGATGAAGAGGAGGGACCCGTCCTCTTTGACAGCTCTGGCAAGGTGGCTGCTGATCCCTTCGACACATCCTCTGGGTCTGTGCAGCTCATTGCAATCAAACCCGCGGCCCTCCCCGTGGTGCACCCCACCTCGGACCGGAGCCAGGAGACCTCAGCCGTCCTCAACGGGGAGGTGAGCACCCAGCGACCCTGTGTGGAGTCTGGCCAGACCTCAGGGATTCAGAGTAAGGGGTATTGAGGTGACCTGAGCCTCTAAGCAGACATTTTTGCCTCTGCCTGCCCCAGGCCTCCATGGCCAATGCGTTCAGAGCATTTTCTGCCTTCATTGAAAGCCCAGAAGGAGCTTTTTAAACAGTGTGGTTATGAAGAGGAACATCAGAAATTCTGCTTCCCCTGCCCCTCATGTGTACAGTCTTCTGCCTCACAACCCCTAAACTCCCATTAAGGATGTCATTGTGATGCTGACGGGAGCAGGGTGAATTGAGAGGGAAGCGAAGACTCTTGTCAGGTGGACAGGGATGTTGCCCATTGTAGGCCCATTCAAGCAAGCTCAGAACAACACATTGGCTGCTTTGAGAATATCAATGGGTAATATGATATTAATCAACTTTCCTTAGAGTCTGAAAAAATATGTAACATGTTGGGGATTGATGATTTACTGAATAAAATTAGATAGAGAGATAATAGATGAGGACAGATGATAAATAGGTGATAGGTAATTGAAAGATAATTGATGACTGATAGTTGATGGGTGGGGGAGAGAGAGACCCATGCTATCTCTAAGGGAGAACAAGAAATGAGTTAAAAAATATCTGCCATCCTCTGTCTTCTTCAGCAGAATGGTCAGTGGGCTAAAAATGTTTGTGAACATTTAGGAAGGTGTATATGGAACCTCCTTGTGGACATTTGCATTACACATGTGTGCATGCACACACACACTCATGCTTTTCTCTGATGTCAAGCCGTTGGGTTGATCATGCCTTTCATTTGCTTGTGTCCTGATATTGTTATCTCCAACAGGTGGGAGATTTCTGAGGTTTTAAAGTCTTTTTCCTACCATACCTCAAGAAAGCGTCACGGTCCTGTACAACTGGGTGTTGTAAATGTATATCAGGGATTGTCCTCATTCCACTATCCAGGACGCTTACACGTGCATTTTACAAACCTGATTCAGGAAGTGCGTCTTGTTCTCTTGTTTTCTGGAAGAAAGACTGAGCTGGTCTAAAGTTGTGATAGGTTGAGGTTCCAGACTTTTAAAAATAACCAGTTATAGAGACGTATGGAGCGTATATTCCACCTTTCTAATTTTTTAGATGAAGAAACTGAGTCCAAGGGATCAAATGGCTTGCTCAGAGTCACCCTGAAGGTTATTGTGGTAGCCATGATGTTCAGGTGCCCAAGCTCCCTGTCCAGTGTTCCTTCCTTCTCTTTAACTCTTATTTCAGCCCATTGGTGAAAAATAGCATTGACCTCTCGAGCTGTACCACAACAGTTTGAATCCCAGCTCTTTCAATTACCATCTATGCGACCTTTGGCAGGTTAGTGAAATCTGTGCCTCAGCATCTCCATCCATTAAATAGGGCTGCTCTGAGGATCAATTTTGTCACTATAGGTAAAGCACATAGAATAACGCCTAACACACAATAAGCACTTTATTATTATTATTAATCAATGAGGATGACTTAGTTGGTCATGTACTTTGTGCCCCTTGGCTCTATAATTTGACAGCCGCTGAACCTCCTTGGGTGCAATTCTGCCATCAGACCTGCAGGGCTCTGAAGCCAACATGAATGTGCTGGTAGCTGCTCTTAATTAGGACCTGCTACCTAGTTGTAGACAGAATGGCCACCATGCCTGGGGCTCTCTTTCCCATCTTAATCACAAGAGCATCATCGAGACAGACTACAAATCTGGGATAGATTTGACTTACCACTCCCTTTTCCTCCCAGGTCCATCACCCTGTCACAGAAGGAGAACAGATGAGCATTTTCCTTGTCCAGAAATGAATTCTTGCTACATGTGGGTAGTTAAGGGAATGGACCTTGCTGGCATTTGGATTGGAAGAGAGCCCTGAACTGTTCTCTGTAATTTGCTGCCTTGTGGAGCTTGACACAGACTGCTTTATAATTTTCTTTCTTCTTTTCTCATGGGTGACTGGTTTAAATGGAAAAAAAAAAACCCATAACCCTAAAGCCATAAATTTTCCTTTTATGAATTACAGGAAATTCTTTTAAAGACTAGTTTAAAGAAAACATAATAACAACAAAGAAAGCTCAGAAATGTGGGTGTAAACTCCTTAACGTTTGTTATTTATTAATCATGGTCATCTGCCTGTGTCTTTCACAGGTCAGAGGGACATTAGCCACATTCCTTTCTGAAAAACCAGACTAGCTTCACCCCATCCAGTAGGACCTGGTTGGCATTAGTGGCCCGACAAAGCTTCAAAATTATCTCTGTTTCAGAAAAGACATAGATTTACTGAAATATTCGTCCTTGTGCCAGTCAGTAGTGTGGAAAGGCCTCAGGAGTAGGACATTTGTCCTACCTTCCCACTCCAGCCATTGCGGACTCACCAGTCTCAGAGACTAGTTGTCTCATCAGCTGGGCCTCAGATAAATGGCCAAAGGAGGCCACGGGGTTTCTCAGGGCTGGAACTAGACTCAGAGCGGAAGAACTAGCTGGGGGGCCAGGTCAGAGGTCCCTACACCAAGGAACTGAAAGGATGAAGAAAGAATTAGGGCCAGTGCCACAAAATGAAGAGTGGGGAGTAAGATGTAGGCCTGAGCAGCATCCAGGAGACTGGGAAGAAGTCCTCATGGAAGGTCTCAGGTGACCCATGAGTGCCATGCTGTTTGTGGGCTGGTGTGGGAGGGGGACCAGAGTCTGACTGGCTCAGAGGACCAGCGGTGAAGCCGAGTCTGGCTTTCCCAGAAGTCGTGACCTTCTGGTGGAAGCCTCCCACCTGTGGACCATGCGGGGTCAGGTGTGACCTGAGACTGTCTCTCTCTCCAGGTGAACAAGGCCCTGAAACAGAAGTCAGACATCGAGCACTATCGGAACAAACTGCGCCTCAAAGCCAAAAGGAAGGGGTACTACGACTTCCCCCCAGTGGAGGCAAATAAGGGTCTGACAGAAAGAAAAAAGATGTATGAAAAAGCCCCAAAGGAAATGGAGCATGTTTTGGATCCAGACCCGGAACTGTGTGCTCCATTCACAGAGTCTAAAAACAGGTGCGGCTCTAGAGAATCTGCATTAGGTTGCCATATCATAGGTGGGATGAGGGCTGAGGATGCACTGGGCAGTACAGACCCGGTCCCTTGATCTGGTGCTTAGGACCGTGATCACTGCAGGCCACTGATCTGGGCCCTGACAGGCTGTGGAAGCAGGTACTCCACAGTGAGTCAGGAAGAGTGTAAAATTGAAGCCTTAAAAAAAAAAAAAAAAAGACAAACAGCTCTAATTGTCCTTTACCTTAATGATATTTTCAAACCAGTAGCCATTTCAGAGATGGGAGATGATATAATTATCACCTACCTCGATAATGCAACTTCTAGATCAAGGGACATTGTATTTTTCAATTATGTTAGTAGCTATTACATAAGAAAAGCAAATTTCATGCTTCACCTTTTCATTTGGCCTTAGTAAGTACTTAGCACATTGCTGCTCAGTGTTCCATGCTGGTTCATCTTGTGCACTCATAGATTTGTTCAATTATTCAACATTTATTGTCACCTACTATGCGTTAGGCACCAGTCAGGATGCCGCATACTTTCATGGCCATGTGCGCTCTTTCTCATTCATTCCTTCAATTCCTTCAACATTTTATGGTGGACCAGACAGGCTGATTGCTGCTCCTATGAAATTAAGGTCTAATTGGAGAGAAAGATAATCACCCAAAAAATACTAATCATAAGTCTGATGGGTGTTTGAAGTGTGGGCTGCTCTAGCAATCTAAAGAGGGACCTTGCCTAGGAAGGTAGGGCTAGGACAGGTGGTTTGAATCTGTAACGGTCTCAGTTTGGTCTGTGATGCTATAACAGAACAACTGAGACTGGATAGTTTATAATGAACAGAAATTCATTTTCTCACAGTGTTGGAGACTAGGAAGTCCAAGATCAAGGTGCCAGTATCTGGCAGGAACATTCTTGCTTCATTATCACATGGTGGAAGGTAAAAGGACAAAGCAGGCAAGAAGAGGCCAAACTCACCCTTCTATAATGACATTAACCCATTTTGTCCCATTGTCCTAGAAGTGGAACACCCATGCAAATTTAAATATAGTACATAATATATAACCTAATTATATAAGAAGAAAAATATCATTGTTTTATAATATCATAATGTTAGTGCTAATATATGTAAGCTCTAGATTATGATTTTCAGCCTAAGACATGGATCAATTTCATCGAAAGAATTGAAAACTTGGGGCTTCATGGGTTAATGATGTCCACGTGGGCAGAGCCTTTGTGGCCCTATCACCTCTGAAACATCCCGCCTCCTAACATTGCCAAAGCAGCAACCAAATTTCAACATGAGTTTAGAGGAGGAAGAGCATTCAACCTATAGCAGCCGCCTCCCAAGCTTGTTGCTAACTCAGCAGAGTGACCTCACACATCAGGTGACGAGGTACAGGTTCAGGGAGCCACGCACACCCACCTTTCTTCCTTTCCGCCTCCCTGAGCCATTTTCACAGTTCAGGACCGCTTCCTTCCTACACCCATTCTCCTCAGTGAATTCCCTCCCCCAGCTTGGAGCAGGCTGCCACTGTCACCTGCCACAGAACTACCGAAGATCCATTCTCACATCTGGGGAGCACTAGGGCAGTTCCTGACCTGAATAGGGTCTTTATTAAAAGCAAAAGTGATAGGCTTGGATGGAAGCCACAAAACCAAGTTGAGAGGGGGAGTGAAATTTTATGAATAGAATCAGCCTAACTTATTTTCTACAAAGAAAAAGAGGAAATTCTCAACCAGAGCTTAATTTACCATGCTTCTAATTAGGCTTGGTTGATATGAAAGCTATAGGTATAAAGTCATACCGTGACCGGGGTTCATGGTGCATGTGCTACCATGTTAACTGTAGGAAAGAAGAGAAGATATGGATTTTGTCTGGAGGCTGGAGGCCACTTTAGCTTTTATTTTGCATTTTGCATTTACTCCAGTGGTGTCTTATAGTCTGGCCTGGGACCTCCTTTTCCTCAGTTTCCTGCTGACACTCAGGGAAAATGAATCCATTATGTAGAAAGAAGAGGAACTTGGCTTGACACGTACTTGAGCAATAACAATTGCAATAGCTTTTTATGAAAAGAGAATGAACAAAGAATGAGTGGATCTGTCTTCTGCACTGCCTCACATAGGTTCAGGCCAGACGCTGTAGGCCCTTGATGACCTGCTACTGCTGGGCATGTGTCACTAATTCTCAGTAAATGTTCACTGAAGAAGTGATCCAATGACTCTGAAGCACCAAAAACTAATTTATTTAAACATTTTGACCAGGTTAGGGGGAAAAAATGAATAACCACAAACTGGGTGACCTGGGAATAGGAATGGAGATAGGATCCTTAAGTGATAGGGAGGGGGAGAAAGACCATTAGAAAAGGAGACAGACTCTCTGTAAGCTCCAAGGTGTCATTCTTGACACATTCTGCCCTTGACTCCAGAGGCTGCCTGCTGTTTATCTGTTTTCACAGGTTCGAGTTACCTGTTAATTGCTATTCGATATACAACTCTCCAGAGACCCAGCCACAGCAAGCACAGTGCAAGAGACATTCTCTAGTCCAAAAGTAGCATCAGTAATCTGAATTTTACCTTCAGACTGAAGCTCAATCAAATAAAAGACAAAGTTTAGATTCCAAATGTTGAATCCTCATTAAATCTTTTAAAAGAATTTTCATGGCTCTTTTTTCCCTAGAATCAAAGAAATTCTCCATTTTGTACTATAGATTTTTACCAAGACCAAGTGCACAACGTGCCTGAGGTGGGTGCTCCCATCTATCCACCCAGTCCTCAGTGCACCTGTTCTTGCCAGCAGCAGCCTGCATTCTATAAACCTATGTGACTCCCACGTAACAGCTTTGTCTCAGCAGCCACCACCCAGAAGTGTGAGTGGTTAATGTGTCATGCAGCATCCTCAGTTGACGACACATGGAAATTGGTGGGTAAATACCCCTAGTAGGGGCACTCTGAGGTGTCTGCTGTGCTGTTGTCATAACTACATTTTCTAGTTTCTGTATTTGATGCTAAGACATAGGAGTCTTTGCTGACTCCAGAAAAACCACCCCTCCCAGGGCTACCCAACTCCTCATGATTGAAAAGGACATACCCACAGATGCACTTGTCATATGCAAACCAACCCATCCAGAACCCACACTTCAGTCACCGCCTTTAGGCGATCTCACAGGCTTCCACTCTAGGCCATTATCCACCTGCTGAAATCACCCCAGGGCCAGGTACCAGATAACTGAGTCCCCCTGCCTCAGGATTCTGCCCAAATTATTCAGACTAACCTACCATAAGCCTACTTACCCTTCCCTGCCCATTACTTCTGACAGAAACCACAGAAAAAGTCTTTCACTCATGTTTTCTCTCACTCCTTTGGCCTCCTGATTGACCTACTGCTTCTCCAGATGGCCTCTCTGGGGTGTGACCTGTCCTCACTCTAGCTGTGAGTGTAACAAGATACCTTTTCATCCTCTCCTGATCTTTCAGCCTTGCCAGATGGAAATAATAATTAAACCTACATTTTAAAACAACTATCTCCCACACTTCTCCAGTAAGTTTGAGCCCCAGTTACCAAAAACACTAATCTCCTCCACATGGATGATTTCCTTCCTATTCCTCCACATTCCTCAGCTGGTGCTTTCTTGAACTCCCTCCCAAATTAACCAGTTGCTCTCAAATCATCATAGATTGTACATCTGGGGACCCACCTTAAGGCAATAACATATAAAGACAGTGTTGCTCTGATGGAAGCTTTAGGCCATCTCTACAGAACCCCAGGGTTCCATAGAACACAAGTTGTAAACTACTTTCTTAACAACCCTGGGATTAAAAAATTGTTGAAGAGCCAAGCAAAACTCATCATTATCCACACAGTGATATTTTCAGAGGTAAAAAAACAAAAAAACAAAAAAACAAAAAAACTTGCTTTTTAAGTTTGCATGTTCCAAAATTTATTAACTTTTTAAAAATATAGCAAAATACCAACAAGAAATGAATCTACCTAATGGAATTTCATTTGATTAAAATAGGCAATTTCTCTACCTGAGAGCCTAATTTGAAGTAGACATTCATATATCAGACCCATATTGGGGGTCTGGACAGTGGAGATCTGTGTTGGACATCAGGCTGTAGCTGTGCACTGTAATGGAACATCTTCTCTAAGGGAAGATTAGACTCTAGTGTCTAAGTTCTTTCCCACATTCATGGTTCTTGAAATGGCTTATACCATTTCCCTATTGTATTTCTAATACTTACAAAACTAATACTTACATAACCTGCTGAAATGTCAATTGTCAATCCTTATGTCAAGGCCACCATCCTTATTAGTAAATTTTTTTCTAAATGAGCTAATTTGCAATCTCAGGACAGTTGTGAAGCCTACTTTTTCAATTTGTAATTCATTTGTAATTAGGTCAAGGATGAGAATTCTTAAGGGTCTAAAGTGTGAGTCACTCAGAACAGATTCTGTCTCACAAGCCCACTGAGGTCAGGTGCCTTTCCTAAAGGAAATCTCTAATTGGGAATCACTAGAGGGCACAATTCATAATATCAGGTTTTAGCTCTTGTGTCAGTCAATATTCTTCTGGTTGCAAACGATAGAAGTCCAGCACAAACTAGTTTAATAAAAAGGAAATGTATTATTTAGCATTGTTGAAAGGTCAGGGCTTCAGCACAGCTGGATCAAGGAGGTCACACAATGTTTTCTGCATTTGCTCTTGCTCTCTGTTTACTCCTTGACAGCCTGGTGTGAAAGCAGGCTCCAGCCTCATGGTGGCAAACTGGCTGCCAGTAATTCCAGGCTTGTGTCCCTATCTTCTTAGAAACCTCAATGCCAAGAGAGTATCCCTTTCCTAGTTGTCCTAGCAAAAGTCCAGGAACTGTCTCACTGGACCAATTCAGGTCATGTGCCCACCCCTTGACCAATCACATAGCCATGGGGATGCAATGCTGTGATTGATCTAGCCTGTCAGTTGCTTACCCCTAAAGGAAAGGTATCCCCCAAAGAACATCATTCTGCTCTTACCAAAAGAGGGTTATCACAGGTACCAGGCAGGTGAAGATAGCACATACTCTCAAAATAGGTACAAGCTTTTCATGGTGAAAGAGTAGATCTGACAGTGGCTAATTATAAGGCTAATACCTTAGCTTGTAGTTCTAATGTCTGCCCTAGACTGTGTGTGACTATACTGTTGTAACTAACTTACTGTGTATTTAAAAAAAAAGTGTATATGCCTGCCAGGATTTGGTTTTCAACATAGTCACCAGGAACAAATAATGCAGCCTCTTTCCTTTTGGCCCAGGAATGGCTAGAATCTTAGAACTGAGACATAAAGTAGGTGGTATTTGGGGAATTCTCTGAGGATAGATGGTCTAGAAATGCAAATTATTTGCAGAAAGACTCACCATTGGATCCTATGAAAGTCATTTGTCCCTCCTGGGTCTCACTCCTGTTCAAAAAAGTTGCCTCTTATAGAAGAAAAGCATAGACACCACCCTCTTTATGTGGACATTTCTCTTCCTTTTTTGACATAGATTCCTCTAATGACAAGTGAAGACAAGACAGTGGTGATAAATGTATGAATTTTCTAGAAGTAGCTATGTAGAACCTCTGAATGTGCTACTCCCTCCACCTGAAATACTCTGGGCCCACATCAGCATGGGGCTGACTCCATTTAGGACTTGGCTGAAATATTACCTCCTGGAGAGGCCTTCCCTGACCTCTAGCTAAAGTCATCTCCCATCCCAGTCAGCCTTTATTGTAGTCCCTGTTTTTCTCTATCGCACTTATCATTCTGAAATTATCATGTTAACTGTCTGTCTCCTCATGGGGATATAAATTCTGAGAGAATTGGGGCCATGGATGCTCATCATTTTCCAGGTGCCTGCCACATAGTAGGCACTCATTAAAGAATGGATGGATGGTCCTGTGGTAGCTTTCTGCCAGTGTGACAAAATACCTGAGATGGACATCACGGAGGAGGGTACATGGTTGCACAAAGCCACTCACACCATGGCAACCTAGAAGCAGAGAGAAGAGCAGGAGAAGAAGGGGCTGGGATAAGATAGAGCATTCAAGAGCATGCTCACAAGGACCCTTTCCTTCAACTGAGCCCCACCTCCCCATTTTCCACCACCTACCAATAGCCTATTAAATTATGAACCCAACAATGGATTAATCCATTGTGAGGGCAGAACCCTCATGTTCCAATCACCTTCCAATGGCTGCACCTCTGAACTCTGCTGATTTGGGGACCAAGCCTTCAACATATGAGCCTTTGGCAGACACTTAAGATCTCAACCATAGCAGGCCCCAAATTATCTCTAGATTATGGCTTCTTAGCCCAGGAGGGAATCTTTTCTACTGGGGTAATTGTAGAAAAGAAATCTATCAATAATCACGATACTAAGCAGCCCATTGGCTATAGGGTTTATTAACACGTCATAGAATCCTGCACTTGAAATCAGAATGAGTAAAAGGAGGCTGCTGAGTCAACAAAGTCAGCAAAGGCAAGTTTGTTCTGCCAGCGTTAAGCTGTCCTGGAGGGTCAAGGGAGAACCCCTGGCCTTGCCATCAGCAGAATTTTAGATGAGGTTGCACAGTTGCAATCAATTGTAGTTTCCTAGTTTCCATACAAGAGAACATTTATAATTCAACCATATAGTTTTAATTTGCAGTGGGGGGAATCTTTATTCTACTCTTTCTACAGCCCCTTATGGCCAGGGAACAAACACCATCAATTCTGAGATTTGTGAAGCAAATCCAAACCCTTCATTGGTTGCCTGTAGTTTTGGATCAGTGGAGAATTCCATCTGTCAGGGCATTTGCTGCATCATAACAGTTGTTGAATTTTCTTCAGGCAACAGATGAAGAACTCTGTCTACCGAAGCCGGCAGTCTCTGAACAGCCCAAGTCCAGGAGAAACAGAGATGGACCTTCTGGTCACTCGAGAGCGACCCCGGCGCGGCATCCGTAACAGTGGATACGATGTAAGTCTCCGGTGGGTTGGGGTGAGTGCGGGCTTTGCTTTCCCCCAGAAGCAAGGGGGTAGAACATCCCATAATGTTTCATTTACTACACGTTTGTAGAATTTTAAAATGCATTCAAATGTTTTCTACATTTTATTATCTCTTTTGCAAAGTAAGACTGTTAGAAAATGTCAGAGGAACAAATTATTGCAGAAAGGATTGTGATTGCTATAATGTCCCATTTTACAAACAGTACATTATTGGCCTTAAACTCAGTGGAGATTCTAAACGGCCTTAATTTTTCCCCCCTCTGTCCCTAGAAACTCAGTAAGACCCATGAAAAAGAGTGAGAATTCATTTGAATGTTGGGCTTCTTTTAATCCATAGCGGTAATGAAAATTTGGATTTGTTCCTGATTTCATAACTCCTCATATGCCATGGAAACAATGAGATGTCCAACAGAGCGAGTAGATGATTTCATATGACAAAGCACATGCTTATGTGAAGTGAGACATCCAAACTGCTGAAATTCTGCTGATCCCTTCAGACTTCCCCAGATGAGGAGCTGCCATGGGGGGCCTTCTACCAAGTATACATCCTGGACATGGAGTTGCACCACAAGCTCATGTGAACAGTTCTTTGCCTAGATGTTCAAAAATGCTTCTCCCTCTCCCAGAATTTGAAAGGGGCTTGATAGACTCTGAGGTTTTGTGGAAAATATTTCTTGCCGGGCATGGAAGTGCTCTCCTATAATTCCAGCAATTTGGGAGGCCGAGGCAGGAAGGTCACAAGTTCAAGATCAGCCTCAGCAACTTAGTGAAGGGCCCTAAGCCACTTAGCAAGACCCTGTCTCCAAAAAAAAAAAAAAAAAAAAAATAGTAAAGCACTCCTGGGTTCAATCCCCAGTACCAAAGAACAAAATTCTCTCTCATTTCCCTAAAATGTTTCTCTAATTATAAATTGAAAAGTTTCTCTAACAAGAGTTATGATTCAAATATGTCTAGATAAACTTGTTATAATTTGAGAAGCTATGTTTTGAAAATCATACTCAATATCTTAAATATACTAATTTGAAAGTAGAATATCTTTTCCCCTTGGGATCAGTCACTGCTTGCCACAAAAGCCTAAAATGGGATGTTTTTAGTGGTCTAATTCAATAATAGGGATATTCTACCTAATTTCATTTTCTGGTGATCTTTTTTACATTTAAACTTGATGTTTGTGTTGGTGGGGAGACTCCTCTCTTTTGTTTATTGTTTTCCTTTTTCCTAAAATTGTTTGATAGTTTAGTTTTTATAAAATTCTAGAAACTGAGCACATCTTTTTTTTTTTGTTAGGTTAAACTATCCTAGTAGATTTTTTTTTTTGCCAAATTCATCCATTGATTTGGTCATCAATATGCAATTAAAAATCAGCATAAGTTTCATGTTTTCAGTCAACCTCCAGGAGTGAACATTCTTCCTGGAATGCTTGCTTAGTTTGAGGAACTTTTCTTTCTGCTCAAGTACCTGTGATAAAAGGTTTTTAGTTTATCTCAAAAAAAATATTATGATGGGGCTGGGGATATAGCTTAGTTGGTAGAGTGCTTGCCTCACAAGTACAAGGCCCTGGGTTCAATCCCCAGCACTGCCAAAAATAAATATATAAATAAATAATAAAAATAAAAATGACGTCATTTACCTATACATCCTCTTGTGTTTTGTATACTAAACATTTAAAAAGTAGCTATCATTTACTAACCACATGCTATAGACCAAGCCCTATTCTCATCTTTTAATGTGTATTATCAAATTGAATTTGCACGATTTCCACTCTTATATTGTCATTGTATTAAAAAGGAACCGAGGCTCAGAGAAATTATGATTTGTCCACTCAGATCCAGGGCCCAATCTCTTAACCATCTTGCAATATGGCTTCTGTGTATACCTCTCCTTACTTCCTGTCTATTCTTCCGTCCCGTAATATATGTCCTATATTTCCGAACCTCTAGAAGTGACCAGACATCAGATCTCAGGAGTCCTACCTGGATAAGTCACACAAACAAAAAATAGACCAGCAAATAAAGTAGAAAAAGAAGCAAGTCATAGTTTTAAACAATGCATTCATTTTCTGAGCTCAATCATTTTCTAAAAATGCCAAGGTACTCTTTCCTGGCAAAAGAATCCATTAGCCCAGCAGTGAACCTGTCATTCAGTTGGAATGTGTCATTCTTCCTACTGGGTCTGGGGATCTCAAAAGCAGGTCAAAATACCCCGTCATTTCTGCCAGGTTAGGAAAGATTGACACTGTGGAAACAAAAGCACCCGAAGATTTATTTACTTTTGAATTTCTCTAAAGTTGACAACTTCAGAGTCCCAAAGGAAAAGTCCGCATGTAAAAATAAATGAATAAATACATAAATAAGCAAACAGATGCAGCTACATAGGCAAATCCTAGCACCAGGATGGATGGCAGCCTGGATCTTTTGCAACATTTCCAATAGAGCGAGAGGTGTTCAGACCTGCAGAAGAGAGATTGAGCTCCAAGGGGTTTGGGATCATTATGTTTTACAGCAATAATTCTCAGCCTCTTGGTCACTCCATCCACCAGTGTACTCTCACTGGTAACTGTGGCCCAGGTGGTAGTAATTTTCTAAGAGTCAACACTCCTGCTAAGAGAAAGCAATAATTTTTTTACACACTCCCTTTATTTTATTTATTATTATTATTATTTTTTATTATTATTTTTTTAATGTGGTGCTGAGAATCAAACCCAGTGCCTCACACATGCTAGGCAAGTGCTCTATCATGGAGCTACAACCCCAGCCCAAGAATGCAATGTTTAAAAAAAAAAAAAGTCCCAAACTGATTAATCTTAAAAGGCCAGACTGTATCATCAAACTAACTCAAGCATTGAAATGAACTCCTCCAATACATGAGGCAGGTGGAAAAGAAAATGTCATTCTATATGTAAAAGCAAAAATATCTCAAAAGTGTTTTCGGAATGTCGTATTCTGAATGAAAGTCATGTAGAAAATAACAAAGCAGCGAATAAAGCCCCCCATTGCAATCCAGGATCCCCAGAATGTCCTGAACACCTGTTGGGGAAGGGAAGGAGGTGGGATTGGGTGGAGTTAAAAGCTGGACAATGGTGCAGATACTACAGGGTCTCAGCCAACCCCATGGGGAGCTCTGGAACCCAGGTGACCCTGCAGAATTGTCCCAAGTTTGGGCGAAACAGCTGGACTTATGTACAGTAGTATGGATCGGTCATTGGGTGTCCTTGGGTGAGGCACTCTCTTTAGCCAAGGACAGTATCTAGCAAATGCTGGCATCTGAGGTCTGGGAGCTGGCAGTGTGCCCAGCCGCTGGGGGGACCAGTCCTCCAATCGTGAGCAGCATGACCAGGACTACTAGTACCTTCCTCTCTTATGTGCTCCTTGGCCCGCTGGAGGCCTCCAAACCTCTGTGGAAGCCAGAGGCCCATGGACAGCATAAGAAGTGGGAGTTGCTACTCCTTTCACTGCCTCTAGCAAAGATTTATTGGGCTTGGTGGAGCCATTACAGCATGTGTGCATTTTACATATTCAAATTCAACAGTAGGGGCCCTGACAGAAAAATAAATGACAATTAAATCCATGCTAAAAATCAGCTTTTTTATGCATGCTCTTTGTATTATACATTGCGCATTTCTTTTTCTCTATTACTCCTTAAGATATACCACAAAAGACAATTGAAGGGATTTTCAAGGGTAGCACTCTACGGGATTTTGACCTTCTCCACTGACACTAGCATCTAAGCGCCCCAAGTAATTCCACAGTATCCACCTAAGTGAGGCTCTGGGGAAGGAAAAGATATACAAACTCTATGCCTGCCCCCGCGGGTCACAGATGAATCGGGGAGAAAGGTAGAGGCACACCCAACCTGCTGCGACCATGCACGTGGATGGAAGGAAGGACTCCTCCTGCAGATCTCTCCCTCCCTGCCTGTCCTGCGGCGGCTGCCTGGTCTAGTCCCCATTACTCACCACTGCTAAAGCTCCAAAGCACTGCTGGGGGAATCCTGGAACACACCCATGGTTGCAAATCCTCAGGTAACTCCCGTAGCTTTGAGCCTGAGACTCAAAATCTAAGTACCTGACTTGGGACTTACCTGCTGTGGAGCCCTGACATGCCCAGCGAGCTGATGCTTCTCATTCCTTAACCCAGCGGTGGCTCCAGGCCAAACACCCTTCCCCACATTTGACACTGGGCTTCGAATCTCCTGTCAGTGCACATGTTGGTAACTCACAGCCTCCCTTCTCAGCTGCTTCATCCTCCGCCAGACTTCTCAGCCCTCTCGCTGCTGACACTCACGGCTGTGGAGCTCTTGGTATGGAGGACTCTGTGCACCTCTGGCCTCTACCCCGTAGCTTCCAGTAGCCCCCCCCCCAGTTGTGACACCCAAAATATCTCAAGACATTACCCTATGTCCCCTGGGAGGCAAACACATGTACCTAGGTGATGCTTTCAGAACTTGGTTTGCAGATCATCATCCCCAGAATCTTTCCCTGGTCCCAAACCCATGAGACTGGCTTAGTTGCCAGTGTTTGGCTGTAGCAGGTAGTTCTCACCCCAGTCAGTTCTTAACCCTCAGCTTCCCTTTGTTGGTTTATTTGTATAATTTCCCCATTTGACTCCTCAAGGGCAGGAGTCATATTTTATTCATCTTGGAAACCTCAGCACTCAGAATAGGAACAGTCATAGAGAGGAGGTATAGTCTCTATGTGTTGAGCAAATGAGTGTGTCAACCAGAAGAGGTGACACCTAAGCTGAGACCTGAGAAAACGGGGTACATTTATAGCTCTGAGCCACATAAACATTTCATTTCATTGACTCTCAAAGCTGTAGGCTGATGTACGTTACTGTTGGGATTCCGTCTAAATGGTAGTTATCAGTTAGGATGCTTTCATTAAAAGTAACAAAAAACCCAACCTGACTCAAACTGTCTTAAAACAGAAAGGGAATGTGTCGGTTACATTAAATCCAGACAGGGTTTGCCTGAGGCTCCAGGCCATTCCTCTGCATTATAATAGCACTATACTTACTCCCTTTTGCCTGGGCTTCATCCACAAGTTGGCTCACTCAGGCAAGAAATGGTTACAGTATTCCCAGCTCTCCCATCTGCATCCTGCATTGACCAACACAAGAGAGAGTTCTCTTTTCCCAATCATAAAACAATAGCGTATGGGTTTTATTCTGACCAAGCCACCATAAGTCAAATGCATGTCCAACCCTGTATCAATCACTGTAGCAGCAGGGGGCTACCCTGATTGATTTACCTGAGTCAGGCCTTACTCATGGACCTGAGGCAGGCTTAGACCCACCTAAAACTCCTGGCTGAGACACAGGGAAACTCGAGGATAGATGCTGAGGCCATCACTTGAGGAACTCTTGTGGTTGACTTTCTAAGGAGCAAACCCAGCATTCCCCTCCATGTCACCCTGACCTCCTATGTCAGCTTCTTGTCTTTGGGTGACCTCTAAGGTCACACTTTTCCCAAAACAGCATGGGCCAGGGCTTCTAATTCAAAGCAAAAGAGATCTTGTGACCTGCTCGGTACTTGAATTCCCACTGCTCCTTGGAGGACAGGCAGGTTCCAGGGGCAGGAAGAGAGGAGCTGGAGTCAGGCCCTGAGACTCCTGCTACAGGCTGGGGCTGGTTTACTCTGGGAGCAGTGAGTAATCCTGAGAACAGTGAGTGCCTTATCCCTGACTGTCCTGTCTGCACATTCTCGGTTACCGATCATTCTTTGGAAGGTGTAGAGCAAAAACAGAGGATGTCCCTCTTTACTTTGAAGTGTGCAAGAGACCCTATCACGTCCTTTCTGAAACACAGAAACAGCTGCTTCTTCATATTTGTATGCCTTCACATGATCGAGGGTCATCATTGGAAGACAAGCAGAATGCAACTGGATATTCTCCTGAGATTTTAAAAAATTTCCATTTGCACACTTTTGCAGAAGAGAAATCATCAAACCGTTATTTTGAGCCCCCACCTGTTCTGAGGGGAGCCAATCTCCCTTTACTGGTAGAGAAACTTTCAAGACGTGGGCTCAGTATGAAGCTGCTCCTGTATCATGATCGTCTTCTTCAGCCCACAAGGCAAAGAGAGAACTTCCTGAAATTTGGTTTTCAGAAGCAACTTTCTAAATATGTCTCTGCCTCCTCAGTGGCTGACAGCATGTGCAATGGACCCTTTATAGCCAGGACAGGCATTAAGCAGAGGAGCAGCATGGGTTTGTGTGGCTCGGCAGACCCTAATTGGTGGGTAGAGAAATGGACATGGAGCCAGATTAATTTCATCATGACCAGATGGCCCAGAAATGTATCTTGCTGAAACCCCCACCTGGTCTTAGGGTCCTTGCCAGGAAGTTGCAGATTTTGTTCAAAATCTGTTCTCCTTGCAGGATGGAGCTATGATTAGTACTGAACTAAAAATCAGGGCTTTGGGGCAAACTTCAGAGAAGGACTTCAGAGTCTTGTACTCTGGAAATGAAGTGCCCAGATGATGCCAAGTGATGTTGTGTGTCCTGAGACGTGTGGCATTGTAAGACATCTGCCCACTTTGGGGTTTGTAACTTAAGAACTTCCAGAATAAGTGGTCTTAAGGGCTCTTCATCTCTCCTCTTCAACTCCATTCCAGATACGATGGTCTCGTTCATTCCAGACACATGGAAATGTCATTCACTGCTGAAGACCTTTGAGCAGGAATTCCTCTAACTTTTAAGACTAATTTCCACTTGTTCATCCAGCAAGTATTTACTAGTGTCCCCCTAGGTGCCATTCCCGTATGCAGCAGGAGTTTTCAGTCCAGCAAGGGAACAGATGAAAGCACCTTTGCACACGATAGAGAGGTGCCAGCACTGTGCCAGAAACACCGGAGAGGGACAGGGCACAGCATGGAGAATTAGAGGGGTATTCTAATGCTTTGACCCACGAAGTCTCTCTAGGGAGGTTACTTCTGAGCAGAGACCTAACATGAGGGAGCCAGACATGCTGGTCCCAGGGGAAGATCATTCTGGGCAGAAGGAACAGCTAGTGGAAGGGCCCGGAGGAAGATGCATCCTGGAGGAGCTGAGAGCATTGAGAAGACCCATCATAGCACGGTCCCCCCTCCTTGTAAAAGGCTCTCAGCTTCAACTCCTTCCTTTCCTTCACCTGCCACATCTACTCCCTCAGCAAATTTTGTCAGTTCTCTTCCAAAATATATCTTGAATTCACCCACATTGTCTCTGTCCAAAACCACCCTAATCCAAGCCTTTGTATGGATTACTGCAAAAGCCTACTAAATGATTTTCCATAAATAATCATATTTCTCTCCTGCTTAAAATTCTTCACTTCTTTCCTATTGTCTGTTAAAAAGAGTCCAGTCCTCATGCCCCTAAGATCCTGTGCAGTCTGTCCCATCTCCTGTTACCTGGGACTTCAGCATAAGATCCATGTATTTGTTTGCTAAGGCACAGACTAGGCGGTTTAAACAATAAAAATTTATTTTCTCACAATCCTGGAGACTACAAGGCCCAGATGAAGGTGTTGGCAGGGTTGGTTCCTCCTGGGGGCCACAAGAGAAGGTTCTGTTTCAGCCTCTCTCCTGGGTTTAAGATGGCTCTCTTCCCCGGAGTCCCCACAACATCTTCCCTCTGTATATGTCCGTGTCCAGATGGCCTCTTCTTAGAAGGACATCAGTCATACTGGCTCAGGGCCTACTCTAATGACCTCATTTTAACCTAATTAACTCTATGAAGACCTTATCTCCAAATACAGTCACATTTTGAGACACTGGAGATGAGGTCATAACTAAATGAATTTGGGGGAGATGCAGCCCATTTCATAACAGATCTTTCTCCAATACTAAAAGCTCTTTCCCACTAAATACTAAAACTTTTTCATAAGCTTTCCTATGATTGTTACATGGCCAGCCCCCTTGTCTTTCAGGTCTCCAAAATAACTGCCTCCTTGACAGGCCTTCCTTGACCATCCCCATCCAACTAGCTATGTTGTTTCAGCTCATCCTAGTTGGTTGGTTTGTTTTTAATTATGGCAAAACTAATAAATGGGAAATGTTCAAAAAACATTTTTGGCAGTACTAAGGATGGAACCCAGGACCTGATGTACTCTAGGCAAGCACTCTACCACTGAGCCACATCCCTAGCTCTGTTCAAATCTATAGTGTATAATTTGATGAACTTCAACAAATTTCTATACCCTGTGACCACCAATCCAATCAAAATATAGAGCATTTTTATCATCAGTCCTCTACTCCCAAAATTTCCCCACTCTTACTTTCAGTCCATCTTTATTGTCCCACGGGAATGTCTACCATTACAGTTTGGCCTATTCTTCAACTTCAGAGAAGTGGAATTATTCAGTATGTACTGTTTTGTGTCTGACTTTTTTTTACTCAAGATTCATCCGTATTGTTGCCTATATCCATCAATATCTTATTCTTTATTTTTAACTGAACACCGTTTCATTGTATACATCTGAAAACCCTTAACTTATTTGTCATCATATTGTTGGACATTTGGATTCTTTCCAACTTGGAGCTATTATGGAAATAAAGAACTATAAACATTTCATTTATTTTGTGAACATATGTTTTCATTTATCTTGAATAAATGTGTAGGAGTGGAATTTCTGAGTTGCAGAGTAGGTATATTTTCAACTTTCTAATAAACTGCAGTCAGATATGCAAAGTATTTGTACTATTTTCCTTCCCTCTAACAGTTTGAAGGTTCTATTTCTATTCCACAACTTCATCAACACTTGCTGCCATTAGTCTCTTTAATTTTAGCCATTCAACTGAATGTGGAATGATACAGTTTTCCTAATTTCTAACGATGTTGTGTACCAATTCATGTGTTTATTGGACACTGATGTATCTTATTTTATTGAGGTGTCTTTTTAAACCTTTTGCCCCATTTTTAACTTGGGTTGTCTTGTTATTTGTAGAAATCATTATATGTATCCTGGATATGAATCCTAATAGTTCTTCTTAGTTAATAGCTTGTTTTCTCACTGGTTGTCTGATCAAAAACTAGTTTTGGGTTTTGATAAATATTGAGGGCTACAAAATGTACCCTAGGACTAGACAATAAGACTCTTTTCCAGAAAGCAGACACTGTAGGGTTCTCAGCAGGATTGTCGTGTCCTTCAGCTCTGTTCCTATGGTGTTACAAAGAGAAGCTGACATCACGTGGATACATAGGCATCCTGGGCCATCCTGCATGTGTAGTACTAGTTTGCTCCTTTGAAAACAACATGGAGAGAATTTCAGGTGCTTGTTCTACCTAGTGGGCACGTAAAGCACAAGATAGTATGGACCCCAGGTGTACAGGTGTGGAGAAGGCATGGTCTTAATTTCTGCTAAACTCCGTGGTCCTTACCACCGAATTACAATGTGCCACAACTACCCCAAACCTTACATATACTCACATCCTCTGCATGAGTAATTCTACTCGTAGAAACTTAGCCTAAGGATGAATTCATGATTATATGCAAAGTTTGAATCAAAAGAAAACCTCCTCCAGCTTTGTTTACATAGTAAGATATTGGAAAACCACCTAAACAGTGGACTGTTAATTAAAGTCTGAAAACTCCATCTATTGGTACGCTGTGAAATCACTTGAAGTTGTTCCCTATGAATACATGTATTTATTGACAGACACATTGGCTTACAATATTGTTGGATAAAAATGTTTCAAAATGTTACTTATGAAATAACCTGCTTTTTAAAAAATGTACATATGTATGTGCATGCATCCATACAGATGTGTGTGTTCTATTTAGAAAATTACGAACCAGCCAGGTGTGGTGGTGACGCACACCTATAATCCCAGTGACTCAGGAGGCTGAGGCAGGAGGATCACCGGTTCAAAGCCAGCCTCAGCAACTCAGTGAGGCCCTAAGCAAGTCAGCAAGACCCTGTCTCAAAGCAAAACAAAACAACAACAAAAAAAAGGGCTAGGAATGTGGCTCAGGGATTGAGTGCCCCTGGATTCAATCCCTGGTACCAAAAAAGAAAAAAAAAGGAAATCATGACCCAAAGAACTATGACTATGCTAACAAAAGCAATTTTAAAAATATCTCTATTCCTTTACTCATGTTTTTCATATATGTGAATGCAAATATATCATGCCTGGTAATACATTTAATTTCCTTATTTTCTCTCACTGCTTCTGAATCTCTCCGGAAAATTCCCCTAAAAATCCTGCATCCCACACCCCTTCTGTCTCAAGTTTCCCACCCCCACTTCCTATTCTCCATCACAAAGACCAGAGAATCTGCATTGCAAAGCATGACCCTCTCAGAAGGAGAGAGGCTGACAGAGCCAGATGTCACTCTCTGTTGTGGCCTGGCCTGGGAGCTACAAGAGGGGCAGGGAAGTGGGAGTGGGCAATGCACAGCACTCGTGACCTTCATCCTGTGTCACAGGCATAGGAAGGAGGGACATGCTGGAAGGTCAAAATATTAACAACAGTTATTTCTGGAGGTTGGATTAGAGTGAGTTTTAATTTTCTTCATTTTGCTTATCTGTGTTTTCTCATTTTTTTTACCATACACAGACATTCCCTTGATTAA
Source organism: Sciurus vulgaris (assembly GCF_902686455.1). Taxonomy (NCBI): domain Eukaryota; kingdom Metazoa; phylum Chordata; class Mammalia; order Rodentia; family Sciuridae; genus Sciurus; species Sciurus vulgaris. The sequence goes on along the minus strand of NC_136472.1, from coordinate 38,937,672 downwards.
TTTTTTAGAATTTTTATTGAAGTGTATCTTGATCAATATATAAACTAGCTTTAAAAATAATCCCCTAGCACTTCTCAAGGGTATGAGGTTGGAGAAGCAAGTTAGTATCTTCCAAGGTAAAGAGGTTTAGAAGTATATTCTGTCTCCTCTATGGCCCCAGACATTGCACCCAAGCCAACCATCAGCCAACGCTGGGAGGTTTTGCTCTTGTTTCCCCCAAGCAAAAGGCATTTTCAGAAATGGGCAAGTGGGGAAAGGGGCTCAGGGCAAGTTAATAAATCTGTAGGCATGGTTTTCCTTATCTGAAAACAGGCTCATCTGCTAAATGGCCCTGAGTGAGAGGACACACATGGAAACCTGCTCCCCACCCACATGGCGGCTGGCACATCACAGGTCCTCAAATAGATATGAGCACCTGCTACATGAATTTCTTTCATGGTCCAGCCAGTGATGACTGACTTTCACTCTGGCCAGGCCCTGGACGTCAGATCTATGAATACAATAATTAACAATACACTGGCCCAACCCTAAAGGAGCTCCTAGTCTATGCAAAGAGGCAAATAACAACAATCGCAGCCAACGTTTAATAAAAGCTATGTGCCAGATTTGCATCTATATTTGACATATAGCTTTGATTCATATTTGTATATTTGTGCTTTTCATCCTTACAGTCATCTCTGAGGTAAACTATCTCAATAATTATTTTATCTTCTGTCCTCCTGGTCACAGAAGTCTGTCTGTCCTTCATCCAGAGTCCACATGTGTTACAGTAATGGATCTATTTTTATTTGTACAGCAGGTAAGAGCTTGGGTGCTGGAATCAAACTTTTTGCCAGCTCTGCCAATGATGGGCAACATATTTGGTCTTTCAGTGCCTCAGTTTCTTCATCTATAAGGTGGGAATGATCATGCTTGTTAATACTACCTCATAGGTTATTGTAAGGATGGATGAATCAAACTCTTAGAATAGTGTCTAGTATATAACTATTGAGAAAGGTTAACTGATATTAGTATTGTTGTATTTATCTCCTCCTTCAGGGGGCTCCTTCAAAGTGGGTCATGACCTTCTTTACTTATAGCATTTACAATCCCAACTCAGGTCCTAGCATAGGGCTGAAACCACCAGTTGTCTATTAAGTAAGAGTAAACATACCACTCATATGTTGCAGGCAGAGAGGGTGAAGGGGTTTTCTTTTCTCACTTAGACATCAGGTTATTTCAAGCATGTCAATAAGAGTAGTATGGCACCTTCTAGAGCAGATAGAGTCCAAGAGGGAGTAAATATCAGATCATAGTTCAGCCTTCCCATTACACAGATGAGGAGTCTGAGGCTTAGGGCGTTCATTAACTTGCTTAGGGTCATGCAATTCATTGGCATTCAACAAATGTGTTAGGGGAAGTGGACTTTTTATCTTAACTTCAAACTCACCCCCTGGGAAATTGGACAGAATTTTTTATTTCAGGTCAAGTTCACAAAGCTTTGTTGAATGCCAAGTGCCTTCTGCTAGGCTCCCGAGAAACAGGTGCAGGGAGTGTCTGCTTTGGCACAAGACAGACGCTGAACAAATCTAAGCATGATGAAGACTAGTGAGAGCTAGTCTTGTTTCCGTCTATAGATACCGAGAGACTGAAAATTTGACTGAAAACTGCAGGAGAGTAGGAGTTCTTTAGAATGTGGCTTGAGCAAACCTACTGAGATGGTACTTGGGTTGTGACTCTGGACCTTCCAGTTAAAGGGACCCCTGCCCATGCAGAATGGAAACCCCGTGGGGAGAAAAGGGGTTAATTTCTGTGAGGGTATCATGGGGTAGATACCCCCGCAGAACCTGGAAAATAGTCTCCACCTCCCCAGCAAAGGCAGGGCCACTCCCCACCCACCTTACTCAGACAACCCCTCCCTCTCCCGCTGGACCACCTCCTAAAGTCTGTTCTATGCATTAGGAAGAAACTTTCTTTCAGAAGTTACATTCTTTATCCTAGAAGGTATCACCAGGCAAAACCTCAACAGACAGATTTGCTGAACTTCAGAGACCACACTTCTCAGACAGTGATTACAGACCTTTCCCTGCAGATCTCCTAATAACAGAAGAGCTCAGTGTGTCCCCCAGCCCAGGGCCTGGGGACATGCCCCCAGCATGACATGTCTTTGAGTTCTTGTTTGTTACTGCAAGGGTAATTGTATATTTGACTCCCTAATCTAATATAAAAGCAGTACCTTAAATTTCTTACTGTAGATGTTTGTTAATAAATCTAGAAGGTTCATAGAGAACCTTACTTTTGATCTTGAGCTATAGCCAAGTCCTAACGCTGAGTGATAAGATTACAGGAAATGTCAAATTTCTTTTATGTATTTTCTGTATTTTCAATGTCCTCTCTGAGTATGTATTAATTGAATGCTACATTTTAAAAAAATAGTATATTTCACAGTTTGACCTTAATGTGTAATATTTAGGAAGAGAAGAACTTCCCTCTATGAATGTTTCCTAATGACATTTTCTTGCTGTGCTCATTTTATACAGCCAAGTCCTGTATACATAGTAATTGCATAAGAATATGTGCATTTGAATGAGTGAAAGTAATAATGATGGTGATGATGACAGTAACTGCCATTATGCTGTTTTTACCCTGTGCTACTGTTAGAAATCTTAACATGTACATTTATTTAATCTTCATAAGACCCTTCGAGGCAGGATTATCCTCATTTTATCAATAAATAAACAAACACCGCACTGGGGATGTGGCTCTGTGGTAGAGCATTTGCCTAGCATGAGCGAAGCCCTGGGTTCAATTCCCAGTAGTGCCAAAAAAAAAAAAAAAAAAAAAGACAAAAACAAAACTGGAACACCAAAAAGCTAAAGCCACTTTCCGGGCTGGGTCATCTTTAAGGCCGGGTCTTTTGGCTTCTGGGTGCACCTCTTAGATCTGATTCCTACTGTGACACAGCAGACCACTCCCTTCTCTCTGGCTGTTTGCATTCTTGCATTCCGAGGTTTGCACATGGTCAATCTGCCCACAGCATCCCAGCTAAGAGTGACAGGGAATCTCAGAACAAAGAGCAGATGCTTACTAGACCAGCATTCATCAGCAGGCAAGCAGAAGTCGCCAGTCCACAGAGCATGCCCTGGAACTTGATGAAGTACCAGCTCTTTGCCCACCTCAGCACTGCAACCGCTCCCTGAATGAAAGGACCAGTGGGGGAAGGCGGGAGAACATTCTTGATCACTGAATCTCAAACTTGAGCAACATCAGAATCCCCTGGTATGGGGATCCCACCCCAGAGTTTCTGATTTATCACTCACCGCACTTTGAGACCAGCAATCTTGAAGTAGTATTTTTTTATTCTCTGTGCATCGGGCACCCAGAAATTTCCTAACCAATTGGATAGACACAAGACCATTTAAAGAATTAGTCTAAAGTACTATCCCTCAGGGTGTAGATGACAGGATGCTCCAGATTCTTATACCCAAAGGCATAAGATTTTAGACAGTGCTATTAATTTCATCAATGAAAGCCACTTCCCGTGATTATGCTAATCAGCCAAGTCTGTGGCACTGGTCTACATGGTGCATGACTGCCATGTACCATGACAGCTGGAGTGTGGCCCTTCTCAAATAATGTGTGCTGACAACCCCTGTCACGTGAATTCCTGGATAGAGCACCTAGGGGAGAACTTAAATTAGCACCGATTCGTAATATTGCCAATCTGATGACTATTTTAGAATAAATTACAGGCCACCTTTATGGGAGGGAACTTCACCAAGGAATTAATGGGTTTTGTTTGGTCCCACAGACTGAACCTGAAATCATAGAGGAAACCAACGTTGACAGAGTTCATGAGCCCCGGGCCTATGCCAGGTCGCGGCAGGTGAAAGGCCACTCAGAGACCTCCACGCTGAGCTCCCAGCCCTCCATCGATGAGGTCCGGCAACAGATGCACATGCTCCTGGAGGAGGCCTTCAGCCTGGCGTCCGCAGGCCACGCAGGCCAGAGCCGGCACCAGGAGGCCTATGGCTCTGCCCAGCACCTGCCCTACTCGGAGGTGGTGACCAGCGCACCAGGGACCATGACGCGGCCCAGGGCCGGGGTGCAGTGGGTGCCCACCTACCGCCCAGAAATGTACCAGTACAGTCTGCCCCGACCGGTAAGTCAGACACCTGCCAGCCTGACATCATCTGGTCAGCCTGCCCAGTGGGTTCCAAGGACATCCAGTGATAAACTACCTTGGGATTCAGAGACAAAGATTTTTCTCAATCTCATTCCATCCTTCACCCATGATCCAAAGCCAAGCCTTTTATTCCTGTCTGCAAAGCCCTTGAGAATCCCTTGTGTCCAACCATAATACATTGAAGAATGGATCTTCTTTTCCACTATCCCTCCTGTGAGGGGCTGACCTCATTCTTCGTTTACTGGAGTCTTCCTACACTTTCAACTGTGAAGCCCAATTTAAATGTCAAAAGCATCACAGAGCTGCCTGTGAAGGGCTTGTGCAGGCTGGTGGCCCAGAGCCTGGGCCTGAGCCAGGTAGCTTGACTTTGAATCCCAGCTCTACCCACCTGCTGGCCAAGAGGCTTGGGAAGCTACTTAAATTCTCACTGGTGGGGAAAAAAAAAACAAATATGAAACATAACCTACTTCCTAGAGTTCTCACGAAAGATAAATGTGTTGATATTTGTGAGGTACTAGAAGAAGGCTCAGTTCACAGTAAACCCTATAGAAGTAGAAAATTATTTCATTTAGCAGTACTTGCTACCATGATTTAAGATAACAATCTTAATTAGTTTGTATTTCATTCATCACTGTAGTATCTACATATATCTTTTTAAGGCACTATAGTTGTATAAACCAGAGACTAGACAATGCTTTGTGCATATACAGATTCCATGCCCTATCCTGGGTTGCTCCTAAATAGAGCTTTGTAAATTGTTATCGTGACATGTACACGCATACTAAGAGTAACATTATTGTTTTGATGATGCTGAGTTCTGATCTCCTTACCTGTTACTCATTGGGTCCTTACAACAAGCCTCTGAGGCAGGTACTAGTTTTATGCCAGTTTACAGATGAGGAATCTGAGGATACACAGTTTGTTCAAGGCACAGAGCCAGGAGGGGACGAAGCTGGGACCCAGGGCAGGCAGTGTGGCACCAGAACTCGTCTTCTTAACTGGCACATTACATCACTTCTCCACCCACATTATTTATTTCGTTCGCAGTAGACTACTTAGGGCACCCGTGGGCTTGGCCAGCCTCGATGTCCGCACTGCACTGGCACCTAATAAATTGCTGTCCTCATAGCCTGCCCCCGGGCGCGTTTCCTTACTGTTCTCCTTTGCTCCAGGTTCCTGCTTCAAGGCCTCTGAGATGTCTCCCTCCCGTGGACACTGCTTTTGTCCCTCAGTCTCTCTTTGCTGACATTTTAAGTCATGCCTCCTGCTTGGCCCCCCTCTCTGTCACCTAACCTTCCTCCCCCACACCTTTCCCAGTATAAGCTTTAGCAGGAGAGCCCAAAGTTTGGTTCCAAATTAGACCCCGTGAGGAGAGGTGGCAATGCTTGTGGTCATGATCAGTGCAAGACTTTGTCCTTAAGTTGCAGGTTGAGAATTTCTGTCTTGTCCCCTCACTCCAGGGGGCTGATCCCAGGAGTTCCATCTGTGCTGATTAAGTTCACAGCTGCTTCATTCATTGAGTACCAGGTAATGGGGTGGCCCAGGCCACTTAGGCTCACTGGTCTACATGCTTCTTCCCGAAGTAAACCCCAGCCTGGGGAAACAAGACATGCTCAGAAGGAGAACTAGTTGTCCTTAAAGTCATCTTCCTAGTTCATGAAATGCAAATCCAGAATATAAACAATAAAGGAAATAAGGTAAACACAAGACATCTCTTTTATATTCATTCTCTGAGATATGGGTAGAACATAGAAAAAATTTCTTAATATAATTAATATATATAATTGTACATAAATATAATTATAATATACAAATATATTTTTATTTTTATCGTGGTAAAGTGTATGTAACACAACATTTATCATTTTAACCACTCTTGAGGGTACAGTCAGTAGTGTTAATTGCATTCCCATTGCTGGGCCACCAATCTCCAAAACTCTCTTCATCTTGTAAAACTGATATTCCATATTCTTTAAAAAAAACTACTCCCCTCTCCCCCTTCCCCACAACTCTGGCAACCACTATTCTACTTTCTGTTGCTATGAATTCAAATACTCTAAATACTTCCTATAAGTGGAATCATTTAGTATTTATATTTCCTATAAGTAGACTCATGTATTTTTATGACTGGTATGTTTCACTTAGCATAACGTCCTATAGTTTCAATGTTGTATGCACCAGAATTTGCTTCCTTTTTAAGCCTGTATGTATACATGACATTTTGTTTATCCATTCATCTGTCAACGAGCACTTGGGTTGCTTCCAGCTTTTGGCCTTTGTGAATTATGCTGCTGTGAACCTAATGTACAGGTATCTCATGTCCTTTCTTCCTGTTCTTTTGGGTATATACCCAGGAGTAGAATTGCTGGGTCATACGAAATCTGTCTTCAATTTTTTGAGGGACTGCCATATTGTTTTCCACAGTGACTGTACCATTTTACATTTCTACCAACAGTGCACAAGAATTCCAATTTCTGTACATCCCCACCAACAGTTGTTATTTACTGGTCTTGTTATAGTTGCCATTCTAATGAGCTTGAGGTGGTATCTCCTTATAGATTTGGTTTGCGTTTCCCTAATGGTTAATGATTTTGAGCATTGCTGTTGGCCATTTGTGCATCTTCTTTACGTAATTTTTAGGATAAAATAGACTTTGGAGCAATGCCCAGATCTCAGTAACACAAGTGTAACTACCGTCAGGGAACTTTGGTGGGTACTTTCAAGAAGCACCACGTTCCAGCAACTCTGAGGCCACTGCTGGCCATATTCCCATCATTCTGGATCTATGTACTTTTTTTTCTCAGAAAGACTTAGAAAAATTCTCACTCAGCTTTACAAATCTGTCATCTCAAAATACTTTCCATGATAGTCATTTTCAGTTCCAAGATTACAGTATTCTATTAATTGCACATTAAATTGGTACTGCCTTTTTGAAGGGAGAGGGAATTTCCTCACTGAGGCTTAGAAAACACTCTCATTTGTTTTTTACCATGTTTATATGTACCTCTTAGGTGGCTGTCCTCTGAAAAAGGTCACCCATATCCATTCTATGTGGATTATCATCAACTTCAATCCCATTGGCTCATCCTTCCTGGTCTTCATATAATGATCATGTCCCTGAACTTAATCTTTCTCCAGCTCAAAGTAGGATGATTCTTACCAACTGATAGATCTTAATGACTGCATCTCAAAGCCTCAGACTACTCTGAGGATGAAATGCTAATTCCCATAAAAAGCTTAGCATGGTTTTGGTGCCTCATGAGCACCCAATATTTATTCGGTGGTATTAATCACAGTGCCTGGTATTGTGTACAGCTCATCAATTTCTCAACCAATGCTAGTATTATTATCAAACTATTCCTTCCCTTTCATTGGGCCCACTAGTTGTATGCATCTCCCACTGATAGTTCTGAAACCACATCTCCTTATTCCTGTTCATTTTTTTCATGCACTTGATGCCCCAACTCAGAGTCCCAGAGAAACTTTCTGTTTGAAGATAATTCTCAAGAATAACTGGGCTCCTCTGGATGGATGAGGATCTGGGGATCCAGAATGAGATCTGGGTGTCAGAGAGAAAAGCTTAGACGAGCAAGACAAGTCTTCCAACCAGTGACAAGTGAGAAAATGCCATGCCCCATAACCATTACACCTCGACTTAATAAAACCATCTAAAAATTTTTCTAGTTGGACATATGAAAAATCAGATGATTCTGCTTGCTATAATTGGGGGTTGGCAATTGTGCCAAGAAGGGCAGAAACATCAGCATTATATACTTTCAAAATGAAGCTACCTCAAATGGAAAAGGACTGAGACGTAACACAGCAGAGAGATGAACCATTAAATGCAAACAATATTAAAGGCTGTTCTTTCATTATTAAGGTTTCCTTCTTTGCCAACAACCCTTGAAACCTCCGTTTCCATGAAAGGAGAAAACAGCTAACAATACACAGTAAAAATGATTCTTAATCCAACCTCTCAAGCAGCCCCCTTGTGCTATGATAATGTGGAAATCAATAAAAAGGTGGCAATTTAAAATGATAACTGTGATTACTTTTCAACTTCCAAAAAGGAAGCACTTTGAGCTCTGCCAGGGGATAATTGGAAGCTGGTGGTTTAAATGCGCTGGGCCAGTGGATGGCATTTATAACATGGAAGAAGTTGCTGCTGGCAGCTTGGGACTTCTGTACTGTAGTTCAGGACGCTTTGATCATATTTTACCCCTTGTTATGGGTAAAGAAATTGGACTCGACACCTAACGACCAATCCAGTTCTGCTAGCAGCCATAATAACTCTGTGCAAAGTGGAATGAGAACATCCCACTATAACATTCCTGTTGGCAACACAGTAAGGGAGTTCAGAAAAGGCATCAGGGGAAAACATCCTCCGGACTAGACTCTTTACAGATGGAATTAACAGTAATAATAATGATAACAACAATAACAACAACAACAGTTGCCCTCTGTTGAGCTCCCATTGTTTAGTGTGAAGTCCTGGATAGACATTATCTCTTCTAATCCGACAACCATCCTGTGAGGTCAGTGCCCCTTCAGCCTCTGGCCCCTGCAGTGCTTCCCTGGAGGCTGATGTTTACAGATCCCTCCTCCTGGGTGAAGGCACATACACAAGGAGAATATGGTGGGTCTCGTCTGGGCTCCCTCTCCACGGAGATCACTAGAGAAAATGGTTCTGATCCACTCCTCCCACCTCCTACTCCAGCAGTCAGGACTGGTTCTGGTCACCTGCCTTCCTTCTAGGTTACAATTAAATTTCTGAGCCCAGAGATTGCCCCCATTCACAATGACTGCCTTCCAATCTGAGTCTGGTCTTTTTCCTGGTCGGACGTAGGAACCCCAAAAGGTGATGTCCTTGAGCACCAGGTTAGGCACCTCACAGTCACTGTTCTGGAACTGGGAACTTGGAACCTGGCAACAGTTTTGAGTAATGACTTCCAGTGGGGTCCCAGTCCCAAAGCAGCCAACACAAGCCAGATTCCAAGTACACGAGAAAAGAAGTCTGAGTGCAGAGGCAAAAGGACTTGAACCCCAGGGACCCTGCTCAGGGAAGGTAGGAAAACATAGTAAAGAGGATCCCTCGGCCTGTGCGCACATGGCATGGGCTGCATCTCTGCTTTTTATGTTCCCCACCCCCCATCCGGCTGCTCCAAGGACCCAAGGATACAGTCTCAAGGTGGCAGTCTGATGTCCTATGCAGTCCTGCTTTATACCTGCAAAAATCTCCCTAAGAGAGCAGTCCCTTGGTGCTTGTCAGAGGTTCAGAACTTTCCATCAGACCCCTCAGTGAACTACTATGGGACAGACAGGCAGAGGAAGCTTTTTCTTGGCTGGGAAATCATGTTGACTGCAGAATAAACCTCCCAAGAACCAGGAATAAAAATAGATTGTCTGCCTCCTTTGCTGAACAGCATGCAAGACCAGAAGAGAGGAGAGAGGATGGAAACCCCTTTCTCTATTTTGGGAAAGGAACACTTCACTTGTCAGTTTATTGATAATTACAGAACATAGAGCTTGAAGGGAATCCAGAACAATGACTTTGAAACTGTGTAACTTTAGGGTTCAGGGAGGCCCCCTGGGGGCACCATGAAAGTAAGTGAAGGGTCATGTTCACCAGGGAACTTCCTCCAAACAGCAGCCACAAAAGCTCTGCTTTCATTCTGTATCAGACTCTTTCAGGATGGTTTTGTGACTGAAGATATGTTTGGAAGACCATGAGCTAGGACAATACCTATTTCATAAGGAAAACAAAATGAAACAACAGAAAGACAAGGTATAGAGAGAAAGTAACCTTTGCTTAGACAGCAAATGGCTAAATCAAGATGAGAACCAGGATCTTACTCCTGGTTCACTCAGCAGCATTCAGAAAACAGTGATTTAGCACTGCTAGGTGTAAGACACTTTGGTAATGAAGGCATACCCTGATGAGACAGACAGTCTGTCTAGTGGAGATGCAAGATCCAGTTCCCCAGATATTGCTGTTGCATATGTAGCTTACTGATGCTCAAAAAGAGGGAAATGCAGCTCAGTAATGTAGCTCTCCATATTGATTCAGTCAGTGCTTCCGGATCTGGGAAGATTTTTTTTTTTCCCATTCTTCTACCGAGAAGTTGGTATTGCTGATCTACTTCAAGGTTAACAACTATTTTCTCTGAGCTCTTTGCCTTTCATATCTCCTGAGTGCAACTGAGAAGGCATTGGTCAGCCTCATCACCACCCCTTTGTGGGTGAGATGCCTTTTCTCTGTCTGCTTTTAAGATCTTCTTTTGGCCGTTGGTATTCTACCACTTCCCCGCAATGTAGTCAGCTGTGTGTTCTGCTTTATTTTGTTTATTCTACTTGAGATACCTTGTGCTTCCTGAAAGTATTAACTTATTTATTTGATCAGTTCTGGAAAATTCCGAGCCATTGCTTCTTCAAATATTGCCTGTCTTTCATTCTCCCACATTTGTCCTTCACAACTTCGACTCATTGCATATTAAATCTGTTCATTCCGTTCTCTGTATCTTTGATGTTTTTTTTCTCCTTGTCTCTTTGTGCTTAATTTTTAGTAATTTCCTAAATTGTTTTCAGATTTGTTAATTCTCTCTTCAGCCATGTTAATCTATTCTCTTAATTTAATATTTTATCCCAGCAATCACTTCTGAAATGTTTGTTTTTGTTTTTGTACCAGGATTGAACCCAGGATCTTTAACCACTGAGCAACACCCCCAGCCCCTTTTTTATATTTTATTTAGAGTCAGGGTCTTGCTGAGTTGCTTGGGGGCTCACTAAGTTGCTGAGGCTGGCTTTGAACTTGTGATTCTCCTGCCTCAGCTTCCAGAGCCAATGGGTTTACGGGTGTTCGCCACCATGTTGGACTGAAAGTTGTTTTTTTCCTGGTAGCATCTCTCTGGTCAATTATTTGTTTAAAAATATTTCTTACACTTTTATTTTTTGTTTTGTATCTGGAACCTTCAAACTCTGTACATCTGGTTATTTTTTCCCTACTGTCTTCATTTCTCTCTCCTGATTGGTCTTATGGTCTTGAATTTGAGCTCCTCTTTGCTTCATCTTAATCTGGGCTGATCCTGAGAACCTACTTTAGGGACACTCCAAAAAGGACCTAGAGTTGCTTCCACCTGGCTGGGAGTCTCACCACCCTCCCTCCTTAGTACCAAGGCTGAACCTGAGTGTCTCCAGTTGATCTGCCTTGACTTTGCCCTGTTCCAAGACTTGATTTCTTAATTGATTGTCAGAGTGGCACTTGTCTTCTGGGTAATCCCACCTTCTATATTTGCTTACTATTTTCTATTTCCCCCTCTGGTTTCAGCGCATGGTTTTGTTTTAGTTTGCTGAGGCGTTCTGGGAAGAAGGTAGCCGGGGTATTGTCGAGGATTTTCCTCACAGCTTGCGATTTTCACATTGCATTAAAAAGTACATTTTGCCCAGGGCCTCGTTGCTTTTGCCTGGCTTGGCCCTTCCACGTGGGTAGCCTGCCATAATGCTGGGAGGGGGAGGACCTCACTGAGTTTAAAGAATCCCGCTGTGGATTCCCAGTGCTGCTGCTTTTGATACTGATGCTTTCAGGTTTAAAGTCCTGTCATCCTGTTCTTTGAGAGATCTGGTAGGCAAGATGCCTGAAGAAAGACATGGATGAGAAGCACTAGTTAAGCTTTGTCTTCCCAGAGAGATTTTCTAGTTTTTCTCTTGCTAAAGGAAGCTGTGGCCTGGCTCTGTCTGATTCTGTCCATCTCTACCCATCTTTCTTTTATCCCCTCACATTTGGACAAAAGTCATTACTTGGTAATGATTTCAATTCCTTATCTTTGAACAGCACTTTATAGAATGCAAGATCCTTGCACATACACTCACTTGCCTATGTTCTTAGTAACCCTCTAAGTAGAGCATCAGAGTCCCCACTTCCAAAGAGGATACCGGAATCCAGAGAAGTCACCTGACTTGCCTGTGGATGGATCTGAATAAAATCTCTTCATCAGAACCTCCACACATCCCTCCTGAGCCCAAACCCATTGCTTTCCCCTGTTAAACCTACTTCCATACGAAAGTAAATCATATTCCTTCATCCAACACTTACTGAATGCTGTATATCAGACACTGTTCCAGGCACAAGGATGTCACAACAAAGGTCTTTCCTTTATGACCCTTAGGTTAAGTCTAGCTGGTGGCAGATAATAAATACCCAAGCAACAGCACAGTGCCAGAGAGCAGTCTTTCCCAAGATGAAAGACCTTCTCCTAAGGAAGGACTGGGAGAAAAGCATCCCAGGTAGAAGGAACAGCATGGAGCAAAGCCCAAGGCAGGACAGCACTTGGCATGTTCTGAGAACACTGACGCGCTCGTGACCACAGTGTCCCGAGCAAGGGGAGGGTGGTGAGAGATGAGACAGGAGAGGCAGGGGAAGACGCCAGGAAGGAAGGAAGTGGGGCCCTTGGAACTTGGTTTCCTCCTCACATCAGCAGACGCTCTGTGCTGACCGAGGCGGGATTTTAACAGTTCTCCCTCCATTTGTGTCTTCCACAGGCCTACAGGTTTTCCCAGCTTCCTGAGATGGTCATGGGCTCTCCCCCTCCTCCCGTACCTCCCCGGACGGGCCCCGTGGCTGTTGCTTCTCTCAGGCGGTAACACATTCCTTTCTTTGCTTTGTTTTGGAGTATTTGGGGAAGGTCGGTGCTGTGGACAGCAGCTCCAGGGACTTTCCTTCACCTTCTGCCCCATTCAAGGCTCTCCACCCGTCCAGACGCCTGTGTATCTATGGCACCCTGAGTGTCATGAAGCGAGTGGGGCTCATGGGGGGTCAGAGGATCAACTCTCAGGACTTCCTAAATAGAAAGTCCTTGAAAATCTGTCATCAAAAACAAACGAGGGGCTGGGGATATAGCTCAGTTGGTAGAGTGCTTGCCTTGCAAGCACAAGGCCCTGGGTTCAATCCCCAGCACCAAAAAACAAAACAAAAACAAAAAGAAAACCAAGGTCAACTGCCCCATCCCTTGCAAGCCCAGCCCTGACCTTGAATGTCTAAAAACAACTCCAGCACGGGCTGCCACAGTGGCTGCTACAAGCCCAGGGGCCTCCTGCTGCCATGTTTGATGCTCAGCAGCCCCACCTTTGCTACTTAAGGGAGGCGCCTGAGAGGCCAGGGAGGAGTGCCTCTGGGCAGCCACCCCGATTCCTGATGTCTAAGAGGGTGGGCTGAAAATATATGAATTCAGATATCTCAGAATGAGGCATGTGTCAAACATTTTCTTTGCTCCATAATGAAATAAGAAGCACACATTTTTAATAAATATGGACAAGAACTAAAAAAGCCATGCGTACTGGGAAAGTTGGGATGATCCTGCGGTCCAGAGTTGTACCCCGGGGTACCTATGGGTCACTTCCCTGGCCCTCCCTCCACAGCCTTCCCCCCAATACACTAGTGACACTCATCTGTGGACCACAGGCCTGGACTCCGAAAATACTGAAGAAAAATAGGAACCACCCCCAGAAAAGATCCCTAATCTACCAGGGATCTGCTGTGTATCTCCAGGCAAGTTGCCTTGCCTCTCCGGCCCCTGAAATAGCCTCCATGATTTCAAAAGATCTAGAATTCTCAGAAGGGTGTCTCCGAAGAGTGTATGGAGCAGAACCCAGGAATTATCCTAGGATGGGGCTTTGGAAATAGTAGCAGAAGTCTGGAACAGCATATGGGTGTCCAGGGCTGGAAGAGGGAAGAGGGAGAGAGAGAGAGGAAGGAGGTCTGAGCCACCACCCCCCACCCTGCTGGATATCGGATCATTGCAACCCCCACATCTAACCCTCCTGGGAAGGGGAGGGGGCCTCTCTGTCACTCCAAGAGCTCTGGATTGCAGGGCCTTCACATCAGCCATCTGTGGCAGGTTTGCTGATGGCCAGCATCTATTTCTTCGTTCTTCTTTCCACCACCGTCTCCTCCCTTGCCCTTTTGCACCATCTGCCATCCTTACCAGACATCAGGAGGTCACTTTTCTCCATTGAAACCCAGAGAATTAGACCAGGAAGGAAGATTTGAAGCGAAGTTTTCCACCCCTTTCTTTTTACAAATGGGGAAACGGGCTTAGAGAGGAGGTGGCGAACCCAGAAGCTGCCTCCCTGGTGGTGGCTCTTCTCTGCTCTTACTGTGACAGCCACTCCTCTGTCTGCCTGGGTGGCCCATGGGCTGGCAGCCTGCCACCAGCTGCAGCGCCTCTCCCTCCCTCTTGTTTTAACTTTAGGGGAGTCAGAAGTCTCTGTGTGACCTGCTGCCTCAGGCACAGGGTGCTGCCTGGGAGAGAAGTCATACTGCGGGAAGCACCTCAGTAGATGGAGAGGTGTCTGTGTCCACCCCTCCGGGCTGCCTGATTCTCTGGTTGCCTGTGAGACCAAAAAAGCGAGGAGAGGTCCTTTTCTTCATAATGTTCACAAAGTGCCGTGTCCCTGCTCCTGAGAGCAGCCTGAGGTCCCAGGGTCTTGGGCTTCCCACTTCCTGCCAGTAGTAGCAAATGTGGCTCTGCAGTCACTGACCTGGGTCACCTGTGCTAGTGGCTCCACAAATGGAGCCTTCTCATTGTCTGTCAATGACGTCATCACCTCCTAAGTTGACCATCTCCAACTAACACCCAGTGCTAATTGCTTTGCTTCTTTTCCCTGGAAATTAAATGTTCTCCTGCCCAGCAGTGCAAGAAGCCACCCTTAGGGGAGAACTGACCTTGAACATCTTAATGGTACTCTGGCTCAGGTTACTGTGTGGCTCCTACAAGTCTGAGCTTCTCCTGCGAATCTTGTCCCCAGGATTCCACCCCTGTGGGACTTGGAGGCCATAGCCCACTCCCAAAGGTATTAGGGATGCTGTACCCTGCCACCTGAGGGCTGGGGCCCATGCTCACACAGCCCCTCTGCCCTACCCAGGTCCACCTCAGACATCGGCAGCAAGACCCGAATGGCCGAGTCTACGGGGCCTGAGCCAGCCCAGCTGCACGACAGCGCCTCCTTTGCCCAGGTGTCCAGAGGCCCCGTGTCTGTGGCACAGTTGGATCAATCGGCTTTAAATTACTCAGGTGAGTGGGAGGAGGAAAGCCTGAGGTTCCTACTGCAGAACCCCTCCCCATCCTGTCCCCCAAATCCACTCTGCCTTCCACCTGCCACCCTCAGGAGCCAGAGCTTCCACATTTCTGGATCCCCTCATGACTTCACATCCCTGGCTAGAAGAGCTACTGATTTTACTTCTTAAAAGATCTGAAATTGGGCAAAATACTGAGTTTTGCTAAAATCAGGGTGTATGTTGACATGTTTCCAGTTTTGTGGGGGATTTTCTTTAAAGCATTACAGCTGGGCATAGTAATGCACACCTGTAATCCATGTTACTTGGGGAGGCTGAGGCAGGAGGATCACAAGTTGGAGGCCAACATCAGCAATTTAACAAAATCCTGTCACAAAAACTAAAAAGTGTTGTGGATGTAGCTCAGTGGTAGGACATGCCTAGGTTCAATCCTCAGTATGGAAGGAAGAAAGGGAGAAAAGAATGAGGGAAGGAAATAAGTAAATCAGCATTATACATACAGCTGTCCACACCCTTTTCAATTCCCCTTTCCCCAAGATAATCACAGTCCATGAATAGTGGGTTTTAATCTTTTGCTAAATGCACATGTCTATATAATAGTATGTATTCACGTCATGCATTTTAAAATTTACATCACTGATATGCTATACATTTTCTTTTGCACTTTGTTTTCTTGATTCAACATTATTTGCAAGATGTCTCCAGATTCCTACCTACACATCAACTAGTTCATTCATTTAAACTGCCATATGCTGTTCTGTATATTATATGTCACAATCTGGTCTTGCCCTCTTGATGGACATGAAGTGTTGTTTCCAGTTTTTCACTATGACAAACAAGGTCCAAATGGAACATCAAGGTCTGTATGTGACCTCGTTGATGTTCTAGTTTATTGGAACCGTACTCTGTATACTAAAATCTCAAACATCCACTTCCCAGCACTTATTAAAGCATTCACGGTACTCAGGAGCTCCACCAGCGAAGTCCATTTCTTTCCATTCTTTTTCTAGAACCTTTAAAAACATGCAGCCTCCCAGCGGCTTGGGAGGCTGAGGCAGGAGGATCATGAGTTCAAACTCAGCCTCAGCAAGACCCTAAGCAACTCAGCAAGATCCTTTCTCTAAATAAAATATTTTTTAAAAGGGCTAGGGATGTGGCTCAGTGGTTAAGATGCCCTGGGTTCAATCTCTTAAACCAAACAAATGACAACAAAACACACATCCTCCTGGGAGGAAGTCACCCGGACACTGGGGTGTCATTTCCTCTTGCTAGCAGGTCAGGGATGTTGGGATGGGAATGCGGGAGTTGTAAGGGCTCAGTGGGGAGAATTTGGCCATCAAAGCTTAGAAAGTCTGTGAGTGGCAGCAGAGGATGCCCTCCCATACTGTAGGTGGCAGGGGCTGGGCTTGCAGGAGGCGATCTCCTGCTCTCTCTGAGCCCCCTCCCCAGAACGTTTTCCTCTCATTCTCTAGCGAGGGCCAATGCCAGAGTCCTCCCTGGATTCCCCAGCTTCCTCCAGTTTGAGCAGACGCAGGCCCATGGGTGCCAGCTGGGCCCACCACTACCTCTGCAAGGGATGGGAAGGTGGGATAAGTCCAGAGCCCTTGCGCATTGGCTGAAATCACAAAGTCTCTCCTTCCCCCAGGCAAGTGCAGATGCCAGCCTGGCGAAAGGGCATGGGCTGGATTTTAGCCCCTATTTGGCGTCTAGGCCAGGTACTGTGAACATTGCCTCACCTGTTCCTCTGCACAGTGACCCTTGAAGAGTCCTACAGAGAAGGAAGGCCTGGTTCCCTCTGCTCTGACCCACATTCTTCCCTGCTGCTCCATTCCCCAGAGCCTTGGCCATCACAGCTGGGGACATCTCAGCCAGGGACCTTAGATAGAGCTGCACCAGTGTTACAACCCATAGCAAGTGCCACTCAATTCAGATCTGATCTAACAAGACCTCAAACCCAGCAGACCACCAGGCCTCTTTTATTTGGTTTGGGGAACTGGATCCCAGAATCCAGCCTCTCCTGATCTGTTCTTCTCCTGTCTCTTCCACACCAGGTAACACAGTGCCAGCAGTGTTCGCCATCCCCGCTGCCAACAGACCTGGCTTCACTGGCTACTTCATCCCGACACCTCCCTCATCCTACAGGAGCCAAGCCTGGATGTCCTATGCGGGAGAGAATGAGCTCCCAAGCCAGTGGGCCGATTCGGTGAGCCTCTTGCTGATACCCTCCTAAAACTTCACCTGCTGGCACGCTTTCAGGAGACACAGGACTGAAAGGCTGAGCCCCAGAGCTTGGTTATCTCAGCCCCCTCCCACTAACCAGAGAGCCACGCCAGTCGTTTTAAAGGAGACAGTGAGGAAAGACAGGGTATCCTTTGACAGAGGAACTTGACACCTGTCTTCTACCACAAGTTCTACCTCTTCCTAGCAGGGAGACCTTAATCAAGTGAATTTTTATAAGAATAGCTACCATCAGTTGAGTATTTTCTATGGGCCAGATACCATGTTAGATGTCAGGTGTATAGTATCTTATTTAATCTTCAAAAAAATTGGGTAGGTATTATTATTCCCATGATTACTCCCATTTTTCAGATGAGGAAACTAAGACCAAGTCAGATGATGTGACAACACAGCAAGGAAGGTGCCAAGGTTAGAATTTATACCTGTACCTGTATGACTCCAAAGCACTCATTAAATTTGTTTCTTTTAGCTGTCAAATTTGACAAAATTTTAGATCCAAGGCCATCAAATGAAGCATCAGAAACCCAAGACTGGAATTACCTTGTATATAAATCCTAAGACTTCCTGCCTGACTTCCGGCAAAAGACTGGCATGTTCTGATCCTCTGGTTTCTTCCTTCATTACAATAGGAGTATATGGCACAGTCTGTAGCTCTGTGAGTGTTCAAGCCCAAACCTGCCTTCTGAGTCACCTGCAAGGGGCTTCTGTGTGACCCTGGGTGACACCACCTACCATGGTTGAGATAGGCAGGCTGAGCCTGGTGGTTCCCTGGTGCTCTGGGTCATTTTAGGTATTAGTCTCAACGTTTGGAATTCATCCTCGAGTTAGGAAACACCTCGACACCAGGGTCTGGCTCGTCTTCTCCCTGGGGTTTATACTCTTCACCTGTGGCTTCAACTCAGCATTGGTGTCTGTTCTGCCTGTAGTGACATGACATTTTAAGGACAGCACCTACATGCATTCACTTTCCTGTTGACCAAAGGTAACTCCTTTGATTTCCAAAACACTTAAAAATGTATGCCATCTTGCATATTTCTGAAATGAATACTGTTCTTCCACCTTCTTTAAAAGTGGTTCATTTGTCCTGTATGAACCAATGTTAGCCCCACTGCACCAAGATAACATTTGCAGGATGAGTTCTAATGGTTGGTAGGATTATTGCCCCCATGTCAAGTATCTCCAAACTACCCTAATTTGGGGAGTTATTACTGTGGCTCAATATGGTTTTTTCTTTGCCTGATCTTGCTCCCAGCTGGCACTTTATATTGGTGTCAATGTCTCCACTTGCAGTAATACAGATTCTTGAATGTGTTTTTCCTAATGTGCTATTTTCTGCAAATGAACCATGTCTGAGCTCATTAGAATTGTTTATAAAGTTGGAGTAAGTAAGCTCTAAGAGAGGAACTAGAGGGAATTCCTGCTGCTAAGTCTGTGAATCTTACTGTGGGACTTTATGGCATCTGTTTTGGTTGTTGGGGGCCTTTTTACTCTCTCGCACTCTCTCTCTCTCCTCTCTTCTTTTTTCCATCCTCTACTTTTCTGACATCACTGGCTAAGATTTGATTGATTCAGAGCTTATTTGACTCCATCAAATAGTCTTAAAGTCTACAAAATAATGTCTATATCTTCAGATGGTGTTTAAGTTATACAAGCCAGCAGTAATCCTGCAACTTTGACGCTCACTCGCCCATGTGCAGTGTTAATACTGGGTGCTCTGTGGGAATTGGTGGAAGTATTTTCCAAATCCTTGACCTTGCTCTCAAGACACTTATAAATGAGAACTTAGCTAGGCTTGTGGCAATATCCAGATGCTGTTGGGCTCCTTAGAGATGAAGAAAACTTAGCTAGGCTCGTAGCTACATCCAGATGTTATGGGTTCCTTAGAGATGAAGGAAACAGACTAGTAAATGGAAACCTAACTTTCCTGATAGGATTACTGGATCATTTTGGGCTCATCCCACTCAGTGTGAAAGAGAACGAGTTTCCTACCGATTGCTTATAAAGAAGAGAAGATGATTGCTGCCCCCTAAATGGTCTTTCTTGGAACCCTTACTACCTACAAAGCAGGGAGGTGTGCCCAGGCCTTGAGCAAGCTGGGCAGGACTGGGGATTTAGAGCACCTGAGAAATCATGCAGGAAGCTCAGAGGGACCAGTTGTCAGCTTAGGAAAGATTCCGCTTTAGGGGAGGGATAACCACACCCTCCTCCTTCATTTGGAAGTCTGACCTTCCTCATCCCAAAAGCCAGCTTTAATAAAGTCACCTGGATGTGGGTAGACAAATAGGTTTCATTCTTGATGCTAGATGAAAAAGGATTGGGTGGAGGCTTCCAGATTCCGTAGGAGGCTGCTGTGATCAATTGGTGAGGTCTGCCATGCGCCCTGGCGGGAAAAGTCTTATTTGCCAGCTCTGAATTTCATCCTGCAAAGTGCCATGGTGCCAGGCCATATCTTCTATCATCTTGCCTACTTCTGCCCTACTGCTGGATATTACTGAGACCACTCCAGTGGGCTCAGATTCCCTTGCCTATCCCAGCCACCAGCACCAGGTCCTGATGCCTGGCACGAGGGGTCTCAGGAATCAGACATTGACTCTCCACTCCAGCTTGTGCAGGTAGCTGAATCTGAAATGAGGGCCGGGGAATGTGGCTGTTTCAGCCTGAAACGTTTGACACCTGCTGACCAGCAGGTGTCCTTCAGTGACTTCCACACTGTGCTCCTCAGAGCCCAGGCTCCAAGAGACCCACTGCTGTGTGCTGTGCGTAGTTCTGACCACTAGTGTGCAGTAGGAAGCACTCGAGGCCACGTCCTGCCTTCACAAAGTCCATGGCCTGTGACAGGTGATAGCATCAGGAGGCATGACTGTCACAGTAGAGAAACTGCAGGAAATACCTAACAGGGGTTCCTGGGCTAACATCAGGCTGGGAAAGTTTCCCAAGAGCAAGAAAATTTGAGCTGAGGTCCAAAATGTGCCTCCCTCCTGGCCTTGGTACCTGGTTAACTACCATCCCTGTGCATTCCCAGCTCCTGTGGCCCAAGGACTCTGACAGTCCAACTCTGGTTTTCCTCTAGGAGGCAGAAAAATCTACAAGTGCTACATAAAGAGACCTGCCATCAACACCTATTTACTCCTTTGTCTTTCTTTGTTAGGTCTTTGGGGAAATTAAAACCCCAAACTCAGACTTCAGACATTGATCCAATGACTTCTTCCCTTGCTTGCATCCAGAACTCATCACCTCCAGTGGGTCCTTCCTAAAGCACAGTCTCTCCCTCTGTCTGACACCCAGCAGGGGTTCCCAGGCCAGGATCAGCCATGCATCTTAGGAGCTGGCCTGCTCAGGAGGGGTCTTCAGAACATCTGCCCGGAAGGAGGGGGCTGCTTTCCTACCATATATTTCCTTATCCAAAATTTCTGAATTATTACCGAACCCCATTGCTATGGTCTGAATGTCTGTGTCCCTTTCTTCAAATTCAAAAGTTGAATCCTATCACCCTAAGGTGATGGTATTAAGAGGTGAGACAGAAGGTGATTGGCTCATAAAGGTGAAGCCCGTATAAAGGGAATTATAAGAGAGATTCCCTCACCCTCTGCCAAGTAATAGGGAAGAGATAGTTGTCTATGACCCAGGAAGCAGCCCTCACCAGAAGGGGAATCTGCCAGGGCCTAGTTCTTAGACTTTCCAGCCTTCAGAACCATGAGAAATAATCTCGGTTGTTTATAATCACTTCTGTTTGTGAGATTTTGTTATAACAACCCAAACAGACTAAGGCAGCCATCGGCCCCATCTTTACCCAGTGCCCACACGAGCGTGTCTGTTATGGGGGAATGGACTGTGTTCCTCAGAAGAGTGATGCAGAAACTAGGTAGAAGCACCAGGAAGCTTGTGCTCATGGCCTGGCATTCAGTGGCTTTTGGACCTGCGCCTCCCTGGGTTCACTGACCTCCCAGGACCCCTCCCCACCCCATGCCTTTGAACTTGCTTTTCCCTCTCCCATCTCATCTTCCGGAAGTGGACCAACCTCTGCAGCCTCTCCCAGAGAGCTGCCACACATGCTCCCTCCCCACAGCACCCCATGCCGTGGCAGCCTTGTCACTCATTCTGCAGTGATCCAGCCAACATCGTGGGACATGAGGCCTTTGTGGACTATCCTGGAACAACATCTCCAACTGTGGCACTGGTTCTGTGGGAGAGTCACTTCTGAATTTCACATCCAAGCCTTGTCCTTATTCCTGGAAGTTTCCATGTATTTGAGTAGAGAAAAATGTGTCTTTCATTTTTATTGAAAAGAGAACATTTTTTTTTTTTTTTAAAAGAAACTAGATCCTATCCTGGATCCAAGACATTGTAGCGCAGGGTTTAATTCCCAGCCCTTGGAGCCAGACACACCTGTGCCAAGCACGTCTCGGTGGCTTGCCGGCTTGTGTCACCTTCGATGGGGAACACTTTTGGTTCAGCGTTCTCACCTGTTAAATTAGGATAACAGGGCCTACCTCCTGGGCTGCTTCTGAGAATTAAATGAGATAATGTGTGGAGAGCCATTGGCACAGACTCCGTAGGTGGTAGCTATTATTAAGAAGAAACCCGTGTACTCCCTCCCATACAATAGTTCTGGTGATGGATTGTATTTAAATTAATAAGGAAGCCAGGAGGTTCAGATGTAGACTCAGATATATTGCTGATGTTTTCAGCAAGTTTTAAAACACCTATTCAATTCATCCAACCAACATATTCAGTGAGTCCAAATCACCTGTTTTCTAAACATTCTAGATCTTGTATCCGCACAGTGGTACATGGCTCCCATTTTCTGTTCTCTTTTAAACCCCTTCCTCATCCTCAGTCCACTCCTGCTTCTAGTATCAAGTGTGTCCTGTGACGTGAGCTGCCTCCTAATCCCATGCCCTTCTCTTCTCTCCCATGCTCCCCAGGTCCCCCTCCCCGGGTACATCGAGGCCTACCCCCGGTCACGGTATCAACAGAGCTCACCCTCCAGGCTCCCTCGCCAGTACAGCCAGCCGGCCAACCTGCACCCCAGCCTGGAGCAGGCCCCAGTGCCCTCTGCAGCGGCCTCACAGCAGAGCCTGGCAGAGAACGACCCATCTGACGCCCCCCTGACCAACATCTCCACCGCAGCCCTTGTGAAGGCCATCCGGGAGGAGGTGGCCAAGCTGGCCAAGAAGCAGACAGACATGTTTGAGTTCCAGGTCTAATGCCTTAGCCCCGTGGGACTCTGCACTTCTAGACTTCACGGAAGCAGGCTTTGGGTCACTCACGCCCAATGTGTGGGGCCTGGAGACGTAGACAACGGGTGAATCTCACCCTCAGTTTCAGAAAAGGTGAACAGGAGGGCTTCTGAAAAACAGGGGATGCTCTTGAATGGCTGGATTCTTGGTTTGTGCAGCTGATGGCGGTCAAGATGTCCCTGCTTGGGACCATACGTGTGATACTGTGTTGCACCAAATGTTTGAAGCGTGGGTGTATTTCCCTAAGGAGCCTTAGTCACTGGCTAATGTACAGATTCCTGTCCAATGCTACATTTTAACAAATCACCAGAAGGGGGAGAACATAGCTCTATCTTCGGTGACCTCTGCATGTTAACTCTTTCTGTGTTAAAGGCAATGTAGGAGTGTGAATTAAGCACCAGCCTGTACTGTCTCATTCAGCCATGACCATGATCACTAACATCATCTCTAGTCTGTAAGGGAGACACTGACTCCAGCAAGAAACTTGAGCTCCTTTGCTTTTAAAGGCTCATATTCAAAGTCAAATGAATTGGATGAAAATCAGTACCAGTGGCTATGCCTATAAATAGTCCTGACTCTTTCTTCCCCCCTGCAAATTAAAGGTGGAGAAAGAGAGAAGATGGGCAGGAATGGTGGATTTGTGTTGACAGAGTTTTTAAAAGGTGTTGTCATTTTGGAAATAGAGTACCCTATAAGTTGGGATCTAATGGAAAGAGAATCAGTGCCAAGAGCTTTTAGGGTCCTACAAAAGGAAACATTTGTGGTGGTTTTGCTTTGCCTGCATTGAAGGTGGCACAAGAACAGAGCTTCTCTCTTTGGGGTGATAATAGGTGCGTTGATTTTCACAAGAAAATCTGTCTCTTCAACAGTGATGACCAGCATGTGCTGCGGAATGTACAAAAGGAAGTAGTCATTGATTCTAGTTAGAAACTCGAGTTGTAACTTTGCAGTCTGTTTATAGAAGCTTCCAAATATAGAAAATCCGTTGACACAGTTTCACTATAAATAACCTTTTACTAAGTGTATGGAGTTTACCAGTTCTCCATAGTTGATGGATGCAGGAGGACACTTGCTAAAATGACAGGGATCCTACCTTTTGTGACCAGGATGTTCTGTGTCACCCTCCCTGGCATGGAGAGTTGGCCTCTAGACCTCTGGGTGGAAGACTTTGCCCACAGCACTGGAATGCCAGCCTCTGATTACCCATCATGCAAACAAGACAGCTACTGACTGTGGGTTACAGAGGAACTGGGGGCACTTGGCTCCCTGCCTGACTTTGGGAGCCATGTGTGGTGTTGGGGGCTTGTTTGGTGTCTGTTGGAGAACGAGGTCCTGTCCTGCCTTCACCCATGATCCATCAGCTTCAGCTTCCCCATTCTCTTCCGAGTCTACCTTCCCATTTTCTTCATGAGTTTCTTTGGTCTTTACTGAAAGAAGCAGGTTGAAATAGGAAAGTTGAGGGAAGAGTAGGAACACAACTGATTCCAATGGGAGGTTCAAGCTGTCAAAGCACAGGTTTTTCCAAGAAGCTGTTTTTATTTCCCAATGGCAAATAGCCCTTTCTGGAATGTTTAGAGATGATGCGTCATGGAATCCCCAAACAAGACTCTTATTCGGATGATATTAGGTAGCGTCCTTTCAGTATGCTGGTTGATCTTTCATAGTGTTAGTTTTTTGTTACTTAAAAAGAAATCAGCTATAAATAAAATGTATTTTTGTAATTTCCACGTGTATATATGGTATATTTCTACCAATGGCCAGTTGTTGTAGTCCAAAACCTAAGTCAGCTTGCAGAACACTATGGACAGTGCGAGATTTTATTGACAGATTCACACGATGCCTAAGGCTATCCAAAAAGGCATCTGATACACTTGAATGAACAAAGAGCCAAAGAAACTCAGCCTTTTCATGCAAATGGTATGAGTCTGATAAAATCAGCTACATTGTCCTGCTTTATCAATATCAATGTTTCATCAGTGCAATGATATTAATCCAGTACTTTGTCTGCTTGGTAAATGCCTGGAAATACTGTATGCAAAAATGAAATTTCAAGACCTCAGTATCATTGAAATATATGTACATGTTTCAAAAGACAGTGTCTGAGCTTTGGATGTTCCACTGACATACAGACCATGAATCTATAGTTTGCAATGGTGTGGCTCCAGATGGCTAAGCGGATGGAGCTACAGATCATCGCAGCCTTTGCAGAAGTAGGTGGTCCCCATAGGAAATGTTTGAGAAAATTAAAATATAGTATACTGAACCAAACACTTTCTTAGATCAGACACCATGGGTTCAAGACAAGTATTTGAGAGGAAAAACTTACGTTGAAAAGAAATCTGTTCGTGTTCCCCCACCAATGGGGAAGCAGAGTCATTGTGTTGGTTTTCTGGGACTAAGATGTGGTCCCTTCTCTGAAGAGTCTCCTAACCTTATGGAGATGACAGATGCCTGGACAGGTGACTCTGAGAAAAGACAGATTGGTCAAAAGTGCCTCATGGAGGGAAAAATAGGATTCCATGACAGCCTAGAGGAGGCAACAATGACATGTGTTCATTGGGATCCTCCAGGCAGACTCGGAAGCCATAGTGGACCTTGTGACTTGGAGGAGGAAGCAGAAGTGGAGTGACTGGCCTGAGGATCCAACCCACGCTAATGGATTCACCATCTGACCTTCTTCCATCTTCCACGCTAACGTCAGCGACACATTCCTTTGTGCCTGGAAGTTTGAAAACTAGACAAGGGTCATATGAGGGACTCCATAATGTTCTTGCCAAGGAAACAGATGGTCGAGTATGTAAGGAACTTTGGATATAGTGTACAGAGGACAATACCCTTGGGGCTTAATAAACATTTTCTCAGCACTGGTTTTGATGCAAGTTGTTCTGCATTCATGAAACAGAGATGCATTTTGGCCTTCCCCAGAGAGTACTGTCCAGGAAACGGTGTCCTCAGCTGTTGTTCAGAACTGAACAGGGGTGAATCTTCCCTTGGTACCGTGGATCCACACAGGCAGGAGTGCACTGACAGCTTGTCATTGTGAGGTAGCAGATGCTGTGTTCCGCATCTGGGGAGACGATCCACTGGTACAGAAACACAGAGGTCTATTGTGTGGCCTGGCACCTGTGATATGAGGCATGTGCAATAACAAGATGGCAGCTGTTACCTGTGAGGAAGAAGCTGCCTCTTCAAGGGTGGATTATGTAAGAATTAATTCTCTAGTCTTGGGAGAAGTTATCTTGCGCATTTGTTATTTTAAGAATCCAGCAAAAAGGCATGTAGTTTCTGAATAATCTAGACGGAAGAAATGAAATCATTAGATATTAGACATATGATTTAAAAAAAAAAAAAACCTGAGAGAGAGCGTGTAGAATAGAAGGGGCAAGGAATTTAAATCCCTCTGAAAGAAATGCTTTTATAACTTTGAGGCAGAAATTGGAGAAATGGAACAAAATTTTGAATACTGATTACATATAAATGAACTTCAATTGTTTTCTGCGTAGCACAGAGGTGCTCAAAGTTCAATGAATGCAATTTTTAAAGTTTGAGAACAGGACTTGAACCGAACGCTAATTCCTCCTACCACACACAAAGTACAACCAAACACTTTGAAGAAGGACAATAATTTAGCGTGGAGTAGTGACTGAGTGGGTCTAAGTGTTGGAACTTAACTTCTGCCCTTTAGTCCGACCTCAAAGGTATTCTGGTCAAGGAACATGCAAGGACGAGAAACCCGTTTACACTTGCTCAAATGATGAGGTTGACTGAGAGAATTCAGGGATATTCCATAGGAACAAACGCAGCTCCTGGTGGCAAGGGATGGAGGCAGCTGTCCTGGCTCTTGCACTCACACTCTCTCATGGTCTCACTCACCTGTTTCTCTCTTCACATCTGCTGGGATCTCGTGCTTCCCGTGGCTCACTCAGTAGTGCATAGGTAGCTGACAAACCCACCCCAGGACCCCCTCCACTCAACCTTTCCTTCCTTCCCAGTGCCACCACTCTGACTAGCATCTCTGTGCCCCCTCACGTGAATTCTGAACAATCTGATGGGTCCAGTTCTTCTGGCTCTGGATGAGCCTCCCTGGGGTCAGGTGCCTGCCTATCCAATCAGCCATGACCTGGGAGGCAGGGTCATGTCATACAAGCATGGCTCCCTGGGTTGACCCTTTTGAGGGGAAATTTGGTGTGTGGGGGGATTAGTACCCAGAGGAAGGAGTATGACTGGGCAGGACCTTCTAAGGGAACCTACTGCACACTGGAAATGACCAGTTCTGCTAGCGTGCTACACAGAAGCCAGTATTCAGAGGGCAATGCCTATGGATACTGCCAAAGAGAGGGAGCATTCCTCACTTGCATATCAGGTGAGAACACATCCACTTGAGACCCTAGGAGACTGGAACTGCCCTGGCACCGCTGACCCCAACACCAGTTACTGAATACTGCTGCTGGGCCTAAGAAGGGACTTCTGACCAAGGCCCAGTTAGCACAAGGTCTTGCTCAGCAGACAATAAATACTTGTAAATTGAATTGCATGATCTTAGCTCAGGTGCTATTAACGTGGCTCATGCCACACACTTGCATGGATGAGAAAACCAATGAGCCTCTCTATAGTCTTTTGAAACAAAATTGGTTTCAAGTGAAATTGATATTACAGTGACTCTGACCTTCTTGATGTAATAAGTTAGTGTCCTGAGAATTGAAAGGTCTCTTGATTTCTTAGGTGAACTCTTACCGAATGCTAGCCAGAATTAATACTAAAATATAGGTTGTTTCTGAGAAGGAATATTTAGGAAATATAATTATGCCAGAAACAAATTCTCTTAGAAGATATTGAGTTGCTTTGGTTCTGCAGGTTTTAAAGATGAAGAAATTTTTAATACGGGGGAATTTGTCTCCAAAGGTCAGACCTATACTTTAGTGAGAGCCGTTATACAATGAAATCTAGAAATTGATTATTTTCATTCTCTGACTTTGGTCACAGACTTTTGTAAATCATGAAGGGAGGCCATCAGTATATTTTACATACATTAACTTTGGCCTCACTTTTCCTCAACTCTTCCTTGTGTCTAAACTCACCTCCAAACCCTACACAATTTGAGTGAAGAAGACATTTGTACCCAACCGAATCAATGGACTGGAAATTTTAAAGAGGTGTAAATATTCTAGACTTTGAGTGACTCACTTTGAATTTGTCTTTAATTCCTCATCCGTCAAATGGGCATAACAACATCTCTATGTCCTACCTCCCTTGCTGGTTGTGAGGAACACATAGCATAATGTAACTGAAAATGGTTTGAGAAGTATATTTGAAAGAATTCCCTGTAAAGTATTAGCTTCACAATTCAGTTTTATCCAGCAAAATAGTTTAGCTCCTCCAACCACTGAATTGATTTGTATTGTCATGTGCTCCATGACAAAACTTCTTGGCAAGGAAAAATAAAAGAAATTTCCAAGTTTGGGATTGCCCACAAAAGCCAGCCCCACATGGAGTTGCTGTTGTCGTTGTCGTCTGTGATTTTGAGGGTGAGTAAGTACTTGTACGTGTGCTTTCACTCTGGGTGAAAAGCCCAGACCAGTGATTCTTTCAAATCACGTTAGACACGTTGGGCAAAGTACTGAGCAGAAGCTTTGAATGTAGCTGTTGTTATTTTAATGCTTTGCTTTCTAATTAACTTTGTACGTCCTTTGCCTCTGCCGGGAACAGAGTGTTCATATGCTGTTAGAATTTTTTATTGTAAAATAAAATGACAAAGGCTTTCATACCCCAAACCTGCCTGCTTCTCCTTCTACCTCCTCCAGATGGTGAGATGGCATCCCTTTCACACCCCAGCCCCACAAGAGTGTCTGCTGGGGGTGCCAAAGAGCAGTGGCAGGCCTGGAAGGCCCTGTGTGGTCCCAGAAGCCATCCGGCCTTGGGGCATGTGCTCATGGGCCAAAAACAGAAGTGTGCCCTTGGCAATTCACAGACTCCAGGGAGAAAGAAGCCAATGTCCGCTCAGGTGTCCTTCTCAGAACATAAGTCAGGCCCACTGAAGTCGGTGGCTTCCAAGGAGACCAGGGAGAGCAAGGGTGTAGGACCCAGACCCCCAAGACCACCTTCTCCGGCCCTGTGCTAGTCCCAGCACTCCTGAAACCTGCCCCAGGCTCAGCCTCACCCAGAGGCCATGGTCCAGGCTGCCTGCTCTGGCCTCTGACTTACACTGGTAGACAGCAGATTCTCTCTTTAGGAAATACCGAGAAATGGAATCTGATAGCAGCACATGTCAAAACTGAATGGTTGAGATTCAGAGAAGAGGTAAGAAAGTATGTCTCTTTTAACGAAAACAGACAAGCAGGCCAATTCTGGAAGCTTCTGAGGAGTCTCTTGCCTAATGTTGAGTCACAGCCCCGGGGCTTTGGTGTATCCAGGAGACTTGGGCAGCAGCACAGTGCTGCTTCTCATGGGTCCCCAGTTTGCTGAAGTTCTCTAAGTCCTTAAAAAGTACCTAGAGATCACAGGAGTGATATTGGACTCCTCTCTTTACTCCTGTGGAAAGAGGAATCAAATATGCACAGAAGGTGACCCCAAAGCCACTGCCTTGCTGCCCTGCTGAGGACAAAGTTTGGAGACCTACAGAATGCTTTTGGTGAGGCTCACAATAGGTTGGACACCATTGCAGACTAGTAGGGGTGACCCAGGGACTCAGGGGCACTTGGTTATCAGGACAAATGAAAAGATCAAATGAAAGCAAGGGACAATGCCTACTTTAGTCCCAGGAATGAGAGGGAGACACAGACGCAGGGAACTGGAAAAAGCTCACCGAAGCCTCCCTCATCCCTGCTGGGTCCCCACCAGAGACAGGACAGCAAACTTATTCCAACCAGCAGTCTCTGACCTCTGTAAATAAATGTGATGCCTCTGACTCCTGAGCTCCATCGACCACTGGAACCAGAGAGGATATGCCATGGAACCAAGAGCGAAAGCAGTGAAGAGTGACTTCTGGTAAAAGGTACACGGAGGGTGAGCAGGTGCTAGGGACTGAGTGCTGTGTGTCCCTTCCCCCAGTTCACCTGTTGACACCTAACCTCTGCTACGAGGGTATCTGGAGGTAGGGAACTAAGGAGGCGATTAGGGCATGAAACCTCACAAGTGAAATAATAAAAGAGACCCTGAGAGATCCCGAGCCCTCCTTCCTCCACCTATGAATCAGAAAGCAGAACCTTGCCAGACGCTAAATCTGCAGCTGCCTTGATCTTGGACTTCTATTGTTTATGTGGTTTTATGGTATTTGTTGTAGCAGCCCAAACAGACCAAGACAGCTGGAGACAATTGCTCTGAGCCTCTCTGTGACCTCTTGGGGTACAGTTAGGACTTGGGGTAGAGTTGGCTTGCCCAGTTGAGCAACTTGCTTTCTCAGCCTCTCAGTGTTCAAGTTTGCAGGTGTACAAATCCTCATTTGGATAGAGATCATCTGGCTTGTTGGAATGGAAATGTTTTGTCGATGGCAATAGTTTCACTCCCAACTTGATCTCCAAGGCTCTGGATCCTGAAGGGCCTTCATTAAGGTATAACAGAATTTGCTTTTCCCATGATGCCTACTCTATTACCAGCTTCTCGATCCTGGAGGCTGAGGCCTTTGGGGCACCATGGAGCCTGTAGGAATCACACCTCTTGAAACTCTAGCCTTACAATGGCAACATGATCTTAAAAAGGCTCATGGTTAAGGCTGCCACCCGATGACTTGCCTGTGGCACATCTGGAAACAGCTGGACTGGGAGCACAGGGTCTGCCAGTAAGGTGAATGTTGAGCTGGACTTTTTTATGCTTCATCTCCCTCTGCTGGAATTCATGAGATAAAGTGAGAGGCTGGTTAGCTCCTGAGAAAGTCCATTTCCTAGGTCAAGTTTCAGCACCATCAGTGGAAGGGCCTGGATAGGTTTAAGGCTGTGGAAAATGAGAGCTGTCAAATTGCCAAAGTTGCTTTGTGTATTAATGTTCAGGATCTTTAGAGACTAAAAGTTCGCTTCTCTTTTAGCTTGAGCCTTTTTTGTGAGCAATTCTTTTAGAAAGGACTCTGGTAAGGCCTGAGACCAGAATCCAGACACCATAACTGAGCAGACATAGCTGCAGGCTTGTCCTTCTGCCAGGACTGTCTTTCTCCCAGGGACATGCATGCTCATCCCATTGATCATCAATCTTTCATTTAACTGGAAATTTCCAGGAATCTCTGATAGAACCTTCCAGGGAGCCACCTCTTTAGTCCTTCATTGGTTGAGTGAACATTTCCAGAGCAGCTGTTATACCTTGGACCCCGCGCTAAGTGACAGAGATTCAACAGTGAGTAGGATGCAGCTCCTGCCTCTCATAGAGCTCATGGTCAAGGAAGATGAGTCCTTGTTACACAAAGCCCAACACATTAAGGGCTCATCATTCATTCAGTGCCTTTTCCACCCACAAAAGCCAGCCAAAGAAAAACCCAAATCCACTTCTTCCCGGAAGCACTTGGATTTAGAAAAGGACATACTCTGAGATTGCATTTTCTGATTTCCTTCTCAATTATCTTTAACCAATTAGTAAGATGCCCACAGTATCCTCCCCTGGGGAAAGAAGCAAATTTCCAACCTCCAAGAATCAGCAAACATTAGTTACAACCTCAAATTTCTGAGCCGTAACCACCGAATGAAATCAGGAGCCCCAGTGTAAGGCAAGGAATGAGCACGTGGGAACTAGTCCATGCAATCCAAGTGAGAACAGTAGGAACTTTATATTTTATGGTGAAATCACTGCCCCCCAAACCCCCTCATTTCGAATTGCTCCTATAGATAATGTACCATTCAAAATGTATCAGATTGATATTTAGCCTCTGAAATATTGTGCTTTATGGAGGAAATGCAAACAGGCAAACGGGGTAGAGCTTTTCACTGATTCCTTTCTTTGCTGCATGAGTCCATTTAGCTTAATGGTGTTTATTTCTTGGCAAATTTACATGTGAAATAAAGCACATTGTCTTACTGGTGATCTTACTTTCAAAGTGTCAGCAGATATTTGTGCTTAAGTTTGTCTTTTCTCATAATATTTCTTTCTCCCATTCCCCATAAGGAAAATATTTTAACAAGCACTTACAGTATTCTCAGAGCATCAGATGTGGTCATGGGATGAACCAATGTATCTTGCTGCCTTTGAGATGATAGGGTCCCAGGCTCCTTGAGTTGGAGGGGATTTAGTGGGATTTTATCCAACTTTGGGGTTGGATTTAAAGCCATCAACAGGATAAATCTTGTAACCTATATACGTGATATTACTCACCTGGTCAGAGATTAAGCAGAATTAGGACTTCAGAAAGGCAGGCATTCAAAATAAGAGGGGAGTAGAAAACTAAAAGATGGGGAAGTTTTGAATATAATTTGATATAAAAAAGTAGCATAGTGGTGGTAGCAGATTTAACTTTATTGAACTTCCTTATCCTTATTTCAGGGTTTAGGATTGTTTTTATTTTCAATTACATGGAGGGTGAAAGGGCAGCAAAATCTTTGCACTTTGGGACCTGAAATGATTTTACACTGACTCTGAATCTATGTCATGAGCACAGGGATCACACTTGAGAGGAATCCCTGCTGTGTTACTCAGCTTTCCATCACTGTGACAAAATACCTGAGATAATCAACTTAAAAATAGGAAAGGTTTATTTTGACTCATGGTTTCCAAGGCTTCAGTCTTTGATCAGTTGGACCTGTTGCCTCTGGGCTCTGGTGAGTCAAGCACATCATGGTGGAGCACCCAATGGAAAAAAGCTGCTTACCTCCTCACCAGAAGTGAAAGAAGAAAAGAGACCAATATCACACCTCTTTGCAGGCACATCTCCAGTGAACCAAAATTTTCAACTAGGCTACACCCCTTAAAGTTTCTCCCACATGGCTGCAAATTAGTGCAGCCACTCTGGAAAGCAGTGTGGAGATTCCTTAGAAAACTTGGAATGGACCCTCCATTTGACCCAGCTATCCCACTCCTTGGCCTATACCCAAAGGACTTAAAATCAGCATACTACAGAGATACAGCCACATCAATGTTCATAGCTGCTCAATTCACAATAGCCAGAGTGTGGAACCAACCTAGATGTCCTTCAATTGATGAATGGATAAAGAAACTGTGGTATATATATATACAATGGAATATTACTCTGCCATAAAGAACGATAAAATTATGGCATTTACAGGCAAATGGATGAAATTGGAGACCATCATGCTAAGTGAGATAAGCCAATCTCAAAAAATTACAGGACGAATGATCTCACTGATAAGTGGATGATGACACATAAGGGGGAGGGTGGGGGGAGTTAGTGTTAGGGTTAGGGTTAGGGTTAGAGTTAGGGAGGGGGACAAGAATGGAGGAAGAAAGGACTGTTTAGAGGGAAAAGAAGGGTGGGGGGGGAAGGGAAAAAATAATAGAATGAATCAAACAACATTATCATATGTACAAACAGACAAACAACATGTATCCCATTTGTTTACAATAAATAAAAAAAGAAAAAAAAAGTTTCTCCCACATGCTGAGCTAGGGACTCTGCCTTTAACATGTGAGGTCTCAGCTCTAACTCAGCCTTTGGGGGCTATCCAGATCCAAACTAGAACACCCACCTTAGGATTGGGGGCCTTCCAGACCTAGGTTTGAAGTTTACCTTGACTGTATGACTTCAGGGAACTCAGGTCTCCTCTCTGAGCCTTATCTGTGGAATGAAGAGAAGATCCAGTGAACAAGACACTGTAGAGGGGGAAGAAGAGTGTGCATAGGGTACGATTGCACAGCATTGTTCACAATCAGCACAACAGAGTGCTGATATTTCTGTAGCCTCTTCTTGAATCCCTCTAGCCATGGGGAACTCACTATCTTCCAGAGCTGCTGCCTCACCATGGATCACCTGGTACTCAGCCTCATCTGACCCACCCCCATGGGTCACCTCCTTTTTCAACAGCCCAGGATACCTCTAGACCACAGGTGCAGAGGGCAGACTCACCTGTGCAGAGGTGAATGGTACTGTGAATGGAAAGCTCTTCACCATCTGACTGAGATGGCACAAAAGGGACCCTGCCAGCTTCCACCTACCCTTTTGGGTTTGGTGATAACTCCTGCCCACCCTGGGAGTCTTCTTCTGGGCAATCAACTCCCCAGGACGTAAGGCCCTGGTCCCAGCATCCCTGTAAGATGCTCCTGTGCACAGTGCATTTAAAGGTGTGGCAGCAAGCTCAGAACAGCAAAGCGCTCCTTCCCAGAGTCCTACAGAGTCCCTTAGGGGAAATTCCATACGACTGCCCTCGCGCCTGCTGGGGCAGTGTCCTGAAGGTGGAGATGGCCCCGCCATGATCTGAGAACACTTGCTCGTTCTCACCGTGGAGTCCAGACTCAGTGATCGTTTGACCAAGCAGATGCCTTTCATTTCAGCTCGCTAAGATGGGCAGAAGAAAACAGGGAGAAAATATTGGTTTGAAGACAGTCACGAAAAAAATGAGCTGAAGGTTTAAGATCTCGGGCTTTGGAGGGGCTCAGTCATATCCCAGCTGTGTGCCTCTTGGTGCCTCAATAGAATGGGATTGAGAACAACTTCCTTGTGAATGAGATGCTGTGCGTGGAGTGCTGAGCACAGGGACGGGCACAGGGCGACCCTTCACTAACTGGTGTCGAGAGTCGGCATTGGTGGTCGTGGTGTTATAGCAGAGCTTGGGAGAAACTCCAAGAATCTCTCCACCCGCACGGGTGCCTCTTGTGCTCAGACCCCAAGACACCTCCAGTGCCCACTGGCCCTGTCGGAATGGTTGCATTAAGCACCTTTGCTCTGGTCCTCAAAAACCATACAATGACTTTAGTCCTTGAAATGCACCCAAAGTAGACTGTTATTTGGAGTCTGGTGAGCGTAGTTCAGATTCTCACATCACCCCCGTTCCTGCGTAGCAGGCTGCATGACCTCTGCGAAAGGCCTGCTAATGCACACACATGCACATGCATGCTCACACACACACGGCACACGACGAACAAGTGAGTCTGTCTTGATCATCAAATGACTCCTGCCAAGTCACCTTCAGGAGGGAGAAGAAGGGAACCTGCGTTCCTGGAGGCTTACATGATAGAAGGAATTGCCGCCTGGAGCCTTAGAGATGCAGGGAGGCCACGCCATGGACCCTCTGTGTCACCTTAGGCAGTGGCTTCACTTCTCTGAGCCTTAGTGCCTTTTTTTTTTTTTTTTTTGCCCATCCCAACAGTGAACCCTGGAAACCAATCCTTCATGAAACCCCCAAATTTCCCTCTTTCCAAATAGCACAATCTAGTCAATTATATAAAGGAGAAAATGTACCTCAGCTGTCCACAATGGTAGTTACTAACCCCACGAGGCTATTTGATCTTAATTTTAAACAATTAAAAGGAAATAAAATTTAAAATCCAGTTCTCTGTTGCAAAGACCACCTGTCAAATCTCAATAGCTACATGGCTAATGGCTACCATATTAAACAGCACAGATAAAGAATATTTCTATTGTTACAGAAAGTTCTATTGGACAGCGCTCATTTAGACCATGCAACCATTATGGATAATAAAAGTAACAGATAATAGTCATTAGTCCTAGTATAGATAATTAGATGTAAGCCTGCATAATAGGAACTAGGTAGCTAAATAGCAGAAGAGGGCACAGTTACTAGGTGTACACTTCAGATAATGCTATGAATGACCCTCCCCCCTACCAATTCACATACTGAAACCCTAACCCTCCCCCACGCGATGGGATTAGGAGGTGGAAATTTAGGAGTTAATTGTGTTTAGATGAGGTCATGGGGGGGTGGAACCCCCCCTAAGGGATCAGTGCCCCTATAAAAACAGGAAGGGACACCAGAGCTCTTTCCCTGCATCACATAAGGACACTGTAAGATGTGGCCATCTACAGGTCAGGAAGAGAGGCCTCACCAAGAATCAAGTCAGTTGACACCTTAATTTTGGACTTCCGACCTCCAGAAATAGGAGCCAATGAGTTCGGTCTGGTCTTTAATTCATATGAACTGGGTTCTTCACCTTGAATCCAGTTTTAAAAAGAGCATGTTTTCCTGGGTGAATACCCCATGCTCCCTGTGGCTCTCGGCAGGCAGCCAACCGCAGCCTCTGGGAAAGGCCAGGGTGGCCCCTGTGTTTATTTTTGCAATGAATACCTTCAGTGGCTGCAGGTCTCCACCTCCTCAAAGGTTTCCAAATTGGATTTTCTTCTAGGTAATAAGGAACAGGCAGACAAATGTCAGCCCTAGATGTGAGATTGGGGCGGGAGAGGTGGGTATTTCAGTGGACTTCTAAATCTTTACTGCCACCTGGCGGCTCCCACCTCCAGAAAACTATGGGGAGTTTGCTTTAAAAGACTGGAAATCTTGATGCAAATTGCTCAGCACACCCAAAGAGGCAAAGAAGGGGGTGTGCACTTGGGCTGCGCACATATCCCGAGCCAAGCAATGAGCATGCGTTACCTCAGTTAACTGGCAACATCCCCAGGCAGGGGGGACAGCCCTGCACAATTTTCAAATGAGACAAAGGGCTCAGCAAAGCTAAAAACCTATTTTATTCGAAGAACATTTGCATGAATAAAAAAATAAACAAGTGAGTTAAGAATGTGGGCTTAACTTACATGCATTGTTTTCAGTACCTGTAGGTGGTTTGTACTGGATTTAGTTAAACTCCAAGATGAGAATGAGAATCCTGGGTGATGATTTATGATTATTATTATCCTATTTGTGAAATAGATAGATGGGCAACTTTTATTGAGTACATGCTTTAGACTGGCCATTACTGTAAGCTTCCTACACTTTCACTTATTTAAACTTCATTCCGACCTGTGAAGCTGGGCAACCCCCTCACTTTACAGAGGCGGGAATGAAGGCACAGAAAGGTTAAATAGTTTTCCTAAAGTAACACAGCTAGTACACGGTGGGATTTCAACCCAGTCTGGCCCCAGAGCCAATGATCTTAATCGCTATATTACACACCATCTCCCAGACAAGAAGGGAAATCTAAGGCCTGTCAGTCAAGAACTCAAGGCTCCTTGAACCTCCATGTTGTCATAAACAGCACACGTCAGACTGTAAGACCAGGAACCCTGTGTCCCTCTCCTGTCCTCAGCAGCCATCCACGTACTCCACAAGCACAGGGGTGCTGTGCAAAACCCCACACTCAGGATGACGGTGATGACAGCAGCCCTTGCCCCAGGGAGCTGGTGGTAAGTGCAGGAAGCAGGAGGCTCGGAGTGCTGAGGGAGCTCAGAGCAGGGACACAGAGCCCAGGTTGGGAGAAGAATCTGGGAAGACTTCCTGGAAGAGGTGATATCAGCCATCAGGAGGGGCGTACTTCTCAGTTTCTGCTTCCCTCCAAGGGCAGGTTCCACCTTGGCCTCTCTCTGTCTCTTCTTTCCCTCAATGCCCAGAGTTGGGGAGAGGGACTTATGTGATTAGTAATCTGGGGACACATAAACCAGGTACACATGACTGCACGCTGCCTGTCATCTTTAGGGAGAACTGCCTACTCACAGCCATGTCCACCTGGAACCCAGCGTCACTCCTATGAGCTACCCAGGAGCAAAGCTGTGGGGAAGCCGACCGCAAGAGGCAGGAGGGGGCGGCAGAACGAGATGGGTTCCTGGTGGCTTCCAGACAGGTGCCAATCCATGTGAGGTCCATGAAGGGGACATGCAGTGGCATCGTCTGCCAGGCTCCTTGTTTTTGGAAGCAAGTGCTTCCCTGCTCCAAGTGGTCAGGGCGTGCTGCAACCGCAGAACCCTTATCACCTCCCCAACATGGACAGACAGAGATGGCAGCATGATCCAGGCTGGACCAAACGCATTTGCTGTCCAAGAAATGGCAGCTGGAGCCGAGGTCAACAGCAGCGGCCCTTGCTTCTGTTCCTCCTAAAGTTTGCACAACTCTGTTAAGTTTCCCCTTCGTTAGTTTCTATGGCTTATAACCAAAGAGCCCTACTGTCAGTCACGTTGGTTACTTAAGGAAGCTAGCTGGGGTTGCCCTCTGTCCCCGCTTCCCCCTGCACATCCAAAAGAGCCCCTGGACTAGGAGATTCTCCTGCTTTATGTCATAGATTTTCTGGATTCCTATCTAGTCATGTTCCCGCCAGGTGCTACAAGGGTATCTCCATGGATGTGCTGAAGCCCTGGGGTGGACAGAATGAAAGGACCAGATAACGGCTATCGTCCCTCCCTTCTGGCACCACCTGTGGTCGAGCCTTTTGGTCTTGTCTTTTGGGTGTGGGATGCTGTCTGAGGAATGGGCTCTGTCCCAGCCTGCCTCCCTCCCAGGCACACTTACCCCTCACCATGGGGCGAGGCCTGAGCTCCAGGGCCATGAAAATCAATGCTTCTCCCTGCCTGCTGGCCTGGCCTCCCTCTGGCTCCTGCCCTGTGGCCCCCACCGCTCCTTCACCCACGCGGCTCAACAGTAAGAACTGTGACAGGAAAATACTAAGAATAATGGCCCCCAATATGGGGGAGTTTTCATCTGTCAGCCTATTTGTTGTCCACCCCCTACACACAAACATCCTGTGACAATGGTCTCCATTTTACAGATGAGGAAAGAGATCAGAGAGGTTAGGTAACTCCCAAGGTCACATACCTGGTGAGTGACAATCAGGATACCATTGAAGGGAAAAGGCCAGTGTGTCCTGAGGCACCCTCACTTCCGGTGGGATAGAAAGCTATAAAGCAGCCACTGGATCTCTCTTCCTCCCGTTCCCAGAAAACAGGCCTCACAGGCGCCCAGGCCTGATTCCTTTGTCACATGGCATGGGGCACAGACGACATGGATAAAGTAGCAGGAAGTTTTCCCAGCATGCTGGAATCTATATTGCTCTCTCAGGACTAAGAGCCAGGAGGGAAAAAAGCAAAGATATAAATAGCCGGTTGCATGTTCTATCAGATTTCACGTTCCATCCTGCTGGAAACTGTTGCTGCTGGAGGGGAAAGGGCTTCAGTCCTCCTGTACAGGCTGTTCCTCCGCTTACCTTGGTTTCCTGGATGTAGAAATTACTAATCTGATTGGTCAGGATCTAGAACATTCCTTCGCCCCATTTTCATCAGTAGACAGGTTTGCCACATCCTAAAAGTCAGTACCTGTGCGTTTTCCATCCTCTCCTTGAGTCTGTATAACAGGCAGGCCCAGGCCAGCCTGTGGTCATGGCGGGCAGGACCAGCTTCTTCTTTCCTGTCTGTCCACATCTGTTATTGAGCGGGCAACCCAAACTGGAAGCAGCTGCCCGTGAGCTTCACTTATATCTTCAGCTCAACTTTGAACGTTCTGAAGCAAGAGTCTCTCTACTCAGCCACAAATTCAGTGGTGCTTTTGTCCCCCACTCCAACTCTTGTTCTGATCTGCCAGTTCCATAATTTAACAATTTCCATAGTGTAAATACTCTCCCTGTAGCCAGCTGCAAGGGGCCACCATGACATCATGAGGAAGACACTCACATTGGCACACCACCCCATAGTATTTCCACCCTACAGATGCAATAGACGTAAATAGCCTCCTCCTCCTCCTCCAGATAATAGTAAAATATAGGGAAAAAATTAGGAAATGATGAACTGTCAATATTTTTATCTTAGTTTTAAGTATAGTTTAATTGTAAGTTGATTTAATTTTTAGTAACAGTTGTGTTTAGCAGTCAGTTCACAAAATTTCCAGAAATTGGACAATCTGCTCTCTTGAGCCACACACCCTGGCTCCCCCAGGCCACCATGCTTATCTAGTGTACCTGGCAAGAGGTGTTCCTGCTGTCACACTCCTTAGTGCTTTCACTAGCCAGGCATCCTTTCCTTTGGGGGAACAGCCTCTTCCATCCCATGTTGTTCTGGATAGGCTGACAAGCACATGATCCCTGTCCTACTGACCCGCTGATGACAGGAGCAATAATGGAAGCTGTGGGGTGAGAGGGGAGATGGCAGGACTGGGTCCGTGCCTTCCTAGGAACTCACCCCATCCTTGCTTGGTAAATTGTGGGTAGCAACCCAACCACATGCCTGCTAGTATTCACGCTTATTAAAATATCCTGGACCCACTCTCCTCCCCCTGATCTCTTGTGGGTGGTGCTCCTTCCCGGCAGGGTCACTGGGACTGGCTGTGACTTTATGCAAGGGCCAGACCTCCTGCTCTGCTGTGTACAACACAGTGCTCTCTGTGCCTGCTCCCTCCCCTCACACCTGCAGCCTTGGCCTTGCAACATCTCTGCTGGTGGTTTCCTGCCCTGCATTCATTGTCAGCAACCTGTCTTTGATGGTGACCCTTATGTTGGATAGCTTCTAAACAATAGAAGTTTATTTCTCACAATTCTGGGATCTAAATCCAAGATCAAGGTGCTGGCAGATTCTGTCTGATGAGGGTCAAGTTCCTAGATGGTGCCTTCTAGCTGTGTCCTATGGTGGAAGGGCAAAAGGAGGGGCCTTTTGGATGAGATAAGTTCCCTTATAAAAGAGTCTCAGAGACTGTTTCACCTGGAGACCTAATCAACTTTCTAAGTCCCTGCCTCTTAACACCATCACATCAAGCATAGGTCTGAACATTTAAGGGGTGCATTCAGTCTATAGCACAGTCCCTTTATTTTATTTATTTGGGGAGGGGTACTGGGAATTGAACCCTGTTAGCACAAAAAGACCGGACTGGACACAAGCTTCACAAGTCATCCTAAAGTCATTATTCAGCAATGCAGTCATGCCTCTGAGGGACCCACTTTCCTGGTAGAAAATGAGTCACTGGACAAAGGAGGGGACTGGGCTTATATAGGTTACATTGAGAGGTTTGGGTATTCAAGAATTTGGGGTCTGTTTTACTGGGCAAAATGAGAGGGAGTCTGGGGTCAGCGATTATCTGGGTCTTATCTTACTGGACCAGATGGAGGACTGGGTCTGTGGTCAGGATCTGGGATTTATCTTTTATTGGGCCAGATGGAGGACCTGGGGTCTGGGGTTGGTACCCGGGAAAGGATCTATTTAGGGAACGATCAATGCTTTGGCCTCTTCCCAGACCTTGTCATTTCAGACTTGATGGATAACTCCTCCCCGGGGCCTGTCTTGTCACTGGGAAAGCATGGTTTGGGAAAGGCTCAATGTATTGCCTTCTCCCTCATTTCCTCTCCCAGGCCACACTATTTGGGGGTTTGTCATCTCCCATGTCCAACAAACCCAAAAGTGCCTTACCATTGAGCTATATCCCCAGCGCCACCCCCTTATATCTTGAGACAGGGTTTTGCTAAATTGCCAAAGCTGGCCTTAGACTTCATTTCCATCCTCCTGCTTCAGCCTTCTGAGTAGCTGAGGTCACGGGCATGTGCCACTGCACCTGGCCTAGCACAGTTCCTTTACTAAGTTCTTCTGGGTTATCCAGTTCATGTGTGTCACTGTTTTCTGCCCAAACCCAACTTACCTTCACCCACACTTCCCTCTCTGCTCTGTTCAGGGTGTTCGCAGGGGACTCTGGCCCAGCAGGTAAGAATGCATGCTCTGGAATTGGCTCCTGTCTGATTTGTATTTACTCACTGTAATATCGCAGCCACGTTACTTTATTTCTTGGTCCCTCAATTTTGGTCACTTTTAAAATGACAGTAGCAGTCTCTACCCTACAGGGTTATTATGGGGACTAAGTGAAATGATCCATGTAAAAAGCTTAATATTGTGTGTGATGCCTAGAAACTGCAAGTAGAGATTATGTTGTTTTAAAGTATATGACATGAGTATAACTATAGTCACCATGCTCTGCAGTATATATGCAGAACCTGTACATCCTTTCTGAAATTTTATATTGATTATATGGTCCCCCTGTGAACTCTCCTTTGGTCTTTTCCAGACCTTTTTTTTTTTTCCCCCTCTGTAACTGGAGACCCAGAATTTAAGCCTGGGTTGAAAGGACAAATGCCACATGGATGGTACATAGGCCACCACTGCCCCACGCATACCCCTGGCTCCCACTGAGCCCACGCAAGGCCTCCACAAGAGTTCTCAAGTGCTGATGGGAGTTAGGACTTTGAGACGGGAACTTTCTTCTCCAGCTCTGGTTGGCAGGAAATGGGCTGGTGTGAGTTGAAGGGAATGAGGTCTAATGGCAGCTGGCTGCTCAGCTGTGCTGTCACAGGGGATCCTGAGGGGGAGACCCTGTTGCAAGTGGCCTTGTGTGTGTGGGCACTGGGTCATCAGGAATGAGAAGATGCTGGGTTCACTGTCCTTGATGTCCTGCCCTGTCACCTGTTATTCCCAAGGCACCAAGAGGATGCTTGAGACATGCAAAGGGATCAGAACTCCTTGGAGGAAATGCCAGATGCTTCTATTTTACAGCTCCCCTGGGGCTTCCGCATCTGTACTTCACAGAGGAAGGATGCTTGAGCAGACTTACAGACCTGAGTTCCACCCTGGCTCTGCCATGTCCTGGCTCTGTGCCTGTGGGTTAGTCCCTCCACCTCTGAGAGCCCCTGCTTCCTCACTTTTCAAATATGCCAAGAGTAGGACCTGTGTGTCACAAGATGGTGGTGAGAATCAAATGGCATCAACTCGTGTCAACTGCCTTCCTTGTGACTAGCACACATGGGTGCTTTATGAGTATGTCCTGGGTGGGGCTGTCTGGACTCTGGAAGAAAGAATGGGAAATGAGGCCCCGTGGGCATGTGTGTCTCCATATCATC
The DNA here is from genome assembly GCF_902686455.1 of Sciurus vulgaris. NCBI lineage: Eukaryota > Metazoa > Chordata > Mammalia > Rodentia > Sciuridae > Sciurus > Sciurus vulgaris. The sequence continues at coordinate 38,895,293 of NC_136472.1, read as the reverse complement.
TCCGTACTGGGTTTTTCCGATGCCACGTTTATTCTTATTTGTTCCCGTTAAGATTCTCCAGCCCCTTCCCATCGCTGGTCTGGTGAGCCTGAAATTTTCTAGGAAAGCAAGAGAGCCTCTCTAGTAGCAATCAGCCTGGGCTTGAACCTGGTATCTTCCAAGAAGGAGAGATAGGGCCCAAAATCCACACACATCCTAGGAGGACTCCTGTGGGTAGATTTATTTTGCCAACTTTAGGGGTCTTTACAGTCTTATGTGGCCTACATATCTGCATAGTGTTTTGGAAACATCTGAGGTTATTGCTAAGATTGAGAAACAAGGAGCCCTTACTTGACCCTGGACCCACATTTCTGTTTTGGCAATACTGGCTGGAGCTGAGTATCTGTTCCCCATCGTCTCCCTTGGCTCCCTGCAGTCGGTGGAAGGGTTTCCAACCTTGCAGGCATGCGTGTTGGCATCCTTAAGCTGGAGGTTGCTCCACATGCTTTTGTGCACGTGTATACAACTCCCAGGGTTCCCACCACCCAACTTACTCACCTGTGTCTACCGTGCCCCAGCCTGATACCAGAGGTGCAGCTTCCTATTGCTACAGAGGGATCATCTGTATCTCCTCTAAAGCCAGTCTTTCTCCCTTGCTATGGTCTGCTATGGGGCCTTTCTAACACATAACCTGAAGGTAATTTTACACAATATTTTAAGTAATTTTGTCTATAAAATAGTTTCATGATGCAAATTTTCCACATGTGGTCAAAAAGTTTTTGGTTTTGGAGCATCTTGGATTTGGGATTAGGGATACTTTATCTGTAATTGTCTCTCTTCCTACACTCACCCCCTTGCTGGTCTCACATGATCTCACCTTTAAATACACTTACATGTCAGCATCTCCCTAATTTAGAGCCCCAGTCCAGGTATTCCTCTAAACTCCAGGCTCAAAAAATCCCCGACTACACAGCATCTCCACTAGGATGTCTGACAGCTGAACCTCACTTATCTCAAACTAAACTGCTGTTCTTCTCCCCCAAACCTTTCCCACCAGTGTTCTCCTCATCTCAGACCACAGTAACCCTCTACTCCAATCCCCCGATTGCTATCAGCATCATTTTTTTAGGGCCACTAATCATTGCAACCTCCTAAATGCTCTTCCTGTTCACCGGCTTGCAGCCCTATGGTCTATTCACAGCGCACAGAACCTTTAGCCTGCAAGTCAGATCATGACACACCGTGGCTGAAAGCCTCTAACCACTGCCACTCGAAGTAAAGCCTGTGTCCTCATCAGGGCTATAAGATCCTGGGGCCTCCTCTGGGCTCGCCCCACCACTCTTTCTTCTCGCCTCCTACTCCAGTCCTCTGGGCTGCTGGCTGCCTTTCAACAGTGCTGGCATGCTCCCACTGGAGGCCCATCTGCCTGGAACGTTCCTCCAGGGTTCTACGCGGCTATGATCCTCAACCTCTTCCAAACCTTGTTAAAAAGTACCTCTCAAGAAACCCTATTTGAAATTCCACTTTGCCTTCCTCTAACCCTCTCCTTACCCTACTTTGTTTTCTCCTCCTTAGCATGTTATCGTCTTCATACTATATTGTGGTTTATTTATTTAAAATATTTCTTTGCGGGGGTACTGGGGATTGAACTCAGGGACACTTGACTACTGAACCACATCCCCAGCCCTATTTTGTGTTTTATTTAGACACAGGATCTCACTGAGTTGCTTAGCGCCTTGCTTTTGCTGAGGCTGGCTTTGAACTTGAGATCCTCCTGCCTCAGCCTCCCAAGATGCTAGGGTTACAGATGTGCGCCACTGTGCCCAGCCTAAAATACTTCTTGTCTGTCTCTCCCTTAACCCCTTCTAAGGAGGGGGCCTAGACATATAATAAGCACTTGTTGACGTATGAATTTCTAGGAAGGATCATGGCTTTGATAAGATTAGCAGAAAGTTTTGTGTATCCCAAAATTATTTTTTAAAACCAAAAATGCAACACCAAACACTCCCATGAACTAAAAGATGCTTTTAGGGGAAAAACATCTGGTTTCAGTTCTTTCTGGTCCTCAATCTTTCTGAGCAGAGACAGCAGCAGAACCAAATATCTATTGCCCTTGGTTTCTTCCAATTCCCTCCTACACAGCAATCATTCTGGTTTGTGTGAATGTGGTGGTACTGGGGGATCCCCTCCTCTGGTGTCAGGAAACCCAGAATGCTGGCCTAGCAGTAGCTTCAAGACCTGATGAGGGACCCCCACCCCACCCCGGGAGCGGCACAGAGGAGAGAGACCATGAGATTTACCACACAAGTGGGTATTGTATGTGAAGAATGTGCTGGGAGCAACAAGAACAGCAGTAACTACAGAACAGAAAATAACCATCTTTGAAATGACAACAAATGGGAGACATTATCTAAGCACTAACACCTATGGAGGCGGCTGCCCAGCTCTGGAGGGCAGCTCCTCAGGACAGAGAGGCCGACTTCTTTCCAGGTTGCCTGGTCTTCAGTCCTTGTAACTTCTCATCTTTCAGCGCCTTCAGGAATTTATCTGCAGGAGAGCAAAACAAACAGCTGTAGTAGAGAGAATGGCTTTTCCTAACTTTTCCTAAGCAAGCTTCTAGGAAGTAACTGTGATCCCTACATGAGCCCCAAACCTGCTTGGGATCCAATGGGGTTTGTGGGGGGACCTAATAACCAAAATACACCTAATGGAGGAATACATTGTCCAGGAGCTAGAAAAGTCTGTTTTCTAGGGATTGTTTTCCTTCCATGGCTGTAAGAAAGGGTATGTTATAGGGTGTCTCATGGTTGAATAGACCTAAGCACTTAGGTTATTTCATAATTCCCTTCCTTGTGTGGCAAGGGCACCAGTTTAGCCTGTGGTATACAACAGTTGGAATGGCCTTAGACAGACCAGGGATGGGAAAGGACAGCTTATGGCTACTGTGCAACAGGCCCTTCTGGAAGTAACTAGATTAACCACTTTACCCTCCAACATAAAGGAATTGACTCCCACATCAGCACACCTGGTCTGGCCTGGTCCATATCACTAGGACTTTGGATCTAAAACCAGATGGCAAAGTCCAGGACCTTGGGGAGTGAGTAAAGGGCCACAGGGAGGTGACTCTCCAGCACTAAAAAGTGGATCATACCTGAGCCCCTCCGTGAATGTCTCTGGGGTTCCCCCTACAGACACTACAACTGACACTCACCTACTTCCACCTCCCACTAGAAGACTCCAGTTTAAGAGTGAGCATTAAAGGTTAACTTCTCTAGAGATAAGGCTGTCTGTGGTAGGTCAAGTTCCATACTACAGGGATGAGGTGTTACTGTGTAGGATTAAAGTTCAGGTTGGGGATGGTGGTAGGTGAAGTTTCAGGTGTGAGGCTCAGAATACAGATTACCAGAATGTAGTTTGGTACAGGATGTAGTTTGAGACTAAAGGGTCCATAAAGTTCAGATGTGTGGTTGAGGGAGAGTCGGTTGAAATCCAGGATGGGGTTCTGGGGGACAGAGTTTGGATCAGGGACTCCTGGGGACTGGAGTCTGAGCCTAGGGCCATATTGTGGGTCTAAGCATGGAGCCAAGGAGGGAGCCGTGGCAAGTAGGATGGGCTCAGGTGGCCCCTGAGCGGGGGTCACGCACAGCGCTGGGAGTCGAAGCCGTCCCCAGTGATGGTGAGCAGCTCCAGCTCCTTAATTCGGATCTCCAGCTCGCACAACTCCTCCGGGTGGGAGGCACAGGCAAGCCGGGGGGTGGTGGGGCCGGGGGCCAGGGGTGAGGTAGCCCCCTCGGGGCCCGGCGGCGGCGAGTAGAAGAAGCGGAGAGGCTCGTAGGGGATGGAGGCCAGGCCGGAGGGCCAGGGCGGAGGGCAGGGGCGCTCGCTGGGGGGACCAAGGCCAGGCGGCGGCGGAGGGGCCGGGGCCGAAGGTCCCTGAGGCAGGGGAAGGACCCCAGCCACCCCACCGGCCGGCGCCCCGCCCGCTTTCAGCGGCACGAAGAGCTTCTTCCAGATGTTAAAGTCGCTGAGCGGGGACGAGGAGATGCCGCGGTCGTAGAGGGAAGGGAAATAGAGGGGCGGGGTCGGCCGCTGGCTCATCGTGGGGCTCTGACTGCCGCGCCGCCCCTTCGGCATCTTTTGAATGGGAGGCTGCGTGGGAGGAACCCCGCGCCCAGAGACTCGCGCCCGGGCCCCGCGTCGCCGGGGTTCTCGGGTTCCACAGGCCACGCCCCGACGGAGCGGGCCCCACCCTTTCTCTGCAGCCCCGCCCTGAACAGGCGGTGATCCGAGGTCCCGAGGCCACGCCCCAGAACGTGGCCTGCCCATTGACGTCAGGCCTCGCCTCTGTAGTGGAAAAGCCACGCCCCAAGGCCTAACCCCTAGGTTTCCGCCGCGCCCCCATTCCGGCCCCGCCCTCAGCTGCTCCCCCTGCTCTTCAATTCCTCGAGCCTGTAGCTATCTACCCTTATCCAAAAGCAGGAAGCAGGGAGTTGGCCAAGGCTGCCAGAGAAAACCTCTTCCAGCCTTCCTCTCTTTTATCAGAGAAAGACCCCCGCGTCCCAGCACACTTTGTAACCACTCCTCGCCGCAGAACAGCCTGAGAAAACTGCTTACTATTCATTCTCTGCAGAGGCAAAGCAAAGGAGAAGAGGATTGGTTGGGAATAGCTATTAGAACCAGTCAATATTTCTGTGCCAGATTTAGCAGTGTTGTGGAAGATTGTGGAAAGGAGGACTCTGGTCTGGATTTGTAATGGTCCTGAAGGAAAAATGAAGTTTAGGTCTCTACCAAACATATATTATCAGGGGCTGACAGGTAACACATAACCACGAAAAGGAAATCCTGTTGGACCCACCTCAATTAGTTCACTGGACAGTCTGTCCCAGGGACATGCCCGAGTATTCATATATTTATATGAATAGCCTGTGAGAGTAGTCATAGACTGGGGGGGGGGGGGGGGGGGAATACATTTCCTTGAGAACCTCAGCCTCAAGGAAATGTTCATTGGTATAAATGCATAAGGAGGGTGGGGTCAGTCAAGGTCAGAGTCAGTACCAGCTCCACAAGTGAATACTATATATAGACATGCAATGTGTGTGTGCAGTGCATGTGTGTGTGCATGCATATGCACGTGCTTGTGTAGCTGCAAAGTAGGCAGATATCCTAGCTGGATAACTTTGGGCAAGTTGCTTGGCTTCTAAGCAAGTTTTCTAGCAAATAGAATTAAGGGAACCAGACTGCCTCATTGAGTTGTGATCATCAAGCTGAAGAACAATGTGCATGAAGCACTTGAAGCTTGGAAACTGCCCAAATGCAAGGGGAAGCTATCCCCACAGAGGCTAATCTGCAACTAAGAGGCTCCCCACTGCCCGCAACCCACACACTTAGCTGTGAGCTCCTTGAGAGCAAGAATCCAGCCCAAGGATCCTCTAATGCTAAGCATATAATAGGACTTGATAACTGGGCATGGTGGCTCAGGCCTGTAATCCCAGCAATCTGGAGGCTGAGGCAGGAGGCCAGCCTCAGCTGCTTAGTGAGATCCTGCCTCCTAATAAAAAATAAGAAGGGTGGGGATGTAACTCAGGGTACAGCACCCTGCTTCAACCCCCAGTACTGCAAAAACAAAATAAACAAAAACCGCATAGGGATCTGATAAATATTTGAAACTTTTTAAACAGTGTTATATGTAGTGGGAACTAAAGGAGATCAGAATATACCACCCTAAAACATGCCACTTTGGTATAAAAATTGGTTTGAGGCAAAAGCAATTGAGAAACAGCAGTCATGAGAGAAACTCTCCATCTGCTCCTTTTTGCCTAAAAGCAGAACATAGATTTCCCATCATGAAGATGGCCCCTTCTTCCTGTCCATGCCAAGAAAAAGAGAACTCATTACTGGAGAAGGTACTGACTTGAATCTGCATAACAAACCTCATAACAAACCTTGCTTTCCAACAGTTTCTCCTATTTATTTACCGTCCCATATTTGATTGCCCCTAGAAACCCAAACATTTTCCCCCTTTATCTGGTTACTTCTCCACAATGCCTTGCCCTTTGGTAAGTGGTATAGAAGTTCCCAAGCCTAACCACTTCTTTGGGCTATCACTTCCTTTCTGTGAGACCCCCATGTGCATGTTGGTAATAATTCTTTTCTTCTGTTATTCTTTTGGCAGTTTAATCCACATCCCTAGGTACAGGTACAGGAACTAAGAAGGTAGAAGAAAAGTGTTTTTCCATCCATATAGAACCATAGTAGTGGTAAGAGCCATGAATTAGTACTTAGACCTGGGACTGAGTCCTGGATTGACATGTACTTGGTTGTGTGAATGAATCTTTTTGGACCTTACTTTTTTAAATCTATATAATGAAAATAGTAATGGCACCTACTCACTTGGATTGGTAAGATTACATGAGATATTCTAAATATCTAAATACCTAACCATGATATTTTGCTCAGTAAACATTAGCTTTTGTTACTATGTATTGAAAGTCCTTAGAAGGGAAAGGGATTTTTCCATTTTGTTTTTTAAATGATGGAATAGAATCACATTTTCAGTTGTATACTGCCGCATCTATTTCCTACCACTCCGACACTTGACACAGTTCTATTGGAGCAGAGGATTCAACACTTGACACCCTTCTATTGAAAAATCATCCTGCCTCTTGGGGGCCATAGGCGTGGCATGTCTCCATGTGCAGTTACTTTTAATACTAATAATCAATATATCCTTAGATTCAGATTATTGAGAATACTGGGGAAATTTCATGGTGCTGGGATACAAAATAACATGCAATAAAGTTTAATATTAATACTTAGATGAAATCATAAATAAGCAATTATGATTTGCTCAAATTTGTAAGGAGCCTGTGATTTCTTTTAGTATACAAAATTCTCTAGAAGTTATATATGAGAGTGTATTCCTCTGAGGTTTGATGTGGTGTTTGGTCTTCATTGCTTTCTTAGTGTTTATGATTAAGTTTAAGGATATTTTTCCCACTTAATAAATAAATAGGTTAATCGTAGGTACAATTTGTATTCTTCCTATGTCTAGTTAGAGTTTTACTCCATCATTGAGTACAGGAAATAGAATAAGTATTAACTATAAGCTGATTCCTCTATTCTCTGTTAGTAATAACAAAAACATTCCACTGTTAATAACTAACATTAGAGTTCTTGGAAGGGGTAACTTCTACAGAAACTTAATGTTGTTTTCTTTCAGGGAAATTAAAACTAAACATAGCATGGTTCCCTCTACCTTGCTGGGAACTGTTTTTCTTTTTAAGCTATTATACAGTAAAAACATGTTTATTAAATAAGATAATTAATTATACTCTTGAAGATTTTTTACTTGACATTTCCTTGAAATGATACAATCAATACCAAAGAAAAAACATACAAAAAGACTCTGTGATTCAGACTCAGCCTCAAACACTTGGTGTCTCTGTATGCTGTTTCTCCACCGCGCTGTCGCCTCTCATCCACCTCGGACCCCCGACTGCTGCTAGGGCTGGACCCCGGCAGTATATATCCTTTTGAAGAGGAAGAATTTAACAAATTTCCCACCCTTAACTCCAAGATAATCTGAAGAGATTTTATACTGGATAGCTTGATTATATCCATGCATAGCTGGTGGGTTCAGTAAGAAACTGATGATAAAAATGTTTTCTCTAACAATTACACAATAAAACTCAAGTGCCTCAATCAACAAACATTGAGAAAACCCCGAATCCAGAGATGCAGTCCATAGGGGTAATAAGAAATCACGGTGGATAAGGCAGCATTCTAAAGGTTGTTTCTGCAAACAAGTGTCCTGGAAATTCAGGTTGGTGACACAGAGCAAGAGCAGGACTGAATCCAACTTAAAACCTTTCCCTTCCTGAATTCCAAAGCTCTGCGTCACCTGCCTCAAACTCAAAGTCCCCATGAAGCACCATCCTGCTGGAGTTGGATCCAATTCCAAACACTTCCTGTGGAACCAACAGAGACACACACAAGGCCTTTGTGAGAAAGGTCAGCTGGAGGCTGTAGTTCTATATCTGGAAGACCATGGGCTTGCTAATACTGCATCTCTGAACAGAGCCCAGTCACCCAGTGCAGGGCCTGGTTAGAAAAGCCACAGACTGGGCTGCAGCCTTTACTGTCAGAGCAAAAAGCAGGCCAAGGTCAGACAGGCTGGTTCCTTCTCCGAACTCGCCAACAGACTGGGGCATGGAAGTTCCTCTCCAACACTCTGACTTCCACTCTCTGATAACTCAGGCTGAATCACTGCTGCTGCGGCTGGTGTTTGGAATTTTCTTTGCCAGAGCCCTCTCCAGCCAGGAGGGACTGGAGCAGCTGGCCGTGGTTATTACACAGTTATAGATGGATTTCATTAAGCACTGATGAACTGATGAGGACAGTGAGCAGAGCGCCACGCCTAGAAAACCAAACCCACTCCAGATAATTTGGCAAGGCCCTACCTGAGAAACTGAGTATCTGCTGGACAATGATAACAGACATATAAAGAAAGGCCACAATGTCTCAGGCACTTAACTTATTTACTTTTTCTAACCCAAAGCTATAGGTGCCACTTTTCCCATTTTAAAGAAAAGGAAACTGAGGCACATGAGGCTTGGCAGGCCACTCGCCCAAGGTCCTATGAATGGTTAGCATCAGACTTGTCATTCCACTCAGGCAGGCTGGCTTCAGTGGCACCTCTTCACCCTCCGCGGCTGCCCCACTGTGCCCAGCACTCAGGGTAAGGCTGTCTTCACGACCTCTGGAGTGCCACCTCTCTTCTTAGCAAGGGGCAGACTCTCATTGAAAGTTGTTTGTGCCACAATTTAAGGGTCAAGCTATTCTAAGAAGCCCAGAACAGTCTTTCTTTATTATTTATTTGAATGATCCATTGTGTTGGTCTGAACTCAGGCATGCCCACATCCCTTCATAATGGCCACTGCAAGCAAGTTTCTTAAAAATGCAGTCCAGCCCTTATTCCTGTTTACTTGGTAGATGTGTTCCTGCACAGCTGCAGAGTAAGAAAAAAAATTCCTTTTTAAAAATAAACTGAACCCTGAAAGGTATTTTAGTGAAATTGAGTGTGCAGAAACCTTGAAGGTAAACAAACTGGGTTTAAGCTTCCACAACCAGCTTCAACTAGCTGTGCTGCTTTGAGCTAACCGTGTAGCTAACACTTATGGACTGTGTGCTATTGCAAGTTCTCATGTTGCTGACTGAAAGAGTAAATCTGTCAGAATGTTCTGTTCGTAAGCCACAGATTTGACACAGAGATTTTTATCAGAGGGCTATGACTCATGAAATCAAATGCTCAAGAACTAGGTTTAGATGGTGCAGAGACCAGGGCAACCTCAGGAATTCAGAACAGGAAGGAATGGAGAGTCCTTAAGTATGGCCACTGGGGTGCTCAATGCGGTTGGCAGGCTATTCTCAATGACTCAGTGACCCTTGCTGCCTTCACCCACTAAGGCTGGAATAAGTAAATACCAGCTCTGCCCAGCCCTCTTTCAGCTAGAGGTGACCAGAAGACACAGCTGCAGTCAGAGGATATGATCAGAAGACAGTTGGGAGTTTTCTGAGAATTATTTTACTTTCCTAATAAGAGAGACAAAAACAACTCAAGTTTTCCCTTCATGTTCTCTTCCTGCCAGGAACTTGAATGCAACGCAAGAACTTGTGCAGTTATTTTTGTAAAACAAGAATACCACAAATATTCCAGCATAGAAATTGTTGAGCAGTTGAGCCAATGCTATCAGTTGCTTGTCTCTGGATTGTTTATGCAAGAAAATCAGACTCTGTCAGATTATACTAATCTAAGTTGGGCTGTGTGTTGTTTGCTGCTAAATACCTTTCTGAGAGACTCATAGTCCAACCAAAAAAATAAATTTCTTTTTCAGTCCTTTCATAACTCCCACGCAAGTCAAATGGGAGAAATTTTGGCAAGAGAAGAGTAGGTAACTTGTATTAACTGTACCTCCATAAAAGGATAGATGTAATTCCCCCAAATTTCTGTCTTGGACAGAAATTTTTGGTTGCCAGAAATAAACTTTCTCCAACTAGTTTAGGAACAGAAAAGGGAGAAGGTGCTAGAATAAGGTTAGATCTTACTGAATCCAAGGGCAGAGCTGTCTAGGCTTCTGAGCTCCAGTCAGTAAAATGTCATCTCTAATCTGCAAACACTCTTAAGGGTTTGGGTATAGACAATACAACTCATAATAAAAAGTTAGAAAACTAAGTGCTTAAAGTAGTGCCTGGCCCATAATAAATTCTTAAGTTATGACCACTATATTCCCTGGTCCCACTAGGTCCACTAGTGGAGATTATGAATTATAATTCAAAATTCTAGTTTTGGACACAATGCCACACTGAATATGACAGCTACTTACACCAGTAAGGGCCACGGCCATCCTATTGGTGTAAACATTTTAGGTAGTCTGATTGACCTATCTGTAAGCCCATAACCAGGGGGGATGGGGATCAGTGGAGACAGAGTAAGCAATGGTTATATATAGGCTCAACATACCAGGGCTGTAACTAAGAACAGCAAAGGCAGGATCAATGACACTCTGGGGAAGCTGATTACAGAAAGGAGTGCCCCACTCCACAGCCAAGGAAGTTAGAGTTTCCCAGTTTGTCTCCTGCAGGGTGCATGCTCTTCCTCTTCTCTCTGAGAGACTCAGGATCTACATAGTAGCTGGGGAAAAGAGAACATCCTTACCTCCAGTGGGCCATTACAGGCCCCCATTTAGAAATTAAGGCACTTAGCTGGGCATGGTGACACATGCCTGGAATCCCAGCAGCTTGCAAGTCTGAAGCAGGAGGATTGCAAGTTCAAGACTAGCCTTGGCCACTTAGCAAGACCCATCTTTAAATTAAAAAATAAAATAAAAAAGGTTGGGGATATAGCTCAGTAGTAAAGCACCTTTGGGTACAAAAAAAAAAAAAAAAAAAAGAAAAGAAAGAAAAGAAAAGAAAAGAAATGAAGGCACTCAGTGTGGTCATTTATCTTTATCTTACCTCTAAATAATATGTGTATGAACCTCTAAATAATATGAATGGATAAGATTATCCATTATAAAATTTTAAGCTGAGTAACAAAAGTAATTTGAAAAGGAGGACACTGGTCAGTTTCCACTTATGCAGTGAGTGAGATAAATGCCCTGTGATTCATTGTAGGTCTAAGACCTCCTCCAGTCAGCTTTCCATTGCTATAACAAAATACCTGAGATAAACAACTTATAAGGAAGAAAAGTTTATTTTGGCTCATAGTTTCAGAGGTTTCTGTCCATGGTCAGCTGGCTCCACTGCTTTTGGGCCTGTGGCAAGGCAGAACATCGTGGCAGTGAGCTATGGCAGAGCAAAGCCACTCACCTCATGATGGCCAGGAAGCAAAGAGAAAGAGGAAGGGGCCAGAGTCCCAGGATCCCCTTCAAGGGCATGCCCCAATGATCTAACTTCCTTCTACCAGACCTCACCTCCTGAAGGTTCCACCACCTCCTTGTAGCACCACCAGCTGGGGACCAAGTCTTCTACCCAGGAAACAGGAGAGACATTGAAGATCCAAACCATAACATTCATATATCAAGCATCTTTATGATTGCCAGACCCTTTACAAGTGCATTATTTCAAGCCTTATAATTCTTGAGGTAGGTGCAGAAGGCCAATGCTCAAAAATGTTTAAAAAAAAAAACTTTAATCAGAGATCCAGCAAATTAGTGGATGATACAGAACCAATTTCTCAACTACTAAACCCACACACTTTGCTGCCTTCCTCAAATGAGAAACCTTTGAGAAGCAGTAGGCATTTAGAAATAGTGGCAGACAGTGTTTTGAAGTGATCTTCTGTTTCCAGAAAAGTCTCTAATGAGGTCCTGGAAAGCTCACACTGCTAGGGAATTTTTCAGTAATAAACGACTGCACTTAATGGTTGCTTTCCTAAGAAAAGACAGCAAATGCTTTTTTCAAAGCACAAAAGCACCAAGGGTCTATTCTAGGCTTTCTTCCAAAGTTAGCCTGGAGTATATTAATTAAAGAGAGTGTGCCAATGGGTAGGGTAGTAAAGTGGCTTACCTGGGAAGCAAACTGTGAAATTCGTCCCACTATTGCGTTGGTGGCCTTGAGCAATCCAGCTAACTTCTCCAAATGTAGTTTAATTTTATGCAAGGTGAGGTGATAGTATAGATAAAAAATGTATGTAAAACACTGAGCTCAGCCAGGGACAGTGGCACACACCTGTAATCCCAAGGGCTTGGGAGGTTGAGGTGGGAGGATAGCAAGTTCAAAGAAAGCCTCAGAAACTTAGTGAGGCCCTAAGCAACTTAGCAAAACCCTGTCTCTAAATAAAATATATAAAAAGGGCTAGGGATGTGGCTCAGTGGTTAAGCACCCCTGGGTTCCATCCCTGGCACATAAAAAAAAAAAAAAAAAAAAGAAAAAGAAAAAAAGACACAGAGTTCAGAGTCCCCCAAAGCTGCAATCATTACAATGAATGTCAAGTGGCTATGACCTCTAGGCCGCTCTGCCTTCTCAGCACAAGAATCCTTTACTGAGAAGAACTGTTAGCATTAATTCAGATCTGTTTGCAAGTAACAGAAAACCATGTGCACCAGTAGGTACAAACACTGATGAAGATAAATCATCTGGCCCCCCTGAGGACTAAGATGTATACAGCGGATTCATTCTCAGGGGGCCCGAGTCTAAAACACGTGAATAGGGCAGGTTCATATCAGGACACACACCCAGTGATGAGTACACAGGAGGAGTACGCCCAGTACTTCCAAGATGAAGCTGGACAATGATCAGGACACACCACAAGTTCCACTTACCTCCCATGGGATGTACCTTGTACCCACAGCTCCTTCCCCAAAGAAGACCCAATGGAGTTGTCACTATCCAATATTGACACCAAGACAGTTTCTGTGAAGCCTTGCAAAGATGACTAGATCTAAGATCTAAATCACACTCAGCTCCTCAGGTCAGCCTCTCTAGCCTTTTCAGTGTTGCCTTTGGGCTCAGGACTTGACCTTGGCCTATGGCATTATCACAACTTTCTGCAGAAAGACTCCTCAAGGATTAAGTCCACTTATATGGTGCTTGCCGAGTTTAACAAATCAGCAGGCCTCTCCCCATCTAGCAACACTCTGATTCTACTTTAAAGAACTACCTTTTCCCTAATGCACTCTGGCCAAGAAGTGCATACCTATCCCAAGAGCAGGCAGACAGTCTCATATTGGAGTCGGAATCTTGAGAGAGACTTGTGGGGACTGCTGGTTTTTTGGAGTCTGGATGCATTTCCCTATAAAATTCCAAAAACTTCATTGTCTGTGTAAGTGAGTCAAAAATCAGTTCTTATTTCTTAGAACTCATGTAAGATGAGCGACTTTGCTCAGTCAGTGGCTGTGGGCACCATCAGTACTTCCTCAGTCAGAAAAAGGCCTAACAAGTGTGGCAGGTGAAACCCGGGGCCCAGGGATACACCATGTGCATCTAAAGATGGTGACTGGCAGAGAGCAAACGGCATCCTGATTATGCCTGGAGAGAGGCAGGAAGCGTTTACAATTGGCTGTATGATAATCAGTTCAGCCGCCTAGCACGTGGACAGATATATTTTACATGTATGCTTGAGCGAGTGATCCCTTGACCTTTAACAGGATTGGATGGACATATCTGGTTACAATTGCTTATGCATGAGACTGTTTATATATTGAAGGTGTGTTATATGAATAAAGTGGAAGCTGCTTCATGAACTTCTGAAGAGTACGTGTCTTTTGTCCCGCTGGTCCCGCGGAAAGAGCAATAAGCAGCGCGAGCCGCTTGACGAAAGAGCAAGAAGCGGCGCGAGCCGCTTGAAGCAACCCAGGCTAAGAAGCGGCGGTTTTCCGTAAACAAGGAGTCATAACTAGTCATTTGTCTTGAATAGATGATGTGAGGAAAAACAGTATGACCATGGCACTCAAGGCTGAGCTGAGGAAGTCTCTGTTTTACAACATTGAGGTAAGGAAAACTGATACTGCCCAAGTTTCCTTCTTCAAGTTGTCACCACAGAGTATACTGCATCTGGACCAATAACCACGCACATCCGTTTGATTAGATTTTATTTTCAGAAAAGTAACATTTTCGCACTAATCTTTTGTCTAAAAGATTATACAGTGCATTTGACTTGTGTCACAGATATAAAATCAAGAATTTTTGAATTAATCAAGAAATTCCTCTTTCATCTGCATAAACCATGTGATGCTGTTAAATATAACCAAGAACATAAGAATATACAGGTTGTTAAGCCTACAGGATCTTAAGAATTGTTCATCAGTAACCCTGAAAGGGATACACCATTTTTTTTTTTTTTTTTTTTAGGAAACAAGCAGAGCTTCCAAAAGCATCAACATTTGTGACTATGATAATAACCTATATGAACGTATTTTATATCATCAGTGCTGAGTCAGTTAGGCAAGCTGAATGCAGACAGGCAGGTAAAATATGCTTTCAGATCTGTTGCGTTAGTGATGGCTTTGGGAAATCTCACATGACAGACCCAAAGGCTGTTCCCACCGCATGTATTCCATATACACATGAGTGCACACACACGTGCACACACACACACAGGTCTTCCTCACAGTAACATTTAAAATAAGCACACTTAGTTCTCCCAGCCATCTATGGCATAGAACATTTACTCTTAAATTACGTGTGGCAAAGTCAAGATATCCTAATTTTCCAAGAGGGGGAATACAGCTTTAACACTAATTAATTAAAGCAATTAAATTCTTGTAGTGGAAGACAACAATGTCTACATAAAACTTAGAGACATGGGAAAACTCAAATTCCCAAATCCTCTCTGAAGGAGAGAGGATTTGCTGTACCTGTAAACCCGCCATGTAGGAATCTTACTGGGTCCTTGCCATATGTCTCCTAGTCGAGAACAGAGCGGTGATCCTGATCTTTCTGCACTAAGAACCTCATAGCTCTGGCAGGGGGTGTAGCTCAGTGGTAGAGCACTTGCCTAACATGTGAGAGGCCCCTGGTTTAGTCCCTAACAGAAAAAAAATAAAGAAAGAAAAAAAAAGTCTGTGGTGGGGGAAGGAAAAAAATAACAGAATGAATCAAACACCATCACCCTATGTAAATGTATGATCACACAAATGGTATGCCTTTTCTTCATGTACACCCAGAGAAACAACATGTATCCCATTTGTTTACAATAAAAAAAAAAAGTCTCATTGTTTCTTACTGATAGTCCACATCTAGAATATTCTGCACGTCTACAAGGCAACACAGGAGCCGGGAGTTTTACAAATGCATTTCATGGGATGGAGACTCTTCAAAAGAATCTCCCTGTCCCCCGCAAAATACTGCTCATACTATTTAACTCTATCCAAGGAACCAGAGGGAAATACCTAAGGGTTGCTAAGAACCCACTTCAGCCATCCTGTTTCAAAGCTGTTTCTCCCAAGAGCAGAGGGAGAAGCCTGTCACCTACTGAAGTCACACATGCTTCACCCAGACTTCTCTCTCAAGTGTACCTTCCCTGAGCACAAGACTGGTCTTCCAAGTCTCTTGGAGTCCTCTTTTTCATCCAAAGTGTTCCAGATAATTTTATTCTTTCCCAGAAGAATCCAGGTGACAAAGAGTAAAGGCTTTAGAGTGTAGCAGCCAGGAAATGGGAAAGATATAGAAGGGGACAGCTTGGAGAATTGCTTCCTGGTGTTGAATCAGGGAAAACTGTTCCAGGATGTGACCAGAACCAGCATCACTGGCAACAGAGTTTTCCCTGATAAGGTGACCGTCCCACCTTTTTCCTTCTCTTTTTCTGTTGCTTTGAGTTCGTGGTTACACAGGTCCGACTGGCAGCATCTGTATTCTAGCTCCTTCTCTTCTAATTTTTTCGAAAAGAATTCAAAATTGCAATCCGTATACTTCCAGCAAAGGTGATAGATTCGTGGCCCTGTGGGGAGACACACACAGGGTAAGAAATCAAGTGTGTCGAGTTCTGAATCTGCCCTTGAACCCTCCAGTCTACTATTTGGAACTTATTCTGTGGAATTAGATCTAGTCAAAAAAGGGTCATCACACCTGGGGCGTAAAGGGGAACAATTGAGAACTTTTCCATAAAACCAGTCTCATCAGAGCCAGTGTAGACATGTTGGGTGGAGGATGGGGGCTGTGCGAGAGGCGGGTGAGGGAGGGCAGGCATTTATACATTTAAAAGAAATTTGGTATTATCTACCAAGATTTTAAACACAAATTCCCTTTGATCCAGCAATTTCACTTTAGAATTTACCCTGTGAAGTAAAAAAGGTAAACATATATGCTCAGGAAATGGTCACTGCATTACTATCCATATAGCAAGAAGCGGAAAAGCAGAGAGTCTGCTAATTAAAAGTCTTTGAAGAAATTAGGAAAGAATTTCATACAATGGCATTCCGCGTAAATAAGGAAGCACGTAGGCCTCTTGTGGCACAGCAAGAGCCTGTGGGTTTAAAACAAAACACAAAAGACCTACTTCCCTCCTCCCTGAGCTCCAGATTTCTCCAAAGCTGGCATCGCCAACATCTCCTTCCGGTCACTACCCGGAACTCATCAGGCACCATGACATACCCTCTGGCATTTACAAGATCTAGGGGATTGTGGGCAGGCTGTGCTTGGAGGTGGAGGGTGAGATGGCCAGAGGGACAGAGGGTGGCACTCATGAGTCCCTCTTTAGCCCAAAGAATTCTACTGAAGGCCCTGAGGGTGAAGGTACCTGCACATTGTAATCTCTGGGGTTGATGTGCTCATGAACCATCGCTTGCAGGACACCAGCCTCACAAGAGAGGTGCAGGAGAAGCACATCAGAGATCACACACAATCCATCAAAGGCAAAATTTGAAGAACAGAGACCAGAAAGAGTTAAAAAAAAAACAAAAAAAAAACTTTTTATAACAGGAAATGCAGAACAAATCCAGCCTCTCCCTGCTCATTTCAAAAACGACCCCAATCTTTATGGGTAAAAACATGAATCTAGATGCTATGGTTGCCTTCCGAGCTACAGTGAGGAGGGTGTAACCCCATGAGTGATTTTCTTTAAGGATGTTTTAGAAATGGGAAATGTTAACAAACTTGACTTCAACCAAACTGGTTATCCACCCAACACCAGGAATTAAGGTAAATGGGGCTGATGTCATCTCCAGCTCTTTCTTTTTCTGACAGTGATTTGTTGGGAGTGGAGGCATTGTATTTTAAGGTAGGGGAAAAACCCATGTCATGTAGGTTGTCTAAAAATAAAGCACATTTAGCTGGGAGCAGTGGTGCATGCCCATAATCCCAGAGGCTGGGGAGGCTGAGGCAGGAAAACCGCAAGTTCAAAGCCAGCCTCAGCAAAAACAAGGCACTAAGCAACTCAGTGAGACCCTGTCTCTAAATAAAAATACAAAAAAGGGCTGGGGATGTGACTCAGTGGTTGAGAGCCCCTGAGTTCAATCTCCAGTACCAAAGAAATACAAAATAAAAATAAAGCACATTTAAAAGGATTCAAAGCACATTTTAAAAATAATTCAGAAAGATAAATGCACCAGATTATGTCAAAGTTTAAAACTTCTGTGCTTCAAAGGACATTATTGAAAAAAATACAGACAACATGCAGAAAGGAGGAGAAATGTTCGTAAATTAGATGGTAAGTATTTAGTAGCCAGAATATATAAAACCTCTAGCTTTTAGCAGGAGCCCAGAGTTGGGGGAGTAGGAAAGTGGTTTTGTGAGAGTGTGTGTGTGTGTGTGTGTGTGTGTGTGTGTGTGTGTGTGTTTTGCTTTTAACTCAGGCTCTTTCCATACCAAACTTACAGGCCTGTGTCATTCCGTATCTGCATGGAATTCCACAGTATGAGATTCTTCCATAATTTTTTCAAACGCCTTAAAACTTCAAAATAAAAAAGCATGTCCACAGAACTATGGGCAAAGAATAGACATTTCTTCAAAGAAGGTATACAAATGGGCAACAAGAACATGAAAAGATGCTCAGCGTCATGAGTCATTAAGAAAATCAAAATCAAAGTCAACTCTCAATCAGATACACTTCAGGCCTGCCAGGAGAGCTAAAGAAACTGTGGTATATATCCACAATGAAATATTATTCAGCCATAAAGAAGAGTAATATTACGGCATTTGCAGATAAAAGGATGGAATTGGATAATATCATGCTAAGTGAAATAAGCCAATCCCAAAAAACCAAAGGCCAAATGTTTTCCCTGATAAGTAGATGATGATATATAATGGGGGAGGTGGGGTGGGGCTGAGAGAAGAATGGAGGAACTTTAGATTACGTAGAGGGAAATGAGGGGGAGGAGGGGGCAGGGGTATGAAAGATGGTGGAATGAGACAAACATCATTACCCTATGTACATGTGTGATTACATGAATGATATGAATCTCTATCGTGCACAATCATAGAAATGAAAATCTGTACCCCATTTGTGTGCAATGAATCAAAATGCAGTCTGTAAAAATAAAAAAGTAATTTAAAAAAGTAATAAAAAAGAAAGGGAAAGACAGCGAGTGTTGGCGAGAAAGTGAAGAAACTGAAACCCTCAAACGTGGCAGGAGGGAATATAACATGGGGCAGAGACCTTGGGAAAGTTTGGCTGTTCCTCAAAACATTAACAACAGTGCATTATCACGTGATCGAGTTGTTCTACTCCTGGGTATACATAACCAGGAGAATGGAAAACTATACTCACACAGAAGCTTGTGCACAAATATTCATCCCAGCATTATTCAAAACAGCTGAACAGTAGAAACAACCCAAATTTCCATTAAATAGTAAGTCAGTAAACAAAATATTTATACCATGGATTATTATTTAGCCATATCAGGGAATGAAGTACTGATAGCTGCTCTAACATTGAACCCTGAAAATATTAAGCTTTGAAAGAAACCAGTGACAAAGGACAATATTCTATGATTCCATTTACACAAGGGCCCCCAAACAGACAAATCTATAAAGACAAAAAGTAAATGAGTGGCTGCCAGGGATGTGGGAGGGGAGAATGGAGAGTGACTGCTAACAGGTAAGGGTGACAAAAGTATCCTGGAATTAAATAGTGGTGATAGATGCACAACCTTGTAAATATACTAGAAGCTACTGAATTGTACACCTTAATGCAAATTTCATGACATATAAATAATATCTCAAAAAAAAAAAAAAAAAAAAAAAAAAAAGAACTGGGGTCCAGCCCTAACAGTGGTTGGGGGTCCTAGGTGGATGGGAGGTGTTAGCACAGTGGAGAAACAATAGACAGAGACACCAAGTGTTCTGAGGCTGAATCTCTATCTTTTTTCTGCCAGCCTTTTTATACATTTTTTTCTTTAGTAATGATTATATCGTTTTATGGTTAGTTTAAAATAAGAAAAACCTTCAAAAGTACAATCTATGCTTCTTCTCAAAGTACACATTCTCTCCGTATGACAGCCCAGGCCAAAACAACCTTATTTCCCAGCCAGATTAAAACAACCTTGTCTCCCAGCTAAACTGAGGGCACCATGATCTGCCAGCCTTTAACCTCCAGAACAAACACGTCACTACATTTTCTGAGAAACCACCCCCATCATGAACTCCAGTGTTTAACAGGGTAAAGCTTTTACTATTATTAACAAAGGGCAAAGAAATCAGCTTATAATTAATATTTAGTCTATTCTATTTCATTTAATGGCAGCCTACAATCTTATCTTGATTCTCAAAGAATTAGACTAAGCATAGGAAAACACAAATTATATTTATGACTAACTTAAATATTTTTATTATGAAAAGTATCTCTAGAATCAACTATTAAAACTAGGAAAGCAACAAAGGCTAAACACCACATCCAAGCTCAGAGAAATGCCTCTTTATCCATCTATATTTAGAAATTATTATACTTAAGCAAGCACAGGCTCCTTTTAACTCAAGCATAGCTATAATTGTTTATTTCTATATATTTTATCTATGTATTACTACTAAATTTTTATTGTGTACTATTTTGTGTCCCAATACAGTAAAAGCTTCCCAATGTTTTCCCAATAAGTTTCTAATGATATATTGATTATTAATATTAAAAAGCAACTACACATGGAGACATGCCACACCTATGGCCCCCAAGAGGAAAGATGATCTTTCAACAGAGTCGTGTCGAGTGTTGAGTCCTCTACACCAACAGAACTGTGTCAAGTGTCGGAGTGGTAGGAAATAGATGCGGCACTAGATGTGGAAGAGTACAAAGAACGTGATCCATTTGCATAAATAAAGTGTGCGTGGGGTAAATGCAAAATTTTTTATCTGGAATGATTCCATGTTAACTTCATGGGAGAGTAGTCTTCATTTATATTTCTACATGGGACAAAATTTTTTTAAAAATTATCATGGGAATGAATGTCTTATTTAAAAAAATTTTAAACTTCACTTAAAATCATTAGGCTATTTAGTAATCTAGGAAAAATTTCCACAAGAATATGCCACAATGGTCCCATTTTTAGAAAAATATTCATGGGCATGTGTTGGAGGCCGCTGCCCTGTAGGGCCTGCAGTGGTGGCTGGCCTTGCCCTAAGATGGAGTCGAGAAGCCCAGCTGCAAGTGCTTTCTATTGGCTGACTGATCTCCTCCGCGTCCGTGCTTAGCTCGTGATCAGTACATGTCCTCATTGCCCACCATTAAGTCTCCACGAGCCAAACGCCTGACCCATTAAGGTGATTGGCTGTTATATCCCATAAAGCTGCGTACTTTGCGCGGCGGGGAGAGCAAGCAAGGCAGAGCAAGCAAGGCAAGGAGGGCAGGCAGCAGCTGCGGGACGAGAGAAGAGGAGAGGCGGCCGCCGCGCGACAAGAGAGGAAGAAGAGAGAAGTGGCAGCTGCACGAGAGAAAAGAAAGAGAGAGAAAGCTGCGCGACAAGAGAAGAAGGAGAGAGAGAGAGCTGCGCGACAAGAGAAGAAGAAGAAGAAGACGGCGGCGGTGGAGGAGGAGGAAGAACCAGGCACTCGGCTCAGAAGCTCTCCCATAAAAATAAAGACCTTAAAACTTCATTTGAGAGCCGAGTCTTCATTGTACTCGCTGGACGAGACAGGTATGTAGGAAAATGAGGGCAGAAATACATATGACAAGGATTTTATAGTGCTTTTTAAATATTCATAAAAAGCATGTTGAATGAAAAAAAATGTGTTAGTTGAGAGAGAGGTGTTATGGCTGATTTTCCTCTCCCAATACAACAGTGTCCATGTGCCAGATTGTGAGCCAGATACTGGGGATTTGTACATGTAATAAGGTATAACTCTTGCCCCAGAATCATTTTCTTATCCTCTGTGATAGAAAAGAAAAAAGTAATGATGCCTATATCTTATTTAAGACTTGTAACTATTTTATCCAATTTCATTCATAGCTTGGTGTTTAACAAAACTCCAATTTATAACTGCAGGTATAAAAACTGTCCTTCCCTCTTCCTCAGGGAGGATGGGTACTGGGATTGGATTGTAATGATCTTTTAGTCAATTATTAGAGGCTAGTGTTGCCAAAATGGCTCTATTTGCTGGAGTCATCCCTATTTAAGTATTATATTATATTATAATATTATAGGAGAGGCTGCTGTTCAATAGGACAAGTTACTGTTTATGTAATAGTAATTAAGTATTGGAACTTCAAAAGCATTGAAGTTGCCATGATTTTAATTAGGGAAGCCTAACAGCTTGAGGAGAACAGAGAGCAATTTCTTAATAATTGCTACCAATTAATCACTTATTATGCATCCTGCAGCATGCCAAGCACTTGAATTATCACATTTGAACCATAACCACATCAGAACTACCCAAAGTCAAGTGGGTTCTACCAGAGTCTTGCAGCATTAGAGTCTCTCTGTTTGCACAACCTCCCCACTCTTTTTAAAGACTTGATAAAATCTACAGAAAGCACTGGTTTCTCCCTAGGCACCTCTAGGCGTGGCCCTTATATAGAACATTGTCATAGCAACAGCTGCTGGGCACTGTCATCAGAGGTTCCTCTAGGACTCTTACATTTAACAGGGTTACTATTGCCAGGAAACCACTGGGTAGTGGCTGAGTTAGCACCCAACTTCTGTCTGTCTTCTAGACTTTGCCCAGTATTGTCATATCCATTCTCTCTTCTAAGCGCTCCAGTAACCCTGGAGGTAAGCATTCCCATTCTATAGCTGGGAGAAAAAAACTGAGGTTCCAGGACCCCTTGAAGATCCTAAAATCTGAGAATGTGCAAGTTCCTTATATAAAATGGGGTAATATCTGCATTTAACACATGCACATCCTCCTATATAATTTAAAAAGTCTCTAGATCACTTGTGATCCCTAATATGATGCAAATGTTATGTGAATAGTGTTATACTGTATTGTTTAGGGAATAACGACAGGAAAAAAGTATGTATATGTTTAGTATGGATGAGATTGTTTTTTGAATAGTTCTGATCTGTGGTTGGTTGGCTCCCCAGAGAAGTCCACAGATATGGAGGGATAATTGTGTTTCAAGAAACTTCTGGTCATGACATGTCTGGCTAAAGTTTTGGGACTTATGTTCATGAGAAGTCCACAGATATGGAGGGATAATTGTGTTTCAAGAAACTTCTGGTCATGACATGTCTGGCTAAAGTTTTGGGACTTATGTTCATGAGAAGAAAAATGTTTGAGGTTTACATCACCCTTGAAAAAATATAAATTGTATTATTCCTCTGATCAGTTTTAAGTTCACAGCAAAACTGAGCAGAAAATAGAGAGAACTCTGTGACCCAAACACAACTCCTCACTATCAACAACCCAACTGGTATGACAGCACTTGTTATGAATGATGAACATTCATGGACTCATCATTGTTGCCCAAAGCCCACAGTTTACATTAGGATTTATTCCTGGTGTTGCATATATATTTTTTTTGTTTTTGTTTTTTTGTTTTTCATTACTATAATGAAACGCCTGACATAGGCTAACTTTATAAAGGAGTTTATTTAGCTTATAACTCAAGAGATTCAAAGTCCAAGATTGGGTCTTCCCATTGGTCGGGCCTCTGGTGAGGGCCTAAACAAGGGTGGCATCACATCGTGGTGGAGGCATGTGTGGGAGAAAGAATCTTATCTCAACATAGTAGGCGAGGGAGCTAGGTGGGGCCAGGCCCAGGCTAATTCATAGCAACCCTCTCACACGAACACACTGAGGGATCACATAAGAGCTACTTTAATTCCTTTTGAAAGCTCAAACCCAACTTCCCAAGGGACTCTGCACTAGGCCCCACCCCTTAAAGGTCCCACTTCCCAAACTGTCACACTGAAGGCTCAGCTTCCAACACATGGACCTTGTCAGTGGGGCACAAACAACATCAACTGCATAAATTCCGTGGGTTTTGACAAATGTATAAATGACATGTATCCACAATTATACAGAGTAGTCACGGCCCCGAAAATTCTCTGTGCTTCCCCTATTCATCCCTCCTTTTGCCATAACCCCTGGCAGCCACTGACCTTCTTACTATTTGCAGTTTTATCTTTCCTAGAATGGGTCATGTAGTTGGAATCATATAGTATGTGGTCTTTTCAGATTGGCTTCCTTCACTTAGTAATATACGTTTAAGATTCCTCCTTGCCTTTCTATGACTTGATAACTCATCTCTTTTCAACGTTGAATAAAATTCCAATATCTGAATGTACCACAGTTTATCCATTCATCTATCGTAAGACATCTTGGCTGCTTCAAGTTTCGGCTATGATCAATTAAGCTGCTATAAACCCACATGCATATTTTTATGTGGATATAAGTTTTCAACCCATTTGGGTAAAGAATGAGATTGCCGAATCACCTGGTATTTAAAGTATTTGTGGTTTTATAAGAAACTGCCAAGCTGTAATCCATGGTTGGATCATTCTGCATTCACACTAGCAATGAATGAGAGTTCCTGTTGTTCCCCATCCTCACCACATCTGATATTGTCAGTGTTTTGTATTTGGCAACCCTAAGAGGAAGTGTCTCATTGTTTATATTAACCATTTTTAAAAGTTTAACAATTTAGATAAACACAGGATTTGAAGCTGGTAAAACATCTTAGTTCTGGTCTATTTCCCTCTCCATCCCACCTTGACTATCCAATTCATTTATTTCATGGATAAAAAGCAGGTGGAGAAAACCAACTGGGGGTAGGACAGAGGTCAGAGCTCCTAAAATTGCTGCTGATACTCATCCAACACGTTTGCTTTCTCATTTGAAAACTATACTCTTTAGGAGTCCAAGAGACACAGATGAGCAAAGTAAAGAACTGCGTACAGAACTGGTGACCACATATTTGTGGAGGGAATGACTGTGTTCTCCTCACCAGGGCCCTTGCTACACTTTCAACAAGAACAGTGAAGGTGGAGGAAATGTTTCCCTCAAGAATCAAGGACTCTGCATGTAGGGTTTGGTATTTTAGCCATATTCTAGGAATTTAGGTAGAAATCATCAGATACTCCTGGATTGGTTTTTTGTTTGTTTGTTTTTTGCTTTATATAGACATATAACAGGATAACTCTAATTGGTCCTTATTCATTGAAGAATCTCTTCTTTCCAGAGAAAATAATCTTCCTTGCTCCTGTGTGCTTCCCAAGCCTTCCACGAGTCCGCCTGCCACATTTACCATTTCTTGAAAATGACATGGGGAACAGTCTGTGGTAGGAGATGTGAAACTGAAAACAACCTTGGAAGAGTGGTGGTCTTATTTTATCTCTTAGAAATGTAAGCCTGGGGGTTTTATCTTGCTCACCAAGACAACCCTGAAACTGCCATCCCTCACCAGTGTCATAAATGACACATATCTACTTACTCCAGAGCTATACCAGTTGAGTCAAAGAGTATGTCTGCTAGTTTCCTTTCCCTATCCACCACTTTATAAATTCTATCTGAATAGGATTTATGGAGGTAAAGATCCCACAGTTGAGCCAATTCGGAAAAGGCAGATCGGACAGGACTTGTGCATGTGAGTGTTTCCCACCCCACGCTCCTGAGCACCCTGCTCTCTATGGCTCCTGCACTTGGGTATCTGCTGTTGACTGTTCCTCTCTCCTCTGACTTCTTACCTCCTGTTTATCCTCTGAGCTCAGCTTGAATGCCCTCAGGCTCTGTATGGAGTGGATACCCCATGGAATGAGACAGAGGTGTAAATAAAGTCATGTGACACAGCCGTAGGGACCTCAGTCAAAATTTTCACAGGTGTCCTTCCTTCACTGTTAAAGCCCTATCCCTTAGCTCAGGGCCTGGAACACAGACGCAGGCAGCACAGCGTCACAGTTGAAAAGCCCAAATTTAGGAATCAGATGAATTTCCATGTTCGAATCCTGAGTTGGTTACTTGACCTTAGTCCATTACTTAATCTGAACCTCAGTTTCCTCATGGATCAAATGAGAAAAAAATATCACCCTGAGGTAGATGAGAAGCATTAAATAAAAAATGTATGGCAAATGCTTAAAAGTCTTATCTATAGCTGGTGCCAATCAGCGATAACTTTACATGTTGAGTAAAAGCCCAATGAGAAGAAGAGAGGCACAAGCTTCCCAGGCTCTTATCGCCCTAACCTCTGTCCTACCACCAGGGTCAGGGATGGGGACGCTCTTACCGGCAACAACAATGGCACAGGTATCAAAGAGCAGTGAACAGGTGGTGGTTGAATTGCAGTAGGAAACCGGGTCAAGACACCTGTAACACTGCAGGCCAGAACCTAGAATCAGAAAGAAGACCTGTCAGGACCTGTTACACCATGACTGACTTCATCCCCTAGAAGAAAAGCAGAGGTTACCACCTCCACAAGTAGAGTAAGGGCAGTGCTTTTCCTCCCTGCCTGCCTGAGATCAGCCACCATCATGACCGCACGGTAACTATCCAGACCAGAATTTCATGACCAATGAACTACTTTGGAGAAACAAATGGTCACTGATGCCTTTTACCCCTGGGAAGGCAACAGAACCTCAGACAGAAATTTGGGATGAACTAAGCAAATTATTCAAGATGACACTAGATATATCACCTTTCTTTTTACTTTTTATTTTTCTGTTCTAATTAGTTGTACATGACAGTAGAATGCATGTATACATTTTGATAGACCATACATAAATAAATGGAGTGTCATCGCATTTTTCTGATGATACAAATTGTAGGATCACATCGGTCATGCAGTCATATATGTACATGAGGTAATGACTGTTTCACCCTACTGTCCTCCCTACCCCCACACCCCTTCCCCTCCCTTCACTCCCCTCTACCTAATATAAAGTCACTTTATTTTAGATGTCACCTTTCTATTTAGATTTAGAATCCATTTTGGTGGTGGCAAGACAACTGGCTTTGACGTGACATATGATTTGTTGGATCAGGCAGAGGAAAATGGGCCCAAACTAAGACATGCAAGACATGGTCTGTAGAAGAAAGACCTCAAGGACAGAGTGAAAGGAATCCAAGAACGGAATGAAGAAAGTCAGGGGGGCTGCCGAGCCCATGTTGCTGCTGGCAAAGGCAGAAGGAATAAAGATTCTGCAGTGACTTTATCTCTGGCAATTGTGTGAAATTTTCACCAGAGGATTTATAAACTGTAAAGACATTTTTTTAAAATGGGTGAAGTTAATGTCTCAGGCAGCAGTTCCATGTTCACACCATGGAGGTGGTTATATCTTTCCAAGTTCAAACTAGAGGTCCAGCAGCATATTTTGGACCCTTGTCCAAGTTTGAAGGGAATATCCTTATTTCAACAGTAGTACAGAGTAGTACAACTAACTGTACTACTCTGAAGCTTCCTCCTAACCTTCAACTGACAAGTGCCTGATCTGCAATGTAATGACATAGTAAACAGAAAATACCAAGAGAACAGGGTTCCGTCAGAGCCTTCCAAGCAAAAATATGCTCAATTAAAGCACATTTCTCAGGGACTGATAATGGGCAGTATTTACTGGTATAAAAGACATTTCAAAGAAAAAATATATAAACCCTCTTTACAGATCATTACTCACAGATGAACGTTTGCAAATAATTGGATGAGAGGGAACACTTTTAATTCTGTACTCAAATTAAGCAAAGTCTGATCCTCCCTACAAAGATTCTATTCCTCTCATTAGCACACATAGAGTATATATTTGCAGTCAATTATTACACTGTGAATTTTGTATATCAATTTTTTGGGAGGTAAAATTTGTTTCCTTTCTTGTTATTTATATAAGAGCCCACATAATATCCTTGATTTTCTCTCTTGCCCTAAAATATTTACTGTCTAGTCCTTTACAGAAAGTGTGACAACCAGTAGGATAGGGTATTATCACTGACCTGTTCCCTTCTGAGGGACTGACCCAAAGCCAGAAGTCCACACTATCATGGGCAAGACAACAGCTGCACACTAACCCTTGTGGGTGGGACAGCAGGTCACAGCAGACACTCTGGAAACGGGGTTCAGCTTGCATGAAAAGTCCGGCTGCCTAATTCAAAAACCAACTATTGTTCCAGCTCTGGTTCTTAGGACGCATCTTTGCTAGTTAAACCATGGATTTTTCTGGATTATTTTTCCTTCTCTATTTTTATCACAATAGTGACCAAAAAAAAGAGTTACAGTCAACATTTCTGATGGGGAGAAGCTAAGGAAGCAAGAGTCAAAAGGAAAACTTCCCGATTCATGTGGGTATGCCCCTTTCTAGCATCAGAGAGAATGACTTCCCTACCACCACGTGGCTTCTGCCATGGCATCAGTATTGGCAGTGCCTACATGTAAAAAGACATTTTCAAAGATGAAACGTGTAAAATCTCACAGAAGAATGTTATGATTAAACCATGGGTGGGTTTTGGGGCCTGAGAGCTGATCTCTAGATCAAAGGTCATCTCCAAGGGATGTGGAGATTTTTCCAGAAGTCCAGTGGAAAATGGGTCCTCACTTCCTGAGCACAGTGAGAAGTCGAGCTCTCTATAGCATCTTCAATGGTCAAATCTGCCTTTACAGGTGTGAAATCCCACCCACGGGAGACCCTGTGATTTGGGAAAGTTCCAAATAAACCCCTTGAAATATCAGTCCCAAAAGTTCCTCCCTCTTGGTTTGCAGATGACTAGGGAGGGGAAGTGGCTCACCCAAGGAAGAGGACACTTAGCTACAGAGCAGCAGAGCTGGAGCTGGCCCCCAAGCCTGAGGGCAGAACTCCAGACTGCTCTGTTCACACTTCCCATGAGCACTGGTCACCCCTAGGCGAGTGGGAAGGTATAACAGCAGGCATAAAGGTGCCATTGCCCATAGTCTCTTCCTGTGTCAAATGTGTGTACATATACATGAGAAGAAAGAATGGAAGAGCTGGAAGAGGAGAGTGTGGTATTAACCTGGCTGTTTTAGGACTGTGTTAAAAGATCACCCATAGGAGTCAGTCTTCTACTGGCTGGAACCGCTCATTTGGCTTCTTGACAAACCTTGAGATGGAGGAGGTCAAGGCCCATATTTGGATTTCCATGGGGCAGAAATATTCGTATCTAACACATTCTTCTAATGTTCAAGTGTCTGTGTACTTAACACATTAAGCTCTTCATAGAATTGTGATAAGACAGGTTCAAGGAACTTCGACTATGTTGCAAGAGAAAACTAACACTAAGATGTTAACTAGCCTGTCCAAAGTCACCCCGCTGCTGGGTAATAGAACAAAGACTCAAACTCAGGCTACCAGTTCTAATACCCAAGAATGGTTTAACCAAGACATTCTTCAAACTGTCCTGAGTGGGCCAAGAAGGAAAGGGTACAGACTGGGGGAAAATCGGAGTCAAAAACAAGTAGTCAGTCAGTGGATGATTTGATATTCTAGCTCCTAACCAAGGGTAGTGGGGACTGGACCCTCAGGGCCACTAGTTCCTGGGATGCTTTTCTCCTGACTCCTAAAGGAAGTTACTTGTGTCTCAACCTCTGTAACAGCAGGCCCATTTGTGCTACTTGATTTGCTTCACTGTAAGGATCAAATGTCATTTTTTGCCTGTGAGATGTTTCTGCCTATGACGTACTTGCCTGTATCATTAAAGTTCCCCCAAGGTTCCTCAGTGTCTTGGACAATAGCAAAGGATCTCTCTCTCTCTCTCTCTCTCTCTATCTATCTATCTCTCTCTCTCTCTCTCGCTCTCTTTCTCATGAGTGCATGTGTGTGAACATTTCACATTCCAATTCTTTGAGGAAGGACTTACGTACACTCCAGACCTGTCACAGAGAAGCTGATGGACCCAAACCCAAGCTTGCTCCACAGACAAATGCAGACTGCTGGAAACAGGACACGATGGACTATTGTAATTACAGGAAGTACATTGGGTAGAACTGAGGAAAGAACGCAGTGTTGTGACACAGGTCACACACAACCACATTACAACCTCCTTACCAGAGGCAGGAGAGGAAGGTGGGCAAGGAGGGAATTCTAACTTCTCTTTTTTTCTCAGAAAGGGAAAGAGTGTGTCCTCAGGCAAGTTACTTCTCTGCTTCAGTCTCCACTGTCTAGTTAGCACAATAGCACGAACCCCTCTTGGAGGGCTGAGATGATGTAGGCTTTGCCCTGGTTCCTAGTATATAGTAAGCCATCAACATGTCCAACACCACAGAAACCTTTACTTATTTTTTTTTATTATTCATTGTATTACTACTTCTTTTTCCTTCCTTCCACCCCAACTCCAAAAGGAAAAACATCAGTAGTAGCCAGGATGCTGTACCAATAGGACACAGGCAGGCAGGATGTTTGATCCTTATGATGAAGCAAAACCAAGTAGCAGGGGTGTTCCATTACAGAAGACTCAGGCCGACTTTCTCCAGGAACCAGGGGAAGGGTGGTCCAGAAAGGGGCAGCCCAGGAGAACAGGGGCCCCAGAAGAGGGGCCTGGAGTAGGCATGAAGACAGGAACCCAGACAGGGTTCACATTCTGGTGAAACACTTCTGGGTATTATTTGGCAAGTTATTTATTCTCCTTCAGTGTCAATCTTGTCATTTGTGAAACAGGGATAAAATAGTACTTACTTAACTGGTTGACATGCAGGATAACAGGGAAAATGATTGGCATAGTGATTGGCACAGAAGTGTTATAAGCTTTAGTTACTGCTATCACCATGATCATCTTCACTGTTGATAAGGAGAAGCCACAGGGCAGAAGGACTGAGCTCAAAAGACTCTCAGGGCAGTGGGTAGGACCCAAAGGGACTTGCCCAGCACTATAAGGAAGGTATCCACTGCAATCCTCAGGCTGCTTGTGGTGAGAAACCACAGGCTTAGGTGAAACCTAAGATCTCAGTTCCTCTGCCCAGAAAAGAGCAACCCTGTAACTCAGGATGGGCTATAACTCAAGAAGGTGTCCCACTAAGAGCAAGGTCACAATTTAGGAAGAAGTTGTCATATAACCCCAGGCCTGTAACATTGGAAGCGAAAGAACTAAAGCCAGGCCTTGAAGAGGGACTGGGGTGGAAACTGAGGCCAGTAGCATCAGTTTCATCTCCCAGAGGCCTAAGAGAAAGAAAGCTCATGACCAAAGCAGGCAGGATGGTTCATATCTATGTCCAAAGACTCTAGACCTCTCACCCGTGTTGCAGAGGACAACCAGGACGAACAGGATTCTGAGCAGGATGAGTCCTTCTTTACTTCTCATGGTGACGGTCCACAGGCTCTGGAAGGAGGAGATAAGAAGAGTTGTCACGGAACAACAAGTGACTGCTGGTTATCTCAGAAACCAAGAGCTGTAGGTCAAAGGGGCTTCCGAAAACATGGGGAAGGCAATAACAGACCAAGAACAGGAAATGGCCAGGCTAGGGTGCCATGAACCAAAGGGTGCTCTTGGGTAGAGCAACATTGGACCTCTTCTCCCTCCCCAAGACCTCAGCTTACTGGAGAAATGCTGCCCAGCTTGGTAAGAGGGGCAGCTATGGGGGAATCCAAGCTCACCAGGCCTAGTCAGGAACAGCTGGGCCCCAGCCCAGCTCTGACCTAAGGTAGCATGTACCCTTGAGTAAACCTATCCCTACAAGCCCAGTGTTCATTACCATGCAGTGGGATACTGCTATGCCCATAAGGTTGCTCAGTCCAATGAAAATACCAGGAAGTTAACAGATCCAGCACTGCTGTTTCTGCTTTGCTGGCACCACCCCAATCTGCTGGCTGAGCTGGAGAACCAGTTTTCCAGACCAGGCCACCAAGTAAAGAGGACCAAAAGAATGTCCCTGTAAGGCAGCAGCATGTGTTCAGCAGCAGGACAGGTGGCAAAGGCCTAGCATGCATGGAAGCCCTGGCTGCCCATTCTAACAGATGCCATGGGGACACCTCCTTAATCCCCTTGGGGATGAAAAGGGAGGTTCTGGTGACTAGTCCTCATTACATAAGTGACTACATGCATAGCAGTAAGGGTCAGCTGGGAAGGGAAGGCTGGAGTGCCTTAAGCCCTCTTTTCAGTCAATGCAAATGCTTTTGAAGCCGGCCTAAGTGCAAAGCTTTGGTAGTAGATTTAAGAAGCCTTCCAACACCACCTCTCCATCCCTGGGTCTGTCCTGAAATAAGGAGGTGATAGATGCTAGAAGCAAGGGTGATCTACCTTCTACTCCCCCTGAGCCCAACAGGCCTGGCAGACAGTTGGGGACTTGGTGGAGAGAGTCACCTGTCCTCCTCCAGGTCAGGAATGCAGCTTTCCCTAAGGCTTTTGGATCATTATCTCTCACATCTTTGAAAGGCACGTGCTGTATAGGAATTGGTTGATGAAGGCCAGTGGAGGCTTGAGAAGTTGAAAAGGGCAGGGTCTGACGATGTCCACGGAAGAAAACACTGAGTCATGCTGGGGAGTGAGGGTGTCAAGGACAACCAGGGCATGGCCTTTCCTTACAAGTGGAGCTCCCTCCAGTTCCCCTGGCACACTGCCAGCTTCCTGCTTGGTTCTCCATGCTCTGGGGTTTCCGGGTAGAAAGGAGATTTATAGGCTCAGGTTAGTCAAGGCTCCCAAGAGAGGGGGGTATGTATCTGAGGTCCCCAAAGAGCAAAAGGCACTTTAAGTACACTCAAAAAGTTCAGAATAAGCGCTATGTCAGGATTCCCATCAGAGTAGGAGGGAAGGAGCCTTCTTACTTGGGTTAGGCACTGGAAAGGTGGCAGGTGGCAGGAGCAGCTAGCTCCAGGTCTTTGGTCTGCAGAATAAGATGGGGAACCTATTAGAAAATACCATTCTGGGGTTGCAGATCACACTTTAAGCCAGTCTAAGGTAGTAAAGACACATTTTTCTGGGTACTTGACTCAAAAGTAAATTCCTTAATGGGAGCTCCAAATAGGTTTTTCATCCCAGGAGTATGGAAATAGTCAAAATTAAACAAACATTTAAAAGAACAAAAGTCCAACCATATGGAGATGAATACACAGTTATGAAGAATTCTAGGAATGGAAGGTGCTCACAAGGTACTAAGAAAAACCCAGCTTTGAAATAGCTATAATTTTATTACTTTTTCTTTTAAACATATCCAGATCTATCTACACATACATACACACACCTGCGTAAAAAAAAAGATCTGGACTACTGTATCAATTCTTCTGAACAGTTTAGGAGATGTGTTTAACAGAGTGGTAGAATTAGAAGCAGTTTGTTCATGCTTAACTTTTCTCTTTTCTAACACCAAAATATTTTTATACAAAAATATCTCAACCCAATAGAATTATTTAAATGTACTAATGCATCACTTCATTTCTGGTTTCTTAACTTTATTTTTCTACGACCCTACCTGATTAGGTATAAAAAAAAAAATACACCCTCTCAAAATTGTCTACTTTAAGATTCAAAAAATGTTTTGTATGTGTGTGTGTGTGTGTTTTACAATTTGTCTGAAAATGGTAACACCCCATATTTATAAAAAATGAGGACCTAGGTGATTTTCTAGTATTTCCTGGAAGTGACACCTATATTCTAATGTTGCTTTGCCTCCAACCTTGAAAATGGTCAAATCCTTTCCCTCAGTTCCTAATTTGTAAAGTGGTTCATAAAAATTTTATATAAGGATAGAAAACAAAAATAAGACTTGAAGGTTTTAAAACTCAGCACAACTAGAATGTCCTATGTGAGTTTCAGAGACAAAGTAGATGAATACACACACAACCTTGGAGTCCCTCTGTCCTGGCTCAGACTTGACCTGGAAATAATATTTTAGTTAAGATGCCACACTTCTGAATTTCTTCCAGTTTTTCAGGATAGCAAAACAGACAAAAGCCTGGCGAAATGGCTGAAGGAACGAGGACTGTGTTCTATTTGAGAAAGTATATCAGAGAGATTACTGACTCCAAACCCCTGAGAGGGAAGGTTATTCCATGTAATTTCTTTTCTTTTAAGGGGGGGAGGGGCAGGTATCAGGGATTGAACTCAGGGGCACTCCACCACTAAGCCACATCCCCAGCCCTATTTTGTATTTTATTTAGAGACAGGGTCTCACTGAACAGCACCTTGCTTTTGCTGAGGCTGGCTTTGAACTCATGCTTCTCCTGCCTCAGCCTCCCAAACCGCTGGGGTTACAAGCATGTATCACTGCACTCCGCTCCATGTTATTTCCAAAGGCAGAATTAGGATCAACACGGTAGGCATTTTGGATTTCTTGATCATTGGTTCTTTGCCCCATCTGCCCTGCTACATGCTGGGTGGGCACTGGGTTAATTGTCAGCACATGTGGAAAGCAATTCCCTTTGATGAAATGTAAAAAGCTCCCCGCCAGTTGGAAATATTCAGACAGTAGAGGTTGCAGATCAAAGAGGCTGCAGAAAAGATTCCTGCAGAAGACAGGAAGAGGCAAAAACCAGATTGCTGAAGTACTGAAGACTCTCATTCTATAATAAAAACTATTTGACCAGTATTTCTTCATTTCCACACATCTAAGATGAACAGGGAAGTTAAAAAGTGGCAAGATGATTTACGCACACAGGAATACCTTACTGAAAATGTTTCGAGTAGCAAACGTTTGGGGTATTTGGGTAGAAAATGTAGTGTGAGCATATAGCCACTGTTTTAAATGGGAAACCAAAAATGTGGCACTATCCACCCAAAAGCCTGAGTCCCCTAAAAATCCTAAATATATAATATCTAAACATATCTGAACCTATAATTAAAACTATATATGTTTACATACCTATGTACACACATAAGCAATCCAGAGATGCTTGAGCAGAAAGCACTTAACACATTAAATAATGTGAAGGCATTAAACACATTAAATAATGAAGGCATCCACTGGTGGGTATATACACTACGATGAAGTAGGTTCAGGCTTGACCCCTGCCTCCTGGTAATTTGTGAGCCCACTGTGTGCAGGTGCATGGACACAGTGACTGCTGATCCAGGCAAGAGCCTTATAACTCGTGGGGGTGGGCACCAATGAGTGCCAAAAGGAAGAAAATATAAAAGGGTTACAACACTTGTTGTCAATTTCACTAAACATTCAAATCAGAGATGGTGGACCCCAGCCCTGCAGCTAGAATTCAGTAGGTCTAGTGTGGAGCCCAGTAATGTGCACTTCTAGCCAGTTCCCAGGTGCTGGGCCAGAGCCCACACTAAAAACCATGAAGCTACAGTGACCAGGTGCAAGGGTGAGGCTACTTTATATAGGGTCTCCCAGCAGGGCTGTAAAAGGAGCTGCTGGTACTGATTAAATAATCAGCAGTTTCTTCTCTTCAAGAGGCACATGATTACACCACTGAATGCAATGTTACCAAATGGACACTATTAGGCAAGTCCTCGTTTCTGTGTTAAGTTCTATGTAGTGAGCAAATATTATAGGTCAGTTGCTATGCAGGGGGCTCTTACCGTAGTTAAGTAGATAATCTTCACAACAGTACTATAAATTAAATATAATCTGTTCTAGTTATAGGAAACTGAGGAGGGAAGAGAACCAGTTGATGCAACTGTGGTATTCCGATTAATGCCTCTTGCCTATAATCCCAGCAGCTCAGGAGGCTGGGGCAGGAGGAGCATGAGTTCAAAGCCAGCCTCAGCAAAAGTGAGGCACTAAGCAACTCAGTGAGACCCTGTCTCCAAATAAAATACAAAATAGGGCTGGGGATGTGGCTCAGTGTCTGAGTGCCCCTGAGCTCAATCCCTGGTACTTCCTCCCTCAGGAAAAAAAAAAGATTACAGAAATTATTCTGGATTATCCAGGGGGCCCAATGTAATTATAGGGTCATTAAAAGTCAGACAGGACAGAAGCAGAGTCCATCAGAAAGATGTGACGACAGAAAAAGAGGCAAGAGACCCGAAGAGAGATGAACTCAACTTCCGATTGCTAACTTAAGACAGGAAAGCTTCCATGTGCCAAGGTATACGGGCATCCTTTAGAAGCTATGACAGGTCCTTCACTTACACCCAGAAAGGAAACCAGACCTGTCCCCCACTCACAAGGATTATATTTGCCAACAACCTGAGTGAGCAAGCATGCACTTCGGAAACTGAACTCAGGAGTCCCCCTACCACAGCGTTATGATTCAGAAAGGTGTGCAGCCTGTCACCTCCACTTCAGCCCCAGCACCACCTGGTCAGACTCCAGATGGACGAGAGAACAGTAAGGCTAATAAATTTGGGTGGTTTTGAGCTGCCAAACTTATGATTTGTTTCTGAAAACCAACATAAATCAGGCAAGGCGGCACACTCCTGTAGTCCCAGCTACTTGGGAGGCGGAGGTGGGAGGGTGGACAGAGTTCCAGACCAGCCTGGGCTGTGCAGCATGAACCCATCTCACAAAACCAAACCAAACCAAACCCCCAAAATGGAAAAAAGCAAAAACCAACCAACCAAACAAACAAAAAAACCCTAGTATGGCAACCTCATTACTGGAAAGTGGTGGAACAGTATTTAAACCGAGGTCTGAGCTCTGAATCCTAATGCTGTGGTGGGAGACTGACAGACTTTTTCTTTCTCTCCCTCTCTCCCCACTCCCTTCCCAACACCCCCCCCCCCCCGTTTTTGTTGCAGTGCGGGGGGGGGGACAGAACCCAAGGCTTGCACAAACACTCTACCACTGAGCTACATCCCCAGCTCAAGGAGAGATTTTAACATTCACAATTTCTGTAGATTCACAGACACCCACAAGTATAGTCACTGCTCCTGGGAGACTGGGGCTGACGATCTTCAAGATTAGACAGGTCCTAAAAATTAAAACCCCTCATTTTATAGGAAATTAATGGAGGCCCAAGCGAGGGGGATGAAATTAGTGTCCCAAGGGGACAGGATAGTTGCAAAGCCACATTGGATTCATCTTGCCTACTCATCAGGGGTTGATAACTCACAAGTGGCTTAGTAGAACCTGGTGTTAGCAGTATCAGGGATCTGGAACATCTGTGTTCTTAAAACCTTGGACATGCTATACTCAAACATATGAGGCACCCCAAGATCAGTTACTCAGTGCAAAACAGTAATGACATCAGCAGGTAGAGAAAGAAGAGCACCATCATAATGGAAAAGCCCCTCCCAACCACCCAAGGTGCCAGAATCACTCATCCCAGATCTGAAGGCACACAGATCTGCAGTTTCTCGGACAAGGGTGTCTCTATAATTTTTTCCAGGACCTCAAATTTCTGGTCTCTCATCCAGGTCCTCCCACCCTAAAATCCATCTTTTATCTTCCAAACCTCTCAGCAGAAGGAAATGTTTCCCTTACAGCAAAGTTTTTACTTTTCAATGTCAAAGTACAAGCCACAAATTTCAGGAAAGTTGGGTTTGTAATGAGGAAATTCCTCCTTTATAAATTTTTCCATTTCAAATCACAGGCGCGCTGTAAATAGCCATATTTGGGCAAATGTTGCCACCTGCCTGACAGACAATTGGAGGTTTGTGTACCTTCTTCCAGGGAGTAAATTCCCTCCAGTGGGGGAATCTGAAAAACTGCTGAGAGATCACAGAGATATCTGAAAAAATGCCACACTACCAGATGCCAGGCTGGGCCCTTTCTGCGATCTCATTTATGAAGCAAGGCCCACCGTTTTACTGATGAGAAAATAAGGTTTAAATAGCTTGCTGCAATTACCTTTGGAGCGCCGGTGCTTCCTGAACGACACTACCTAACGTTTTGTTAAAAAGTCGACCCTCTGGCTCTAAAGAGGGTGCAGCTGAGCAGATCTGGGAAGACAAAGACTTCAGCTCTGTCATTCCACATTTTAACCTTCAAGGGAAGAGAAGGCCCGAGACCACATCGAGGTTGGAGTTGACCCTTTATCCTGCGAGGGGATTCCTCTCCACGTAGCCAGCTCTTCCCTGGAGGTAAAGACAGGCGCAGGAGCTCAGGATCCCAAGGGGATAGAGCGGGCCGGTGTTTGGGGCAGAGGCCCCCTGCTCCGCCCCACCCTGCCCTTTCTTGGGGGTAAACCGAGGCCACCCCTCCCCACGCGTCCTGACCCACTGCCTAACTGAAAGCGGGGGCGCAGGAGAGCAGGCACGCCCGCTGCCGCTGGGCCTCGGCCTTACCTGAAGGCGCCCCGGGAGCTGCAGCCAGCCGGCCTCTGCGCTCAGCCGCGCAGCTCCGCGGGCCCGGCTCAGCAGCGCTGCCCCCTCCGGCCGGGGAAATGTCTGCCCACCACGCCCAGTTCCCTGCAGGGACGTAGCCCAGCACCACCCACAGCTCGGGTGTCAGCCTCCTAGCCCAGACAAGCTCTGCAGCCAGGACTAGACTAACCTTCAAAGCTCTGGAGAACCGAATCTCTTGGCGTGGGCTTCTGCTTTGTAACTGAAAATAAGCACAGGATACTGCGCAAAACTTCTGATCCCCGCTCCACGCACACTTAAAAAAAATTGTTAAATATATTAATGTTTTCCAGAACGTCTTTGTGATCAAATTGCTCCAGCCCCTTCCCACGTGGCCTGCTATCCAACCCCTGAACGGCTGAGACTTGCTCCTGCTGTCAGACTTGGACGTTCTCCAAATATCCTCAACCGCAGCCCCATCTGTGCCTTGTCTTTTGCTTAGAACCTAGACAAAATTCTGCTCTGGGTTTAGAAACTTCTGTGGGCTAGTCTCGGACCAGAACTTTAACAGTGGTCCACTTTACCTTTGAATATAGCCCTTGCTGCTTATTTTAAAAGAAACATATTCTTTTCCACTCCTCCCTTTGGTCTTCCCTGGTCTGGGGGCAGGGAACCAGATTACCTTGAGTTATCTGTTGTCCACCGGAAGGAGCTGTCACCAGAAGAACTAGGACATGACTATCTCCCAAATTAACAATTGAGTTTCAACACACTATCAGGGTGCACTTGGAATATAGCCTTTGAATAGCTTCTTTAAAAATCCTCTGTTAGACCCTGCATCTTACAGAA
Organism: Sciurus vulgaris; assembly: GCF_902686455.1. NCBI lineage: Eukaryota > Metazoa > Chordata > Mammalia > Rodentia > Sciuridae > Sciurus > Sciurus vulgaris. The sequence continues at coordinate 38,857,061 of NC_136472.1, read as the reverse complement.
GAAAAAGTAGGTCCAAATCTTCACCTTGTTGGCTTAGGATCAGACTTCCTTAACAGGACTCCCATAGCACAAGAAATAAAAGCAAGAATCAATAACTGGGATAGATTCAAACTAAATAGCTTTCTCTCAGCAAAGGAAACTATCAGCAATTCGAAGAGAGAGCCTACAGAGTGGCAGAAAATCTTTGCCACTCATACTTCAGATAGAGTACTAATTTCCAGAATATATAAAGAACTCAAAAAACTCTACACCAAGAATACAAATAACCCAATCGACAAATGGGCTAAGGAAATGAACAGACACTTCACAGAAGAAGAGCTACAAGCAATCAACAAACATATGAAAAAACGGTCACCATCTTTAGTAATAAGAGAAATGCAAATCAAAACTACACTAAGATTCCATCTCACCCCAAATTAGAATGGCGATTATCAAAAATACAAGCAACAACAGGTGTTGGCGAGGATGTGGGGAGAAAGGTACACTCATACATTGCTGGTGGGGATGCAAATTAGTGCAGCCACTCTGGAAAGCAGTGTGGAGATTCCTTAGAAAACTTGGAATGGACCTACCATTTGACCCAGCTATCCCCCTCCTTGGCCTATACCCAAAGGACTTAAAATCAGCATACTACAGAGATACAGCCACATCAATGTTCATAGCGGCTCAATTCACAATAGCCAGACTATGGAACCAACCTAGATGCCCTTCGATTGATGAATGGATAAAGAAACTGTGGTATATATATATACAATGGAATATTACTCAGCTATAAAGAATAATAAAATTATGGCATTTGCAGGCAAATGGATGAAATTGGAGAATATCTTGTTAAGTGAGATAAGCCAATCTCAAAAATCCAAAAGACGAATGATCTCACTGATAAGCAGATGATGACACGTAATGGGGGGTGGGAGGGAGGCAAGAATGGAGGAAGGAGGGACTGTATAGAGGGAAAAGAGAGGTGGGAGGGGTGGGGGGAAGAAAAAAATAACGAAATGAATCAAACATCATTACTCTATGTAAATGTATGAATATGCAAATGATATGCTGTTACTCCAGGTACAAACAGAAACAACATGTATCCCATTTGTTAACAATAAAAATAAATTAAAAAAAAAAAAAACAGGGGGGAAAAAGAAAGTCCTCTGTTTTCTCTGAGGAGCAGAACCAGAACCTCTGGGACTGGGGTCCCCTGTGTTTCTCCCTTGCCTGCTTCTTTTTCCTTTTTCTCAAAACCGTATCCTCATTATTGGATTGGCACTGGGAACAAGCTTTTGGTAACATTTATTTTTATGTGAAGATGTAATTGAAGGGTTATGGAAAATAATATTCCTGCAAAATAACCCGGGAAGTGGCTTGGGGGAGGGGGGGACAAGCCAAGGAAACTAGTCAAGGAACAATGGGCCCTGGAGGAAAGGGGCTGATACTGAGTGCTGGGCCCTAAACCTTGACCTTCCCCTTTAGCTAATTAATCCTAAATGGAAGCACAGGAAATACCAATGGACAAGATTTGAGTACTCATCCTGTGGGGTCTGGACTCTCATCTCCCCAGACAACGAGTTTTGACCTGTTTACAACCACCCTCCTAAATTAAAGTTTTAACCTGTTCAACTAGCCCCTGATGGCTAAAGCTGCGCATACACAACTCCCAATGATTACATCACTGTACCCTATAAAACCAAAATCCCCTCTGTAACTGGCAGCCATTTTCCCACCGGGAAAATGGACCCCCAATGGTACCTGAGTCCACCAAGGAATAAAGGTTTCTCTGAATCCGTTGAGGTCTGCTTCCTGTCCTTTTGCACTTACATTTAGGTTCCCTGACGGGGAAACCAGTGTATGACAACATGTGCCCTTCCCTGTCTCCTGGAAACCTGTTCCCTTTCCCCTGCAGGTCCTGGTGTTGTGCCCAGATCACAAATCCCCAAAGACCACAAGGGAGCCGTCTCCAATGCAAAAGCTTGAGCTCAGACTCACAGCAGCAGTACCTGACGCAGCAGGTTTCAGCGGGATTTTTATGAGCTCCACAGTAGAGTGGGAAATTTGAACAAAGCAAAGTACACGATTGGCTGATCTTTCAGCATGGGTGGTTTGGCACGTTTCCATTGGCTTAGGGTACCCAGGTCTTAACATATTGACATATATGGTTTGGAATGTTAGGCACTGGCTTGTTAGCTCCTGATAGAAACCTAGGCCTGAAGTCTTTCATGCCCTAAACGCAGCCTGTCATGGCCGCAATTCAGCTCCCTTTTCACTGGGAAGTGACCATTGATGTGTCTGGCACCCCCAAAGATCTCTGAGGTTGGGGGAGCCCCTAGCCATGGCTCATGCACCTATGGCTGAATCCCCAGACTGTTCCCACCACCTTCCTCCCCACCCTCCGAGTCCACTTTGGCTGAAGGGCTGCCAATACACAACCGGTAACTGACCCCAACCCTGGGCTAGGTTTTCACAGTCTATGCCACCTGGACAATGCAAGGATTTGTATCAGTCCTTTATTGGTGCTGGAGGCATCCTTTTTCTGACCCCCTCCCATAACCCTTGGTACCTTCTCCCCACTCCCTCCTTCCTGATATCCTATAGACCTCTGGATCAAAGACCCTTTTGCCATTTTGTTCCTGTATCCAACACTGGCCTTTAAATTGTCCAGAGAGGTAAACCATCTGTCTGATTGTCCATCCAGTCTGTAGCAGATAGGCACTCTGCCCCAAAACCCCGCCTTTTGGCCCATGGGACCCTGGGGGTCCCTCCACCATTGAAATTGGGGTGAAGATGGTCTCCCATTTCTGGTGGCACTGTCCAGTTTAGTGTTGAAAAGAATCCAGGGGACACTTTGGTTTCAATCTGACACCCTGTTCACCCCTCACCAAGATGGGAATCAATAGTCAGTTCCATGGGACTCCCATTTGGGTTGTCTCATTAGCAATTTTAAGACCCTTTACTCCCAAATTGACCTCAAAAAAACATACCTCATTAAGCTCAGCACTCAAATTTGGCCACAATACAAATTAGATAATCTACATCAATGGCCCAAATATGGAAACTTTGATCAAGAAATTCTCCAAAAATTAAAAAGTTATTTATTGCAAAAATGGCAGATGGAGTGAGGTCCCAGCCCAAGTTCATGTAAAAGGCCTTATTTCAAGCCCCTACCCTCAACTTACCTATGAAGCAAACATTTAACCTGTTTGTCACTGAGAGAGAGAAAAATAACCCTAACCAGCCCAACAGACAGTGGCATGTCTCAGTAAGGAGTACGATATAACAGCCCCGTTCTTCAAAAGTAGTGGGAGATAATGTTTCATAATTTTCTGCATTCAAACCTGACCTGATTACCAACCAGGGAAAAAAGGGTAAAAAAGCCCTAAGCAGCAATTTCCCTTGCCTACCCTTGCTGAAACCTGCATTAGAATGTAAATTGCAAAAAGTCAGCAGGCTCAGCAAGGAATCCACCTGAGACTGAAGGAAAAGTGTCCATTTTAAACTTCTCCTGGGCTGCAACACAGAAAAATGGTTTTAAGACTTCTCTCTCTCTCACTCTCTCTCCCTCTGTCTCTCATACTGCTTTACAGAAAATAATTATCAAAACTGGCATATAGATAATGAGCGCTCATGAATTGAATTTTTTTAAAAAATGAATCCAAGCACTGTTAATTCACATGGTTTAAAAGGTGCAGTTTACTCTGGGTACACAGATGACAATGTAAAGCTATAAACATTATTTCTAGGATTTTTCTTCAACAAGGAAGAGGTGAATGTTGTCCAATACACTTGTCCAATTCCTTGATTCTTTTTTTTTGTGGTGCTGGGGATTGAACTCAGGGCCTTGTGCTTGCGAGGCAACCACTCTACCGGCTGAGCTATCTCCCCAGTCCAATACCTTGATTCTTATAGTTAATAAATAAATTAGATTTGACATATGTGGGATTAATCTTCATAAATGTGTTTGTTAGAAACATCTGATTAATTTACAAAGTTAAAATGCTAACAAATATAACAAAGTACTCTTAACTTTTTGAATTCCTTAGTGTGATATACTTGAACATTGTGTTTTCATAAATTGGTAAATGACAGATGTGATTCTATGTACTAGGGGTCCAAAAGTTTCAACTGTTTCAATTAGAGTACTGTAAATAACATAAAGTATTTCTTCTTATTAAAATGGAGTAATTTATTTAAATTCAGAAATTTCATAAGGGTTGTTTCAAATGTGAACAAAGAAAGGGGTCAACAGATAAGAAAGAGAAAATAAAAGGTTCTAGGTATGGATATATATTTAGTAGAAGGAAAAAAAATGTTTCTGGGTAAGAAAGTCTTTGCATGATGAAATACATGGTCTAAATAAGTACTAAGAACATCTATGTGTAAGTAAAGGGTATCTTTCAACACGTTTGTGTGTAACAAATTTGGCTATGTGTATGTGAGACAATCAGTTAAAGCTATTTAAAATTTTTCCCTAAGGTCAAATACTAATGTACTGATAAAAAAACAAGGCTTAAGCCATATGTTAAACTGACAAGGATTTCTTAAAACATTAGTTTACTCTGACCATTGTGTCTACTAAGTTTTATTCTTTAAAGCGACTAATTTTGAAGAAATTGGGATCTGTGCAACACTGGTAGCACAGCAACAGATATTTTCAAATATTATGCTACATTACAGAGTCTGAATTTTCCTTTAAAAGCCAATCTTGGTTAATATAAAAACATCAGTATGGCATACTAAATGTGTTCATATCTTCCTGGTATACAAGTCTTTAAAACAGAACATTTAAAAGAATATTTTTATCAAGCTACTATTGTCCAAACTAAACTTGTTTGTAATGATAATTTTAAACTTATAAGAATAGTAAATTTTATTGGGGATCTATTTACATCATTTAATGTTCTGTAACTGGACCTGAACCTTATGTTACCTTCTACACTGTGATAAAAATGTAAATGCATTTCTAAAAGATAATGAAAACCTGGTCTGTTTAAAGGTTAATATCATGAAACATGAAAGCATTTTACCACTTTTCCACACAAAAGGAAGTTTAAAAGATTTCTGAGCCTTTCTCTGATTCATGTTTTAGATATAATGTTAATTTGTGTTATCTAATGTTCATATAGACTCAGGAAACAATATATGTAAACTTTGTAAAATGACATTTAAGAAAGAGGCAACAATCAGCTTCAGAATTAGAACACTTGACCTAAGATTTGTGAAGAGCCTGCCTTACCTGAGATAAGGCTCTGCCTCCCACCTCACGGCATGTTAAAATGATTCCAAAGTAGGCAGACTCCAGCTCATTTAAAGTTGTATTCAAAAGATTTATTTTTGTTGTAATCTCAAATAGGGGATATAATGCATAACTCAGTCAAAATTCAAGATAGCTATTGTGCAAGCTGAATATATTTTTACTCTTGCTAATTTCATTTTGTAGAACTGTTACCTGTTAATGTTTTGCAGAGGTACTGCTTCAAGAACACACAACCTATGTTAACTTGAGACAATAAGCCATCACCTACAGAACAGATAGTTTATAATGTTAACTTCCAGTACTAATATAGACCCCAGTTAAATAAAAGGGCAAATGACTGTAAGGTTATAGACATTAAATTTAAAACCCAGTACTCTTACTTTAAGACTGGTGATACTGCCTTGCTGGATGTTTAAGATCAAGATTAACACAAAAGGGTCAAGAAAACAAGTATTTGGCTCTTGCCCTCTGAGTCAGCCTGAACCCAGGGAATGGGAGAGTTTCTCTAAGGAGCTTTGCAACTCTGGACCACATGACCTCTCGATCAGGGAGGTTATGAGACCACTGGAGAACAGAAAGCCAATCAGTGCACCTGCTTCAAAGAGGAAGGTTATTGGAAAAGGGAGACATCACTAATGCTTCCAAGGGAAGCCACATCATCAAGAAAACCCTACCTAGAAGATGGCTCCAAAAGAGCTAAGAAGCTGCTCTCAAGTTTCCCAAGAGTGGCCCCTGTGGAAACTCAGTTGACTCTTAACAGCAGACAGAAACAAGGTCAATTTCACCAGCTTGGTCTTGAACACCTAGCAAAAACAGTTATAACCAAAATACAGCCATAACTGGGTTTAAAAAGAAAGACAATAGTTTCTTTAATGAAACTTAACATCACACACTAGCTATAGGAGCCCCCCAAATTATTCTCTTTTTTATAGGGCTAAAAACATTTACCAGGGATTGACACAGGTACAGCAAGATTAGGAACCTCTATTCACTATAAAAATAGTCAGTACAGGTTATTGCAGATATCCAACAGGTTACTAATTTGATACTGACTTTACAAACTCAACTGTACTCCCTGACATCTGTTGTCCTACAACAAATCAGGGAAGAATGCTGTTTCTATGTAAACCTATCAGGAGTGGTAAGAGACAAGATTAAACAGCTCCAGGAACACCTGGGATATGAAACACAGGTCTGACTCAGGAGCCTTTCCAAATCTCAAACAGTGATTTCATTTCTTTCTTTCTTTCTTTTTCTTTCTGGTGCTAGGGATTGAACCCAAGGCCTTGTGCATGCAAGGCAAGCACTCTACCAATTGAACTACATCCCCAGCCCAAGAACAGTGATTTTCAACATAATAAGTTTAAAATGTTACCCATCTTAATATTTCCTTTCTTAAGGAATCCTATCTCATAGCAGTGTATTAAACCCCTATGTTTTATTGTCTGGATTTACTCAACTACAATATAATGCCTCACAAAATATATGTTATGTTGGGCTAGTGGTGTGGCTCAGTGGTGGAGTGCTTGTCTGGCATGTGGGAGGCCCTGGGTTTGATCCCCAGCATCACGTATGATTAAATTAAAAAAAAAAATATATATATATATATATATACATTATATTAAAACTGAAAACTGTATGTTACAACAATGTGCCAATCAGACTATATGATCGAGTTCAGAACAAATTGTTATGTTTCCAAAAAGGCCAGCAGCCACCTGGCTCCCTGTAAAAGCTCTAGATGTTTTATCTGAGGGCTAATAGCTGACATCCTTAATGTGGCTGGGATAATCACCTCTGCATCTACTGCAGTGCTGGCATTGCACCAGCAGGCACCAGCAATTCATTTCCTTCAACAATTTCAAAAATTTCACTGAGACCTGATAAACTTGAGTACATATTGATCAGGGGCTTGATTCTTTCCATAATGCCTCTTTGGATGTGTTAAAATCACAATCTCAGGTTCTGGTCCTGGCCAATACAAAAACAACTACTTTTAATAATGAAGAAGTGTGAGACAGTTTACCTAAAGGGATTTCTTCTAATTTTATTTTAAATACTTTTCTACACACGTAGCTACTGACTATAACTGTACTGACAATTTTGTCTCTGTTCTTTTACATAGTTTGTCAAGTAGGATGGAGATGGTTAAAACATCAGGAAATTATGGTTCCAAAGTTAATTATGCTTGCTATGCTTCAGAGGACCCACACTCCTGAAATCATGGAGAGTTCACCCTAAATTTAAATAGGGCACAATGGCCTTGATTAAGGAAAACAGGGTCCCAACTGTTTTACCTGCTACATACTTGAGGTGTATGATTCCTGGCATTTAAGAAAAACATGTACTGTTTTGACACTGGAAAATTGTTTTCCTAGCACTAGCAAATTAATGCTCACCTTTCTTATAATAACCTTTCTTTTCCCTATTTTTAATTTAGCAGAGAAGCAGTTTATTTTTTCTTTCTTCTTCTTCTTTTGCAGTGCTGGGGATTGAACCCACGGCCTTGTGTTTGCAAGGTAAGCACTCTACCAACTGAGCTGTATCCCCAGAAGCAGTTTCTTAATGAGGTAACCTGCCCAGCTCAAACTGCCCCGGAAAACACACTTCTCCCACAGTCACAGCCTGACTTTCTGAAACCATAAAAGGAGGACTTCGCCTAAGGGGACCTCGAGGCTCCTCCCTGACACACCCCTCCCCACCGGAGTCTCTATGTTCTATTCCATAACTCTGAAACCCCTCTCAGCTTGAAGCAACCAGATCTGAGCTGTCGTCCCAATTCTTCCTCCCCTTCAGAGTCTGGAATGAAGGGCTATAGAAAGTAATATTCCTGCAAGATAATCTCCGAAGAAAAATGGAGAGGGGTGCGGCTCTGGAGGAGGGAGGGGAAACAAGCCAAGAAACAATGGGCCCTGGGGGAAAGGGGCGGATACTGTATGCTGGGCCCTAAACCCTGACCTTCCCCCATGGTTAGTTAGTCCTAAATGGAAGCACAGCAAATACCAATGGGCAAGATTTGAGTACTCATCCTGTGGGGCCTGGACTCTTATCTCCCCAGACAACGAGTTTCAACTTTTTTACAGCTACCCTCCTATATCAAAGTTTAACCTGTTCAACTAACCCCTGACTGTCAAAACTGCACACACATGGTTTCCAATGATTACATCATTGTACCTTATAAATCCAAAATCCCCTCTGTAACTGACGGCCATTTTCCCAACGGGAAAGTGGACCCCAGAGGCACCTGAATCCGCGACAGAATAAAGGTTTCTCTGAATCTGTTGAGGTCTGCTTCCCATCCTTTTGCACTTCTTACAGTAATATTGTTACCATATACCACTTGGAAAGTGTCATGCTAACTGCACAACCAGTTACCAATCTACTTCCAAGAGTGTGACCTAAGATTTGGGTCACAAATCTTAGAATTGTTTGTGCTGAATTGGAATGGGGAGAATACAGGAGATAAAATTGTAGCAGTGGAAATCTTAATAACTGTCTTGATATCGCTAGGGGACAGACTGATGAGGATGGTGGGAACACAGGTTAAGAAAATAATTCTATAAAATGGGCCCACTGTGCTGACCCCCACATGCTTTCTTTGCCAAAAAGCAATTTACCTGCAGCCCTGCCTGGCCTAAGTGGACAGGATATGTCATATTTCTCAGTGAACTACCTGTTATCTATAAGGAAATGCAGGCAGGAAATGTTGGTAAGAGCAACCCAAGTTATTTAGACCCTCTTCACAGACAAGATGCCAGAGGATAATTCCTCCTACCATAAAACCTGTAAAATGATTAAGAATCCAATTAGAACCACTCAGCATGGGTCAAGGGAACCTAGAATTGTCATGGCAATGGGTAGTTGAAAATTTGATGTCACCCTGCTGTCAATCAAAAGTCAAGGTGGACCTGGGTGGGACTCTCTGGAAACTTCTCTGGGATCCCCAATAAAACCAGAATGCAGGAAAGGCACATTGTTTCTCTCCTCTCTGAGAGGACCCATTCTCTCCCTTGAAATTGTCTCTTCCCTTTTCATATTTCTTCAATAAACTCATTCATTACTCTGGGTTTGAAGAAGTGGTCTTCATGCTGTCTGTTTCTCGGAAGGCCCCAGCTCTGTAACATGTGCCTTCTACATGATCCTTGAATGGGTTTCCAGATGTCAGAGAATGAGTTTCACTTGTGGTGCCCAGTTTTTCTCTATACAAATGGTGGTTCCTTAAATCAGGAGGACTTTCTTTTATCATAGGGCACAGGCCTATTAAGTGTCCCTTGGTTCAATACCCAATTAAAAAAAAAAAAAAAAGAAAAAGCCTCAGAGATCGTCCCCTTCCACCGTCTAAGGGTGCAATAAGAAGGCTCCATCTCTGAAGCAGACTATACAGGTGCTCACCAGACCCCTTGGTGTCTTAATTTTCAGCCTGCAGAACAGTGAGCAACACATTTCTATTGCTTAACTGTGACACAGTCTAAGGTATTTTGTTGTTATGAAAGCCTAAATGGAAAATAAGAGTTGATTTTAAAAAATTTAAAAAGGATAGACATAGATCAGGTGCGTAAACCAGCTGGAGTGGCAGAGGCAGCAGCAGGACTGCAGTGGCGACAGTAGCAGGGACCAGGAGGGAGCTCAGGAGGAGGCTGGCTAAGGGAACCCAGTGGCAGCATGAGAGGTACTCAGTTTTGACGAGTTTGCATCATGCGTGAATATAAACCTGTTGTTCTTGGCTCAGGAGGGGTTGGAAAGTCTGATCTGACTGTACAATTTGTTCAAGGAATTTTTGTTGAAAAATGTGATCCTATGATAGAAGATTCTTACAGGAAGCAAGTTGAAGTAGATGCACAACAATGTATGCTTGAAACCTTGGACAGTGCAGGAATGGAACAATTTACAGCAATGAGGGATTTGTACACGAAAAATGGACAAGGCTTTGCGTTCATTTATTCTATCACAGCCCATCCACCTTTAATGATTTAGAAGATCAGAGAGAACAAATTCTTTGAGTTAAAGACACTGATGATGTTCCCAAGATTCTTGGAAGATGGAAGAATTGTAGGAAAAGAACAAGGTTAAAATCTAGCAAGTCAGTGAAATAACTGTGCACATAGAATCTCCTGCAAAATAAAAATAAATGTTAATGAGGTCTTTTATGACCTAGTGCAGCAAATTAACAAAAACTCCGATGCCTGGGAAGGCCTACAGAAAGTCATCATGTCACCGCTTTAATATACTAAATACATCGTAGCTCTGAGCCAGAACTGAAGAACCGAATGCCAGCATTTCAACTTTGTTAAACCTACCAACATCTTACATGGACTTTCCTGTGGTGATACCCTTTAAGAGGCAGATGAAAGCTACTTTAAGTTTGCACAGTCTAATCACTTTTCAGCAGCACAAGAGAGATTTTTACTTATATAATAAAGTATGCAGCTGGTGAAACCAGAGGCTACATCCAGTATTACTGCTAAGAGACATTCCTCATCCACCAACATTGTACACGTATGAAAATGATGTACTGTATACTTTAACACACCCCATACTTTGGAGAGTACATAATGTAAATCCTGAAAGCACCACTATTTAAGCATAATAAAAGAAAGTTCAAAGAGCTCCTACATAGATTACTCCAGATAACTTTGCTTCTTTGATACTTGTAACTTATTGTCATTTCTTAAAATCCAATGTCATTATTATATTGTACAAAATAAGCACATTAACACAGCTATGTAATTTTTAAAAAATTTTCAAAAACTTGTGGAGGCAGTGATCTTGTCTTTAAAATACAGTCCTTTTAGAACAATGTTTGTAGTCAGTGTACAGTTGGGGTCTACAAGAAGTGTGTGTTTTCAAACAATTTTTTAATGATTTAACAACTTTTGTAAATGATTTTCAGGCTTCTGCAGCTATAGTCTCACCATGAATCCTTTGCTTGCTTCTGCGTAAGTGTATTTGCAATACCAAATATATAGGTTTAGTACTTTTGCCTGTTGGAGATTGTTTCACATGTGTAACGTTTTGGTTGAGATGTTAGATGGTGGATGAAAGCTGTGGATGTGAATGTGGGAAGTGAGTTTAGTCATGTGTAAATTGGTCATAAGGTCTAATTTGCAGTAAATATTGCTGTTTTATTTAATAATGCCTTGTTGTTTTGTATACGTTAACGTCTGGGTGTAAAGATTGTGTGTCTATCCAACAGGGAGCCACACTATTTAAATTGACCAACCTAATGTTACAACTACTTTCAGATGGCCAAAGGTAAATTAAAAACCTTAAAGTAGTGTGATTTTGTATAACCTAGCATCAGTAGTTCAATAAATTTGGATTGCCATGCAAGGGCTTGCATTATAATTACTTGCCACTTGAATGTGTTTTGGGTAATGTTTTAAGAGTGCTAGTAAATAAATACGGGTTACCTTCTTAAAAAGAGACATAAGAGAAGGACGTGGTAGCCTGATCGTACAGTCACGTCAGTAATGGGGATGTTTTGAGGAATGTGTCATTAGGTGATTGTATTGTCAGATGATCTCACTTGGCAACCATCACAGGAAAAAAATAGTATTTATACTAATCTAGAGGGAAATGAGGATTTGCCCTAGCAAGTAATTTCTCTCCACAGTTAGCTTCTCTAGTTTCTAAAAGTTTTTCAGGTAACTTCACATCATACTCACAGGCCCACCACCTTCACATTATGTAATCAATAACAATCCTTCAACCACTTAAACCACCCAGCACCAGCAACAAATTCAACATTCTGGTTAGGTTGAGCCTTTTCTTTCAACACTGCAAACAAACTTTTTTTTTTTGGTTGTGATCATCATAATGATGAACTTGTCCCTGGTCTTCAATCCAGGTCATTAGAAGTTTCTCTATACCTAATATAGACCTGTCTTGAATTTTTGCTAGTCCGGTTGGTTTCAGTGAAGCAGATCAATCCTCTAACAGCTTCCAGCACTTTGTTCTTGTTTTCCAAGATGGTCACTATGGTGGGATGGCTGGCTGGTGAGCAACAACCGGCCCTCATGTCCCACCTCCACAGTCCTTAATGACTTTCCATCTGCAGGTCGATCACTTGCCATAGCCTCTAACTGGCAATGTCAGCGATGGATTTTGTTTGCTTAGAGGCCATGATGAACAAAAAATAACATGAGATTAAATCAAGCACATGAGAATGCTGCATTCGTCATGTGGTAAACACAAGATGTACGAGGCTGCGGCTTCCACCACTGTATATGTGATCTGGTGACCGAAACATCATCGTGCAGTATGACTATAATGCGAAAAATAAGCAGACAAACAGCTGGCTCTATCTCACAACCTTTTGCCAGGAGTCAATAGGACAGGGGAAGTTTATCTTCATGGCCCCTGATTACAGCTGCCTGGCCCTGCACACTACTCCCTCTTCCTACTATTTTCTCTACAAAAGACCCCTTCTTGGGGAAGATGGAAGGTGGAGCACAAAACAGTGTACAGTCAAAACCAGGAGGCGACTCTGAAATGGGCTTGCAGGCCAATGAGTATCAATGCCACATTCCATCTTAAGAGCAAAGGCTTATTAACATTAGTTTATGGGAAATAGGCAATTACACAAATACAGGATTGCAACCAAACTTTGTTTTTAAAAGATGAGTTTTTGACACTTAAGGATTTCATTCCAAACTCTCCATTATATAATTACAAAAAAATCCATGTTTCAGGAAAACATCCTTAATCCTAACAAAAAATTCATGTCACTTATCACAAAGTTAGACGATCAAGTGTATAAAGGAGAAACTAAACAGAAGCAGTATTTACAAATTTAGACAACATGAGACATTGTGAAGAAACTTTTGGTAAGAACACACTACATACTTTCACACACTACATTTCCAAGTGATACCTCTGTAAATAATAAGATAAAGGTCATAGTGTAAGGAATTTAACTTAAATTCAAAGTCATCATGTTGAGGACTTTAAATTAAATTCAAGGTTATAATTATGAAAGCTTTAAATTCAAGGTCTTAGTGATAAAGACTTTAAATTCAAGGATAGATTGTCTCAGAAAGGACAAACCATTAGCATTCAAGTTATCGAGTCAATTAGTTCCCCATAAGTACAAAATATTAGGAATCACTAAATGGATTAGTCTAATTACAAATTTTTTTCATTTCTAAATATTTCACAACTGTTAGAAGTCTTTTCACAGAATCATTCAGTCACATAGTTTCTCTCTAACCTTGAGAAGGTATTTCTGCTACATTTTAAATCCTTATTTCAAAACAATTCCCTCTCCATTTCTATATTTTTGTAAGTAGAAAATATTTTAAAACAGAACTATCTGTTCCTTAGCTAGAAACAGAAACTGCCTGTTCCTTCACCGACTCCTGGAAAAGAAAATTCCCAACTCCTCTTCTACCTCAAAATCACAAAGCAAACCAAAACAAGCCAGTTCCTAAGGTAGGGTCACCCAGAGCCCAGGGCCTGGAACAATATTTCATGCTAGTTTCCTGCTATATGCCAAGCACAATTTAGTTATTTTACATTATTGAGAAATCTATTTAACAGACTAGAGTCATCCAGTGCTTCCGCCAGCAGAAGGCGGGCTAAAAAAGGCGGGAGCAGCGGCGCCTGCGAATGGGAACGTCAAAGACTCTCCTCCTCCTCTCCTCCTCTTCGTCTTCATCTGATTCATCCATGTCAGCTGAATCATCATCGTCTTCTTCTTCCTCCTCTTCTTCCTCCTCTTCCATCTCTTCATATTCATCTGGACCCATTTCCTTGAAAGAGAAAACAATCTTTTGATAAGAACAACATCCATTAGTTTTTTTTTATTGTAATTTAATGTAAATTCTCATTTACCTAGAATCCAAACATGCCAAAATGAGTTTGGACAGACTGTAACAGTGTAGTTTTCATAATGCACATGCTGATGTAAGACTCTAAAATATGTATTGTACCACATGTTAAGTAATGCTCAATATGGTTTTGATGGTAAACATATTTCACTAAGACAATACTTACTCCCATACAGTAGTTGGTAATTCATACAAGGTAGCAAATAGACTATTAACAATCCAAGATAAAGTTTTAGTGAACTTCTCATACTAATGTACTACATAACAATTCTTGGTTAGTCTATATACTTACAGAACAGAGGATGTGAAAATATCAGGTATGACCTCTACTGGTAACTTTAATGCACTGCCAGAAAGAGGTCTCAGATTTTTATTGAGTTCCTACTATGCAGACACATCATTTTAAGTCAAACATCAGTAGCCTCTAACTTTAAAAAAGTTCTTTATTTTTTTAGTGACTTCAAACAACAACAGTCATTTATTATCTCTCCTGGTTTCTGTGGGTTGGGTATCTGGGAAGTACTCAATGGGGTGGTTCTGGCTTGAGTGCTTGTGATGTCACAATCAGATAGTGGCTGGAAGTGGTGTCACCTGAAGGGCTTCTTCACTCACAAGTCTGGTACTGGGCTGGGGTAATCCAATTCTCCAGACTGAAACAGCTGGGGCTCCATGCGCCTCCTTCTGTCTCTATGTGGTATCTCTACATGGTCTCTCCGGCATGGCGGCTTCATGGAAACTAGACTTCTTACACGGTGGTGGCGCAGGGCAGCAAAGGCACGTGTTCCAGGAGGGAGAAAACTAGGCTGAAGGCATACTGCCCTTTTCTAACTTAGCTTCAGAAGTCAGTGTCACTTGCCAATTCACTAGAAGTATATCACTAAGATGGATCCACACTGTGGGGCAAGGACAGCCTCTACTTGTATATTCTCTTGTTGGAGGCTCTACCACAGGACAGGAGTGATGATGAACATGCAATATCTACACATCTCTTGGAAGCTTCAATTTTGCTCACGCAATGTCTCTAATCAAGCCTTGACTTACGTGACTGCCAATTTTCTCTCTCACACATCTAAGACTCAATGGGAAGAGTTGCTATATCAGACAGAATTCTAGTCGGTAATCTGAGAAGAACTGGAAACTTCAGGCATGATGTCAGCCAAAGTCCTTCCACCAAGGCTTTTATGGCATTATACGATCCGGCACCCCACGGTCCCTCTGACCTCATCTCCACCCGCTCTGCTCGCCTCCTGTTCACCGCACTCCAGCTGCACTGGCCGCGCTGGTTCACACACGGGCACACAACTGCGTCAGAACCTCCACACCTGCTGCTCCTTGGCTGAACACTCTTTTTCCATATATCCACCCGGCACCCTCTGCCCCTTTCATGTCTCAGCTTACGTGTCACCAAGGCCTTTCCTGACACATCTTTACATTACAACCCAACAGGACACTCCTTATCCCGATTTTTCTCCATGGCACTTGTTACTACCCGAGACAAGTACAGGGTGTTTGTTATCAGTTTTTCTTCCAATTAGATTGTGAATTTCAAGGCAAGGATTTTGATTGTATTGTTTACTACAGTACTCAAATATTTGTTGAATGAGAAATGAATTAATGTAGGAGAAAGAATTTGGATCACTTGGAATTTATTTTCATACTAACAATAACAATCAGAAAAGATACACAAATGCGACGTATAAGATATACCATTATTTGTTCCTGATTTTATTTTTTTTTTAACTCTAAGGAATGAAGACTTTAAAACTCAGTAGGAGGTCCAAAAGGCAAGAGGGGGAAGACTCTGGAAATACTAAAACATGAGCTGCAGGCAGTATGATCATTAACTATGATAATGAAGAAAACAGAAGAACTGAAGGGATCCATGTGGCTAAAGAGGGACATGCTCAGATTAAAGTGCTCGTGCATCAACAGACACAAGGAGAAACACAGCAACCGAAATCAGTGAGCAGCAGGAGCCTCCACAATACCCTGCAACAAGCACAATAAAGGAACAACCTGCCTGCAAGAAAAGGGAAGACTGACTCAGAGCGTTTTTAATTGGCAGAGAATAACGAAAAAGGAAATATCAAGCCTTCTAATGAATCAGGCTGGTAGAGGACAAAAGAAAGGAGCAACACAAACTTACATGTCAAGAAAACTAACACAGAAACAAAAGGCTGACAAACACAACCCCCACTGTCTTTTTAATGTTGATTAGAAATAGATTCACAATTCTCATTTCTCTTTACTAAGAGGACACATTTTCCATAAGGCAGGTCAAGATTTTATGTTTATTTGTGCTTAAGAAGAGACTAAAATTCAAAGTAAATAAATACATAGTTAAGAGAAGGTTAAGCATGGAATGGATGTTTATTTATTGTAATTTTAAAAGGAATTGCTAAGTAAATTTTGTCAAACTTCTCAGTTTTAGCTTCTAAGATAATTATCAATGTAACCCATGTTAAGCAAGAGTTCTTTGGAGCCCCCTTACTGAGTTTAAGCATCTAAGGGGATCATGAAACTGAAATGTTGGAAAAACACTGTCCTTAAGTAGAGCACTTCACACTCACCCCAGCCAATATTGAAAATAAGCCTCAAGGATCAAGCTGACCCAACCATAGCCAAACGAGCTTCAGTGCTCTTTAAACCCCAGGACAAGGTGTATTACCGGAGATGAAGAGGGAGATTTCATAATGAAAAAAGAATCACTTCATTAAAAAGACACCAATTCTAAGCACATTTGCACACAATTATAAAGTTTCAAAATACATGAGGCAAATCTGACAGAATGGAAAAGAGAAATAGACAAAACTGTAATTTTAGTTGGAAATTTCAACAATCATCTCTTCAATAGTTGACAGAACAAAGGTCCCCCCCAAAGCAATAAATACACAGATATTTGAAAAACACTGTCGACCAATCAGTTTGACCTGTATTTATAGAATAATATTCCCCCAAATGGCAGAATATACATTCTTTTCAAATACACAAGGATCATTTACCAACATATGTAAATTCTTCACATAAGATTGGGCCATAAAACATTTACAAGTATTGAAAATACAGAGGAAGCTTTCTAACCACAATGAAATTAGAAAACAATAACCAAAAGATAATGGAAAAATCCCCAAATGTTTAGAAATCAACACATTGGTAGAAAAAGTCACAGATCAAAATTAAGTTACAAGGGAAATTTGGGACTACTTTGAACTAATATTAACAAAAACACATCAAAATTTGTGAAATACAGCTAAAACAGTGCTTAGAGTTTAAGATCAATAAACTTCTACTTTAAAAAGCTAGAAGAAAAGCAAATTAAACCCAAAGTAGAAAAGACAACTACAGAAATCCATGAAATAGAAAATGAATAAGAGAAATCAGTGAAACCAAAAGTTATTCCTTTAATCAATAAAAGTGATAAAAATCATGTGATGAACAAAAGAGAAGATATAAAAACACCAATATTAAAAACAAAAGAGGACATATGACTACAATTCCTGTAGCCATTAAAAGGATATCAAGGGAATATTGTGAATAACTTTACGCCAATAAATTCAACATTTAGATGAAATGGACAAATTCCTTGAAAGGCACAAATTACCAAAACTGAAACAAGAAGAAATAGAAAATATGAATATTAAAGAAATTAAACTCATATTTTAAATTTTTCCCACACAAAAATCTCCAGTCCCATATAGCTTCACAGATGAATATTAACCATTTAAGAATAAGATATACCTATCTCATACAGATACTGGGCTAATAAACAAATGGAAGCTGTTACAGGAAGTGGCAAACTTCCAGTACTGGAAATAAATTTCTAGCATTCCTCTATTGGGGAGAAAATTAAAATTTCACTTTCCAAATCCAGACTGTAGTTTCTTTTCACCATAAAACAAGTATCATGGCCTAAAGACTCATCATCATCCTTTTCTTTCCAAACAAGAGTTGAGACTGTCGTCTCAGGGTCAGGTTAATATCACATCCATCTCCCCAGACTCATTTCAGACCCACCCATCAGAACCATCCCAGGAGCTAGAAGGCATTATCTGAACATTCAATGCCTACAACTCAGTTGCATTCTGCATATACAATTCATATATCATACATTCCTTCATAATTTCCTTAATCATTTTATAGTTCATAAAATTGCCTGTCATTAAGTAACCATAAACATGAAGGGTTAAAAATATACCTGGCTGACTTGAGAAATGGTCCCAGAAAGAAATGGTTAAAAGTACAAATCTACCCATTCACCCTCTTTATCATGATCTCTACAGAATATTTGTTTATTTCACTATATAGGAAATTTTAGCAAAAATTGATTTCCCAGTCTTAATAAAATAAAGTCAATTCTAACTAGTCTAGCATGGTACTTCTCATATTCTAACATATCTAGACCACAGAACTGGTTTTGTAAATAGTGGAAAAGAAATTGACTCTTTAGAACAGATGAACAGTAGTTTCTCTCGTCGAAGGGCAGTGAGCTTAGTTTATCTGCTGTTCATCTCCCCCAACATATTCACATGCCCCTCAAGATACTTCCATACTTCCTCAGAATGTCCAGGGTTCTGTGGAAACTCACTTACAAATTGCTTGTCTGCCTAAACAAAAATCCTCTGTAGAGTTAATTTTACAAAGTTAGGTAAATCAACACTAGAGGAAAATTTAACTTACCAATCGGGCTATAGACACCCTGAATGTCGGACATGCCATATGGAATCGGGGAATGGCAACATTAAAGATCTTGTCTTTAAAGTAAAGAAAATGGAAGGTATAATATCCTTCCATATATCCTGATGTTGTAGAGAATGTGGTACAGCTGGTGTACTCATATACCCGCCCTGGGCTGATGATAGGAAATTCACCTGCAGCAAGAACAGAAAAAATAAACAACGTATAAAACTTAGCTTCTCATTACAGTAAATAAGGTACGTTCGCTAAGATGCTATGTAAATTATGCAAAAGTAAATGCACAGTTGGGGGAAAAATAACCTAAAAGGACACAACAAAATGTTAACAATGATGGAATTATAAGCAAGTATTTCATTCCTCTTGTTTTTTCTGTATTCCCCAAATTCTCTACAAAGTTGCAGATGGGGAATACAGAGTAAAACAAAACAAAACAAAACAAAACAAAACCAAAAAAAGGCACATTTTTTTCAAAGTGTTTTTAGGTATCAAAGGTGCAATATTTAAGACATGAGTAATAAGCCAGGTATGGCGGTCAACCTTTAAGAGTAAGATATACCAATCTCACACAGATACTGGGCTAATAAAAAAATGGAAGTCTGTTACAGGAAGTGACAAACTTCCTGTAAAGTTTGTTATAATCCCAGCAACTCAGGAGCCTGAGATAGGAGGGATCCAAGTTCACAGCCAGTCTCTGAACTTAGTGAGTCCCTGTCTCAAAGTAAAGAATAAAAAGAACAGGAGATGTAGCTCAGTGGAAAAGTATCCCTGGATTAAATTCTCAGTACTAAAAAAGATGAGTAATAAAAAATTGTCATAGATAGTAGCTCAAAGAGGGATAAGGGTAATCTGTTTAACAGTAGCAAGAGAATAAAACATAAGGTTGGGAAGATTCATCCTCAGTCAAAATGTCAGTCACAAGCAAGAGTCCTTAAACCAACAGACCAAATTAAAAAAAGAAAAAAAAAAAGAATTAAGGCTTCAATAAACTTCCTTAGTACTAGATTCAGTCTAAGACAAATTCATTAAATAAATATGTAGAGCTGGTGCAGTGGCAGATGCCTGTAATCCCAGCAATTCAGGAAGCTGAGGCAGAAGGATCATAAGTTTGAAGCCAGCCTTGCCAACTTATGAAGACTCTGTCTCAAAAAAAAAAAAAAAAAAAAAAAAAAACTGAAAGGGGTGGGGATGTAACAGTGGTAGAGTGCCCCTGGATTCAATCCCCAGTATCACAAAAAATAAACACAGAATATTTACTCATGGCAATGAATTAGAAAACTTTAAACTGAATTCTGTGTAAGTGCAGGACTGATAACAAAAGTACACAGCTTAGATGTTATTTTCCTAAAGCACATATTTAAACCTGAATATTCTGATTGTTCAGAAACTTAAAATAATCATAATTTTTTTTGTGTGTGTGGTACTAGGGATTAAACCCAAGGTCTTGCACATGGTAGGCAAGCACTCTACAACTGAGCTACATCCTTAGCCCCACATCATAATTTTTTAAAAAGTTAAATGTCAATGGTAATCAGAACTAAAGTGAAAGAAATCCAAACAATAAAAAAATTCATGCTATTAATTTCAACATCTCCCTCCAAACTTCCAAAAGATTACCAACATGAAATTTATTTTCTCTTTCTGTTCTATGTCATCTTAACTCACAAACTATAATAACAAATAGCCAGTTTTTTAAAATAATAAAGTACACAAGAATATCAACCCCAAATGATCCAGAGGAAGGGAAATCAATGCCTGAACAACTGAGTTTGCTATAATTTTAGAGCAGTTAATTGTGTGTGAGTGTGTCTATGTGTGTGTGTTGCTGGGGATTGAACCCAGGATCTCACGCGTGCTGGGCAAACACTACACCACTGAACTACACCCCTAGCCCTAGAAAAGTTAACTGATAGGATAACGACCTCTATAGATCACATTTATGGATGCAAAGTCTAAAATTTCTTTGAAGAAACTAATGTGTAAACTTAAATCTTCAGTTACATACCAACTACTCCAGGTCCTTGAACTTCTTCTACATCACCCTTAGCATTTGTTATTCTCCAGTAGCGACTGTCCAATTGACAAGCTTTCTCAGGAAGTGCATCCTTTGACATTTCAATCCTGGAGAAAGATGATAAAAGATACAAATCTAGAATCTGTGTGTTTTGTTTTGTTTAAGAGCTACAGTGTTAAGAGTTAGTACTATGAAAGAAATTTCCAAAGGAAATTAAGAAACACATCCCAAAGTCAATGTTAGCCATTTATTTTTCTAAGTTCTCAGAGATATTGACTTAGATAGCTTAATTCTGCCACAGAAATGCTTTCACTCAACTTATGCACTTAACTTTCAATGAGGCTCAACCATAGAAAGGGCAACATAAATATACAGAAACCCAATGGTAACAAGAATCTCTTGCTGTTCAAATAAAGACCTATTTGGCAAATGCCTTCTAGAATATATTGCCATAAAAAACATCTAAAGAACTGATGGGCTTTTACTCACAACAAAGCTATACAACCCAGTTTTGTTTTGTTTTGTTTTTTCCATCAGTTTTTAAAAAGCTCAAAGCAAAATGTTGGCAGTTACCAGGATTATACTTCAATTCTGTTACCCCATACTATCATTTTCTCCTTTCTCTAGAAATCTGCTCTTATTTTCACCGTATAAGTAACGTGGATGGTTTTGTTTTAAGCATTTTTTAATCCTACACAGGATCTCAATTAAATAAATCAACAAACACTTACACCTATACTTGGATGTTTTAAAGGATACATGTAATACCAAAATCCCAGGATGCTTCCTAGTGGGTATATATTATTAAAATACCGGTAGTATGTATGCATGCTTTTTTTAGGAGGGGCCGTGGGGTGGTGTACCGGGGACTGGACTCAGGGGTGCTTAACTATTTAGCCACAACCCCAGCCCTTTTTTTAATTTTGAGAAAGGTGTCTCACTGAGTTGCTTAGGACCTCAATAAATTGCTGAGGCTCGCTCTGAACACATGATCCTCCTGCCTCAGCCTCTGGAGTCACTGTGATTATAGGCATGCACTACCATGCTCAGCTTACACGCATTGTATATAACAAAATATATAAAAATACATTTTAATATTTTATATAACTTTTTATATTGTATGATAGTTTTTTCTATAGATATGTTAAAATTACATATTTTCTACATAAAATATGTATCTTATATTACAATATAAATATCCATACTTTTTATGCAAATATTTTCAATTTTACACATATAAAATAGATTTAAAAAAATTTTTTTAGTTGTTCAAGGACCTTTATTATATTCATTTATTTATATGTGGTGCTGAGATTCAAACCCAGTGCCTCACACATGCTAGGTAAGTGCTCTACCACTGAGTCACAACCCCGGTCCTAAAATATACATTTTATGTATAAAATATTATAAAATACATAAAAAATATATTTTAAAATAAAGTATCCTTAATCCTTTGGAGATTCTGTCGTAGCACAGAATACTTTTAACAAAGGTGAGTTTTAAATATTTGTTTTTAATCAACTCCACAATACCATGTATGATGTACATGAAGCACTCAGTAAATATTTATTATATTTTTAATTGAATACAGATAAGAGAAATGAAACTTAAAATGCAAGGTTTTATGTTTGGCAATTGACAGCTTCTAGAATGCATTATAACTCTAATATGGTCAAGAAATAATTTAAATAACTTAACGGTTAATATAAAGTCAAAGTCCTTTACAAAAACTATATGTATACACCTTCTTCCAAATTTCAGCAAGAAATTATCTTTCAAAATGCATTTTAGGGCTGGGATATAGCTCAGTAATAGAGAGCTTGTCTAGCATGTACCAGGCCCTAGGTACAGAGAAGGGAAAAAAAAAAAAAAAGGCATTTTATATATCATATCAAATGGGGCAAGAGCAACCCACTCATTGGATTTATGCCGACATGAACTGAAAGGCAGCCCCATTTAAAATTCTCACCTGATTCGGTATGTGAAGAAATAGTGGGGTGGGTGTACGGAGCTTAGTTCTGGCAGAAATGATGTGGAAACTGACACTGTAATATCCCCAGTTGTTGCCACACACTCTGGATCGTGAACATATCTAGCAAATTTTAAAAATTAAACATTTTAAAAACACCTAATTTCAATTCCACAAAAGGTTTAAAAAGATACAGTGTACAACTGCTTATACTTTAGGATGCAAATTTAAATTGAAATCATTAAATTTAAAAGAAAATTAGAAACATACTATATATACTCTGGCTCAGTAATGATAGCAATCAAGGATCAATGACTAGTTCAAATAATGGATTGGATTGGTAATTAGTTTGGAAACTAAACAAAAATTTTCAGAGCTAAGAAAATTTTGTAAATATCTGAAATCCAGCTACACCTGCTAAAAGGTGGCTCTGACAAGAAAAATGTGTAAAAATATGTAAGTATGTATTTTGAGCCTCTATTGTTTCTGTCACAAAGGCTACTATGAACCAATATCACCTGTAATACTAACAATAACACTTAAATGTTCCATTTAGAGGTAATAAAGAATATTTGCCAAGAGTTGATGTCTTGCTATTCATAATAAATCTATTCATCGGTAAAGAGTCTTTTTTTTTTTTTTTTTTTTTCCCAGAGAAACTACATACCTACTATGGAGCCACAGCTTCTAAAGTAAAATCAGTTTTCTGTCTGCATTCTCCAAGATAAGAAAAGTACTAGCTGGTTAAGTATTTGAATGTTTGGACTTTGAAGTGAGAATAAAATAGTAAGATTCAAGATAATGAGAGGTTCTGTTATTAACCTTCTTGGGAAACTTCATCTCATGATCTGTGATGGATGGCTTTTTCTGAGTTTTAATCATTTCGATCCAAAAAGCCCCAAATGAAATACCTGAAAATTTGGTCTCTGATGATAGGGAAGCCACCTGATACAACATTGTTGACGTAAGAGGTAAACCAGTCAGTAAAAGTAGCACCTATAAACCAGGAAGGGGAAAAAATGAGAGAAAAAGACAAATAACTTTTGTAAAATCTACACACATAATTATAATTTCTTATGCTTACAGTGTGATACTAAAACTGGAAGTATTTAGAGATATCTATTCTCAATTCTATCTACCTTATTTCCTTAGAATTCTCTCCCTTTCCTCCTACCAATTCTTGTTTGGGAATCCCACAGCTATCTCCAAACTATTTTTTAAATGTATTTCATAACATTTTCTGGTACAATAATGAAAAACCTGCCTATAATTCTAAAACATAAAAGACGAAGGAGATATAGCCATGTCTAGAAAGAACCCATAAGAAAAACATCAGCACCTATTTGCAGATGACCAAGATACATACTGGTTCAGTTACATCCTGATTCATGTTCAAAATTGTGGCAGAAGCCAGGCTTACTCTGGTCACCTACCAAGGACATGGCATTGTAGAGTTCTGGGCATCAGGCCAAACCCAAAGTGGTCTAGTTGCATACTACTACAAATTCAATTGCACAGTGGCCTTTATATTCTCAGTGACCAGCTCAAAGCAGAAAAGAATTATGGGAACAGTCTAGTCCAGACCCAGGATGTAGTGAGGGGATCAATGACAAGTGTTTAGATGAATTATATTTATACCTTCTAGGTAATACAACATAGCTCCATCAGACATTGTTATTTATTGTTAATTTAGCTCAATGCCTAACATATCCCTTAATTAATGTTGTTTAATAAATTTCTTTGTAATCGGTTTCAATTAACTCAGTTCTGCATTCCACCAAACTGAATGTCAGATGTTAAATTTACAGTACTTATTAATTATTTTATTTAGGGTATGATAGAAGATTCAATTTAGCTTAAATCTGAGAATACAAAGCTTTCAAATTTTAAAGGTACTGACTAAGAGAAAGTAAACTGTAAGAGTTGGCACTTTCTCAATGTCTTCTAATGGCCTGTCTGACCTGATCCATTATTTATTAAATGCTACTTTGTTCAAAGATCACTGATCATTCATTCATTTTGAATAAGATATTAAGGAGGTGTATGAATAATATCATTAAAATTCACAAAAGGCTCTGGGTTCAATCCCTAGGTACTGCAAAGGAAGAAAAAGTCATAGAAGGTATAAGTTTACATTTTATTTTATTTTTTGTTTCTTGAATGTAACTCTTTTCATTTCCTACTTGATTTCTTTCTTTACATATTTTATTTTAATATATTTCAATTCAAGTTTACATTTTTAGAACTAGTAGTTTCACTGAAGTTTTAAAAATCATTTTGTATACTTCATGAAATGTCACATAAGAAGTAAGTTTTTTATGGTTACTTAAGAAGGAAATTGGCATGATATACTTAAGTGTACTTAAATTTATTACAAACCAAACCAAAGTATGTTCTTTAAGAACACAGTAGGCTGCATTCACTATTAAACTCACCTGAGCAGACTAATTTTCTTAAGTATCTATTAATAGAGCACTGACTGTCTAGAGATATCATCCCATGAAACTGAAACCTAATTAAGATGCAATTTATATGTTCTCAAGTAGTTTAGCTTCTACACTAAGCCTCATGTTTGAGTTTCTTTGGAAGTAGTGGGTTTTACCAAGATAATAAAAGGAAGCTGCTTTCTTGTCTTCCCCTAGCCTTGACTTCCCACCTCATCTCTCTTCAGTGATCTCACAACTCTTTCTTTTTCTCCCATTCTAGAAGAATCCCAGCTTCTACAACAGCATTATTAGACTATTATTAGTACTCTGTTGTAATGGTGGTTTCTTCTACACTCTGTCAGATGAGCACCAAACTAAGGATAAGAAACTCACAGAGCCTACCAGCAGCTTATTGCCCCAGCAGCCTGTAGCTCATGAACTGAGTAGCACCACTGGGCTAGAGCTGCGATGGTCACCTCTGAAGGTGCGTTATGCAATGATGTCAGTGGAGGCAACTAGCATGGGCACGACCTCCAGAGGGTGCTTAACTTAAAACCAGAGGCCACACGAGTCAGAGAGTTGAAAGCTAGGGCCTAAATTTAAAAGCTTTTACAACTTACTTGATATTACAAACAAACCTGGGTGTTGTCACAGAATGGAACAAGAGGACACTATAATTTTCTGCATGAGAGTTCAATTAGAAGATATAATTAAATATTAAATACAGGCACCTTAACCAGCAAGGTCTTTTTTAATTTTTCCTGTTGCTGGTGATTGAACCCAGGTCCTTGCATATGCTAAACACATGCTCTAAACCACTGGGTTACCCTCCTGGGACCCCTCTTTACTATTAATATGTTGGGATGTTTAATGTGCCTGCAATGCCTTTAAAAAACAGGACAGTCAGGAAGCTTCTGTTAGATGGACAGAATCTGAACATGATAAGAATGAATGAAGAGTAACAGGGTGAGCTGCACTTGCATCTCAACTGAATCAAAAACCTGTAAGAACTGGGCATGGTGGCACACACCTATAATCCCAGCTACTGAGGAGCCTAAGGCAGGAGGATGGCAAGTTCAAGGCTATACTGGACAACCTAGCAAGATCCTGTCTCACAATAAAAAATTAAAAAGGGCTGGAGATGTAGCTCAGTGGTAAGGTGCCATTGGGTTCAATCCCCAGTACCAAAGGGGTAAGGGGAACTGTAAGAAACACCCTTTCATGGCCAAGGAAAACTACTCCTGCCAAGGAGTTTTATCTGAAGCACATAATTTATACTGGTCTTGAAGACTGTTGCTTCTGGGGTCTCTACTGTGATGTATTTTTATCTTATTACAGCAATAGCACCAAAAGAGAAAAATCATAAAGTCACTTTATATAACTGTATCTCCAATTAATATGACCAATGGAAGATGCACGTATGTGTTAAGAAAACTATACACACAGCAATGCTATGTATCTGACTGACCTATAAGAGCATTAAGAGCACAAGATTATATAGGGCACAATTTTTTTTCCAAACAAACCAAATTCAAAGAAAGTATAAGAGCTGTTCCAATGAAAGCTGACATGTAGTACTTTTAAAACAGAAAGCCCTAAGAAATCCAAGTATAAAACTGCTAGCTGGTCATAACAGAAAAGGCTTTACCAATTCATTTTTTTTCAAACTGGAGGAAAGAAGGAAAAAGAATGTCTTTTTTCTTCTCCTACCTATGATAAACATGTCAATAGCAGCTGGATTCCGAGCCATTTGATCCTAGATGAGAAAAAGAATGTAATTGATATAAATACATTTCAGTACCTGGATCTTTTCCCGGAACAAGGCAAAACAGATAAAAATAAAAGTAAGTGTTCCAACCAACACTCAGATATTCCTCACACTCTTAGTTCCTGTTCTTATAATTTTTAGGCTCTTTCTATAAAGTCCTTGGAAGAATGCAAGACACTTCTCAATAAGATAAACACTTAGCTAGGGCTATTAATGTTACAATGAACTTAGGAAATTATCCTTCAAGAACATATTTGGGAAGCTCAGGTTATAAGATATAGGCTTATCCTGAAAGAAAGGGCTTTTGGATTCAGAGTCAAGAGAGTTGAACAATTCTAGGATGTTCTAAAGCAAAAGTTTTTAAATGTCAGAAGCATACGTTACAATTAATTACTTCAACAAAAGTTCCTCATTAGTTTCACTTAAATTTAAAAAGGCTTAACACAAACCACAGCTTTCCCTCTCCATGTACAATAGTGTGCCATGTTTGTCCAACGGTAAAATTTTCTTTTGGCATTCCCATACCATTAGGTCAGAATATTACCTCTCTAATTCAAATGCACAATGCTCTGTACCTATTCTACAACCCTGAAAATACCTAACACACACTTTTCTATGTTTATTAGAATGCATCCAAAGTCACATTTAAACACACTTCCTACTTACTGGACATTGGTAGAAAACTTCATTTTTGTTTCGGCCCTCCGCAGCTTCCACTGCTATGTACTGACTCAAACCAGTATGTATGCAAAAAGTTAAAGGGAGGCAGTATTTCAGTCCCTGTCTCTGCTGGAATCCTCCGGCAGCTGTATCGACGTCTAACAAATCTTCGGAACGATAGTGATTAGACAGAGCCATACTTCCCAACAACCTGAGGAGAATACAGACTCAAAAATGTAAAAACTTACAGTGCCAAACAGCTGTGCTTCATCTTTTTGATGAGTAATTTCATATTGATGACTTTATAAATACTGATTAGCATAATTCTAAATCAGGAAGACCAAAAACACTATAGTTGTACATATTAAATTCAAAACTCTTTTTTGATCAAACAGAAGACTGATTTCAATGTCTAAATTATCTAAATTTCAGGGTTTTTTTTTTATTCATTTTTATTATAAACAAATGGGATACATATTGTTTCTCTGTTTGTACATGAAGTAAAGGCATACCGTTTTTGTAAACATACATTTACCCAGGGTAATAGTTTTTGATTCATTCTGTTATTTTTCACCCCTCCACCCATCCCACCCCTCTTATCCCTCTATACATGTCAATTTTTAAAAAAAGAAATGTAATTTTATTTCTTCCAAGAATCCCTCTTGCCATGATTTATTACTTGCTAGTGTTTTGCTATACATATAATTTAATTTAATTTTTAAAGGGATAAATTCTGATAACTTTATCTTGATACAACCCATGCAAGCAGAAGGTATAAGTCAGGCTAAACATTGTAAATCAGATAAATTGGCCTAAACTATGTCCTAATTTTCACAAACTTGAAATATGTGGGGTAAAAAATCAATCTTGCTACATATGTGTGACAATAATACAGGTAAAGGGCTATTTGATGGTCCCTGATGAGATTCTTAGTTCATCGTTTTAGAAATTTTAAATTACAGGTTGTACTTGAAATAAGATAAAACTCTCTTTTCTTTTTCAAAATTTTCTGGTGCTGGGAATTGAAACCAAGGTCACACATGCTAGGCAAGCATTCTACCACTAAACTACATCCTCAGCCCCAAATTATCACTTTTTACATGTAGATCAGATAGAATTTGCATCAAACTCCCCAGTTTACCTGACCTATAACAGGATGAACATATCAAGATTTCTGAACAGTTCAATTACAATATATTCACAATTATATTTATGTTCCTTCCCCTATTACCCACTTCCCCCTTCCTGCACCAGACTTCACTTTTATAAGGATGTACTGGTAGAAATGATGTCTTTATGAGATGTATTTATTTTGATAAAATTGAATTCAAGTTATAGATTTTGTCTTATGACTGTTGTAGAGAGGAAGAAGAAATACCTATATATGCTTTAACCTGTTAAGGTTAACTAGAAATACAATTTATTTACTTTCATTCTAGAAAATAACTTACATCATTAAAATAACCATAACATTTGGACATCCTTACCCAGGAACCACTAACTTCTGCCCATTGTGGATACGGTATGAGCACCGATAGTCATCAGGAAGCTTGCAACCAATCTGCGCTTCCACAGCATCTAGGTCTTCCTCGCGAGCACCCTCTGCAAATACACACCAAAGACAGTATTATGAATACACAAAGCAATCTAAAAAAAAAAAGACTCTATCTGCTAACCACTGAAACCATCTTTTAGTGAGAGAATTCTGTCTGAATTGTACTACTGAAATAAAGGGAAAGGAATTGAAAATTTATTTGAAGCATGGAAAAAACAAATTCTTTATAGTTTCCTCTCAACAGTACTCAGTAAAATGTGGAAAGGGAGCATCCATGAGATGCACAATAATTGCATTACAATGCAAAACGATCCTTAGGGTAGTTCTCATTTTTCTAAATCTGATCTATTTATACTGCTGTTTATTTAAAATTTAAAAAAAAAACCTCCAGAAATTTTCTAAACTGATATGATATTGCTCTAGAGTTTTAACACAGTCTTTTTATGTGAAATATGGGAACACACAGGTATAGGTTCATGCTGTGAGAAGGCCATTAATTGAATTCTATTTTGTATATTTAAAAGCTTGTATTTTAGTTTTTATTTAAAGGTAGGAAGGAACAGCAAACACCAAGAGAAGGAGATATCCACTTTCACAATGGCCCAAGCTGAACAACTCTTTAGGTAGCGCTACAGCGCTATTCAAAGGTTAAAAAGAAAAAAAGAAAGAAAGAATTTTTAAAAAGGAGGAGGGGAGCTCAGAGTGAAAGGGAGGGGAATGTCCAGTAAACAATAAAAAAAAAAAACTGGGTCTACATTAAAGCCAAGGTCCGACCTGAGGGGGGGGGGGGGTGATATATGATTTATAAAAAAACGCCAGTTTTTTTTTGGCAAGGACTCAGAAGGTTCATATCCTTGGGATAAGGGTGAACAGAAAATAGACCAGTCCTCACAAAGAATAAAGCCAGGATTCCAACGTCTGATTGGAATGAGGCAATCTATCCAAGGACTAGCTGCCAGCCCAAAGCACAAGTAAATGTCTAGAAGAAAACAATATTATCCTCCAAACTCAAGTAATGTCTAGCAAACAATCAAAATATCCAGGTCTACATAAAACCAAGATCTTGAGAAAAAAAATATATATAACCAAAGAAAAATTTTTCTTGAGAAAAAATATATATATAACCAAATCTGTAATATATTCAGTTACTGAAGTCAATAATCATGAACAATTATATACTCAATGAATTAAATGACAGTACTTTCAGCAGAGTACTATAAATTTAAAAATAATTGAATGGAAACCTTAGAGCTAAGGATTAAAATAACTAAAATTAGTAATACACTGAAAGGGTTTAACAGTAAATTATAAGTTTAAAGATGAAAAAGGAAAAGTAAACTGGAAACTGGATCAGAAAACAATAGGAGGTGGGAAAATACAAAAAGAATGTAAGACACATGTAGGAGGACACAATGGAAAGATCTGAGATACATGCACTGGAATCCTAGGAAGAGAAGAAAACCAGGAGCAGGCAGCATTATTTGAAGAGGTATTTGGAAAATATCCCAAACTGATGAAAATATCAAACCACCATACAAAAAGCACCCTAGGGAGAATAATTGTATTGAGACAAATCACTGGTGCAACTGCTGAAAATCAAAGACAAAGAGACATCCTAAAAGCAGGTAGAGGAGGGGAAAGGGCATATAATAACTTTCCCGAGGACTACAGTAAGAGTGACAGCTGAGTTCTCAATAGAAACAATAGGAGTCAGAAGAAGGATGTCTTCAGAGTGGTGAAAAAAAATCAGTGCTGGCTAGAAGTCTATATTCAATGAAGATATTCTCTAACAGTGAAGAGGAAATAAATACATTTTTAGACTGAGAAAATAGGAAAACATTTAGAAGCAGCAGTCCCCCATTAAAAGAAATACTAAAAGGAGCTGAGCAACGTGGCTCATGCCTGTAATCCCAGTGACTGGGAAGGCTGAGGCAGGAGGATTATAAGTTTGAGTCTAGCTTCAGCAATTTGGCAAGGCTCTTTCTCAAAAAATACAAAAAGCTAGGGATATAACACCATGGATTTAACGCAATTTCTAGTACTACCAAAAAAAAATTTAGGGAAAAGGAAAACAATCCCAGATGGAAGCATGAAGATATAAGAAGGAATAAAGAATAATTCGAAAAGGCAAATATGAAGGTAAAACTAAAATAATATTGAACATATATAAAATGTTTTGATGGATATTAAAAGTACTGAAAATTAAAATCACAAAATTATAATTCAAAGGGGTTTGGGGTTGAGCAAGGCCCTGAGTTTGATTCCCAGCTCTCCCCTCCCCAAAAAGCTATCATACAAAGGCAGCAGGGAGGTGATTGGAATGAAAGTACTCTTAAGGTTCTTTAATTGCCCAGGAAGTGGTAAGAATACTGATTTACATTAGACTTTAGTAAGTCAAAGATGCACATTTTAATCTCTGTGATAAGCACTAAAAACTAAATATAAAAGAAGGGGAGGGAATGAGAACAGTAAACATGATAAATTCAAATACATTAGTAAAACACTAAATACAAAGAGGCTAAATAACTTAATGAAAAGAAACTGACAGATCAGATTAAAATACTTAGCATTCATGAGGCCCTAGGTTAATTCCTAGCACCAAAAACAAACAAAACCCCCAAAACAAAAAGACCACCACATAATTAGATACAAGAGATACAACCTTACATAGATATTGAAGAAAAAAAATGCTGAAATAGCTCTCCTAAAATCACACAAAATAGACTTTAAGGCAAACAGTTTTATTAGAGCTAATAGAGGACTTTTCATAATGACAAAAAGGTTAAATTCACTACACAGATCATAAAGTTTTAATTTTATGA
This sequence comes from Sciurus vulgaris, assembly GCF_902686455.1. Taxonomy (NCBI): domain Eukaryota; kingdom Metazoa; phylum Chordata; class Mammalia; order Rodentia; family Sciuridae; genus Sciurus; species Sciurus vulgaris. The sequence goes on along the minus strand of NC_136472.1, from coordinate 38,825,082 downwards.
AACCTAATAACACAGTTTTGAAATATAATTTTTAAAACAAACCTAAAATGGAAAAAAAAGACATATCTACAAGCATACTGAGTGTATTTTTTTTTTTAAGTGCTGTTATAGTAGCAGCTTAAAATCACTCATTTATTTATTTATTTGCTTTTCAAGTAAATGTGAGGCTAGGACAGCCCAGGTAAGGCTTCTTTCTTTAAACACCTCTCCCATGCCGGAAGACACCTGGCCTCTTTGCTTTAGGCTCGGTTGAGGGGAAGTGGAGTAGCCTGAGCCCACCCCCCAGGAAACCAGGCCAGGATACTCATTTATGATTTCAATTTCTATAGGTCAGAAGATTAGCCATGACTCAACTGATCTGTTCAGGTCCCACAAGGCTGAAATCATCAAGATGCCAACTGGGGCTGCCAAATCATTTTACACATCTTTTGCTTGGGATCCTCTTCCAATTTCACTGATTATTGGCAAAATTTTGCTCTTTGAAGTTGTAGGACTGAGGTCTACACACAGGGGCTTCACACTTTGAATCTCTCTGGCTTCAGGAAGGCCCAGTCCCTTTTAAGGGCTCACTTGATTAAGTGAGTCCCTTTCAAGGCAATTTCCCTTTGATAAGGTTGAACTCAAATTCAACTAATTTGGGACTACTTCTGCAAAATTCTTCACCAGTTTCATATAATATGGCCTAATAACAGAAGTGAAATCAATTATATTCACAGTACTGCCTACAATCAAGGAGAGATGATGGGCTGGAGTTGTGGCTCAGTGGCAGAGCACTTGCCTTGCACATGTGAGGTTTGATTCTCAGCACTGCATATAAATAAATAAATAAAAATAAATAAAGGTCCATCAACAACTAAAAAAAATATTTTTTAAAAAAAGGAGAAATGACTATACCAGACTTATACACCAGTGGGTGGGAATGCTGGAACTCCCTCAAAACTGCCTACAACAGTGAAAGACTTTAACATACTACTCTCTGTAACTAATAGAAATAAGCAGCAAAAACCAACGAAACAAAAAATAACAAAAAAGTTAAGTGTGCAGATTAACAGATTTTACCTGATTTTATATGCTGTACTAAACCCAATAATGCAGAATATACATTCTTTTCAAGTGTACAAGAAATAGTTACCAAAATACATCACACACTAAACCGCAGAACAAGTCATAACAAATTTCAAATGATAGAACTCACATAGTATTCTGTGTGAGTATTCTGTATTCTCTCTGAATACAGTAGAATTACAATGTAAATTATATTTTAAAAGATTACTTTAAAAAAGCTCCAAATGTTTGGAAAGTAAGCAACACATTTCTATATAACCCATGGGTTAAAGAAGAAATTTTTAAAAAGCAGAAAATACTTTGAACTTCATGGTAATGAAAAGACAACATATCAAAGCCTGTGGAATAAGCTAATATACCTACAGAGAAATTTACAGCCCTATAGGAATTAGAAAAAAGCAAGCAAGCAAGCAAGCCAGTCAGCCTGAAAATCTATGAACTAAGCAATCATTTCAAGTTAGCAGGGGGATAAAAAACAAAAACAAAAACAAAAAACGGTAAACTCCAACAGAAGATATCAAAGAAATTAATGAAATATAAAACAAACATATAATAAAAGAACTGACCCAAAATCAATTCTTTGAAAGGATTAATTAAATTGATTGGCTCATACCTCACATGACTAATCAAGAAAAACAATATACAAAGAACTAATAACAGAAACGGAAAGGGTAATATCTCCATACATTCAATGAGCATTAAAAAGATCACAGGACATTATTTAAAATAGATAATGAAATTTGAAAATGTAGATGAAGTGGGCAATTTCCTAGACCAACACAATTTATCAAAATTAACATAAGAAGAAACAGAAAGCCTGAATGGTCCTATTCTAATAAAGAAATTGAATCCTTCACTAAAAACCATCCACAACAAAAATCCCAGGGTTGAATGGCTTACTGGCACATTCTACTAATCATTTAAGCAAGAAATAAGACCAAGCTTACATAACTGCTTCCAGGGAACAGAAAAAGAGGCAACACTTCCAGACTTGTTTTACAAGGCCAGCATCATCTTGATACCAAAACCTGATAAGAACATTGCAAGAAAGGAAAATTATAGGCCAAACTCCCTCATGAATATCAATGTAAAAACCACAATAAAATACTAGCAAATTAAATTCAATATATTTAAAAGGACAATATATTAAAACCAAAATAAGTTCATTCCAGGAATGCAAAGTTAATTTCATATTCAGAAAAATCAATGAATGTAATTTGCCACATAAACAGAATAAAGGAGAAAAACCATATGAATAAGGCAGACAAGGCATTTGATAAAAAATCTTATTCATTTGAAACATAAAAACAAAAAGTTATCTTCCCAAACTAGAATCAGAAAGAACTTCTTCAATCTGACAAAAATGTCCATAAAAACCCTAAGGCAAACATCATATTGAAAGGTGAAATGTTTAAAGCCTTCCCTCTATAATATGAAAGGTAAAGATGCCCACTAGCATCATTTCTACCCAACACTGTACTGACAACTCTAGCCAGAGCAATAAAGCAAGAAAAAAGAAATAAGTGATATATAAAGATTGGAAAGCTAGAAATACAGCCAACATTACCCTACATCCTCAGGGAAATGCAAATTAAAAACCACTACTACATACCTACCAAAAAGACAACATCAAAAACAAAACAAAACAAAACAAAACAAAATGATAATATTAAAGTACTGCTAGGAATATAAATTTGCAGAATTACTTTGGAAAATTAACAGCACATTTTGAAATGTAATGTAAGCATAAGCTTAACCCAGAAAACCCAATCCTAGCTATTTACCTAGATAGAAATACATGAAAATGTACATCAAAAATCTACAGCATCAATAGAAGTTCACTGGATTAGACAAAGGGGAATTACAGGGAAGGGAAGAGGGATGGGAAAAGGAAAAATGGTATAATAAATCAGACATAACTCCTATGTTCATATATGAATACACAACCAGTGTAACTCCATATCATGTACAACCACAAGAATGGGAAGCTATATTCCATGTATGTATAATATGTCAAAATGCATTCTGTCATGTATATCTAAAAAGAATTTTAAAGAATTTACAGCATCAACTGTAATAGCCAAAACAGAAAATAATTCAAATATTCCTCAACAGTATAATGAATGTATACATTGTACTCTACTTAAATAATGGAGTACTACTTTGCAACAAAAATGAAAAACTATGCCTTATGGTTTGGACTGGGAAATGTCCCCCACCAAATCCATTGGGAAACGTCCCCAATGTGTTGACGACTTGGTCCCCAGTGCAACAAAGTCTAGAGGTAGGACTCTTAGATCACAGGGCTCTAACTTCATCTTCGATGTAGACAGTTGGGACATGTTTGGAGGAAGCAGATCACTGGAGACACATCCTATGGGACTATATCTTGTCTCTGGCTCCTTCCTCCACGCCCTCTTCTTTCTCTCTCTGCTTTGGGCTGCCACAGGCTAAGAAGCTTTCCTCTGTTGCTCCCTTCCACTATGATGTTTCTGCCTTGGAACGAACCAATCGGACTGAAGCCTCTGAAACTATGAACCAAAATAAGTCCTTCCAGGTATTTGTTGGAGAAATGAAAAACCTAATACCACATAGTTTAATCTTGCAACCAAAACAGAAACAATTCATATAAAACACACACACAACCATGCAATTTACATAAAGTTCAAACAGAAAAAAAAAAAACAATGGCATTAGCAATTGGGACATTTGGTTGCCTCTATGAAAGAGGCAAGAGTTATGAGGAAGTTTCTAGGTAGAGATGATACTCTTATTTCTTGATCTGGAGAAGTTTACAAGGAACAGGTTCACTTTGTGATAATTCAGTGAGTTGAGTCCCTATGATCTGTGCACATTTCTGTACGTGCACAATAACAACATTATTGTACTGATGTATGATATGTGATGGGAGAGGTAGTTCAATTTTGCAGGAATCTTTCTGAACATTCATAATTCCAGTCTAACACAGAGTAAAGTATCAGCCAAAATCAATTTGAGGAATTTTCTACAAAATACCTGATGTCTATTTCTCAAAATTGTCAAAGTCATAAAAAGACAAGGAATAACCGAGTGAGAAACTACCACAGACAATTATAGAAACATGACAACTGAATGCAATGTGAAATTCTAAACCAGATCTTGGAACAGCTAAAGGTAAATCCAAATGAAGTCTAGAGCTTGGTAGTAGTAGCAACTTATTAATGAAAACTTTTTAGTTTTGATAAATGTCCCATATGGTGGGACACATTAGGGGTAACTGAAACTGAGTGAGGGATATATAGAACTCTCTGAACTATATTTGCAAGGTTTCTATAAGCCTAAAACTACTCTAAAACAAAAAGTTTATAAAGCACCAACCTGAATAATGGCCTGAACTAGGTAAACTAATATATGTATGTTATGTGCTATACATTTAGGTGTTTAACATATAGAATCTAAGAATTTCTTGGAGATGGAAAAAAGTAAAAACAAAAACAATTCACAAAAAGAGAATGTAAAGAAATTTACAATATGGTAAAATCAAGATTGAAAGAGGCATACATACTACCAGGACAGAATTTGGAAGCCAGACAGTGTTCTTATCTTGGCTCTACTACTTACTGACTGTGTGATCTCTGGAAAGTTATTTCACCTCTTTAAGCTTGTTTTTTCATCTGCAAATGGGCATGATACCACTTACCCAAGAAAATTATAGTGAGGGTTAATAAGACTTGAATGTGCTTACTCAATGAAGTGTTTTACTGGTCTTAACAAATATTCATTCACTTCCCTTCCACCTTCACCTACTCAAATGAGGAAGCAGTGAAAGGCTACTAGAAGGCAAGAAACCCAGATTGGAGTTCTACCTCTGTTACTTACTAATAAGTTACAGGGCCTTACACAAGGGTATGTGTTTTCACCTGTGAAATGAGAGTACTAGTATAAATCAGGGACTGGCAAATTACAGCTCATAGGCTAAAAATCCTGGCCTGGTGCTTATTTCTATAAATAAAGTTTTACTGGAACCTAGTCATACCAATTTGCTTATGAATCATCTATGGCTGCTTTCCTGAAACAATAGTAAGGTTGAATAGCTACAACAGAAACCATTTGTCTCACAAAGCCTAAAATATTTACTATCTGGCTCTTTAAAGAAGTTTGCCAACCTCCGGTCTAAATGATCACTAAACACTCTTTTAACTCTAAAATTCTAAGCCAATACTTAAGATAAATATTAAATTTGAAGGTACATGATAAAAACATCAATATGCCATAATCTCAAAATGCTTCATAAAAACTGTCCCAAACCAGTATTACACCTGTTTACTCACCAATTTTCCTTGTGATCTGCCACTTCATAACTCTGAAATTGTATCAGGCAGGGAATGTGGCATCTGAAGTGAGCAGCTAGACTCATGCCTTAGTTGTAAAATTCATAAGCCCAGAGTTTACACTGTAGATACCAAGGGTTTTTATCCTATTCCACTCAAGACAGCCCTTGAGAACTGGCACCTAGCAGTAAAACAGGAGCTGTCAAGTTCTCTGACAACCTCACCTCCAACTGCTAGATACAAAACAGCAGAGCCTAGGAATACCAAATTTAATGCAAAAAGAGAAAGAAAAGAGAAGAAGCTGTGCTTAAAAAAGAACCATATCTACATTCTCAAATTCCAAATGTCCTAATATTAGACTAGACCTTAAAAAAACTTCAGACATTCTAAATAAAATAGTATAGATCCTCTTTCCTTTCAACCAATGTTAATAATTGGTTGAGTCAGACCTATATTCAATTCCTGGCTTTACCTTTTGTTTCGTAATGGGAAACAATGCCATTTTTTTATGCCTTAGGTAGTTCCCCTATAAAATGAAAATACAGTTGGGCATGGTGGCTGAAGCGGGAGGATTCTAGGCAGCCCAAATTCTAGGCTGGCCTTGGCAACTGAGCAAGACACTGTTTCAAAACAAAAAATGTTTTTGGGATGTAGTTCAGCGGTTCAATCGCTAGCACTGGGGTTTGGGGTTGTGGGGCAGACAGAATAGTAATTACCTATCTCATAGGATTTTTGCAAATTAAATGAATACCCACAAAATACTCTGTTTAGTGCCTAGCTTCGTGCTTAATAAATAATTGCTACTGCAAGCTATTACCTATTTTATTGGTTATCACTAAATACCTATTTTTCAGAATTATTGTCCTCTTGAAATATTTCACAACACATACCAGCTAAGTAATATTATTCTTTTCTTCTTGGCAAACATGCTATTAAAAACACTAACCAAGGTTCTTTCCTTCAAAGCTCTCTCTACTACCTCTACTGAGATCATTTTCTTCTACTGTCTAGCAATTCAGTTTAAGCATAGTGCATATGAAAGTGATATTTGCCTAGGAAATTATAATGGAAATATGGAAGATAAAAGGAATGCTATTTCAAAAGAGATCTTGATTCTAAAGAAAGGAAAACATTTGAGAATGGATTCCAATTTTAGCTTAATAAAACCAAAAGGTGTACAATTTCTTTCATTAAGGAAATTTGAAAAATGTTAGAAGGTAAAGCAGATAAATGGCAATAAATCTATGCATTTCCATGGGTGTTAATTAGCCAATAAAATTATGATAACATGTTAGTATTTCTCACTGAAATTAGACAATAATAGTACAGTAGAAAGTACACAAAATTCTGGGATCAAATAAACCTCAGCTGAAATCTTAGTTTCACCATTTTGCAAATATAAAAATAAGAACAAAAGTTTTCTTTATTATACTGCTCTTATGCTCTTAAAGACCTAGGATCTTTCTAAATATTAGACTAACACTTACTTACGCTGAATATAAAAAGAATGCTGAGACTGTATGCAAAGTTTTCAAATAAAAAATGATCTTCTGGATTTGGGGTATAGTTCACTATTTGCCTAGTATGGGTGAAATCTCAGTTGGATCCCTAGCACAACACACACACACACACACACACACAACCTTCAAAAAGAAATGATAAGCTGGGCATAGTGGGGCATGCCTGTAATCCCAGTAACACTGAGGCAGAAGGACTACAAGTTAGAGATCAGCCTAAGAAACTTAGTAAGACCCTGTATCAAAATAAATAAAAAATAAGAAGGGCTATGGATGCTGCTTAGTGATAAAGTGTTTGCCTAGCATGTACAAGGCCTTGGATTCAATCCACAGCACACACAAAAAAAGACATCATGATAGTTAAACAATCTTAGCATTACTAGTTTCTTTACATAAAACAAATAAAAGGATGAAAGGAGTTGTTCAGTTTTCTCGTCTGGTAAATAACCATGTGGGTCCCAAGACTAAATGAAAAAAGCTACGGCACAGGTGCTTAATTAACAATGTTGGTTTGTGCTTTCTTGGCCAAGTGTGATTGGTGAGCTACAGACAAGGTTAGATGAGCACAGTGGCACAGATGATAGATTCAAAGTTACTTAAAATAATCTATTTATACTAATAGTAAATAAATGGGGGAGGGGACCCTGTATTCCCAGTACCTTTCAGAGATAAGACCATCCGAGGACACCTGGGCTCCAAATATTTCTTGAGATCATCCCAGGCCTTTTTAATAGCAGCATAATGATCAATGTATCTTCCTACATCAGAGTAAGTATCTATGAAGAGAGATTTCCAACACTGATTCTTCCGTGTTTTCTCTTCCCTAAACAGATTTAAAAAATGAGATTAAAACTCTTTTGAAATGATACTAGAATATATTTTCAAAACTTACCAACACACTTTATTGGAAGTTTGTGGTTTACTTTCCTTTTTCACAATAATATTTTACCCACAATGGGAGACTAGATAGCAAAAAAGTGATACATACCTCAAAAATTTTAACAAGAGTTATTGCTGACATGATGGGATTGAGTCACTATTTTCTTACTTTCTACTTAAATTCTTCTAAGATTTATAATACTTAATAAAATGTAATGTGAATTTGTAGGTACAAATTCAACATACCCCTAAAAACACACCAATTATAAAATTTAAAAGGGTATGCTCTATTTTAAAGAACACTTAGAATCTAATGATATAATAACATTAATTTAGCACATCCTCCTTGAATTAGCCAGAGAATCACAAAGCATTAAGATAACTATATATTTCAACATTTCAATTCGGTATAATTCTGCAAACATTTAGTGACTAAAGGCATAAAAAATAAAGATAGTGTTTTTGGGAGAAAGAATAAAGTACAAGTGGTAGAGGACAGAGCAGCCACAGAGGGCCTGAAGGTCACATACTAATGAGCTTGGGTTTTCTTCTGAACAAAATGGAGAGTCACATAAAGGGGTTCAGTGAGAAGAGTAAAAGAACAGAATTGTGGTTGTAGGTTGGTATGGGTAGATTTGAGGGATATAAACTAGAGGCATAAAGAGGAGTTAGGAAGGTTTTACAGTCCTGCTAAGAGAAGATGAAATGAATTAAGCTGCACAGTGAGGTGGAATAAATAGGAAGACTTGAGAAATATACAGACACTAACCTTGGTAATTAAATGAATATAAGAGAGGAGATCAAAGATGATTCCTAATTCTGGCTTGGATGTCAGAAGACTAGGAACACAAAAGGATAGGTTTAGGACTGGGAAAAGAACAAATTAGGGTGGCTTTTTTTTTTTATGGGGGTTGAGGAGAAAAGGGAGGCATCTTTTTATTAATATAAATTATATATACATATTAAAAACTAAAAAGTACCTAATAACTGGGTTGATAGCTCGGTGGTGAAGCACTCACCTAACATGTGTGAGGCCCTGGATTCCATTCCCACAGCCACAAAGAATAAAATAAAAATAATTTGAAAGTACCAAAGGACTTGTGGTAAAAAAAAAACTAGTCTCCAATTCTAAGCCCAACCCTCAAAGGAAATACAAGTTATTTATGGAAGTCACATCTCTAATTCTAAATGTTTATACCTCTGGCTCTTGATTTACCAATTTTACGTTTATCTGCCAATATCTTAAAGGGAAAGATAAGGACACAGCAATACTTCAAATACCCTCTCCCCCATTCCTCCTCCCTACATTTGACAGCTCTGTTATTAATGTTTAGTTTGGTAGAACTTAAAGCTTGCAGCTTTAAATAACAAACCTCTACTTCTTCCCCATCTTTTGGCACTCTCTGACTCTCCTCAATCTAAGAAATTTGTGTTCCTACATTTCCTTTCACCTCTCCCAGCTCCCACTCTCCATCATCAACACTTTTATTCTGTCAAATGTGTTAACCTGTGTGGAACAGTCAAGGGAAAGATCGAGCAGACAGTTGTGCCAACAAGCCGAGCCCAGTGGGGATGTAGGTCTGGGAGTTAGGAGCACTCTCAGGTAGTCACTAGGAACTGCAGCAACACGTGCAGAGTTCACAGAAGGAGAGAGTGGTGGGCCAAGAACTGAGCCCTGGAGAATACCAACATTACTGGCAGGCACGAGAACAGCCATCAGAGGAGATAAAAGATTCAGCCTAGAAAGACTCAGGGCAGAACAGTGTTATAAGGATCAGCTGCTAGGAAGAAGAGAGGAGAAGGGAATCAGATGCAAGCTAAATGACAGGTACTGAGATACAGTTAAAGAAGGAAAAAGTTTGAGTATTCTACAGCACAGTAGGGTGATTACAGTTTGCAACAATTCATTGTTTTATAATATTTTATAACAAATTTTATAAACAACAAAAAGAAGTTTCCCAATACAAAGAAATGGTAAATGCTTAAGGAGAAGAAAATGTTAATTAGCCTGATTTGATCTTAACATATTTTACCCATGTATTGAATTATTACACTGTAGCCCATAAATGTACAATTATTACATATCGATTAAAACATAAGTTAATTTATTCTAAAAAATTTAACCCCCCCCCCCAACATAAACACACAAAAGAATACATATTCCCTGAATACTTACTCGGATATCAGCCAGTATTTTTTGCAATGTCTTCTCCACAGTGGGTCATGACTTGATAGCTGGCTAAGTCTCCGACTGACATAGCAACAACTGGCAGTAACCAGATTCACAATTAGTACAAAAGAAAAATTTAAAAACATCTTAAAGATTAAAATAGTCACTGTTAAATTGTTTTATTCCTTTTACTTTTCTTATTTTCCACTTACTGTGCTTATACTTATAAAACAATATTTTCTAAAATTTGTTTAATGTGTTCGTTAGTATAACCCCTTGTAAGAAGTAAAATCTTAACTATTTTGATTCACAAATAAATCTTGAAACCACTATAATTGCAATCTCCTTGAGTCTATTAAAAATAAATACATATAAAGTTAGAGTTAACCTCAAATTGAGAAGCTTTTCTATATTTACCATCAGAATAGTAATTATCTCTGCATATTGGAAGAAACATTATTCAGGTTTAAACAAATTGGTTTCAGGTATTTTTCAAGATCTGTAAGATGTATGTTACAAAATGTATAAGCCCTTTGCTTTGTTCTAATTTTTTATCAAAGGAAAAAAAATACTGTTGCTAAAAATATTGTTTCATTAAAGCAAATAATGGATAGTCCACCTAAAGAGTATTCTACATCATTGTAGTCCAGATTTGGCATTTATGGCTATGCAAGTTATCAGCTGCCCCCAAACATGAACTACTAGAAACACATGATTTTCCTACTATATTGAGATTTCAAACATAATAATGCTCTAATTCCATAATGCTACCCTACATAATTAATGTGTAAAATGAAATGAACCTAAGATTAGGAAAGTGAATTTATATCCTTTAGAAATCACAACTCACGGAAAGTAGATGTACAAACATCTCACTTGGGCAATAACTAATCAATTTGTGGAATCTTACATCACACGGAATTTGTCAAGGCCAAAAGCAGGCATGTTAAAAACTGATCTACCTATGATAAACAGATCAGCCTTTGATCTTTAAATTTCATAGAAACAGCATCCTTTTCCTTTTCTGCCAAGTTCAGGGAACATCCAAACTAATTGTTGTAAACATAAGAATGCCTCCAGTTTTACAAATTCAGGTTCCATTTTCTCTCTTGTTGATTCCTTTCCCTCTACTTGTCCCATCAGTTAAACAATAAAAAGAATTGGAGGGGCTGGGGAGATAGCTCAGTCGGTAGAGTGCTTGCATTGCAAGCACAAGTCCCTGAGTTCGATCCCCAGCACCGCACCAAAAAAAAAAAAAAAAAAGAATTGGAAATGAGAACGAAAGGTGACTTTGATGCACTTTAAGGTTGAAAACTACTGCTCTAGGGATTGATTCAGTTGGCTTAAGAGTGAGAGCTGTAGCCTAGGCATTGGTATGTTTAAAAAGTGCCACTGAATGTGGAATGAATCTGACAAAAATTATGCAATATGCATGTATAAATAGATCACAGTGAATTCCACCATTATTCACATCTGTAAAGTACCAAACAAAAATAAATGAGTGAAATTTTTGGAAGACTAGTAAAGGGGAAGAAGAGGGAAGGGATAAGCGGGGTACTGGGTACTGAAAAGGAGTAAATCAAATTCCATACACACATGATTTTGTCAAAATAAAACCCAACTATTATGTATAACTACAATGCACTAATAAAATTAAAAAATTTAATTAAAAAAATTTGCCACTGGTTATTGTGACACACAATGAAGGTGGAGAATGGTATGTGATAAATCAATCTGAAATGGAGAAACAATGCAACTAATACTATACTAAGATCCCAGGGAATTAATCCAATCTAACCCAATACAGTTGAGCAAATAAGTCCTAAACCTGTCAGTGCTCAAAAAAGGACTGGACACTTGTTAAGCTGGTTATATGATACAAGAAGGAAGCTTAAGTACCCTGGACACATCTGTGGTATTCAACTCAATTGATTTCCATAGGCAATTATGAAGGGGTCAGGTCACTTCTGTTTAAAATTTTGATTACTACCTAAAGCATTTAGAATAAAATCTCCTCCCTTTGGCTCACAAGATCTTATATGATCTCACCAGTCTCAAGTCAGTCTGCTTGTGAGTCACTGCCTACCTCCAGCAACACCAGCCTTCTAGCTCCTTCAGCAGGCCATGCTGTTGAACAGTCACATCAGCCTCTGAAAACACTGTTCCCTGTACTATGCCACACTTCATGTATGGCAGCCCCTTCTGCTGTAAATCAGTTGTCTCTTCTTCCCAATCTTTTAACAGAGCAATCAATGTCCTTCCAAGCACTAAGCACCTCTTATGCACTTATCTGTCTTTCCATCTTGCCCATTACTGTGTAAGCTCCATGAGAGACCCTATCTGCCTGGTTCACTATTGTATCCCTAACATTTAATAGGCTGGCACACCACAGGTACTCCAAGAAACAAAAATCTGTTGAATAAGTGATGAATATAAAGATAAACAAGACAGTCTTTACATTTGAGAATATTTCTGGTATGACAAATAAATTCTGTGGAGGAAGGAAGAAGGTAAAGGAAGGTCTTGGAGGAATTTCACCCTGCCAGGAGGGGAGCAAGATATTTCCGGCAAGGTCAAGAGCTTAAGCCACAAAATGAAAAAGTGCATGTGTGTAGTATGTTGGCAGAGGCCTGATTTGGCTAGAGAGGAGTGTGCAAATGTGATAGTGGAGGAGAAATAAGGCCTGAAAGGCCTTTGATAATAAGCCAGATGATAAAAGCCTTATGTGTTCCACAAGTTTAGGTTACAATCTGTAAACGGGGTAATGCCGGTTTTTAAGGGGAATGACAGTCAGATGTGTCTTGGGATGATTACTCTAGCAGTAATAAAAAGGGGGTGGGGTGTCTAGACAGCAAGAGGTCATTGCAACAGAATATATCGGATGAAAGCTGGAACAGCCTTTCCTGAAGAAAAACTATTTTTCTGCTTTAATACAGCCTGAGTTGAGAAAAAAAGTTTATTTTCTAGAAAAATAAAAGCATTAGCAGGTACTAGTAGAAGTGCCAGCAAGAAACTAGAGATATCCCTGACACCACTTAGCTAGGCCAACCAACAGCTATCTGTTAACTCCAAGCAATATATATTTCTATAAGGACCTTTAATAGCACAATCCACAGTCATCAACAGCTAAAACCAACGGTTATCCAAAAAAGCAAAACGGATCCTGCCTACCGGTACTGAGAGCGACTTTGTCTCCTCCGCCAACATGCATGGCAGGTAGCACAAGAAACTCAAAGCTAAGCTGTCAAGGATGTAAACAATCCTGACACCCGGGGGGTGGGGAAGGGGGACGGGCAGCGCCTTTTCTTCCACCATCCTGGACTGCCCCAATTTCTTAAAGAATTTAACCACCTTTACCAGCAACCGGTGTTTATTTTTGGATCAGATGGTCTAGAGTGGGAAACGGCAAGAACGACAGTCACCTGTATCGCATCACCGGAAGTCAGAACCAAATACAAAATCCAGCATCCAACCGTAAGGAGGACGGTGGAGAACAAAACAATTCTCAAACACACAAGTCCGAAGTAAGCTCTGCCAGCGACCACGGTGACGGGTGCGGCGCCTGGGGGGTCAGGGGTCGCCTGCCCCCTCTCGCGCGCTCTACCTGCCCACGTTGGCGAAGGATTCTGCAGGCGAGGCGGCCACAGAGACAAGCGACCGCGAAGACAGGGGCTATCCACAGCGTCCAGGGCTGGGCCAGACCCCGAGGGGCCCCTGCGGAACCAGCGGTGGTCCACCGGTCACAACCGGGCGGCACCCGAGCGCTACCTCCCTCCCAGCAACTGGGCCTCGGCGAGGCCTAGGAGAGAGAGTTCTCGTCCCCCGGGGCCTGAGGCCTGGACCGAAGGAAGACCCCAGGGCCGAGCCCTCTCCGCCCCGGTCTCACCCAGCCCAGCTGGCTCTTCAGGATAAGGGCGGCCCTGGCGTCACCTTCTGGTGCCGCCGGGGTCCGGTCCTGTTGGCGGCTCCAGCCTCCTTCCCTCCAGCCTCACCGCCTTCTCTCCCACCCCGGCTATGCGCACCGCCCCATTACTTGATTAGGTCCCGGTAATCCAAGAAGGATAAGATGAGGAGCAGTGGATCGGTGGGCAGCGACTCCAGGGTCATAGGCACCGTCTCGGCCTCCATGGCCGCCATCTTGCCTGGCCCGGTGCAGGCCTGGCCCCGCCCCTGCCCCGCCCCTGCCCCGCCCCCGCCGCCGCCCGAGCCGCTCCCCATCCGCTCTCACAGGTTTGTTATGTAACCGCCCGCTAGCCCCGCCCTCAGGGCGGCCTCCAGGGCGGCTCCCGGGGATGCCCCGCCCACGCCGCAGGCTGCTGGCGGGCGCGAGGTTCTTCGCCGCAGGCTGGGCTCCTGCTAGTTCCACCTCCCGAGATCTCTCGTCCCGTTCCGGCTCCTAAACCTGCCCACATCTCTTGTTAGTCTTTGTTCCCTAGTCCTCTGCTGCAGCTCCCCAGTCCCTCATGGGCAAATTTGCACCCGGACTCCTCAAAACCTGTCCCCAAATCGCACGCTAACTACTCCCTGCCCTTGGCACTAAAACCCATTGCTTCTCTTCCTTTTCCCAGCTAGAAACCCCTCGTTTCCCACTTAAGCCTCCCTGGTTGAACATGTCCCTTCCACACAGCAGGGCTACTCCGAGGCTTGTCCACTCGGTAGGGGCAAGGCTAGGAATCAGCCAGGGGCGCTGAGGAAGGCTCCTCTCCCCAGCTGTCAGATGATCGTCGAGGGCATAATTTTACCACCCTCCTCCTCAAGCAAAATGTGTACTTAGACTAACTCACCGTCGGCGCTGTCGCTTAATTTGGTTGTCATGGCTATTTTTCAGCTCATTGGGGTAATGCAAAGTGCATAGTAAATGTATTTTTATTCATTTATTTGTCTAAGACATAGATTTCAGAGGATTAGAAAGGGATGAACTGAAACCCCTGGAAGGCAAAATAATGACTGAGGCACAAGATGGCTATTCCTTCAGCTTTGTCAATATGGTATTAAAATAGGAGTGGAAGAAGTAAATGTTGAGGATCCTGAACCAAAGAATACATCCCTTGTCGCATTTCTTTTCCGTTGCTTTTCTAGGAGCAGTATAGTGTAGGGATAGGTGAGAGCTTGGGCAGTCCATACAGGCTTGGACTTCGTTTATTTGACTGATAGTGACAATTTAACCATATCTAAATTCTATGAGTCTGCTTCTCATCTCTGAAAACCACCCCTCCTAATGTGGATTAAAGATGATAATAACCCTTTGTTTTCATCAAGCGCCTGGCTAGATACCCAATTAATATTAATTTCCTAAGCTTATACATACAGCAGTCACTAAATTTGCCAAAGTCATCCACATCCTGGAAACGGTTTCACCCATGTTTGGAAAAGTGCAAATGAACTCCCTCACTTCCTCAAAAAGTCTATTTTCTCAATTCACTAAACCATTAATGCCTTTATTAATGATTTTGTTTAATAGTTATAACCCCTACTCTGGCCCAGCAAAATGAAATAACCTCTGGCCCACATCTCTGAACTTCCAAACTATTTATGCATATATGTTATTTACTGAATTGGATTTAGGTTAGTTGTTCCTTATTTCTCTCTCCAAACTGTAAACTCAGACTTATTCATCTTTGCAAACTCAGGATATAATATGGCATTTGAAAGTTTAAATCCAGGTTGCTTAAAGACAGAGAAGTCTTTTCTGTTTACAAGAGAATTGTGCCTATTTATGTAGGTGAATGCTTATAAAGCCATTCGATCCTAATTTATGCTTGCCTCTATTTCTCTCTCAGATGGGCTACTTGTTTTAAATCCAAAAGCTGGTGGGGTTTTCGAGTGCACTGCATTTGCTTCTGCTATTCCATTGCTCTGCAACTTGCTCTAAGCTGTGACCTAATCCAAAAGACCAAATAAAGAAGTTATACTACTGACTTGACAGGACTAAGGTGAGGTGAGAGAGGCACTTGTCTGGGGAACAAAATGTAAGAAGGGTGCAAAACAAACAAACAAACAAAAAACCCTCAGTAATCCAGAGAAATAATATTTTAATGCAATATCTTTAAAAATTGAACTAGCCAGGCATGGTGGCACATGCCTTTAATCCCAGTGACTTGGGAGACTGAGGCAAGAGGATTGCAAGTTCAAAGCCAGCCTCAGCAACTTAGAAGAGGCCCTAAGCAACTCAGCAAGACCTTGTTTCTAACAAAATATTTTTAAAAGAGGATGGGGGATGTGACTCAGTTGTTAAGCACCCCTGGGTTCAATCCCTGTTACCAATAAACAAACAAACTTGATGCAAAAAAAAATTCCATGATAAACAAAACACCAAAATCTTAAAAAGAAACAGAATCAAACAGGCCATCCAAGCCATAGGAAAGCCTAAAACATAGTAAAGGGAAAAAAATGTATATCTCTGAACACGTGTTTTTATTTATTTTTTAAAATTGTTAATTCTCAGCTAGACATCGTGGCTCGTGCCTGTAATCCCAATGACTTATGAGCCTGAGGCAGAAGGATCACAAGTTCAAGGCTAGCCTCAGCAATTTAACAGGCCCTGAGGAACTTAGTGAGACCCTGTCTCAAAATACAAAATTATAAGAAGGGATTGGGGATGTAACTTAGTGGAAGGGCCCTGGGTTGAATCCCTAGTGCCAAAAAAAAAAAAAAAAAAAAAAAAAAAAAAAAAAAAAAAATTAATTCCCACCATCAACACCACCAAAAAGCAGTGCTTCAGGTGAATGACTGGGTTCAGAGTTCCTGCTATGCCTCTTTAGTCTTTCTTTTCTATATTGCCAGCCTCTGCCACTTCCCACTTTGGAAGATGCCATTGGATTGCCAGCCCTTTCTGCTAGAGACCAGGCCTTCCTGAGGAGGTGCCCTCAACCCAGGCTTCATTTTCTCTCCAATGTGGTATGAAGGAGTTTGGGGGAGCAATGCAGGTGGGTGGGACCCAGGATGGCCCTTCCTTTTTTGGGCTGTGGTTTCCTGTTGACACCACTCTGCCCTCCAATAATGGCTGGACAAAGGGATAAGAAGGAAGAGCCCAGGACTTGGTTATTCAGGGGAAGGGCTCCAGAGCCTGTGGACCTGGGTGGGAAAAACTATCCCTCCAACTCTGCCAATTGTTTAGGAACTGGTTTCTACATAGCCCAGACGAATGTCACTAAAATTTTATCTGCTTACCCTTATAATATGTAGGTCAGAAAGCATGAGCTTCTGAAAGAAATGTTCGTATGTGGAATTTACTTTTAAAGTTTCTTCTTTTTTCTGGAATAGAATGAAAATGCTTGAGAAATAAATATACTTACATGTTCCCTTCAGGACCCTAGTGTTACCTTGTCTATGACTAACAGTCCTTACCAGACAATACCCTACTTCTTGGTAATCACATTGTAGCTTTGGCTTTGAAGTTCCCAAGGGCCATCAGATAAATTCTTCAGACACTAATTCACATGTTATTATGTGTTAGCATTTGAGCTGAGGAACTGAGAAGAACATTGTACTGGGACTCCTCTTTAGAGGGTGAAAAGTAAATGCCCTGTTATTGGCCAGGCTATATGGGCAATGACTAAACAGACTCCATTTCACCCTGAGACTCCATGTCATGTAGGAAATGCTTCTCCCAGGGGAACACCCCACCGCTGCACCCATCAACATAGCATAGCATGTTTGGCAACACAAAATGACAATTCTTATATAATATAAAATTATCCTTTTCTTAGTTCCTATTTTTCTTGGACAATGTACCCTTTCAGAGAATGATTGTCTAGATGTTAGTAACCATTCTTTAACTTGTACCCAACTAAGGTCATTTTGACCCACTTCCCCTTCTGCTTATGATTTTAGATCTCATGATACAATCCAACAATTGGGGCTGTCCTCCCAAAAGCCATTTTGGACGTTGTGTGAGACAGTCAGCTAATAAAGACTCTCAAATGTGGACTTCTCAGTGGTGATCAGTCTGTTCTTAAGTTGCACCTCACAACACTCCCTAAAAGTTTGGTTGGGGACAGACAAATCTAAATGGCCCTGGAGATTCATTTTCTCCCTCATTTTCATGGTTTAGTAACTGTCTGCCTCAGCAGAGTTGAGATAGCTTAAGGGCAAGACAGGAAGTCAGGAGATGCTGAGCGCTAGAGAGTTTTTCTAAATGATAGCCTAGATGTACCCCTTCTCCATGTGTAAAACACCATAGCTCAGGAGCCAGTTCTACTGGCTGCTTTTTGCCTAACCTGGGGGGCCTGCCAGTGGACAAGAAAGCTGCGAGCTGGGATAGGCGGTAGGATCATCTAAATTCCCCTCCTTCTCTCATTTGTCTTGCCCCAACCTCCAATTCACAATTATAGCACATGGCATTGGATTGTGTGCCCTCAGTCCCTGAACTGAGCTACATGAAGGTTATTATGTCCCATGCTCCACTCTGACACAGGGCTAGCTCAGTGTTTTTGGAGACATCCTAGTTGTGATGAGGCAGCTTGTAATCTGGGAGCCCTAGAGATGAAGGTAAGGGAGGACCACACAGAGATACTAATTCCCCAAATGAGTGCACCCCCTGAAAAAAAAAAAAAAATACCCTGAGCTGAAAGGCTGCTGGTGATTGGTTAGAAGAAGACCTACCTCTTCCGAGTCCAGGAAAATTTAGGAGTGTGCTCATGTTTTGTGGCTGAAATCAGGGAGAAGGATAAAAGTACTGGGATGATGAAGATTAGGGGCTGCCATTGCTGCTGAAAAAGGCAGCCAGGTTGATGGGGGAATGCAAAAATCTGGAATGGATTTAGCTGCTCCTGTGGACCAAAACCACAGCCAATTTCATGGCCAATGAGAATCATGAAAGGGATGTAAGAGATTTATAGGCACGGTGCTAGCAACTATTCAAACTGAGTTCTGGGACTTGGTTACCTGCTCCCTTCTTAGGCAGAGACTTTATTCCTGAATTCACAAAATGTGACTTCTTTTTTGTTTTCTTGTGTGCCTATAAATCTCTTACATCCCTTTCATGATTCTTTCAGCCCATGAACCTTCTGAAACTGTCATTTGGATATATTTTAAGTGTTCCCTATTGGGGGCTTCTAATATGGTGAGGCTGAGGGTGTACACAGTCAAGAATGGCCTATAATCCCAAGTCTGCCAAGATTGCGTCATTGAAACAAAATCTTCCGCCAGGCAAAGAGAAAATGCACCATTCTCATGCAAGATGTAATACTGGCTAGGGTACTGAACACACCATCCACCAGTTCAATAGGGCTACAGGGTTGGAGAAGCCATTAGTGTCTAGAGTCTTCCTGTTTCCTGCTGAGACTTAAACAGGTACGTGGCCACGTTGATCTTTCGCTGACACTTGTATGCAGGCTTGCGTGGTCTGCAGGAATAGGAGAAAAATTAGGCTCTATCCCTTCTCTGTGCCCTAGGAGAGTGATCTCTACGAACTCCTTCACCTGAGCTCCCTTATCATCTGACCTGGTTGTGCTCAGTCAATGGTAAGCATTGGTGGGATATTGGGGAAGGGAAGAGAAAAGAGAAATCAATGCATTTCCTGTCTATCTGCGGAGGTTTGGGGTTGTGACTGTGTTCCTCTGTGCACACTCCTTTGAATGCCTGGTGCCCAGTGCCCTCTTTCCTATCCTCAGATCACCTGACCCAGATAACACTGCTCCCTCCCATTGCTCTTTCAGGGATAGTAACAACTCCCCTCTGGTGCTAACCCCTGGGCACCTCACTGTCATTTATTGGTTCCTTAGTCCAGCTCAGATCTCAGTTAGTAATATCTTCATTGAACTCTGTTATGTTGCTTTGAATGCTTTGTCTATTTCTTGAGAAGACTGACTGATATCATTTGCCTTCATCTACCAAGGCAAGTGGTGCTGTGACAAATTCCCTAGTACACCTTATCAGTGAGCTGAACAAATGCCAATACAGTGAGAACTGCAGGTGTGGGCCAAAGCTTCCACTCTGTTGATGACACCTTGACCAACTGTACTGTGTGCATTCCACAGCATCTGATCTTAGAAAAATTTGCCAAAGATGGGTTTCCAAGGAAGACGAAATCGTCTTGCCTTCCATGTGAACTTCTCAGGGACTGTCTGTGCCATAGCCCAGAGAGACATTCTACCCCTATTAAAGACAAAGTTTTACTCCTTGGCTGACCATAAGGGTGGAAGCCCAACCTCTCACTGACCTGTTTTGGAAACAGCACACTTCATATCTAGGAATTTTACTATAGGATTTGCATAAAAGATAAGTAACTACATTCTGGGAGGGGACACCTATGGCAGAAACCTTGAGAGTAATCCAGTCATTGGTGAAGCAAACCATGTCCTGGAACCTCCTATCTCCTTCAGACCCACGAGAGTCACAGTTTATAATGATCAACCTCACAGTGGATTGAGCCTCTGGAATTGAGATTCCATTTCTTCTTCTTTTTTTTTTTTTAATAAAGTTTTATATTAGTAAAGTCAATTATTTAACAAATCTAAAGTTACTTTTTTTTTTTTTTTCCTCGCAGTGCTGGTGATTGAACCCAGGGCCTTATGCTTGCAAGGCAAGCACTCTACCGACTGAGCTATCTCCCCAGCCCTGAGATTCCATTTCTTGCCAGCCAAGACCATAAAGGCTTCCTTCCGTTGCCAAGGCTGAAACTAGCCCCCTCTGGAAAAAGAGAATATCACTGGAAAGGAAGTATGAAGATTCTGATACCTCACCTCTTCACCTCATGTTGAGTCCTGTCTGAATGGAAATATTCAGAAAGTTCTATAGCAACATGGAAACAGGACCTGTGACCAGAGCTTAAACCTGGTCCCTGATACCTTAACCAACTTCAGGAACAGGTGTTGATCTACCCTTCAGACACAGGAAGATCCACCCATGGGAAACCTAGCCTATTGGCTCACCAGGGCCTCTGGTAGACTTGCATCTGACAAGCTTGGCTCTCTGATGGAATGACTTGCCTCTAAGATGGGCAAATTCCACAGAACGCCACTGCCACAAATTGTTGAGGCCCACACACTTGATATGCTGAGACGTGAGCTAAATGCCAGGTGCTATTTTTGGCTATAGAATAGACAACTCGAAGATTGATGGAAAGAAACCTTCACATTGTATTTCAGTTAGGATCTTCCAAGAACCAAATGCCAAGACAGGATCAAGTTCATGAGAGATGCACTGATGTAGTAGTGGAAAGGCTTGTGAGGGACACGAGGGAGTGAGCAGGAGTAGCCTTCAGACCACAGCACGGGCCTAACTCTTGTTTTTTGTTTTTGCTTGTTTATTTGTTTTTGGTGCCAGGAATTGAACCCAGGGGCGCTTAACCACTGTGCCACATCCCCAGCCCTTTTTATTTTTTTATTTTGGTACAGGGTTTCTCTAAGTTACTGAGGCTGGCCTGGAACTTGTGTTCCTCCTGCCTCAGCCTCCCTAGCTCCTAGGATTACAGGCATAGGCCACTTATGAAGAGACAAAAGAAGGTGATTGGGCAGAACATCTCAGAGTGGAACATAGTTCTGAGAACGTCTCAGCTAAAATGAGGACGAGTCCTTAACCCAAATTTCCCTTTGAAGAAGGATGGAGACCTCCAGATTGGCCAGCACTAAGACCCTCTCATTGGCTAGGAGCAACCCAGGGAAAAAATGGCTTTGATTCTTGTCATTCAACATCTGACGGGCAGCAGGAGATTGGAGCAGCATTCTTCCATGGCCATCACACACAGGAACATCACTAGCAGCCTAGCTGTTTGGTCAGGACCTGGAGCCACCCAAAGACTGAATTAGTGAAGGCATACCCATATGGGACACCCCCATGGAAAAGATTATGAGACCAAAGCTAAAGAGCCTGGTCAAGTATGCACAGTCTTCAAGTTTATCTACAGGCTCATTCAATCTATGCTGTGATCCACCAAAATAATGAGACCATCAGAAGGACTGGGGTACCCAACCAGAAATTCATGCAACACATAGAAGCTGAGTTACTGGGTAAGTCTGTACTCTTGGCCAACTCCACCAGTCTGTCCATCAGCGGTGAACTTGTGACGTCTACAAGCCTCGCAGGCTCAGACTAGGTAACTCACAGCACATGTCAGAGCCCTGATGTTAGGGTTCCCAGATTTAATGTGCCCACACACCACCAGCAGCACCACCAGCAGTAAAAAAAAAAAAAAAAAAAAAAAAAAAAAAAAAAAAATAAACTAGAACCAAACAATAAATACCAAGAAACCCAATTAGATTTGAATTATTCATACTCGCCTATACATATGCACATTAAAATAGAAATACCACATAGGACATACACTAAAAAAAGTATTTGTTCTTTATCTGAAGTAACAAGCACATAAACTCCCTACCCAGTTTTTAAAATTATGCTTTCTGATGATTCGGCTCTCCTTAATATTTCCTTGTTTTGCAGAATCTGCCTATAAAATTTCTTGCATTTGCAGTCCATATATATTGTATTGGTTTATACAGAGGTCACATGCAACTCATTTTATTCTTTTGTCCACTGAACACTCATTAATGAGGAAAAGTCTTCAATAATAAGATCATGGACTGGTGTGCGGAATACTGGTTACCACTGATTGGCAGCTTTTCAGAAACCTGGGGCGATCAGTGAGTGACCGAGCTTCAAAGGTGTGGTTATTACCATGGGGTTTCATGGACTGCTTGGTTTTCAGAGCAGGTTATCGGAATGAGTGGTGGTTACTTGTTTGTGACTTGGACCTTGGACCCCATGAACGATTTTTTTCCTTTCTTGAATATGAAAAATTGGGACTAGAAATGCACATTTCTCCTTTTTGATCTAGCCTCATCCAAATCGTGCAAAACACCATATGGTATTGTCCGTAACTTTATGTGGAGATACAATCTTCAGCTATTTTGCATTTAAGTAAGTTAAGCTTTAAATGTTATGATAGAAAAATAACTCTAACTGCCAATATTTTATAATTTATTCAAAGAACAAGCTGAATTTAGGGCACCTTGGCAAAGTTAATACAAGACACAAGACACACACATTAAATACAGGACTTCTCCTGAATATAGAGGACCCCTGATAAGCACCCTCAAGGTGGGTGTCTGCTGGTTGGTACTTGAACCTTTGACAAGGACAACCTCATAGTGGGTGCTTTGGATCCTGAAAGGACACCATCAGACTGAAATTCAGAGCACTTAAGAGCTCTGAAGGTAGATGGATAGAACTTGGAAACAAGAGAATTTCCCTATCCTCCAGCCTTGCAGTCTCCCACCAGTACCCCCCACTGACAGTATGCAACAGAAGTGGGAAATGTAGTTCTCAGCCCTGCAGGGCTCAGCACCCAACCCAAGACATAAAGGTGGGCCCAGCCAAGAGACAGGTAATTAATGCAAAGAGCAACACTACCCTCCCCTTTTCCTTGCTGTGTCTTAGTGAATGGATGGAGTGTTCTCATAATTCAGATCAGGGACAGACTGACTTTGCTTCAGAGGATTCCCAGGGTACCTATTCCTTGTATTATTCAAGTTTTTACAGCAGGCTTTGTGAAAAAGCAAAAGTCATCATGAACTAATCTGCACATTGTGTATTTTACAAGGGCTCAAGTCTTCCATAGGACCTTGAATCCTTCTATTTCTTCCCATTTCTCATATTTCCTTTCATCCAGGCTGTCAGAATAGCTTCCCAATTGCTTTCCTTCAAGTGCATGATTATATTTATCCACTTAAATATATATATATATATAAAAAAATATATATATATACCACATAAGTCTTCCCAAAGCAATGATTTTATTCTATTCTTTGCGTTAAAAAAAAAAAATCTACAGCCAGATGAGGTGGCACATGCTTGTAATCTCAGTGACTTGGGAGGCTGAGGCAGGAGGATCACAAGTTTGAGGACAGCCTCATCAACCAAGCAAGACCCTGTCTGAAAATAAAACAATAAATAAAAAAGGTTGGGGTGTACCCAGTACCAAAATCAATCGATCAATCAATTGATCAATCTGCTACAGTGTTTTGTTATAACACAGAATATTATCAACCCTCTTTAATTTAGCTTATGAGGCCTTCTGCAAACTTCTTTTTATTCAACAAACAGTTCTTTTTATTACACAAGTAATTTATGGCATTACATAAGGGAAAAAAAAGTGCTTTCCTGAATCTCATTACATCTTTAGTTGTGTATTTTCCTCATACAGACTCATAAGAAATGTTACAGTTTTTTTTTTTTAAAGGGGTTTATGCTTACATTGTTGTGGAAACTTTTAAAATAAGTCGTGAATACCTTTTCTTCTTAGGAAATATTAATCTGCATTATTAAACGCCTGACGAATATTGCTCAATATGAAGGCATCATACTGTATTTAATCAGTCTCCTATTGAGATAGTTAGAAATTGTCCAATTTTATTGCAATAAACAACACTGTGATAAATATCCATATACATTTATCTTTTGAATTGTTTCAGTTGTGTATATTGCACACATTTTAGATGTGGAATTACTGGGTTAAAATTTGCAAACTTTTTTCATTTGTCACCTATTTCTAAGTGACTCCCCAAAATACCTAGAGACAAAACCTGGAGTTCCAGATGTGGAAGTAGTGCAGACCACATTCTCTGACCCAAATACAGTAAAATCAGGAATGCATAATAAGTACATGATCCAAAAAGTCCAGCTGACCTCAAAAAAGCAAATAAAAACATCCTCTTAATTCTTTGGTCAAAGAAATAAAACAAATATTATAAAACTATGTGACAGTAAGACAGCCAGAATGGCTTATAATTTCTATTTTTCTGCCAAAACTGTACCTAAAGCAAATTTAAAACCTTATTTCATTTTGAACAAGAAAGAAAAATGAAACATATTAAGCATTCTGCTCAAATTAGAAAAGGACACCAGGCATAGTGGTGCACACCTGTAATCCCAGTGGCTTGGGAGGCTGAGGCCAGAGATCATGAGTTCAAAGCCAGCCTCAGGATCACAACACCAGACCTGTAGAGATATAGTGACAAAAATGGCATGGTACTGGCACCAGAACAGACACCATAGGCCTATGGTACAGAATAGAAGACACAGAGACAAACCCACATAAATACAGTTATCTCGTACTAGACAAAGGAGCCAACAACATTCATTGGAGAAAAGATAGCCTGTTCAACAAATGGTGCTGGGAAAACTGGAAATCCATATGTAACAAAATGAAATTAGACCCCTATCACTCACTGTGCACAAAACTCGAAGTGGATCAAGGACTTAGGCATTTGACCAGAGACCCTGTGCCTACTAGAAGAAAAAGTAGGCCCAAATCTCCATCATGTCAGCTTAGAAACCAAATTCCTCAACAAGACTCTGAAAATGCAAGAAGTAAAATCAAGAATCAATAAATGGGATGAAGTCAGACTAAACAGCTTCTTCACAGCAAAGGAAACAATAACATGAGGAGAGAACCT
Source organism: Sciurus vulgaris (assembly GCF_902686455.1). Lineage (NCBI taxonomy): Eukaryota > Metazoa > Chordata > Mammalia > Rodentia > Sciuridae > Sciurus > Sciurus vulgaris. Next base: position 38,799,746 of record NC_136472.1, on the reverse strand, counting down.
ACAGAATGGGAGAAAATCTTCACAACATGCACCTCAGAGCATTCATATCAAGGATATATAAAGAACTCAAAAAACCCAACACCAGAAAGACAAAAAACCCAATCAATAAATGGGCTAAGGAACTTAGCAGAGACTTCACAGAAGAAGAAATATAAATGGTCAACAAATATATGAAAAAAGGTTAAACATCACTAGCAATCAGAGAAATGTAAATTAAAACTACAACAAGAGGCTGATCACAAGTTCAAAGCCAATCTCAGCAACTTAGTGAAGCACTTAGCTACTCAGTGAGATCCTGTCTCTAATAAAATATTTTTAAAATGGATGTGGCTCAGTGGTTAAGCACCCGTAGGTTCTATCCCCAGTACCAAAAACAAAACAAAACAAAACAAAAAAACTATACTGAGATCCCATCTCACCCCAGTCAGAATGGCAGTTATCAAGGATACAAGTAACAATAAATGTTGGCAAGGATGGGGGAAAAAGGTACACTCATAATCACTCATAATTGCTGGTGGGTCTGCAAATTGGTACAACTGGAAAGCAGTATGGAGATTCAGAAAACTTGGAATGGAATCACCATTTGACCCAGTTATCCCACTCCTCAGAATATACCCAAAGAACTTAAAATAAGCATACTATAGTGATGCAACCACATCAATGTTCATAACAGCTCAATTTATAATAATTAAGCTATGGAAACAACCTAGGTGCCCTTCAACAGATGAATGGATAAAGAAAAATGTGGTACATATACACAATGGAATATTACTCAGCCATAAAGAAGAATGAAATTATGGTATTTGCAGGTAAATGGATGGAACTGGAGAACATCATGCTAGGTGAAATAAACCAATTCCCATGTTTTCTCTGATATGCAGATGCCGCTGGACTCACAAAAGGGGAGTGAGAAGCGGAGGGGGATGGGGCAAGGGAGGGGGATGAGAATGGGAAAGATAGTAGAATGAATCAGACATCGCTTTCCTATGTTCACATATGAATACCTGACCTATGTAGCTCCATATCATGTACAACCACAAGATTGGGAAGTTATACTCCATGTATGTATGAGATGTCAAAACACAGTCAACGGTCATGTATAACTAAAAAAATAGATTAAAAAAAATTAAATCTTTTTTTAAATGTTAAAAAAAAAACAGCCAGCTTCAGCAACTTAGCCAGGCCCTAAGCAATTCAATGAGATCCTGTCTCTAAATAATATATAAAAATGGGCTGGGGATGTGACTCAGTGGTTCAGCGTCCCTGGGTTCAGTTCCCATTTCCAAAAAAAAAAAAAAAAAAAAGAACAAAAACACCTAAGGGAAGCAGATACAGATAAATCAAGGTGAAATGAGAATGGAAGGATTGGGGACAGGAAATAGCGAGATTGCAAGTTCCACACAGGCTTGGTTGGAATCATCCCACATTTTGCTGACAGTTCAGCAGACAAAAGAAACCTGGGCAAGAGTGACGTTCATGGTGGGCTAGACTAGGAAAAAATTGTTACCAACAGAAGCGCTCAGGTGGAAGTGATTAATTTAGTGGGCACATCAGTGAAGGGAAGCTTTGCACAGAACATGACAGCTGGGTTATCTTGCTAAAGGTCGGATTTGCCAAGTAAATCAATTGCAGAGACAGAGGTGTGGTGGTAACCACAGGAGATTGGTTTTCAAGGTCTAGAATTTTTTTCCACGCCTCATCCGTTCTAGACTGATTAAGTGTACAATCTTATCAATTTTAATAATATGCTTTCTTTTAGAGCTGGAATCCTTTGGATTCAGATGTTCTATTTTTAAAGTCTGTTTTATATTATTAGTAATTATTACTAAAATAACTTCCTAGAAATTAAATATGCCATTTTATTCCTTATCTGTAATTAACTGAAGATGTTAGCATGCAAAGATGTAGTCAGTTCCAGCTTTACTATATGCAAGATTTAAGTGTGGTTGAGGAATGGAAAGTCCATAAAATCCCAATGGAAATACTTTAATTTTAAATATTTAGGCATTTATCTGTAGGGTGTCCCATGCCTACATTATAGTATTTTATATAAGTATGTAATAAGAATGAGGTACAGAGAACTTCTTTCCCAAGAAGTTACCTCAATCTCACGATTATTGCAGATTTTTTTTTTTTTTTTTTTTTTGTACCTAGGATTGAACTCAGAGGCACTTGACCACTGAGCCACATCCCCAGCCCTGTTTTGTATTTTATTTATAGACAGGGTCTAACTGAGTTCCTTAGCGCCTCACTTTTGCTGAGGCTGGCTTTGAACTCACGATCCTTCTGCCTCAGCCTCCGCCCTGCTGGGATTACAGGCATGCGCCACTGTGTCCGGCTGCAGATTCATTTTTATGATCCCCTACAACTCTAATGAAATATCATTCACATAGCTAGTATTAAAAAGCACAAGAAGTACACAGGATGCAAAGAAAGAGAAGACCATGCCCACAGGATGCTTCTAGTGTGATTGGGCAGAAAATGTGCATCGCTCAAGCTGAACTATAAATGCCATTGCAAAATAGAGCAAAGGCTTTCTCCAAAAGTGCTGTCGAAATAAACCATGACATCATGCGGTAACTTCTTGAAGAACAGCCTGCCCTGATGGCACCAGAGTGCAAGAAGGGAGCAACACTGTCCTTGATGGATGGATGAAGGAATCACCTGCAAAGCCATTGGAGAAAAGGGACTGGGAAAAGGAGTGTGACTTGATACCCGGTTTAACATCAGTATTAGAAATGAACGACAGAGTACTGGGCTCCTCCCAGCCCTAGACCCAAGGGAAAGAAATGTAACCAAAACCGCCGAGCAGAGTGCCCAGCCCCCTTAGAAAAAAAAAATTTTTTTTTTTTTTTTTTAGAATAGCTTTCCCACACTCATGATATGCTATAGTTAGTAAAGTTGAGCCTCAGAGAAGCCAAGAGACACAAAGACACATAGTTATTGGTGCTGTGGCTAGGAATAAAACATGGGCCCCCCCTGCGAAGCACCGCCTAATATTCCACCATGCTGCCTCTCTCAGAAGCAAAGGAGGAGGAGCTGAGTCCTTGGAGAGACCCCGCCCCTTGCCGCAGCAGGGAAAAGCAACATTGCATTGCACTATGTGAAACATAAATATATATCACATATAGAAGCTGGCCAAATGAGTTTAAAATTTAGTCAGAAAGGCAAAGGACCTAGAATAGACAAGACGATCTTCAAAAAGAAACATTTTTGAGGGTCTCAACTTCAAGACTTACTGAAAGCTATGGTTATCAAGATAGTGTGTCATCCGTGGAAGAAAGACAGATCAGTGGACAGAATGAAGAGGCCTGAGAGAGAGACACACATGTACAGGGAGGATTTGTCATGGTGTTTCAATCAACCGTGTTGACTTGGGGACACTTTTTCTTCTTTAAAATTCATTCTATTTAGGTGCAATTCACATAAAACATTTTAAAGCGTAGAGTTCAGGGGCATGTTGGTCATTTGTAATGTTGTGACGTCATATGTGAACATAGGAAAGTTATGTCTGATTTGTTCTACTGACTTTCCTATTCCTATCTCCCCTTCCTTCCCTTCATTCCCCTTTGTCTAATCCAATGAAATTCTCTTCTCCCCCACCTCCTTTATTGTGGATCAGCATCCACATATCAGGAGAACATTCAGTCTTCCATTTTTGGAGGATTGACTTATTCCACTTAGCATGATATTCTCCAGTTCCATCCACTTACTGGCAAATACCATAATTTTGTTATTCTTCATGGCTGAGTAATATTCCATTGTGTATATGTACCACATTTTTTTTTTTTATCCATTCATCTGTTGAAGAGCACCTACATTGGTTCCATAGCTTGGTTATTGTGAATTGAGCTGCTATAAACATTGATGTGGCTGCATCAATGTAGTGTGCTGACTTTAAGTCCTTTGGGTATATATCAAGGAGTGGAATAGTTGGGTCAACTGGTGTTTCCATTCCAAGTTTTCTGAGAAATCTCCATACTGCTTTCCAAAGTGGTTGCACCAAATTGCAGTCCCACCAGCAATGTATGAGTGTACCTTTCCCCCCACATCCTTGCCAGCATTTATTGTTACTTATATTCTTGATAATTGCCATTCTGACTGGAGTGAGATGGGATCTCAGTGTAGTTTTAATTTGCATTTATCTAACTGCTAGAGATGTTGAACATTTTTTCATGTTTGTTGACTGGTCGACTTATGGACACTATTGTCCTTCAGTTCAATGAGTTTTAATAAGTGTATAAATCTGTGTAACCATTGTCACATGTTCTCCATCTTCATCAACCTCAAAGAGTCCCTCGCCTTGGCTGTCGCCCCTCCTCCACCTCCAGCCCCAAGCACCAGATCTACTTTGTCTCTGCAGGTAAGTTATACCTCTTCTAGAATTTACTGTACATGGACTCATCGTCTTCTGCATCTGGTGTATTCAGGGGTGAAATGTTGAAAACTTTCCCTTTGAGACTGAGGATGACACATGACTGTCCACTGTCACTGCTTCGATTCAACACTGCACTGAGGGATTTAGTTAGTGAAGGAAAGCAAGAAAATAAAATATATGGTTAAAAAAAAAATTCTGGAAACAAGCTAGCCATGGTGGTGCACACCTGTAATCCCAGCTACTCAGGATGCAGAGGCAGGAGGATTTTGAATTTGAGGCCAGCCTCAGCAACTTAGCAAGGTTAAAAATTAAAAACAACTGGGGATGTATCTCAGTGGTAGAGAGCTCCCCAATACCAAGAAGAAAAAAGCTGTCATGATATGTAGGTAATCCAATTACATCTTTGGAAAATTAAAAAAAAAAAAAAAAAACCTATGGAAAAATTTCAGAATATGAACGTGTCTTGAATTTTCTCAGTATAAAACCAACATAGAAAATTACATTTCTACACATGAATAAAATTAGAAAACTGAAATCTACAGATTACATTTACTAGAGCAATTGTTGTGGGGCACAACTTAAGAACAGACTGATCACCACTGAGAAGTCCAAATTTGAGAATCTTTATTAGCCAGCTGGCTGCCTGTCTCACACAACGCCCCAGATGGCTATTAGGAGAACAGACCCAAGCGAAGGGTTGCAGGGGTTTTTATACCATCAATCAGTACATCAATCATAAGTGTCTGTTGCTATGATTCAAAGCTACAAACTAATATCAGGAGATCTAAAATCATAAGCAGAAGGGGAAGTGGGTCAAAATGACCTTAGTTGGGTATAAGTTAAAGAATGGTTACTAACATCTAGACAATTGTTGTTGACAGATACATTGTCTAAGACAAATAGGAACCAAAAAGAGGACAATTTTACATTATATAAGAATTGCCATTTTGTGTTGCCAAACCTGCTATGCTAAATAACTGTGAGTGGGTACAGAGGTGGGGTGTTCCCACGGAAGAAGCATTTCCTACATGACATGGAGTCTCAGGGTAAAATGGAGTCTGTTTGGACATTGCCCATATAGTCTGACCCATAACATTTCCATGGAGTCAAATACATCAACCTGTCACAGCAATGAAACTAGAAAGCACCTGGAAGTAAAAGCAACAGATAAATCTAAGATTATTTAGAAAACTATGTAAAGACAGTAAAGAACACTGAATAAAAGGAGAGCTTTCAATTTTTTATTACAAATAGATTTGAAGAATTGGTGTCACCAAAGTATAAACAATCAAAAATTAATCTGAGTATTCAAAAAGGAAAATACAAGTCCCAACAGATATCTTAGTAAAACTTGGCAAGCTTATTTGAATATTCATATGGAAGGGCAAAAGTCAAAATATCCTTGCTAAAGAAGGGTAAGGCATAGGGAATTGTCCTACCAGATATAAATCTATAGCAACTAGTTCAGTGTGATATTTTCACACGGACAGAAAACAAACCAAAGTAATGCAATTTTATTGCAATTTAATGCAGCTCATTAGAGCATTATGTGTAATGTAATGTAAATATTTTTCTTATGCTGCTATAACAGGTCAGTGGAGGAAAGGTTGGATTTTTTTAGTAAAAGGTTCTGGGATCACATGGATAAAATGAAATACACTAGAGGAACAGTAAAAATATGCAAGATACTTATAAAGTAAATGGCAAAATGACAGAGCTGAATCCTGCCAGATCACTAATTGCATAAGTATACGTGGATTAAACATTTCAGTTAAAAGGTACATATTAGCAGAGCAAACTAAAAATCCCAAATAAAAAACTCAAAAAGCAAACACAATCCAAATTCATGCTGACTGAAGTGAATACCTCAGTTTCAAAGAAACATTAGGTTGAAAGCACTAGCATGGAAAAAATAATCAGGAGAAGCCCAGAGTAGCTATACTAATAAAGACAAAATAGACTTGAAGAATTGTTACTATAAATACTTAACAGTGAGCCGGGCATAGTGGTGCACACTGTAATTCCAGCAGTTCAGGAGGCTGAGGTAGGAGGGTCCCAAGTTCAAAGCCAGCCTCAGCAACTTAGCGAGACCCTAAGCAACTCAGGGAGACCCTGTCTCTGACCAAAATATAAAAAAGGGCTGGGGGGCTGGGGAGATAGCTCAGTTGGTAGAGTGCTTGCCTTGCATGCATAAGGCCTTGGGTTCAATCTCCAGCATCGCAAAAAAAAAAAAAAAAAATGGCTGGGGATGTGGCTCAGTGGTTAAGTGCCCCTGGCTTCAATCCCCAGTACCAAAAATAAATAAATAAATAAAAAGACAAAAGACATAACAGTGAAAGATCAACTCACCAAAAGGATGAAACTATTCTATGTAGAGACCACCAAAGCATGTGAAGAAAAACTGAGGACAATAGTTGCAGACTTCAATACCCAACTCTCATTACCAGACAGAACACAGAAACTGAAGATTTGAGTGAAACTGTAAACTGACCAGACCCAACAAACATCTGTAGAGGACTGCTCCCCCAAATGTCAGAACACGTTCTCAAGTACACACGAAACATTCTCCACGACAGACCAGAAAACAAATGTCAATACATTTCAGAAGACCCCGTATGTTCTTGGACCACAAGGAAATGGGGTTAGAAATCAACACAGTTTATTTCTCTGGGTTTCTGGAGGACGGGAAGTCTCAGGTCAGATGTCCAGCTGTTCTTACAGGACAGAAGAGTGGAAACATGGAACAGACCAAGGTCCCTCTCTCAAGCCCTTTCACGCTGATACCCATCCCCCCATGACCTCGCTGCCTTCCTGACTCATCGCTTGCCAGAGGCCCAAGATTTCAATGTGGTTACAGTGGGGATTCATTTTCCATAAGTTTGGGGAGGGACACAAACCATTGAACCGTAGCACACTTTGACTTCAGAGAAGCTCCAGCCTTGTGTCCCAGGCCAGTTCCCAAAGCACAGGGACACTCGATGGCCTCAGCCTGCTAATGAGGGTGGATGAGCTCATGCACCCACATCCTGGATGCCAGCCAGTGTTCATTTTGGTCCAGCAGCCTGGTCACCAACCCAGGTCACCTTGCCTACTGCTCAAAAAGGCATCTGCAGCACCGGGATCTCAAACCTCCCCTGCAGCAGCTGCCCACAGTGTGAGGACAATGTGGGGCATGCCAGCAGGAAGTGCAGCTGTGTTGTAGAAATCGTGGGGAGCAGGTAAGTGTGACTTTGGTGGGGAAGCCAGGTCTGCGTAGGGGGAAGGAGGGCTCTCGGGCCCAACATCCCTGTTTGCAGGACAGGCTGTGTCCCTTCAGTACTCCAACGGGGCTCTGCTTCTAACTTAGGAAAACAAGAAAATATTTAGCTTTTGAAAATGACTTTCCAATTATGATTTTTCTTTTTTTGGTGCTGGGGATTGAACCCAGGGCTTTGTGCTTGCGAGGCAAGCTGTCTACCAACTGAGCTATATCCCCAGCCCGTTTCAACTATGATTTTTTTTAAAGTTAAAAAATTAAAACTCACAGGCTTCCTTGGTTCCGAATAATAATTACATATGTTCATAATGCGGGAGGGGGATCCAAGATTCTTAAGTTTCTTGCTTTAGATGAAATAAGTTAAACCTCTATGATTTGGAATGCTGTGCTGGTGGAAACAAGGGGCTGATTAAACATGCCACACTGATGAATTGAGAAGTGGTTTACTCCTGTACAATAGCCTCAAGAGTCAAGCAATCATCTTCTCTGCTGTACTCCAGCTGTCCCTGGTGACTCCTCAAAAGCCCTCCCCTTTAATCCCTGTACGAGTGAAGCTCCACTTTCAAGTGCTTTACCAGTGCAGTTTCTGGGTAGGATTTTCTTGCCCAGATGGTATCAATGGCTAAAGAAAACTTTAGAAGTCACTGAACTAGTCCAAACCCTTCCTGCAACTGTTTCCATAGGTAACAAAACCATCTTCCAGAATTCGAAGCTTGCTTAAAAACACTGTCATACGTGCACAGAGCATCCTTCCTTTTGAAAAATGAGAACCAAGCCAGAAATCAGAGGAAACAGCAAAAATGAACTTCTGCAGAATAAAGATGGCTGGCCAATGGGATTTATGGCATCATTGGAACACATTGGATCTAAATGCCCTGAAGAGCTCCCCAGGGTATCTGGAGGTACAGAGCAGGAAGAACCTCGGAACTCAGTACCCAGAATTTAACTCAGGATCTCTATTTTGTTTTCTTTTTTGTTACACTTTTTTAATTGGTACATTGTAGTTGTACATAATGATTTGCTGTTACATATTCATACATGTACACAATCTAACAATTTAATTTGGTCAATATCACTCCCTAGCGCTACCCCCACGCCCCCCGACCTCCCACACCTTCATGGCCCCTTCCTCTATTGGTCTCCCTGTAGTTTTCATGGGTCTGATCCCACCTCTTTTCCTTTTTCTACTCTAGCTTTTGTATATGAGAGAAAACATAGGGCACTTGACCTTCTGAGTATGACTTATTTTTGCTTAACATAATAGTCTCTAGTTCCATTTTCCTTCAAATGACATAATTTCATTTTCCTTTATGGCTGAATAAAATTCCATGTGTATATATGCCACATTTTCTTTATCCATTCATCTGTTGATGGATACTGTTTTAGGGAGCTTTTTTGCTGCTCCAACTAAAAGACCCGATCAGAACAAATGTAGAGGAGGAAAAGTTTATTTGAGGTTGACAGTTTCAGAGGTCTCAGTCCACGGACAGCAGGCTCCATTCCTCAGGGCTGGAGATGAGGCTGAACATCATGGCAGAAGAGTGTGGCAAAGGGAAGTGACTCACATGATGATCAGGAGGCAGAGAGAGAGAGAGAGAGAGAGAGAGAGAGAGAGAGAGAGAGAGAGAGAGAGAGAGAGCCATCTCCACTTGCCAAATACGAAAATTATACCCCGAAGCCACACCCCCCAATGACCCACCTCCTACCCCACCTGCCTCTAGGTACCACTCAGCTAATCCCATCAGATACCTAGGCTGGTTCCATAGTTTGGCTATAGTGAATTGTGCTGCTATAAACATGGGTGTGCATGTATCACTGTAGTAAGATGACTTTAATTCTTCAGGATAAATACCAAATATAACTGGGTTATATGGAAGTTCCTTGCCTAGTCTTTTGAGAACTCCATACTGATTTCCATAGCAGTTGTACTAATTTATAATCCAACCAACAATGTAAAACTATTCCTTTTCTCTGCATTCTCTGCAGCATTTATTATTGTTTGTATTCCTGTTGACTGTCATTCTGACTGGTGTGAGATGAAATCTCAAGTGTAGTTTTGATTTCCACCTTCCTAATGAATGGCTAATGATGTTGAGCATTTTTTCCTATATTTTTTGGCCATTTCTATTTCTTTTGAGAAGTGTCTGTTTAATTCATTTGCCCACTCATTTACTGGGTTATTTGATTTTGGGGTGTAAAGTTTTTTGAGTTCTTTATGTATTCTAGATATTAATCCTCTGTCAGAAGAACAGCTAGCAAAGATTTTCTTCTCATTCTGTAGGTTCTCTCTTCACATTCCTAATTGTTTCCTTTGCTGTGCAGATGCTTTTTAATTTGATGCCATCCCATTTATTATCTCTTGGCCTCATTTCCTGAGCTTTAGGGAGCTTATTGAGAAAGTTGTTGCCTGACCCTATGTTTTCTTCTAGGAGTGCATAGTTTCTGGTTTAATTCCTAGGTCTTTGATCCATTTTGAGTTGATTTTTGTGCAGGGTGAGAGATAAGGATCTAGTCTTATTCTTCTACATGTGGATAACCAGTTTTCCCAGCACCATTTAATAAAAGGCTGTCTTTTCTCCAATGTATGTTTTTGGAACCTTTGTCCAGGATCAGATGACTGTAGATGTGTGGGTTTGTCTGTGTCTTCTTCTATACCACTGGCCAAGTTTGACCAAGGACCTCTAATGGCAGCTGCAGAGCCATTAGCAGAACTTCTCCAACTGTAGTTTGGGGGCAGGGAGGCCAAGAACTCCTGTCTCCTGAAAATACATAACCCTAGCTGTAAATCCCTGGTTACCCAGAAGACAGGCAATGGAAGAAGACAAATGTCCACAACCATTATTTGCACATTTTGAAAAATGGGGCAAATGTAATGATTCCTTTAAAGAATGCAGTGAAAACATGCTTTCACCTGAAAAAGCACAGAAGAAAACCACTCCCACCCCAAGCAACACAACAAAATAACCAAATGAACCCTAGTATGTTTTAAAAAGTCTCCTGTGAGGGGCAATGCACGGTGAAGAACTAATGCAAATCCACCTGGTATTAAGTTAAAAAAAAAAAAAAAAATACCCTCCTATCACTGGAAGGGAGGAAGCTGGTCTTCTTGTAGCGAGAGGTCTAGGAGTCCTGCAGTTTGTCTCATCACTGTGCAAACACCTGGGAGAACTGGCTGACCCTGTGACACACTCCAAGCACCAGAGAGATGGGATCAATACCAAGCTGTTGGGCAATGAGCCATGGTGACGATACTTAAGGATTAGGAAGTCTTAGAAAATGACTTGTCCGAAAATAATAATTCAAGGACACGTAAGCATTATCAGATAGCAGATTTTCCTTTACTTCACTCATAATTTGTGGTCTTATTTAAACAAATTAAACAAACATGTCCAAAATGTTAATCATCCCACACATGATGCTGATATAGGGATAGCATGTATACTCCCCTCTCCAAATCTCCAAATCATTTCACCAATTAACAAGAGTCAATGAGACCCATTATTCCTTCTTCCTGCCCAAAGTAAATGGTCTGGGATGAAGGTCAAGTGCTGCAGTGTTTGGCCTGGTGATTTCAGCCAGTGGGTGAATCTCAAGGGGACTCTCTGAAGATGTGGTTGAACTTCTCTGATGAGATGAAGAGATCTCTGGGTGGTGTGCTGGAAGAGAATCCCACTCCTCTCTAAGTGCTTGAAGCTTCTGCATCCAAAGATGAGAAGGGAGAAAACTTCAGGTGCCCTGCGGGAACAGTGGCCGAGGAATTCAGACCATTGGCCCATCGCATCTGAAAAGCATCCTGAGGCAGCACAGAATTTTGACATAACCAATTGGGGAATTCACGCACTTTTACTTTATGGAATAAAAAGCTGAAATAGCTGGATGCAATGGAGCACTCCGGTAATCCCAGTGACTGGGAGGCTGAGGCAGGAGGATTGCAAGTTCAAAGCCAGTCTCAGTAACTTAGCGAGACCCTGTCTCAAAATAAAAAAATAAAATGGGCTGGCGGTGCTACTCAGTGGCTAAGTGCCCCTGGGTTCGATCCTGGTACCAAAAGAAAAACCGAAATAGAATTCCAAACGAATACCTCTTCCTGACTTACTAAGGATTCTGAAAAGGAATACAATTTTGTTAACTGTGATAGCAATACAAAAGTTTTGAATTGGTTTGAGCTTGAGTATAAAAATGTGCTAATAAGGCTAATCACACACACTCAAAACAAGAACTGAAAAACAAAAGGAAAGAATTTTGCAGTTTTCTAGAATGCGATCAGAAAAAAAAAAAAAAAAATCCCTCTATCCTTTTTGGGCTTTGCTTTCTTCCTTCCCCTCTTTGCTGCTTGAATTTCACTAGCGCTAACCAAGGGCCTCCCTGGACATGGCTTCAGGGTCAACAGAAAGGTCTAGAAGGTTCATGGCTACCAGTCGGTTCTCTCTTTACCTGTGTTAGTTGGCTCTTTGCTATTGTCACAAAATTCCAGAGATAGGATCATTTTGTTTTGTTGTTGTTGCTTATGTTTATTTTTGTTTTTTGGTTCACAGTTTTAAAGATCAGTTGACCCAACCGCTTTTTGACCTGTGGAGAGGCAAGGCATCCAGGTGGGAATGTGTGGTGGAGAGAGCCAATTGATCTCATAGTCAGGAACTACACAGAGAAAGAGGAAGAGACCAGGGGCCCATAGTGCCCTTCGTGGGCATGCTCCTAGTGACCTAGAACTTCCCAGTAGGTCCCACCTCCTAAGGATTCCACCATCTCCCACTAGTGCCACAGGTTAGAGTCCAGGCCTTTAACATCTGAACCCTTCTGGGACGTTCTATGTCCAAATCCTTTACTGTACCCCTTACCTGCCAGGTGCTTCACATGCATTATTGCCTTTCATTGTCACCAGAAGCCCAGGATGTGAGGGGTTTTGCATCCATTTGGCAGATGAGAACAGAAAAGTGAAAGTGAGGTTAGGAACTTGCTTACCATTCAAAGCTAGCTAGCAGTTGAGCTGGGATTCCATTCACACCTCTGATTCCACTGCAGGCAGGCCACATGCTCACCGCTGCACCTGCAGGTTCTCTGAGCCTAGATTTATAAGTCACCCAGCATCACAACTCATCCTGGACATTGCCCTTTCCAGAGACATAGCTCAGTTCAACAGAAATGACCCATTAAGATCATTCCCGCTCACCTTCCAGCGCATCCCAGACTTCAGTGGAGATGACACCTGCCAAGCTGTTGTGTAAATTTCGGGCTATGGCAATAATCTGGTTCTTTTCCCATTATTGTTTCAGCATTCAAGAATATCTATTAAGGAGGTTTTATTCTGCACTCCACCTAAAAACAGATGAAGAATTGAACACAGCAATCATTCATAGCCAACTATAATGAAAAGACTAATTTTTTTTTAAAGTACACCATGATTTGTCACTTTAACCACTTTAAAAATGTATTTAAGTACCCAAAATATCACTCCTTTCCATTTTGAGGACTAAAGAGTACCATTTCATATAATAACACTAAACTGTAGAGTATTATGTTCACAGTAACAATTCATGTAATGGGAATGTTTTTATACAACACAAATTAGGTTGGAATAAAGAAAAATCAGACCCCAAAAGGAATTCACACAGCTCAAAAAGGGAAATCTACAGCTTTGCCCTTGTCTGTACTGTGACTTTATCTAAATGTTAGTGCTGCACACAGACATTATCTTAGCTACGGCTAAAGAGGACATCAGAGATCGGAATGCTGGTCTCCACTGTGCCATCTCCTGGCATTTGCCGGGAAAGCACATTTTGCAATGGATGGGAATACCTGTTTTGTAACTCATTTGCATGATCTCTTGATATCTTAGAAAGTGTCATATACTTGGGAAGGTGTGATATTGTGAAATACCTATTTGATCTTCCTGGGGAACAGCTCCTAAAATCCGTGACATCTTAGAAGTGATGAGTCTTTTCTATTGTCATGAAATGACTAGTGTGGCTGGAGACTGGTCACAGTAAAGATCAAGGCAAGATTTTAGAGGGCAAGGCTTTCCCAACCTCAACATCCAGGGAAGACAGAAGGATAAAAGTTGTACTGATCACCAGTGGCCAAGGATGTCATCAATCATGCATATAAAATGAAGACTCCATAGAACCCCAGCAGGACTAAGTTTGGAGAGTTTTTTTTTTTTTTTTTTTTTTTTTTTTGCGGTGCTGGGGATCAAACCCAGGGCTTTGTGCTTGTGAGGCAAGCACTCTACCAACTGAGCTATATCCCCAGCCCCCAGGGAGTTTCTGTATGGGTGAGCACATCCATGTCCCATGAGGATGGCCAGCCTCTCTTTGTACAGATACGCTCAGGATTCTCCCAGACCTCACCCTATACATCTCCTCATTTGCATGTTAATCTGTATCTTTTACTAAACCTTTAATTAATAAACCAAATGTTTTCCCTGAGCTCTATGAGCTGCCCTAGCAAACCAATCAAACCTAGGCAAGGCTGAGATTTGCTTCTTCTAAATATCTGGATGTATCTATCAGGGCTCCGTCAGCTTGGAAGGACTGAAGAGCAGCCTCTCAGATTCCAATCACTGCCTCTTCCAGGCCATGGGAAGAACATGGTAGAGGAGCTGGGGATGAACTGGGCTCTGGGCCAGCCTCTAACGCTGACCCTGTGTGCAACTTGGTAGACCATCCTCCTGCTTTTACACATCGGTTTCTTTGGCTGTAGTTTTAAGAGACTCAGATGATACCAGGACAAAGAGATCTTTAAGAGGACTGGGGGTATAAGCTCAGTTGATAGAGTGCTTGCCTCGCATGCACAAGGCCCTGGGTTCAATCTCCAGCACCAGAAAAAAAAAAAAAAAAATTGAAATTACAAAGGACTGTCTGCATTCAAAGGTTAAAGAACCACTGATCAAGCTGGGGGCTTCTACAGGAGTTGAATCCCCTGTAATAAAATCAATCAACTTGGATCATTGTAATTAGGTCTCTCACACTATATATTTTAATTTAATGAAATCAAAACATGTTTTCAACTTCTCATAAACCTAAAACCAAACAAATTACAAAGAGGTGAACAAAAAGAACTTCCAAAAAGACTTCTATGCTAGGTGAGGTATGGCACCCACTCAGAGCACATAACAAAAACAAATTTTAAAAATGATTTAGTGAGGGCTGGGGACAGTGTGGACAGTGAGTAAGAGCAAATCCAATGACAATTGTTTCCTATCAACTATTTTTCAAATGCTTTCAGAAAATAAAAAGCTAATTTCCCTTGTTAGCAATTCCTTCCATTAGTCTTTTAATGTTTTAACTTCAGCCTTTTATTTTTTTTGACACTGACATGGTTTGGAAATTTTAATAAAAATTCACAAAAATTTAAAACCTTTTTGAAAGAAGAAAGACTAGATACTACACTTTTGCTATGGCTGCAGATTAATTCTGCAATTCAGCAACATCTTGGGAATAGCTACAAGTCTAGCAAAACAATTGCTTTCTAAGAAATAGAGAAACCAAACACGAGAACATAATGTATTAGTATGAAACAATAGAAGGCTGAATCTAAGAAATATGCCCCCCTGCTTCTAATCCAAGTTGGTTGTTAAAATACATACCTTTACAGTAAGTTTAACTTCTGGTTCACTTATCAGTCTCTATTTTTTGCCATTGTGCAGTAACTTCTGGCACATAAGAAGCTTCCTGATGATCATAAATTTCTTAGATGACTTGACAGATGTGGAAATATCCTTAACGTAGAAATAGTGTTGGTTTTGAAATTCATCAGCACCAACTCTCAGAACATCAGATGTAAGAATCATCATAGTTTAGACTGTGGGTGTGCCAATTGCATTCTCTCATTTTCCTCCTACAAAATCCCAGCAGTGGAAGATATTTTCACAGAAATCCAAAGAGACAGTCCACAGAAGTTGGGGCACATTGCACCAGTCATCCAGGCTCCTGAATCATCAAAAGTCTTCCTCCAAAACCACTGCACACAAAAGAACACATTGTATAGCCTGTATAGCACCAATAATGTTCTTCTAAAGAATTTGAGAAAGTTGAACAAGCACTAGCATCACACATGTGGACTGATGACGTGCCCAAATACTTGTGCACAGTTTCAGAAATTATTTCTACTCAGTACTTCTTTTTTTTTTTTTTTTTTTTCTCCTAGTGTTGGGGATTAAACTCAGGGCTTTGCCCATACTCAGGTGCTCTGCCACTGAGCCACATATCCAGGTATCCAGCACCTCAGATGTATTTATCCTTATTTTTACAACTATCTCTTTGATGTGTTATATGTATCCATACGAATACCAGAAGGCGCTTAATGGAACCACTGGTCTAGATTCCACTGGAAAAGCAGCTATGTTGATGGTAGTGCATTGGTACAGCTGAACTTGAAATTCGGGTTTTCTGAAGGCAAAGTTCAAGGAAATCATTTGCAACATAGGAAATAAAGCAAAAACAAAAACAAAATGAAGCAACTGAAAAAAACCCTATCAACTCAAGAAGAAAGCTGTAAAAATAAAGCGTTAACCAGGAAGGACATCCTACCTTGCCATTTCATCCTTGCCTGATACCTGATGTCAATTTCTCTGTGAAGCTCAAATACCAGAGCAGTTCTTGTCCACTCTGGGAAACCCCACAGTCCACCTTCAGTCTGCATTGGGCAGGTAAGAACACCTGTGTGACCCTAATGTTTGCTTAGGAGAACACTTCTTAAAAGGACTTGAGTTTGCATTTTATTCAAAACACTAAGGGAACTCCATAACAGTCACCAGGAACATCATTATCAAAGATGTGAGATCATTAGGCATCTTGGAGTTATTTTTGACTTTTTTTATGTAAACAGTTAAATTACTCGTGATATTACATTTTTTTTATATTCACAATCACTTACAAAAATGTCCCCCTGAAAGAAGCTTTGGGCTCACTTGTTCAACGTCTTTCTGGGGGAAAAATTCATATATAAAAATACATATAGACACACAAATGATGTTTCCTTAAAGCAAATTTGAGATTCACATTTTATCAAAAGATATATATTCAGGAGCACCATATTCACAGTGTTATCACATTTTATTAAATCCTAAACAAGAGAGAAAAGATTGTACTTATGAATGTATTTGATGTTTTCAAATACAAGTTTTATGATATATATATATATATATATATATATATATACATATATATGTAAGCCCAGATTACAAAAATTCAAAATTTACATATATCCCAGTAACACTAGCATAACTAATACATACTCAAGCAATAATAAATGATTATGAAGTCTTTCAAAATAAAAAGTAAGGTTAATTATATTTCTGTATTTAAGGAAATTCATATCTTACTATACTTTCAGAATCACTGTCCTCTCCTAAAAGAGAATACACACCAAGAGATGTGCACAGTGAATAGAACATAAGAACTATTTTTAAGTTAGACATATCATAAAATAGATTCAATCTAAACTTTTCTCCATCAGTTCTGAGTCCAAAACAAGTCTGTTTCATATTGAAGGAGACTCATTATTCTTTGGAAGTAGAATACATTTCAGTTGCTTGAAGATGAGCTCAAATGCCAACGGGGGCCAGTAATCATTTCCTTTGGGTACTGCCCACACCCTACCCAGCCTTGCCTTGGCCCTACTCCTCCCATCTCACTCCCTATACCAGCACATCTAGAAGGTTCACATGCACATATCCAAAGACACAACAGGGGTGAAGGCTAGAGTATAAGTGCTATTATTTCTCTGAAGCACAGGACAATGTAAGTCCATGTTTTTCAACTATGCCTTGAAATGGTGATTCCCAAGAAGGTTCTTTCTACTTCTTCATTCCCAACTCAGTGACTAAGCCCTCTGCAATCAGGATTCTGTGACTACGCTGGCTCCTTACAAATACTTTCCCTGATGTCCTCAAAGACCAACTAACTCCCAGACCCCTGCCCCAAACCCCTCCTGTGGAAACTGCCAGGGTAATCCTTCATCTGAGTGCCCTTCCCTAGACTTCCAACTCCCCTCTGCCATCTTGGTCCCATCCCCACTCTGCTCCCAGCCTCCTTTATACATCCAGAGTCTGGGAAGGGTATCTCACTTCCTCCCTAACCTGGGAATCTGTCTCCGCCTCGAGAGGCACCCTGGATCTCTCCCAGATAACATCACAGAATCATGACCCTTAGAGGCATGCCCCATCCATGGCCTTCCACTTCCCCTGACGCAGCTTCAGCCACCATGCAGGCCATTAAATCATGTTCCCTTATTTCTCTCCCTCCAAATGACTACAGACAACCAGAACAAATGATTGTCAGTAGTTACAGTGACGAAGGGAAGGTTGGAAAATAATGGCAGTGAACAGCAACTTTAAGTGCTCACTGTGTGCCAGACACTCTACATATATGCATCCAATTACATATTCAGTATGTATTCATTCAAATACATGTTCAATTACTCATGAATCCTAATGATTACACAATGAGGTAAGCGATCACCACCTGCGACCCTCTCCCACTAAATCTGGAGCACGACTACAACTGAGGCAGATGTTTCTGGCTGTGGACTTGTACCCTAAGCATGTTGTTATACTTACACATGGTTCAGCAGTTCTCTTTAGCTGGCCTGGGATAGGGACAAATTCCAACCACCAATATTTTCAAAACCTCTCCTGGTGACTGTATGCAAAGCCAGAATGGACGATCACTGGACTGAACTTGATCTTGATTACTCTTCTCTTCCTGATACCTACACCCCATAGTGTATCGCCACTTCTCTTTCCTCCATGTCTTCCCAGATGCTTTCCTACTGCATAGAAATCTTTTCCCAGACTCTACCTCAGGAATTCCAAGGTATCCGAGAAGTGAGAGCTTGAAGGATCCATCTGTTGAAAAATTCCCTCCATTCCACAAGTTGGTTGCATTTCTTTGGCGATCCATTTATTCCACTGCAAAACAGCAGCTTCTTCATTAGCTTATTGGTCTGTGAGACTGACGGACTGAGGCCATGTCTCATGACCTGCATTCCTCAGCACCTGTCTTGACACCAATGCTCAGTAAAGGAAAATGTGAGTGCATGAATCTTCACACAGCTTTGAAGTAACAAAGGAAACTTCACTGTAGTTTCTGATGGTTACATCTCAGCTGGGACCTGAGCAGGATACAAGATTTTCCAGAGGTGGATTAAGTACACATCTGGATGGGGATTAGTCGAAGCATGAGATATCATAGAAACAGGAAGAGCATCAGGTCACAGGAATGGGACTAGAGGATGGATTAGGGAGAGATGCTGCTGGGGTGAAGGATGGGGTTTGGTCCTTGGAACGGGGCTGGGGAGCTCAGGAGGGTGAAGGGAAGGGAATAAGGCCAGTTACTTCAGCCAGGATGAAAGCAGCAGTGGAATCCAAGACCTAAAGGCAAGACTGAAAAGTCCACGTATGCTCAACTAAGATAGCTGGCATTCACGGAATGGTTAAGGCTCAGTGTTGGGACCTAGTTCAGCCCAGCAGCACTGAATCACATGCTCGGTCATGGAATAGAGAGGGCATGGACAAGGCTGTGGTAGGACCAAGCCTGGGACTGGGCTTGTGGCTGGGGCTGCTGAATGGGAAAAGGGTTGAGGGCACTGATTAGGCAGGGCACATGCCGTCAAGATGGAAAAAGTGGCCATGGGGAATGGCCAAAACTCACAGGCCAGGACTGGAAGGCCAGCAAATCGAATAAGTGCAATGGGTCAAGAGTTCAGGGCGACGTGTTTGGACCTGAGTTTAGGCTAGAGGCATAAAAGCCAAGGAAGTTGGATGATAGGCTGGAAAGAGGTCAAGACAGGGCTGGGGCTGATGAGCAGAAAACTGTTGAGACCTCTGATTAAGGCTCATGGATTCTGGTGGCAAAGGTGACATGGGGAGTGGCCTTTACTTAACGGACAAGACTTTTAGGCCAGAGATATGGATCTCTCCAAAGGACCAAGAGTTTAGGACAAGACTGAATGCCGGTAGCACAAAGCCAATGGAGTTTGATCATGGGGATGGAATGAGGTTTGGACAGGGCTGGGCAGGGGTTGGGGCTGGGTGGTGACTGGACAATTGTTGATAGGATTGAGGCCCAAGATTCCAGGAGGAAAAAAGTGGCAGTGGGTAGTGGCCAATTCATACAGAGCAGGACTTTAAGACCTGATCTGTAAAGCCAGTTGTAATGAACCAAGTGGCTTAAGGCCAAGCATTAGGAAAATAGCTTATTCCTGTGGCATAAGCCAAGTGGGGTGGGTCAAGGGAATGGACAAGTGTATGCACAGGGCTGGGGTAGGGGTTGTTGACTGGACAATGGTTGAGGGCAGTGGTTAAAGTCTGTGGCTTTTGGAGGAAAAAGTGGCCATGGGGAGTGGCCAATACATAAAGGCCAGGATAATGAAGCCAGCAGTGTCAGCTGCTCCAGTGGACCAAGTAGTGAGGGTCAAGAGTTTTGGACATGATTCGGCTCAGCAGAATGAAGCTGGGTATGTCTGATCATGGGGATGAAATAGACATGGAGAAGGCTGGGTCTGGGCCTAGGACTCGGGTGGGGTTCTTCACTCACAGATCAAATGCAACTCCTCAGCATGGAGATGAGGGCTAAAGGATCAGAAGCTGCCACTCCTGCCCCACCAGCCCCACCCCACCTCCCAACTCCCCTTTCCCTCAATGGGTCCCCTGCCCCGCAACCAGGATTTAATCCAGGTATCTTTTCCCCTAGGAGTTCCAAGAACACATACACCACAACCTGAGAAAATACAAACAACTGTATTGAACTTGGGCCCTAAATAATCTTGATGCTTACACTAAATAAGCATGAACACACACATTCTAATTAACCATATGAAAGAGAAAACAAACTATACAAAATTACCTATATTTAGTGTTCAAATTCAAGGTCTGTTCCTCTTAGGCTTCTGTTCAAATGAGTTTATGATTCCTAATTTGTTCTGAACGACAGAAGCAAAGCTAATGTTAACATTTTCCTGTCAACAATGGGAGAAGTTTTAATATTCTTAATTTATACAGTGGAAGCAAACCAAGACAAAATATAGTAACAGCGGAAAAGAAAAATCAGCACAGGGTGTTTCACTAATTTACAAAGAAGTGTGTTTTAAAAGCAAAGTATTCATTTCTGAATCACACATATGCCATAGAAAGCCAGGCATGGTAGACTTGCCTGTGTTCTCAGCTACTCAGGAGGCTGAGTCCAGAGAGTCACTTGAACCCACAAGTTTGGGTAAAATAGGGAGAACCCCCAATCTCAAAACCGTAAGTAAGAAAATAAAACAGATGCCATCTGAAACGATACAACTGAAATTTTTAGCTATCAGGATAAACAAGTTTTGTGGATTTTTAATTCACTACTGACCTGAGTGATGTTAGAAGGGAATTCAGAAATGCAAATCAAAATACCCTAATATTCCATCTCACCCCAAATTAGAATGGCGATTATCAAGAATACAAGCAACAATAGGTGTTGGCGAGGATGTGGGGGAAAAGGTACACTCATACATTGCTGGTGGAGTTGCAAACTGGTACAGTCATTCTGGAAAGCAGTGTGCAGATTCCTTAGAAAACTTGGAATGGAACCACCATTTGACCCAGCTATCCCACTCCTTGACCTATACCCAAAGGACTTAAAATCAGCATACTACAGAGATACAGCCACATCAATGTTCATAGCTGCTCAATTCACAATAGCTCAATTGTGGAACCAACCTAGATGCCCTTCAGTTGATGAATGGATAAAGAAACTGTGGTATATATACACAATGGAATATTACTCAGCCATAAGGAATAATAAAATTATGGCATTTGCAAGTATATGAAGTTGGAGAATATCATGCTAAGTGAGATAAGCCAATCTCAAAAAACCAAAGACCGAATGATCTTGCTGATAAGCGGATGATGATACATAATGGGGGGTGGGAGGGAGGCAAGAATAGAGGAAAAATAGGGGTGGGAGGGGTGGGAAGAAAAAGTAACAGAATGAGACAGACATCATTACCCTATGTACATGTATGATTACGCATATGGTGCAACTCTACTTTGTGTACTACCAGAAAAACAACAGTTGTACCCCATTTGTGTACAATGAATAAATAAAGAAGGGAATTCAAATGACTGCGCTTCTCCAATCTGATGGAAGGAAGCAGAACTTGGTGCCATCTTTTTGGCACGTCATCTCACAACACATCTCAAAGATGTGTATGTACAAACACAAAAAGGCACGTAAATGGTCCAGGAATCCATCCTAGGAATCCTGGATTTCTGTAAACTTGAGATGATGAAACTAGAAACTGCAGGGATCCCCAGCAACCGGGGAATGGGCAACAACTTGTGGCTTATACACAGATAAGCATTAAGGGCAGATGCTTTCCAAATCCAGGAATTTATGGGTCAAATTAACTGACATTCCGTGCTTTCCTCTAAAATGCTAGTGGCAACAGGACTCTCATAGACAACCTGCACATCTGTGCTCCAAACACCTCAACATCATGGCATCTAAGACTCAGCCACGTCCACTCCAAGCTTCTTTATGCCAGTTGTATTTGGTTACCAGCCGGGAGAAATGTACAAACACTTGAGCAGGCAGGATACAGGTCTTTCCATGTCTTTTCCGTTCTCCATCCATGTTTCAGAAATCAAAACTGAATATGCTGGGTACAGTTTATTCAAGAACTTCAAATAAGTGACCTTGATCTGCAAGAAAGGATTTTCAGACCACAACCAAAACATTGGTTAATGGAAACACATTCATTCGAAATTAAAATGATGTGTTTAGGTACAATCATTGTCCATTATGTCTTGTGTTGATTCACTTTATTTTTGGTAGTGGGGATTGGACCCTGGGCACTTTACCGCTGAGCTACATTCTCCAACCCTTTTTCTTATTTTGAGACAGTGACTAAGTTGCTGAGGCTGGCCTCGAACTTGCAATCCTCCTGCCTAAGCCTCCTAAGTCACTGGGATTAGAGGTATGTATCACTGTACCCAGCTCAATTCACTTTTTAAATAATGACCATCTATAATTCCCCAACACATCAAATGCACATCTTGCTGCTAAACACATGTAGAGAAAAAAGACTGACATGGGGAAAAAACAATACAAAGAAATGAAAAAGATTAGATTAGTGCATTCAAATATTTTTAAAGTATGCCTTTATTATTTAGAACTAATTATAAATTCAAAAGGAATATATTACAAAATCCTCACAATTTCCCTGAGATATTAAGTGGCAGATGATTTTGTTTTTGTAGAATTTGCAAGTTTTTCTACAACCAGCCGGGCACAGTAGCACATGCCTATAATCCTAGTGACTGGGAGGCTGAGGCAGGAGGATCTCAAGTTTGAGGCCAGTGTCAGCAACTTAGTGAGGGCCTAAGCAACTAAGCAAGACTGTCTCAAAATAAAAAAATAAAAAGTGTTGAGGATGTGCCTCAGTGGTTAAGCACCCCTGGATTCAATCCCTGGTCCTCCCCATCAACAGATATTTCCCACAACTATAGGATTACTTTCAAGATCAAAAGAAATGTTAGCTAAAGTTTTGTTTAGCGTTTCAAGCTTTTTTTTTTTTTTTTTTTTTTGGTAGAAATTCTACTAAATGGATAATCAAAGGAGGATTCTGATAGAAAAGCCTACAAGTGGAAGAGGCCAGGCCACAAAGGTCATTCAACAAGACAAAGTGTTTCCCCTAAGAAGACACCGTGGTCTTGCAGAATAAACCTGGAAATGGTGGAATGAGCCACAAAGGAGCCAGAGGCCCGAAGCACACTTTGACTTTGTGACTTTGGCAAGGAGGACAACCAAGGCATCTACTAGAGAGGAAGGCCACAGGGCAGAGCTGGGGGCACCTCCCACCATTCTGGACCTGCGCCGTTCAGGTTTCTGCTCCCCTTCTTGCTTTTCATCTGTCAGAGCTGGTCACACTGCTCAGGGATCCTGAAATCCATGTCCCCGGGAAAAGCCCACTCAGTGAGGGGCAGTTGAAGGAGTTGATGTACTGACACACAAAAAATCGCAAACCTCAGTAAGACTTCGAGAAAAGAAACAAGGTTGCAGACTAGAGGGCTGGGGGGGTGATTTAGGATGGGACAAGGACAAGCTTGAGGAAACCCACCCGGGTCCCAGAAATTCAAGGAAGGAAGCAGCTGAGACCCCAACGATCAAGGGCAAGACCGAGTGGGTGTGGCCAGTGGACAGGTGGGAACATTTGGGAAAGGTAATGCATACCATTCTTCCCAGTCCCCACCATCATCCTCCATTGGCTACAGCCCAGACATCTGTATACAATTGCATATTTGGAGATTTTTCCTTCCAAACAAAGTGCACAACCAAGAGCATTGCCCAAGGTTATGCTCATTTAGATTCCCTTCATGTCTGTCCTCCTAGGATGCCCCAGAAAGTGACTGAAAGGCTACAGATGTCCACTGTGGGTGGTGCCTGCATATAGTGCCTGGCCATTATGAGACCATTCAGGTGTCATACAAAATTTCCCCAATTTGGGGTCTGATGCTTTGGACCTTGGCATAATTAATGCCAATGCCAGACTCCCAGGGATTTTATACACATGCCCTGCATGGTCCCATCCATGGAACACAACATAAAGAGGAGGGGGCTGTTCCGCCCACCCCTTTACTTCCACTCCTCCTGAGCCTTACCTTTAAATGTGGAAGACTTGTCTACTCTTAAAATTTCTTTTCTATAAATATGTAGATCACATTGTGATGAGCAAGTCATACTTTTAGACGCGATTGGGCGTTCAGGGTGGCAGGGCTGTAGACTGAAGTAATTCTTTCAAGCACACGCTTTATTCTGTGTTAAACCACAAGTTCCCTCCTTTTTCAGCCTTGCTACCATGCTTGGGAAGTTCCATGGCATATCGGGTGGGCAGGAGTTTGGAGAATTTGCAATCTGTTAAGTCTCCTTGACCCTTGACAGAGACTTTGTCTATTAGCATATTTGATGGGGTGGGCAAGGATTGTCCAGGCTCAGAGAGGTGATCTTGCCCAGTGAGACGATGACGGGTAAATAATGATAAAGCTAATGCTGAGTATTCCTTTTCTTAGGCGCGTTACCTTTACTGTCTCTACCTCAAACCTCCTGTTCTGCTTTGCTTCTCCTTAAGCCTTTCACCTTCTCAGTTCCCCTTATACCCAGTCTATTGACCCAGAGGGAGGTTTTTTATGCTTAATGCTAATATGACAACCTGTCTCACTTTCCCCTTTGTTTATTTATGCAGTGCTGGGAAATGAACCCAGGGCCTTGCACTTTTATAATAGGGGAAATCGGAAAGGGGGAATACGTGTGAGTCTGTGACCCCTCGGATCATGGAGAAGTGGCTCCTTTTCCTCCCTTCTATCTTTCATTACACTTTTCCTGCTCGGATTTGAAACCCTTATATGCCCAAATCTGCCTGAAGTAAGAGACATGACCAATAGGGGACAGCATGAGGCCATAACTTCACCTGCATAAAAATTAAAAAAATTTTTTTTTCTTTTTCTTTTTTTAGAAATAGGGTCTTGCTATGTTGTCCACTCTGGCCCCTCGAACTTAGGATCCTCCTGTCTCAGCCTTCTGAACTGGATTAGAGGCACACGCCACCACGTGGGGAAAAATCAGCAGATCTTAGTCGGCTGTTCTCCCCTGCCGAATCTGCGACTCTCGGGTTCTCAATCCTGGCTGCCCGTTGGAATCATCTCAGAAGTTTTTGCTTGCTTTTGAGACAGGGTCTGACTGTCTCAAAACCCTCGTGGGCCCACATGATCCTCTCTGCTCAGCATCCTGAGAAGCTGGGACTCACAGGTGCCAGCTACTGTGCCCAGCTGGAGGAGCTAATGGCAGGTGCAGGAGCTCTACCTGGAGCCGGTTGCATTTTCTATCCCGGGAGTCTGGGCACGGGCGTTGCTATTATTTAGAAGTTCCTCAGGTGTTCTTGGCATACGAAGTTGAAAAGCGCTGATGGAAAACCCGGAGTCTCTTGACCATGTGAAGGCTTCTAGCAATCACCTAGCCCAGCCCATTTGCTCCCATTTCATAACTCGAGGAAAAACGGTGGGCTCAGCAGTTAGAACCAGAACCCAGGGACCCTGACATTTAGCCCAATTCTCCTTCCTCATAGCGCATGCTCTCCCATGTTTAAACTGGCCAGCGCCTGAGAGGACACCAAGGGATGTCTCTTCCCTCCCCTCTGAGCTCAGGGTTGTGGTCCCCCAACCACCTCCTGGGCAGAAGTCCAGACTTACCTGCAGGAATCAGCTGGAGAACAGTCCCAGCCATGCGTGTGCTGAGTGAGGGTCAGTACCTTTGTGTCCCAGGAGACCAGAGGAGGGAGAGAGGAAGAGCTACAGTCCACAAGGGCAGAAGTGGAAGACCGATTGGATTTCCGTGGCCCATGAGCGGTGGGGGTTACATTTCAAACCAGAAGATCAGGGTAAATCACAGCCATGGACAGAACCATCTAAGGCGTGGAGAGCCATGGGTGTTGCCACCACAGACGCAGAAAGGGCACAACACAGGGATACTGACCTTGACAGGAGACCAAGTGACCAAGGACCTTCATGAAGTGTGCCAGGGTTCAGCCTGGATGCACTGAAAACTTGGGAGGGGTTTGAACCTGGGAGGGATCCCGGAGAGCTGGGCCTTAGAGGATGGGCTGGGGCAGAGACGGGGGGCAGCTTCCTGGGAGTCCCCTTGGGATCCTCCATCTTGAGACCCTCAGAACATGGAAAAGATGTGACTTTGGGGAGATGTCCTAAAAGTATTGGTGGATTAGGATGGCATGTTTAAGTAGAAGAAGGTGTTCAGCCACAGCTGTGGTGGAGGAGAGTGGTAGAAAAGACGGGAG